>NC_073227.2:71160000-72360000 GCF_029281585.2 Gorilla gorilla gorilla | reverse complement strand
CTTTAAACAAATTTTAACATACTATTAAATTATCAGTAAATAGGTTTTAACAATGTCAGTTCCTTTACTTCATCTTCCTGTTCAATTAATTAAAACCATTCTCTAATTGATTTTGAATGATTTAATGTCATTTTGACCCTGATACAAATTTATTCCAAAAATGCAATTTTGATGAGAACATTAGAATTTTAATTAATATGGACTTACTAAAAAAGTAGTTCAATAGGGGAAACAAAGGAAAGAACCAAAACACTGTTCATGTCTATCCACTCATGTGTGAAAATGTAGCATTCAAAAATGACAGCACATTTGAAGCATAATTATAGGGACACCATAGTGGTGGAAGAAGACAGTGTAAGAAAGACAACTGTCAGAGTGCGGTACTCTGGAACATCAAAAGGCTATATTTGTCATTGATGGCTGTTTCTTTGAGAACTCCCAAACTATGTAAGTTTCTGAAACTGCTCCAGGCATTCAATAAAGCAAAAAGTACACTTATAAAAGTGTTTAAAACTTCGTGATTTTTCAAGTATATTTTATAGTTTTATCAAAAATATATCTAAAGTTTTTTTTTAAGTAGCTAAATTTTCAAACTGCACAATGACAAGCTCTTAAATGGGGGATTCTGGTCAAAAGGCATTCGGTCAGCAAAAACAATTTTAGATACTGTAGTTTTCTGCTACTAGTTAACACACTTGAATTTTATATGATACACAATTGTGCTCGCAGGAAATATATTCCTCAATCATGGTCTAAAGCCAGAAGGTTATTAGTACTGATGCCAACAACCAAAAGTAGGGCCTTTCCTGTCATTTCTCAGGCACCTGCTTGTCATTTACCCTCAAATGACAGCCTGCGGACAGCCAGGTCCCTTGGGCATAGAGTTCTTGATTCCAACGTTTCAATTCATTACACTAGTCAGCCACTATTTCCCGCACCACACTTTCAAACTTTTTCTAACTTCACAGAACTTCCCAAAATATAACTTGTTTCAAAGAATGGCAAACTGAAGTTGAATAATTGTCTTAATTTCTAGTTAATATTAATCATAAAATAGTACATTTTTATATTGCTAATTCATTTTCAAGTAGATTAATTTCTACCCATGTAGCTGCAGAATTAGAAAGGCAAGTCTCTGTAGAGCTGGTTTACTAAACAGCTGAGGAATGATGCTCGAAGTACCCTTCATTATCCCAAAGCATTTGTTACATAAGAAAACATTATGTAGACTTTATGTGCACATTATCTACAGAGAACGTAAAGTAGGTTTTACTAAAATTAATGTCACTACACATCACAGCTTACGTTTTAAAATAAAAAGAGAAATCAAAAATAAAAAAAACAAAGGATACAGTTAGCACGATTCACTTGTTTGCTTGGAAAATGCAATGAGCACACACACACACACAAACACACAAATCGGTATTTGTAGACCTGCCTTTGTAATTTAAAATGTTAATGAAATGTAAATTTTTTCAGTACAAAATTCATGACTGTTCATCCCTAGGCTGCATTGTGTCCAACCTTGTAGGAGTCCTTTTTTAAATTTTATTAGTCCCAAAAGTCCCTCATTGTCCCTTTCCCTTCCATCCTACCAGCACCAAAGAAAATACATTTGACAACCACAATTGGATCGGTGGCAGTAAAACATAAAATAATTTTAATTTAGAAAACAACACACCCCTTGCACTTTTTGTCACGAAATTAAGTTTTTAGGTTCCAAGCTATTCATCATGAAGAGAATGTGTTTAATCTGATGTGAAGTTGGCTACCCGACAGTCTAGTCAGGCTGTAGAATGTTTAACTCGGGGTCTGGTAGGCTGCCAGCCATTCTAAATGTTTTCACACGGACAAGCAATAAATAATTAAATGTCTAAGTCACAGTTCTCAGATTGGGCAGTAGATAGAACTAAAACTTAACCACTTACAGAGAGAGATAAACAATTTTTGAGTGGCTGGAATCCAACAATTTACCTTTCAGTTCCCCAGGCATAGGCGATGCTCTTTCAGTTACAGTGAGCCAGTTGTGGTCATGCTTTCTGACAAGGATTCTAAATGATCACTTTTGGGATTTTTAAAAATCACTAACAACCTGCAATGGAAGATAAGTGACAAACTTCCTAAGCCTTATTGTCATTATAAAATTAGGTTAGAGAGGTAAGGGAAGATATCTTTTTTTAAAATTTTTAAAATAAGAATAGAGACAGGTTCTTGCTATGTTGCCCAGGCTGGTCTTGAACTCCTGGGTTCAAGTAATCCTCCCACCTCGGCTTCCCAAAGTGCTAGGATTACAGGTGTGAGCCACCACATCCAGCTGGAAGATATAATTGATAAAAATATTGAAAATATACATGGTCTTCTTTCCTTCCTCCCAATTCTAACGTGGAGGGTAGAGCCAAGTGTAGTTTTAAAACCAAACTACTGGGCTGGGCACAGTGGCTCACGCCTGTGATCCTAGCACTTTGGGAAGCTGAGGTGGGTGGATCATCTGAGGTCAGGAGTTCGAGACCAGCCTGGGCAACATGGTGAAACCCCATCTCTACTAAAAATAAAAAAATTAGCCAGGCGTGGTAGCAGACACCTGTAATCCCAGTTACTCGGGAGGCTGAGGCAGGAGAATTGCTTGAACCCGGGAGGCAGGGGTTGTGGTGAGCCAAGATCACACCACTGCACTCCAGCCTGGGTGACAAACTGAGACGCTGTCGCAAAAAAAACAATTAAGCCCATATTAAAATTCTAATTTACTCATCAAAATTACAGTTTTGGAATGCATTTGTATCAAGATCAAAATGACATTCATTAAATCATTCAAAATCAACTGGAGAATGGTTTTAATTGAAGAGGAAGATAAAACAAAGGAGCTGACCCTGTTAAAACCTAGATACTTGAATAGTATGTTACAATTTGTTTAAAGGGCCAGCAAAGGACTCACGCAGGTAAATCCAAACACTTTGAGAGGCCAAGGCAGGAGGATCGCTTGAGCCCAGGAGTTCAAGAACAGCCTGGGCAACATAGTGAGACTCTGTCTCTTAAACAAATCTTTAAAAATTAGCCAGACATGGTGTGCTCATCTGTAGTCCCCGCTACTTGGGAGGCTGAGGTGGGATAATTGCTTGAGACTGGGATATGGAGGCTGCAGTGAGCCTTGATCACACCACTGCACTATAACCTGGGCAACAGAGCAAGACTCTCATAAATAAACAAACAAACAAACAAAAAACTTCCCAGCTGATTTTATGCACATCTCCACTAGATACTTCCAAGGTTTCTTCCAGCTCTGAGACTCCACCTTCTTTTAGATGGATGTGGCCTATAGCTTAGAAGCAAGACCCAATGCTAACAGAATTTGGGAAACAAACTAACAAAAAATGCCTCTCCCATCCTCCTCCCCCACTCTTTCTTCAGAGCTCTTTCTTGACACACCTGTCAACAGTTTTGATAGACAGATATAAAACATGTAATGCATTTGTTTATAGATGACCTAGTTTCATCTTTGCTCTAAAATGCATATAGAAGAAACGCTGGTCAGATGATCACAGCAGAATTACCATCCAGCAGATATGTTACAAACAGAAGACTATAAAAAGCTGGCTTTGCAGGACTAATAAATCTAGAATATTTCTAGTAAAACTTATGTATCTTCAGACAATAACTTAGAGTTTTTGTAACATGCTTGATGTGCAGAATACTACACTGCTAACATCTTATGTAGACAAACGGGTTTACCTACCTGTCAGGGTTTCTCAGCATAAGAGTTTTAAAATTTAAAGTCAGTTCTCAATATATTGATTCCAACTTGAAAAATACAAAGCTCTCAATATTTAGTATAGAAATATGTGTTTTTTCTATCTTTCACTTATAATTTATTCATAGCTGTTTTTCTCATTCTTAGAATTTTTAACTTTAGGATTACACAATGGAACAATGCTGTCGTTAATATAGAAACCATTGACAAATACAGTCAGAACTACAAGGCTGGAAACAGAAATTCATACTTATATTTTCCAATACTTATATTGTCTTTAAGCTGAAGTTAATTTTAAAAGCTTTAAAAATATTACAGGGAGAAAAAACCTCTTAAGTACAAGTAAATTAAGATATAAGACCAAAAAAAGTTACATTTGGCCTGGAAATTGAGATTTTATCCATTAAAGCAAAGTAACTGACAAGCACCCTTTGCAGGAAAAACCTACTGAAAAAGGCACTGTAAATACAGGAATTAAGAATTTCCTTTTCAGAGTTGTTTTTATTTTATTTTATTTTTCCTGTTCCATAGAAATAACAAGGCTATCCCCCTAGGCAGTGGCCCAGTCTCACCCTTTTTCAGATGTTTTTATAGATTTCTATTTCCCAGTGATTGCAGAAACTCTCTGCAATTATTTCTTGCAAAGACTATCAGATCATCCAACATTAGACTGACAGACTTCTATTTTGCTGAAATAACAAATCGTGTCAAAAGAAAGTCATTTTTCATCTCCAAATACTGCAATAAAAACCTAAGAAGCTTCCCTTATGATCAATTTTTAATTTCCTAACGTCTATAGAAACTTTTCTTCACGGTTTTTATATTTTTGGCATTTCTAACTTAAAATATCTAAAACTTTAAGTTATATGCATGAAGCATTTGTGCTTTGATTTAAAAAAAAAGTTAATATCATGCTGTTTGAACAATGTGAGCCATTAAAGGGTATGACTGTGCTACCATGGTATTCTTTTTTTTTTTTTTTTTTTTTTTGACACAGAGTCTTGCTCTGTTGCCCATGCTGGAGTGCAGTGGCGCGATCTCGGCTCACTGCAAGCTCCGCCTCCCAGGTTCACACCATTCTCCTGCCTCAGCCTCCCAAGTAGCTGGGACTACAGGCGCCCGCCACCACGCCCGGCTAATTTTTTGTTTTTTAGTAGAGACGGGGTTTCACCATGTTAGCCAGGATGGTCTCAATCTCCTGACCTTGCGATCCACCTGCCTTGGCCTCCCAAAGTGCAAGGATTACAGGAGCCACTGCGCCCGGCCCATGCTATTCTTTAGCACCTCCATGCACTGCAACCTGAGCAAACCACCTCGCTGGTTAAAGACACATCTAGTTGGTCTCTTTCCACTCACAGATGGAATACTTGGGTTTCTTTGGTAGGAAGACAGTTTTTGGAGTCTAAAATATGACACAAAGTAAGAAGCATATAACTAAAACCAATTTAATCTAGTTAATAGCCTCCTCACCTAGGAATACATTCCAACATTTGAAATACACTAGTCCTCAGAACCAAAAGAACTGGTCCATCCATAGGTTATCCTTTACAAGACAATTTCAGGTCATAAGGCACAGGAAGTGTGGCCTCAGTCATGCTCTAGGAAGGACTCAAAAAAGAGATTTAGAACTGATTTTGCCACCTCAGAAATTTTCAAGCCCTGTACTAATCAATGAGGTAATCTTTGGTGTGCCAGCCTAGGCTCCAAAAGTGGGTGGTCTTTGCAGAGGGAGGTGCTCACTCACTCTACCTCTGGCCAGAGCCAGTTCCTGCAGCTGGACCAAGGGCAGCCCACAGACTGCACTCGGCACATTTCTTCATTTCTCACTTGAGTGCCCTTCTTTAGTTTCCTTTCAACTGCCCACTTTATATCGGCTTCATTACACCACCGCTCCATTTGTAATGTAAATTGGGAAACTCGGGGAAGTTTTTCTTTTGGCCTTGTCTACGAAAGAATACCGAGAGGTATTCAAAACGTATTAACACAAATCAATGGCAGCAATAAAAGCAAAATCTCCTTAGCAACATAATCTTGATTGCAAAAGGAGAACTGAGAGCATTTAGCAGAACAGTGGCCCACATGGAATACGCATTTGTCTGGAAGAATCCAGCACAAAGCCTAAAAGAGAGATTTTGAAGAAATCCAAAATTAACTCACAGGGAACAGTTACTCTTTTTTTCAAAAGTACACAATTGGCTACATTAAATCTATCGTGTGCTTTTGGCTCAGCAACATTGTATCACACCGCTTTGCAAACTGAAATTACAACACCCTGCATGCTTCACATGAGTTAGAGGGTGTTTTTTGTTTGTTTTTTTTTTTTGGATTTTTTTTCCCTTGGTTGATTTCTTTAGTAGAGCAAACAAAAAAGTCTCAAGAAATATTCATCTCATACACAATGCAAAGAAAATTGAATGGCTATCTAACAATATCTAAGACTGTAGGTACAAAAGGTTGTGCTATCTTTTGGGCTTTCTGTGATGGATTCTAAGATAGTAACTAGTGCAAGCAGCAATGGCATTTTTTGCATAGGTCTCTATTTGTGAAAAAAGAAGCAAGGCCCTTCTGAGAATGCTCACGTTTTTCTGGTCAGGATGAAAAATTTGAATAAAAGAATAAAAATTCAGAAAATAAGTTATCAATTCTTTAAAAACTACAGTATGATGACTCAAGGAAACAAAACTAACTCACAAAACTTCCCTTTAGTTTTTGTTTCATATAGAATCAACTGTCATTTTGTATTTTAACTGAAACAATCCAGGTGATGGAGTTACCTTTACTGTCTACTGCAAAGAGATGTCTTAGTGTACTGAGTCACAGTTACGTCATCTTTGATTCTGCGTGTGTATGTGTATGTGTATTTCCATATATGGATCTATATTAGTAAAGGTTTAGACTGGAATCTGGGTCAATTGAGTAAAATGAAAAATTTGTATTACAAATAGTCACTTGATACAATGCCACAGATAAGCTGTTTTAAATAGTGCTAAACGTCTATTTACAGAAGTGGCAACTGGAATTATTTCTGCCTCCTATTGAAAGCTTAAAAACTGAAACAGGATAATTGAGAATCCTATTTACAAGCTGCATTAATTTTAAACTTAAGGGATAACTAAAACACCATTGTGGGGAAAAAAAAGGTAATATTATATAAGCTACATTTTTCCCCTATTCTTTTTTCCAACTATGATGTAAGTTCATGAACATATAACATAAAACTTTATTTAAATTCATTGTACACAGTTTCTAAACTCATATTCATAATGACGTCAATTTAATTAGTTTTTCCCCACACATTGTACAGGTCAAATCTACAGAAGCAGGTGTGTGTGCGTGTACGCATTCATTCATATTGCCATTTTAATAGACATTATTAGTTTGGCCAATTTTCTTTAAAGTGATTTGATCTAAGTTCCAGATTCCCTTTTCCAATTCCAACTACATTGGCTTACGATCTTATTTAATATATTATATTCTTTAAAGACAAAATGCTGTGAATTAGCCCATATTTTAGTTTTGAATATGGAATGGTGTGTTGAAATGACATGTTGTAGTAGACTCACTTAAAAGCAACAAAACTCAACTAGCCAAAGCAAGCCAAAATTGGGGAAAAAAAAAATCCCTAGCTCAAATTAGTCTCCATTTGTTTACTAAAAAAAGAACAATCAATACAATCAATGAAGACTTAATTTTACAAGACTAAATATACTACAACCAACACAGGACCAAAAACTAAGCCACCTTAAATATAACCCATTATGTATTTCTTCATAATTATGAAGGCCAACAAGTTTTTATCTAACAAAACAATCTCATTTTAAGAAAAATAGGCGGGGTGTGGTGGCTCACACCTGTAACCCCAGCAGTTTGGGAGGCTGAGGTGGGCGGATCACTTGAGGTCAGGAGTTTGAGACCAGTCTGGCCAACATGACAAAACGCTCTCTACAAAAAATGCAAAAATTAGCTGGGCTTGGTGGCTCACGCCTGTAATCCCAGACACTTGCGAGGCTGAGGCAGGAGAATTGCTTGAACCTGGGAGGCAGAGGCTGCAGTGAGCCAAAATCGTGCCACTGCACTCCAGCCTGGGCGACAGAGTGAGACTCCGTCTCAAAAAAAGAAAAAAAACCATGTTTATTTGGCAGTGGGATTAATATCTTAATAATGAAAGCAAAAACATAATACACACCTTTGACATTCAACTTTATATTTTACCAGTTATCTTCATTTTCTAATGTTACTAGACTTACCTGAATGCTGTATAATTATCTGAAAGCATATTTTTAGGGACCCTGCTCTTAGTTCTACATAACTGCTCACCATCAGAAATTTCTGATGATCTTATATGAAAACTATTCCATGTTCATTTAAGGATATAAATTACGTTAGTGGCAAAAAAAAAAAAAAAAAAATATAGGAACAAATTCCTGGAACCCTTTTTTTTTTTTAATGGTCACATTTATATTATAAAAGATAAATCTAAGTATATTTGTTTCAAGGTAGCCTCCCATTATCTTCTCAAAAGACATGATGATAAAGGAAAATTCTATCTAGAATAATATTTTTTCTTTTTCTTTAAAAATAATTTCCATTGTAATATATAAAGAATGTATAAAGGAAGCAAAAAGCTGTGTGCAATTCCTGACCAATGCATAACATTCACCCTTGTAAACCAAAGAGTAGGATAATAATGCAGTTATTTCTCTCAGCCAGTAGATTTCAGCATTTTGCCTTCCAATCATGTTTGCCTTGCTTCTACTGCCTCAACCGGTAAGTTTCACAATACTTTACCCTTCTGAGAGGGCATAATGCTAATAACCTCAACAAACATAAAAAGAAATACAGAATTTAAAAGTGCTTTGATACTTGCGTTAAACAAGCTCCTGTTTATAAAGACTTGGTGGCCATGTAATGAGATGTTCTAATTACCTAATTAAATAGCTGCTACTAAAGGAAGAGGAGTTCTTTAATTTAGAGCAAAAGGTTTCTTGAGGAAATACTCTTTCCTTCTCGAATATTTTAAATCTATACAGAATTTATGCCAAGAAAAAGAAATGGAACCAGTTATACTAAATTAAGAACCAGTAGAAGACACAATAGGATAGAAACTCTGCAGTCTGAGGGTACGTTATGTCTCAATAAAGTAGAGTAGACAAAACACTGACCCATCACTTATGTCTCTTGAAGGCTGCTTAACACTATGTTTCTTTAAATAAAAAACAACAGAGCAATATACAGCTTATTTGCCAAAATTAAGGATACCGGGTATGGTCACTTCATCAAAATACTTTCTAAGATAGAGAGCTAGGAAAGCAATATACTGGTTTTCATAAAGAGAAAAAAGTGATCAACTCAATATCAGAGCACCATGTCTATGAAATAGAGGGGATATAAAAAAAGGCATGATTTTGTTTAAGTATCTCAGACGTAACTATATTTTTAAAAATCTTATTAGAAACTTTCTTCAAAGTACTATATTTAATGTTTCCCTGATTTTTAAACATGCAAAGCATTATAAGTATATATAGGGAATACCCAATCTCTTCCACTGTAAATGCAAAACCTGACAATAATTCAAGTTTGCACTGACTTTGTAAATAAATTGAAAAACCTATTCAATCATTATTATTAAACATCTAACTACTTACTTTTATATAGGACTTAATAACAGGAAAATAAACTATCGAAAAATATTGCTTCACAAGGTAACACCATGAGGTAGTCATAGTATCTCCCTGCTTGGGAAATGAAAATGAAACCAAAAAGGCCAAGTAGCTGGATGATCTTGTAGAATATCAGAAATGAGTTCCAAATCAGGATCAACATCCTGAATTTCTGTTTTCAGTACTACCTATTAAGATTATAAACAACCTCTGTTAGTTCAATATGCCATTGGGGTGGGGGAGATAATGCTCCATATTACAGAAACAGAATTATGATTAATAATACCAATAATATTTAGGCTTCTCTTAATTATTATCTAAAGATCTCCATAGAAGTGCAGAACAAGATAACTCAAGATTTAAAGACATTCTTCAAATCTCAAGATATATTCCTAAAAACAACATAAAGTTGGCCATGATATCAAGGAAAAATTAAGAGTTACTTTATTTAAGAAAGGGTTAAATAAACACAAACGGCTATGGAATAATTAATAGTTTGGTTTAAAATTAGCCTATTCTTTCCTCCCAAAAACTAATTATTAATCACCTTCTTTCAAAAACAGGTTTGAGAAGCAACCCCATGTCCAACCATCCTATTGTTCCCTCCCTAGAAAGCGTGGACCATTAGGGTCTTTTCAGAAGGAAACATCAATTGCACCACTGCATCAATTAAGAAATCTCTTTTTAAAATGCATTTTTAAAATGCAAGTACCACCTTAGCAGAACTGAGGGTGTCAGCCATTCATCACTTAATGCGACTTACTTTAATTGGTCTTCTAAACACCTACCTAAGAATACAAAAGAATTACTGTTCTTATTTTGGGAGGCCGAGGGGGGCAGATTGCTTGAGCACAGGAGTTTGAGACCAGCCTGGGCAACACGGTGAAACCTCGTCTCTACTAAAATACAAAAAAAATAGCCGGGCGTGGTGGCGGGCGTCTGTAATCCCAGTTACTCGGGAGGCTGAGGCAGGAGAATTGCTTGAACCTAGGAGGTGGAGGTTGCAGTCAGCCGAGATGGTGCCACTGCACTCCAGCCTGGACAACAGAGTGAGACTCTGTCTCAAAAAAAAAAAAAAAATTACTGTTCTTACTGGGAGCTTTGAGGAAGAAAGATAAAAATGCAATTCTGAACTATGTTCAGGCCTAGGTAAAGACTCTGGACATCAGGAGGACAGCAAAAGAATCCATGGTGTCCAAAAGGATAAAAAGAAAGAGGATGCAGGACTAGATGCTGGAGTTCAGTCCAAGACAGCTTTAACACACTATAGTTTTGATTTAGTACTACTGATTAACAGCAAGTCAAAGCAAATATTTACAGTGAAACATCAAGCATGCAGTTAAAGGTTATAATTGTGAAGCTAAATACCACAAAAGTTGAAACAGTCTGACTATGTACACAGTGTTATACAAAACTAGTAGTTTGAACTCATGCAACTGTGGGTCCAACTGTACGTATTACTATTTAATGTCCTTTTACATCCAAAGATAGAGACACAATATTGTCAAAGATTTTTATGGTTGGCCTGGGTCTATTAATATAAAGAAACAACCAGAAGCTCTCTACCACTGAAAAAATAACACTAAAGACAAAACCTTGGGGAAAGCTGGATTCTTCCTGATTTAAAATTATTCAATTACAAAACTAGTTTTTCTCATAAGAAAAGAAAATCATTGTTTACTATTATTCAAGGCTTTGTTGAATTTATTTTGTTGATTTTAGGGCAAAATGACATGTTTATATTTTAAATAAATGAAATCTAGTCATTAAAGAGTCTTAATAAAGCATCTGATGATCATTTTAGATAGGTAAGGTGATCTCCATGTAAGGGAGGGCCAACATCTACCTTAGAAGCTAAATGTGTCACATCAGTTTTACTATAGTCATTAGGCTTTGGAGTATCATTTTAACCCAGATAGCCAGAGTTATATATTAAAATATAACAGGGTTGTCAACGTACATTTGTTGAGAAAAGAATGTTTCTATACAGAAATGGTGACTGATTGTAAAATGCCAGTAATGTATTTTAAAAAGACCATAAGTTATTTACCTTAGCCTATGTAGAATCCATATACCAAACTTTCTGCCAATAATATTTTTTCTTGGCCAGTTTAAAAAGCTCTACAGTTTATGTCCCACAAACTTTAAGTCAGAAAACAGAAGCTGAAGAAAAATCATCACTTTAAATATTTCCTTAGACTGATGTTTACTTAATATGGGCATCTCTACTATCCAGTAATGTGGGCACTTAAATTCATGGTTCAAGAAAGGATACAGTTATACTACAGGCTACTAATGAAAATCCAAGCATGAAAATCTAAATGCCCAAGGCATAACTGGCTTATAATACCACATATTAAGTATTCACAGTTATTTTCTATATATACATTGGAAGTGTATGTTTCTAGGGAATCTTTAAGCAAATGGCACATGGCTGAATAGAATCAGAAAAGCTTTTAAAGATTCTGTACTTAATATCATCAACTATGAAAATTATCTTACAGTTAAAATATCCCTAAGGGAATATAGTAATTTTAAAATTATTAACCACAGTAGACTAATAACAGGAGAATAAATTATATAAATAGATAAGTTCTTCTCATAAAGCTTATCAATATGGTGCTCTATGGATTTATACAATTTTATACAGGGAACACTGTGTTGCATAGTTTACACAGTTATTATATTTTTTCTGATCTTTCTGAATCCTGAGGCAGATTTAGCGTTGTATGAAGATACAATTATTTTTCACACTGAAACCACAGAGGAATACTGAAGTTTCTAGATGGCATTATTTTTAATTGCACTACTTTAAGGTGGTAGGACACACCCTAGATACAAGTTAAATAAAATAAGTATTTGAATTCTTTGTACTTTGAACTCTTCACAGGAAAAGTGTTCTACAAATTCAAGTTGTTACTTGGGGGGCAAGGAAAACATATAATTCTCAAACAAAAAAAAATCTTAAATCCTAGTTTTTAAGATAGCTCCTAATATCCAAGACAGGATATAGGACATGAGATACTGGCATCTGACTATTCAAATTTATATAGGATTACAGTACTTTGGTAAGTACAAAGAAATACTTTTAAAAATACAGGTATATAAATTAATGAAACTGGTATTTAAAAGATTTAATACAGGAAAAAAGTATTGTATAGTGGTACCAATTCTCAATACAAATTATTAAGCATAGTTTATATAATTCCAAAAGTTATTAACATTATTGCTCGATACCACAGTTATATGGAACAAGTTCTTGACACACGTTAAAACTTGTATAATTTCTGGTTTATAAAAACAAAAATTTACACATAGGTCATTCACAAATCTAAAAGTTTAAAAATGCATAGAGATATGCACAACAAAAAGGAGAAAAAATTATATGTATTTGTGTATATGTATATTTAAAAGAAACAAGCTAATCTGATTTAACATGTATGTCACACTCTCAATCAAAACAAGTATACATAACTGTACTGAAAGTGAACTAGTGGATAAAAATAGTACTAAATGCATACTCCATTTCTTATTAACAATCTTTTCTAAATATCAACGGGATATTAAATACCAGCTTACTTTTAGTTCTAGAACTTTTGCTTTGTTTCAAAAACTTTTCAGAAACATATATCCATTCTACAATTGTGATAGATTGGAAGAAATATTTTCCTTAGAAATTTTGTAAAGGAATACTTCCACTCTTTTGTATGTAAGATTTGATAAACAATAAAAACCCAAGTAAGGCCATTATTATCATCTTGATCAAAAATATACACAGATCGTGATGCTACTATATTTTGTGATCCTGAGTTCTAGTAACCACTAGATACATGCATACCATTCACTGATTTGTCTATTCTAATAAAAATTTAATACTGTCTTACTACCTTTGAAGACAGAAATACTTTTAAAACTTTTTGATAGGTCTTCATAACGTTACAGATTATCTGCCATAAACAGAGCATTAGGAATTGTATGAGAAAGGGTATGTCAGGTTCCAAAAGACTATTAAAGAAAACTTACTATTTTAAAATAATGACAATATCAAATTTTAAAAGAAAGAAAAAATGACAGAAAAAGTGTGCTTGCTGGAATAGGTAAGTTGAGCCTTACAAAGGTGTTTTTCTCTGTTAAGGAATTTATAAATAAAGGACTGTGTGTACCTTGGTGACAAAATAAAAAAGGCTGGCCACTTTTTATGCTAAGTTCAAATGTATTTTTTTGATAATACAAAAAAGTAATCCTTGAAAATCAGAATACATAACAGAAAAGAGCACAATAACTTAAGTATTAAACATCTGTATGAAATAACTGTTGCAAAGATTGACAAAAATGCACACTTAGAACATGCGGTTATTTAAAAAACAAAACAAAACAAAACAAAAAAAACACCACACGATTCTGTAGAACCAATGTTATGTCACCACCAGGAGAGCACCAAGCAAGGCACCATTGGAAAGACAACATACTTGGAAAGTCTCTATAAATAAAGTGAATGCTAATCTGGTCGAAAAATCGGTGTCTTTGGTAAAAATTCTATGAGGATGACCTGTAAAAGGAGAAGAAAAAGGTTTTAAAAGATTTAAACAAAATTTTTTCTTAAAACTTCAATTATACGCTTTCACAATTTTTTTGAAAATCCATTCACATTTTAAAACGCAACTTTGCATTACTAAAACAGATCTTTATCTGATAATGCAGAGTTCCATCACTGAGAATTTTTCTTTTTATTTCTGGACCTTTACCAAATACACGAAATACCTTGGCTGTATGAAAAGGAAGACAAATAAGCAAGTAAAACCACCAAAGTCTGAGAAGGGTGATATAGATAGTGCCCCTGATACACTGGAGGAGCAAACATGCACACATGCACGCTCCCCTGCACTCATGAGAAAAGGGGCTAGTATTTACTTAGAACTAACTGAATACCAGGTGTTCCATACTACATTGGGTCTCTTTAAACCCAACAACTTTTCTATGAGGCAAGTATTATAATCCTTATTTCACAGATGAGGAAACTGATGACCCAGAGAAGTTGTATCACAATTGAATGTGGACTCACTGTTTGAATAAAAGACTGTCTTAACTCCAAAGCCTTGCCCTTTCTACCACCCTACGTGACTGCAGCTCACCCAACATTTTTCTTTAGACTTTCTCCTTTTTAATCAACCCAACTACATGAGTCTTCTCTAAGTTCTAGAGTTGCTCTCATTTTACTCTACCAGAATATGTAATCTTTAGATAAAAGGTCCTTTATCTCTTAATTTTTTAAAAAGTCCATTTCTTCTTAGGTTAGCAAAATTAAAGGCTAAAATTTGTTCCAAAAGGCCTTTTAATAGGAAACTAAAGGAAAACCAACAAAAACAAAATATGGTAACACAGAATTACACAAAGTGACCAGAGCTAATTTTTCCAAATTTGAATTTTCTTAAATTACAATCAACTCTTTCTTTTGCTCCAAATTTGTATTAAATAGATGGTGATTTAAAAATTATTTGATTTTAAAAGTTTCTAAGTCTAGTGAACTCATCATTCTTTTTCAGAAACTGTGTCTTGCTTGATATGACCTCCAGATTTCAATACTTCTACAAATTAGCTGTCTGGGCCAGGAATCTTCATTTTCACTCTTCAGTTCTCCTGGCTTTTGATCTGCCTCAATAAAGAAGATACACTTCTGCACCTGGCTCAAAAATATTCCTGTCCTACTCTAGGTATCCTGCACTAAGGCTTAGCTGTCACATTTGCCACTCTCCTGACCTGTGATTTGCCTACAAAATATTCACTAGCTCCCTGTTAAAATACTTTCTCCCAACTAGCTTCTTCATTTGAGCTAGATTTTCCTGTTTCTCAGGTTTCTTATCTATAAAATAAAAGCATTGAACTAGATAACAAGATTCTTTGCAGCTTTAAAATTTGACAATTAAATGTTTAAACTACTTAGGAGTCAACATTAAATAAATAATTTTGCATTTCAAGTATGTCCTCAATCAGTCTTTAATTTTAGTCCCCAGGTGTGGGCATCCCCACACTTTATAATATACACTATTAATACATAACATAAAATAAAGGCTATCTTTGCCTACATTTGAACTATTAGTTTTTAAATAATATATTCTACAAATTTTTCCTTCAGAAGCCACACATAGAGACTGGCCACTTGTCTCATTTATTCTAAATCATCCATCTCTACCATATCTGAACAAAGAAAAGTTAGCGCCAAGGTGGAATATATATATATATATATTTTAGTATCTCCAATGTTCAAATTATAATCAAGGATAATTATTTTCTTTTAACAAAATTAAATTTCTGTAAGTTAAAGAAAAGTTGAAGAAAAGAGGGACACATGGTTAAAAAGGCCCAAATTCATTAGATAAAATGAATTTTATTTGCTAGTTTAACTTTTAAAATTCATTTTTATAAATTTTTTAAGCTACATTATTCTCACTTTCAACTATCACAAATATATATATACTCTAAGAAAATCCAGCAGAACACATTTTTTCTCCCCAGCTTATTATTATTTTTTTTTTAAAGAGAGGCGGGTATTGCTATGTTACCCAGACTGTCTTTGTACTCCTAGACGCAAGTGATCCTGCTGCCTCAGCCTCCCCAGCTAGACTACTGGCATGCCCACTACACCCAGCTTTTTCCTAGCAATTGAAATATTTATTTTATCTTTACTACTCTTCTGGGTATCTTCTATGATGGAGTGAAAATAATATAATGGCTTTAGCAGAAGTGCTTAATTATCTAAAAATTCAAGGAAACTTATTTGACAAACAAAGCATATAGTTCAGAATGTTTTGGAAGGTTATAAATTATTTTATGAATAAATTATAGTCATATAGTTCTATCTGGAATTCATAGCATTGGGATAACTTTTATGTTTTCCTTTCCAAAGTAAATTTAGAAATGCACGAAAAAATTAATACCTCAGTTTTAAGCTTAGTGTTTGTGTTATAAATGTAGTAAATATTTTTTTCACTAAATTATTTACATCTCCTATCCATCCCTCTCCCCAAAATATATACATAAACCCTCTATCTAAGATGAAAATACAAGACTAGTCTCCTCACCTCAAAATGAGTTACTCAAATGTGTTATGATTATAAAGAAGTATCAAGCGTCTTTCTCATCATCATAAATTAACATGTTTGATATAGTAAAGATAAAATCTACATTATTTGGTTCATTGAATAAAGCTAGTCTAAGACATTTTAAAAATATTTTTTATGTTCAAGGCTAGAAATAGGATTTGACTGTGTGATAATGAAAGAACAGGAAAATGCTAACAGACAAAAATGATTTTATGATAATTTACAACTAAACACTGTTTTAATCAATATTTTACACATACACACGCACACATCTATGATGGCTATATTGTTTTAAAGAATAGACAAAATTCCTCAGAAATGTTGTAACAGGTACTTCACAAAGGCTCTGAGTTTTATTTTCAACAATTAACTTTTCCTTAGATCTTTTTCTTTTAAAGTAATAACCTGGCCATATTTAAAATAAAATATCCAAGCTCAAAAGAGAATTAAAATTCTTAATTTTCTAGAGTATTCTGAAATTTTCAAAAGGAGAAAAACTGTTCAAGTAAATCATGGAGTCAGTAAATTAAATCCCACGCTGAGTAAGTTCTAAAATTCATTGTATATATATGCCAAATTAGATATTTTTTAACAAGTAAACACAAGATGATCAACATCTCATCTCCTGCTTACTTTTAATTTTTACAAAGCAGTATTCTAATAACACTTTAAAAGAGATTCTTTAAAGGGCACTGAGGTACGGGCAGTTAAAATCTATAAAGGGTAAAGGTTTCTTAAGCTCCAATGGCTTGGCTGAAAGGTTTTCTTCCATACTTGGAAACTTGATTAGCATTATATAAAAAAGCCATATCTGACTTGCTGCGTAACCAAAGTTGTGGTTATTCTTTATACAGCATCTAAAATTTCACACTCCATCAACACATGTTCAGGCTATTTTATCTTGGCAATTAATTTATTATTTTTCAGAACACAGTGAAGCCTTGTTTTCAAGTCATTCATAACTTTATAAATCAGTCTTGCACATGAAACCATGCATCTGTGAACCGTAGAAAATCCCTGCACTCAGGAGATTAAGCTCCTGACACCTTTGCTGATTAATAATCATGGAAAGAATAAGATCAGAAGCAAAATAAATGATCATTTAATAGAGAAACTCACAAAACAGCCCTTTAACTTACATATTCCATCATGTTATTCGTTTCACATTTCCTTTTGCTCAGTCTCCAATGCAAGCACAGCTAGACAAGTAGGAGAGTAAAAGAAGAAAAATGAGCTCTATTTTATTGCAGCACACAGACTAACCCATTTGTCCACCTTTCATATTTTTAGTTCAACAAAAGCATCTGTTTCCATACTGTGCAATTCAGACCCCAACAGTACGAAGCTGCTCCCTGTGGTACTCACCTTGTGGTATAACCTATTGTTTTCCCATTCTAATAACTTCTCAATCGATCTTCGTGTCTGGAAGACAAATGAGAAAAAAGTTTACTCTTGACTGGTTTTAGAAAACTTTGTTTTGCAGCTGCTTTTTCTGTGAAAAGGGGAGAGGTGTAAGACAGTGACTGAGTATAGTGTGGTGTGCATCACTATCGATGTTCTAAGCACTAAATGGTAACCTGAACACAAAAGAGTACTCTTTCTTAAAAAAGATATGCCTTTATTTTTATCATACGAATCTTTTTTTACTAGCCTCTGATTTAAAACTATCAAGGTTTAAAAAGCTAATGTCATCTGCCAAATAAAATTAAATTCCCACTTCTTTCAAAAATGTTTCCAATACTTAAATACTAACGGAAGTTCCTTAATACATATTTTAAAACAAAAGTAAATATTAGTTAACAAAATGCAAATGGCCTTTCAGTAAGTTCCAAAACAAAAAATTGGAATATTAAAAAAATCAGAGTTATAAAATCAAATTTTCACATCATGCTTAAAATAATGCCCATATTTAAAAGCCAGCTTACTGATTATTCTACCAATAGATTTTTTGAACAGAGCCAAAATTTTATTTAAACCAACATAAAAGTGTCATCTGATAGTAAAATCAAACTCTTAATTCAATACTACTGTTTCAGGAATCAACTGAGAATTTACTTCAGTTGATTGTTGCAAGATATGCTATGCTGCATGAAATGTTTCTTGCTTGAGAATATGAATAAAAGAGGGTAATTCATGGTGCCAGGTGTTAGGATGAGACTGACACAGCTGCAGGTGCAAAAATGACAGTGTTGCCACCAGGATCAACTTGCAACTTGGTTCAGCTGCACTTTTCTTGCAAGGGAAAGAAAAAAAACATCTTACCACTATTAATGTGGTATAAAGAAGTACTAGTAATCAAATATGAAAATTTGCGTGTCAAGCAAGGATTAGCTAGGTGAAAAACTGTTAGGATCAAGCTGGGTTTGAACAGTTTAATGTTACATAATAAAATTTTAATATGTATTTAAAGTATCTACTTTAAATAGTTACATTACCTTTTAGCATATTAAACATGCTAAAGACACACCAAAGTCACATAGATGCCAATTATAATTCATAACTACCAATGAATTACGACTACTGCCTTACATTTTCCAAGCTTATGTCATAAAAATCGGAAAATCAACTACTTCTCTGGGTAATAATATGCCAATGACTAATTTATTACATTACTTTTTCTGAAGAGTCTTTTTGGCAAGAATTTTAAAGAAAAAAAATGTGCCCTTGTTAACAATGATCAGCAGACCTCACTTGTTTCTTTGTAAAGATAGCCTTTTAGAGGCAGCTCTCCTTTTAAATGAAAATAGGGCAGCAGTTATGGTCACACTTTTTGTTAATTTAGTTGCCAGTCAGCCCCAAATCAAAAGAAAATAAGGCTGCAGAGTGTAATTAACATTCAGTTCGGTCGTTTTGTCCCTTGTCTAGCCCCCAAGCTTTGTTAAAATTGCCATCTGAATGCTGAAGGCTGTAGGGAAATCGATTTGATTCTAATCGCACCATGAAAAGAACATGATCTAACTGCTTTCAGCCCTCCGTAAATCTGTACTAGGTCTTTAGCACAATGCAACTTCCAATTTAAAAAGCACTGAATGTCTCGTCAATGACTTTGTGAAGAAAAAAGAACAAGGAGCAGACATAAAAATTCCAATAGTTGTTTAAGCATTAAAGTTCATTTGCATCACAGCGAACCTGAAAAGGGCTGACCTCTCAAACCGCCTCTCAGGTCTATGAAGTTGTAGCCTTGACAAGCTCACATTGACAGAGCTCATTGACTCTGAAAGGCTACTCTATCAATGGTGAAAAATGGCAATAGGTTCTACTCTGAGCAGGCATCTGCCTGCCCACCCGCTGCTAAACCAATGGCAAAACCGATTCAAAACCTGAATCTACCTTGTAATCTTTCTTTCTAGGGCCTTTTAATAATAGATTAAGATTACTATACAATTTGAGGTTTTACTTTTACTGATGATTTTGGGGGTGGGTGGATGATGAAAGAACTAGAGCAGAACAAGTTTTCCAAGCCCACTGTTTTATATTAATGTATAAAATAGTACCAAAAGCTTAATACTACATTCTGCAAACACTTATTACTTAAAGAAAAAAATGTAGTTACCACCATCATTTCATCAGAAGTTTAAACCCATGCTATAATAAGAATAGATCTCATTATGATATATAGACACATACATACACACAATTTTAAAACTTAAAAATATTTACTTTAACTTAAATCAACTACTAGTATTTGAATAAAAGATAATTACAAAGTATAAATCTTAAATTCCAAAATATTTAAGTAGGAATTCTGAATTTCTTCTCTGTTTATAATTAGGAGTTTAATGATAGGGCTTGGTATAATAATTGTATCTTACAATATTTAAGAATTCTAAAACAAAGAAGCCCTGATATGCCACATTCTGAATAAGCATATAAATATAAAATATTTCTACACACTTCACAGTCTGAAGTAAAAGCTGTGAATTAGCACCATCTAATCTTGCTATAAGACTTCTTTCCTGCTTGACAGGTGAAAAAAAAAGCACTTGCACGTGCAGCTTAATTAATCATTGCACTTGACATCTCAATGATTTACAGTGAGGAGCAGGTGAGAACATACAAAACCAGAAAGGAACCCTTGATTTGAGTGGAACATTTCTAGCACACTAAGGTGACAAGTATATAGATTCTAGCAGTCATTTAAAAAAAAAGGAAAGAAACTGTGCCACAAATTATTTGTTAGTAACAACAAAAGCTCAAATTAAATAGAAAAAAAAAGGTTGAGCTACTGAGAATGTTTAATACTATGCAATTGTTGTTAGTTAAGAAAATCAAAATATATTTTCAAGATTAAATACAATACCAATTTGGCAGATACTAAAAAAAATGACACTTCAGCATTTATAAAAGCTACTTAAAAGCTTTTAAAAGAAAGCACTTTATAATTGTAGTCATCTAGATAAAAGTTAAAGAGTTTATGTCCACAAGGCTGTCAGGTAGCTATTTCTAATGAAATGTAAGATTCAACAATGTCGAACTCTACACTTGCTAACTGTGGACAAGCAAATCTAATCATATAACAACCTGTCCTTGGTTTTTAAATGTTTATTTCAACTCCAAATTCAAAACAAGCTGAAGCAAATTAACATGCATCAGAAAAAAATATGTATGGGATCTGTCAACATGAAACAAAGTACCAAAAAACACCATCTTTCAGTATTCCAGGCCAGTTTCTAAAAAAATAAGTCATCTTTAATTTTCTTAAGAGAATTTAGTGCTTGTGAAAAGCACCAGATTGATAGTCATGGGAACTAAAAATCTATTTAGCTGAAAGAACAGGGGAAGGGGCAGTGCAGGCTTTAGTGCAAGCTTCCCTACAGTGGGCCTTAATCCTTTTCACTGCTCACACCCTGGGGGTGAGGGGACAGGTTAGCGGTTCTTTACCAATGTAATTCTCGGTCTTTCTGCAAAAGATGATCAACAAGAAATGTAATTTTATCAAGTATTCTTATCTTTAATTAAAAGGACCAAGACCACCAACTCACAATATGCAGGCAAAACAACTTTTTTGTGTGAATGGCGTCATGTTACTAACCTGGTCTGGAAGTAGACAGCTCCAAGCATCTGGATCCCACCCATCTCCCTCAGCTCACTTTAAATAACCCTTTTTCTTTTTTAAAAAAAAAAACACATTTCTTCATTTCCACACTTTAGTGGTTATATTTTTCTCATTGGTGAACTAGTTTTAATACAGCCATTCAGCTTTGTGAAAGTAAAAATTAACAGGAGATTAAAAAAATATCATTTCAATTACTGAATAGGTATTAAACAGACTTAAGTTGAGCAACAAGTAGTAGTAACATAAGAATAGAAATTTTGGCTTCTATTTATATTGCCTTTGGTCACTTTTGATTTTTGGTAGAATTGTGAAAATAGGAAAAACATGAAAATGGAAAGAGAACTAAAAGGGCCTCAGTAATTCATAAAATGGCTAATAAGGTAATGATTAATCAGCAATATTAGATAAGACATACCCAAATAAGACATACCTTCCAAAGAAGCATCTAAAGTAAGCTTATAACAGCAAAGCACACATACACCTAGACAAACTCAATTACTGCAATAGAAAACTAAGATTTCCTGAAAATTCAAATTTGAATTATTAGGTATTTTTGTAATTTTTCCTAAATACTGTAACTTTCTTAGGAATAAATTATTAATATTATTCCCTATAAACAAATTAAATGCCATTAGACATAAATTAGTCTTCCAGGACAGCAAAGAACCATTTAGAAAATCTTTAAGGTATTAATCTCCTACTTTGCCACCACTATTACTTAAGAATTTCCTAATTCCCAATGACTCATTTAATCACAATCAATTGTTTGAAAACATGGTTTTACAAAGAAGTGGTTTTCTAGACATTACTAATAAAACCAATGGAAATCTCATAAATTTTAGAGTATTGAGAGCTAAAGAAAAAAAAGTGTAGAAACTGTAACAAAGTTCATCTTAATATTTCCCAATAAAATAGTATTATCAGTCTTTAGAACAAAAATATGCTATGATATGCTAATAAAATGTACAGGATACTCACTAATAACTCTTCATAAAAGTTCACCTATTTAAACCTACAATTAAAATGTATTTGAATTGGATTTATTCATACCATCACAAAATGGGAAAGCAAAATTTCAAATGTTCAATTCCCTACTTAAATTTTAAACTCTTAAATCTATAATGTATTAATTAACCTTTAACTAAAATGTTTTGAATATATTCATAATCTTGTTTTTAACTTATATTTTTCAAATAAGAATGCTATTTATCTTTAGACATCTGTGTAAATTGAATTTGTTAAGTAAAACAATGTCTTTAGCTGTAAGTTATTAGGGAGAAACCATATATAATTTAAAATGAATTATTTTAACATAAGAGAACTTAAGAGGAAATTATATTATTCACTTCTGTTCATTCTGGATTAATATGAAATTTTATATTCCAGTGATACGCAGAAAATTAAATAATTATATCACAGTATTATGCTACGTGAAAAACCTAGATTCACCAAAAAAAAAACTAGAATATGATTTCTCAAAAGGATTTTTAAACAAATTCCTTTCCTGTACATTAAAGCACCTTTTAAAATTTTAATATGAACATTAACTTTTAAATAATCTAGATATATTAAAACACCCACTGAAGTATCATGTACTATTTGTTAAAAGTAATATTTTTAGATAGAAATATGCTAAAAAAAAATTGCTAAAATTTTGTGAATCAAAAATATCCTCTTAGTACTGAGCAGTGTCTTAATAGGTGCTAATCTTAAACAGAATTTCATCAAGTTTACGATCTAGGCTAGTGAGAGAATATTAACTTGTTTAGGTTATACTGGCTATGAATTATGAAAGATAGGGATTCTCTCTCTGCAGAAAAAAAGAAACATGTACACAAACATGCACAATTTAAAGGGGGTTATCTACTAACTCTGAGTACCATTTCAGAAAATACTAACATTTTAAAAAACTAAAATTAAGTTTTGAGGTCCCCATCTGACCCATCTTCTGCCTGACCTATTTCCACTAAGCAATCATCCCACTCGGTCTCAAAGGGTTCTTTTGGTTTCCATAATCTAGTCAAATAAAAATGCGCTTGGGTTGGGGCAGGGTGCAGGAAGGGTCTCCTTGAATTTGGGCAGCAAATATGTCACTATTATTGTTAAAAAAAAATTATCCAAAAAATTAAGAGATAAAAATTAATAAATATAGTTTCAACTGACCACAGAATATTAGAAAAACTGTTCATAAGACAAAGGAATTTCACTATGCAAATAAAATAAAAAGTACGGCTATCAGGAATTTTTAAAAATATATGTAATTACAAAAGAAAGAATCAGTGCTTACTGTCAGGCCTCTGAGCCCAGGCTAAGCCATCATATCCCCTGTGACCTGCGCGTATACATCCAGATGGCCTGAAGCAACTGAAGATCCACAAAAGAAGTGAAAACAACCTTAACTGATGACACTCCACCACTGTGATTTGTTTCTGCCCCACCTTAACTGATCAATGCGCTTTGTAATCGCCCTCACCCTTAAGAAGGTTCTTTGTATTTCTCCCCACCCTTGAGAATGTACTTTGTTAGATCCACCCCCTAGCCACAAAACACTACTCTTAACTCCACCGCCTATCCCAAAACCTGTAAGAACTAATGATAATCCCACCACCTTTTGCTGACTCTCTTTTTGGACTCAGCCCGCCTGCACCCAGGTGAAATAAACAGCCTTCTTGCTCACACAAAGTTTGTTTGGTGGTCTCTTCACACTGACGCGTGAGACATTTGGTGCTGAAGACCCGGGTCAGAGGGACTCCTTAGGTAAGACCAGTCCCCTGTCCTCGCCTCACTCCATGAGATCCACCTACAACCTCGGGTCCTCAGACCAACCAGCCCAAGGAACTGGGTGGGTTCAAATCGGGTAAGCGGTCTTTTCACTCTCTTCTCCAGCCTCTCTCACTACCCTTCAATCTCCCTGTCCTTCCAATTCCAGTTCTTTTTCCTCTCTAGTAGAGACAAAGGAGATACATTTTATCCATGGACCCAAAACTCTGGCGCCAGTCACAGACTCGGGAAGACCGCCTTCCCTTGGTGTTCAATCATTGCAGAGATGCCTGCCTGATTATTCACCCACATTTCACTGGTGTCTGATCACTGCAGGGACGCCTGCCTTGGTCATTCACCCACATTCCCATGGTGGCAAGTCAACTGCGGGGATGCCTGCTTTGGCTCCTCACCCACATTGCAGCCCAGGGCTGCTCCCCACCACCCCGCTTCTCCGTGTCTCTACCTTTCTCTTTAAACTTACCTTCTTCACTATGGGCAACCTTCCACCCTCCATTCCCCCTTCTTCTCCCTTAGCCTGTGTTCTCAAGAACTTAAAACCTCTTCAACTCACACCTGACCTAAAACCTAAACGCCTTATTTTCTTCTGCAATACCGCCTGACCCCAATACAAACTCAATAATGGTTCTAAATAGCCAGAAAATGGCACTTTTGATTTCTCCATTTTACAAGATCTAGATAATTTTTGTCGAAAAATGGGCAAATGGTCTGAGGTGCCTGACGTCCAGGCATTCTTTTACACATTGGTCCCTCCCTAGTCTCTGCTCCCAATGCGACTCATCCCAAATCTTTCTTCTTTCTCTCCTGTCTGTTCCTTCAGTCTCCACACCAAGCTCTGAGTCCTTTGAATCCTCCTTTTCTACAGACCCATATGACCTCTCCTCCCCAGGCTGCTCCTCAACAGGCTGAACCAGGTCCCAATTCTTCCTCAGCCTCTGCTCCCCGACCCTATAATCCTTTTATCAACTCCCCTCACACCCATTCCGGCTTACAGTTTCATTCCTCGACTAGCCCTCCCCCACCTGCCCAACAATTTCCTCTTAAAAAGGTGACTGGAGCTGAAGGCATAATCAAGGTTAATGCTCCTTTTTCTTTATCCGACCTCTCCCAAACCAGTTAGCGTTTAGGCTCTTTTTCATCAAATATAAAAACGCAGCCCAGTCCATGGCCCGTTTGGCAACAACCCTTTGACGTTTTACTGCCCTAGACCCACAGGTGCCAGAAGGCTGTCTTATTCTCAATATACATTTTATTAACCAACCCACTCCCAACATTAAAAAAAGCTCCAGAAATTAGATTCTGGCCCTCAAACCCCACAACAGGACTTAATTAACCTCGCCTTCAAGGTGTTCAATAATAGAGTAGAGGCAGCCAAGTAGCAATGTATTTCTAAGTTCCAGTTCCTTGCCTCCACTGTGAGACAAACCCCAGCTACATTGCCAGCACACAAGAACTCCAAACACCCGAACTGCAGCTGCCAGGGGTTCCTCCAGAACCTCTTCCCCAGGAGCTTGCTTCAAGTGCCAGAAATCTGGCCACTGGGCCAAGGAATGCCCCGCAGCCCGGGATTCCTCCTAAGCCGTGTCCCATCTGTACAGGACCCCACTGGATATCAGACTGCCCAACTCGCCCGGCAGCCACTCCCAGAGCCCCTGGAACTCTGGCCCAAGGCTCTCTGACCGACTCCTTCCCAGATCTTCTCAGCTTAGTGGCTGAAGACTGACACTGCCCGATCACCTCAGAAGCTTCCTGGACCATCACGGACGCTCTGGGTAACTCTTACAGTGGAGGGTAAGTCCATCTCCTTCTAAATTAATATGGAGGCTACCCACTCCACATTACCTTATTTTCAACGACCTGTTTCCCTTGCCCCCATAACTGTTGTGGGTATTGATGGCCAGGCTTCTAAACCTCTTAAAACTCCCCAACTCTGATGCCAGCTTGGACAACATTCTTTTATGCACTCCTTTTTAGTTATCCCCACCTGCCCAGCTCCCTTATTAGATCAAGACATTTTAACTAAATTATCTGCTTCCCTGACTATTCCTAAGCTACAGCCACACCTCATTGCCACCCTTCTTCCCAACCCAAAGCCTCCTTCACATCTTCCTCTTGTATCCGTCCACCTTAACGCACAGGTACGGGACACCTCTACTCCCTCCCTAGCAACCGATCACATGCCCCTTACCATCCCATTAAAACCTAATCACCCTTACCCCGCTCAACGCCAATATCCCAACCCACAGCACGCTTTAAAAGGATTAAAGACTGTTATCACTCGCCTGTTATAGCATGGCCTTTTAAAGCCTATAAACTCTCCTTACAATTCCCCCATTTTACCTTGTCAAACACCTGACAAGTCTTATAGGTTAGTTCAGGATCTGTGCCTTAGCAACCAAATTGTCTTGCCTAGCCACCCTGTGGTGCCAAACCCATATACTCTATCCTCAATACCTCCCTCCACAACCCATTATTCTGTCCTAGCAAACCTACCTGACCCCATAGATCCTAATTCCTTTCGCCACTCCTCTTTCCATTCCTTAAAAACAGCCCTAGAAGCTGCCACCACGCTAGCTCTCCCTAACTCATCCCAACCCTTTCCATTACACACAGCCAAAGTACTGGGCTCTGCGGTCAAAATTCTTACACAAGAGCCGGAACCGCACCCTGTAGCCTTTCTGTCCAAACAACTTGACCTTACTATTTTAGGCTGGCCATCATGTCTCCGTGCAGAGGCTGCCGCCGCCCTAATACTTTTAGAGGCCCTAAAAATCACAAACTATGCTCAACTCACTCTCTACAGTTCTCATAACTTCCAAAATCTATTTTCTTCCTCCCACCTGACGCATATACTTTCTGCTCCCCGGCTCCTTCAGCTATACTCACTCTTTGAGTCTCCCACAATTACCATTGTTTCTGGCCTGGACTTCAATCCGGCCTCCCACATTATTCTGGATACCACACCTGACCCCCATGACTGTATCTCTCTGATCCACTTGACATTCACTCCATTTCCCCATATTTCCTTCTTTCCTCTTCCACATCCTGATCACACTCGGTTTATTGATGGCAGTTCCACCAGGCCTAATCGCCACTCACCAACAACGGCAGGCTATGCTATAGTATCTTCCACATCTATCATTGAGGCTACAGCTCTGCCCCTCTCCACTACCTCTCAGCAAGCCGAACTCACTGCCTTAACTTGAGCCCTCACGCTTGCAAAAGGATTACGCATCAAAATCTATACTGACTTGAAATATGCCTTCCATATCCTGCACCACCATGCTGTTATATGGGCTGAAAGAGGTTTCCTCACTATGCAAGGGTCCTCCATCATTAATTCCTCTTTAATAAAAACTCTTCTCAAGGCCGCTTTACTTCCAAAGGAAGCTGGAGTCATTCACTGCAAGGGCCATCAAAAGGTGTCAGATCTCATCATTCAGGGCAACGCTTATGCTGATAAGGTAGCTAAAAAAGCAGCTAGCGTTCCAACTTCTGTCCCTCATGGCCAGTTTTTCTCCTTCTCGTCAGTCACTCCCACCTACTCTGCCACTGAAACTTCCACCTATCAATCTCTTCCTACACAAGGCAAATGGTTCTTGGACCAAGGAAAATATCTCCTTCCAGCCTCACGGGCCCATTCTATTCTGTCGTCATTTCATAACCTCTTCCATGTAGGTTACAAGCCGCTAGCCCATCTCTTAAAACCTCTCATTTCCTTTCCATCGTGAAAATCTATCCCCAATCCGCCACTCTTGCCTCTCTCTTGGAGTGGATAGATGATCTTTGCTGACAGAACACACTCCAATACTTTCACCCTGATGAAGTCTTATTCTTTACTTTTATACTCATTCTTATTCTTGTTCCCGTTCTTATGCCACCCACTACCTCTCCCCAGCTATCTCTATCACACTATCAATCGCACTCACTCTCTCCTAGCCATTTCTAATCCTTCTTTAACAAACAATTGCTGGCTTTGCATTTCTTTTTCCTCCAAAGTCACCGAGGCCCTGACTTATTCACTGCTAAAAAAAGGGGACTCCGTATATTTTTAAATAAAGAGTGTTGTTTTTCTCTAAATCAATCTGGCCTGGTATATGACAACATAATAAAACTCAAGGATAGAGCCCAAAAACTCGCCAGCCAAGCAAGTAATTATGCTGAACCCCCTTAGGCACTCTCTAATTGGATGTCCTGGGTCCTCCCAATTCTCAGTCCTTTAATACCTGTTTTTCTCCTTCTTTTATTCAGACCTTCTAACTTCTGTTTAGTTTCTCAATTCATACAAAACCGTATCCAGGCCATCACCAATCATTCTATATGACAAATGTTTCTTCTAACAACCCCACAATATCACCCCTTACCACAAAATCTTCCTTCAACTTAACCTCTCCCACTCTAGGTTCCCACGCCGCCCCTAATCCCGCTCAAAGCAGCCCTGAGAAACATCGTCCATTATGTCTCCATACCACCCGCCCCCCCAAAATTTTTGCTGCCCCAACACTTCAATACTATTTTATGTTATTTTTCTTATTAATATAAGAAGACAGGAATGTCAGGCCTCTGAGCCCAAGCTAAGACATCATATCCCCTGTGGCCTGCACATATACATCCAGATGGCCTGAAGCAACTGAAGATCCACAAAAGAAGTGAAAACAACCTTAACTGATGACACTCCACCACTGTGATTTGTTTCTGCCCCACCTTAACTGATCAATGTACTTTGTAATCTCCCCCACCCTTAAGAAGGTTCTTTGTAATTCTCCCCACCCTTGAGAATGTACTTTGTGAGATCCACCCCCACCCACAAAACATTGCTCCTAACTCCACCGCCTATCCCAAAATCTGTAAGAACTAATGATAATCTCACCACCCTTTGCTGACTCTCTTTTCAGACTCAGCCCGCCTGCACCCAGGTGAAATAAACAGCCTTGTCGCTCACACAAAGCCTGTTTGGTGGTCTCTTTGCACGGATGCATGAGACACTTAGGACCAACAGGTAGAAAAAGGGTAAAGGCCAGGCGCAATAGCTCACGCCTGTGAGCCCAGCACTTTGGGATACCGAGAAGGGTGGATCACTTGAGCCTAGAAGTTCAAGACCAGCCTGAGCAACATGGTGAAAACCCATCTCTACAAAAATTACAAAAATCAGCCAGGTGTGATGGTGCTGCACACATGTGGTCCCAGCTACTTGGGAAGCTGAGGTGGGAGGATCACTCGAGCCTGGGAGGTCAAGGCAGCAGTGAACGTGTCACTGCACTCCACCCTGGGCAACAGAGTAAGACCCTGTCTCAAAAAAAACAAAAAATAGGAATTGTTTTAAAAAACAAGAAGAAAGGGGTAAAAGAAAATCACCTGCTGATGGATGATAACACAACTGGAGAAACAAGAAGAGATAAGGAACCAGCATTTGTGGATCCTCACTTTGGGTCTGACCCCATGTTGTGTCTTGCTTTTATTACCTTACTTAATCTGCACAACAAGCCTATATGGCGGCTTGGACTACTTTCTTTTTACATATGAAAACTAAAGCTTACAGAGGTGAAGAAATGTAAATCTATACTAGGAAATGATGGAGCTCGGATCTGAAACCAGGATTAAATGGCCTTCAATTTCCTGTTCTTTTCATCATGCTATAGAACTATTATAATACTATCACAAAAAAACAATTTTTTTTGTTTTTTTTTGTTTGGCTCACACCTGTAATCACAACACTGGGAGGTGGAGGTGGATGGATCACTTGAGGTCAGGAATTTGAGACCAGCCTGGCCAACATGGTGAAACCCCAACTCTACTAAAAATACAAAAATTAGCCAGGCATGGTGGTGTGCACCTGTAGCCCCAGCTACTTGGGAGACTGAGGTAGGAAAATTGCTTGAACCCGGGAGGAGGAGGTTGCAGTGAGCCAAGAGTGTGCCACTGCACTCCAGCCTGGGTGACAGAATGAGACTCTGTCTCAAAAAAAAAAGAATTTTTGTCAAGAACTTTTCTTTTTTACAGATATGTTATGGATATTTTACAGATATTATTCTGAGATGAATAAAGGAATGGCCCTAGTATACATCTACTAAACAAAGCTGGAAAACAGAGATAATAAATCTTTATACACCTCCTCCTCTGCCCTTCACCTTTTTTATTTCCTAGTATGCCAAACTCTGACAGTTTTTGTCTTTTAAGTATCATTTTAATCTGTTTACTTCTCTTTCTTGTCTACTTTTATGCCTTTCTCTTCTTGACTAATGCAGTCACTTCACTAAATCCACTCTTCTTCCTTTCACTTTAAAATCTTAATGATTTCATTTCAATTATATTTTACATACATTTGTTGTTAATTTCAAGGCCATTCATGATTTTATAAAGAAAAATTTTTGTAAATCGAACTTTTTTACAGATATTATCCTGAGACAAATAACATATGTATAACATGCAAGTTTTCTTAGCCACTAACAAGGCTATCGGCCTTGAATAATCAACTTACTCTAAAACTATGATTAATGTGTTCAAGAAAAGAAAGTAGAAAGCTGGATGAAAAAATGAAGAATTTCAAAAGAGAACTGGAATCTATTTTAAAAAACAGCAAATGGACACCCTAGAATTGAAAAATACGGTATCTCATATTAAAAACTCAGGTCACAGAAGACAGGTGCAAATCCTTCTATAAACCACCACACCAATATTATGTTCTAAATATTTACAGAGAAATGAATGTCAGCCAGCTGTTGACAAAACACATTTTCTAAGGATTCTAGCATATCTTTACAGTGCTACCTCTGCATTTTTAAGGCTCAAAGTTTACATTTTTATGAGTATCCTCTTTTATGATGAAAACTTAGTAATGCGGTTTAATTTTAATTAAAAACAAATTGTCACTAGTGTTCATAATAATGGCAGTAATTTACATAAGAATCTGTTTAAGTTTCAAGGCCAAAGCATTCTTTAAAATGGAACGGTAGTAAATGTATTCATCTAGTTATGAGAAATCTTTTATGCAGGACCCCTTTTGTAAAGGGACTGAAATAAGATTTCAAAAAGGTCAAACCTATTTCATTATTCTGTATCTTATAATGGGGAAGATAGTGAAAAAGGGGCAAGAAACCACAAATTAAATGCCTAGGGCTAGATAAAGAAAACCCAGTTCTTTCATTCAGAGTTCCTGTCCCATCTTTACTGCATGGGACATGCACTCATTACATGTCATTCTCAATCTCTCTAAAAGTAAATACACAAGTTTCAAGAAAGGATCTAATACTAGAAGAAAAATAACTTTACCAGAAGTTATGTAAACTTATTTGCTAGGGAGTAGGAACCTAATAAATAACTTTTCAAAGACAGGATGTTGATTTTCATTTGTTTTTATAAAAGCAAAACAGAAGCAAAAGCAATATATCAACTCTTGGTTGTCCAACTATAACTTTGTATAAAATCTGCTTAAAATGTATATTTTTCTCCTATACCCACTTTACCTGCTTTACAGTTTCTTTCCTTTACTGTTTGTGTCTTCAAGAAATACAAACTTATTTAAATATTAAGAAAAAATACTTACAAAGAAAAATCTGCTAAAAAACTAAAGTACTGCAAAAGTTAATATAATAATGCTTGGATATTGTTACCATTTATCAATCAACTGGACAAATTAGGTAAATTATAACCCATAGGCCTGAATTTCCTAACTTATGAAATCTTTTAAATTCCTTCCAAAGCTCTAAAACCTCTTCTCTGCTGGTAGGTATAAAGTCAAATTTTAATAATAAAAAATAGCTTGATTTTTGTAGCTCTTTAAAATAGTAAGAAAAGCATGAAATTTTGAGCTGTAAGATTGGAATTCTAGTTTGGCTTAACTTTATAAACTGGGAGATCTCAAATAGGTTACTTGACTTCTGAGCCTCAGTTTTCTCATCCTTAAAATAATCTGAACATCTGATTTGTAATTTTGTAAGAATACAGTACATGTAAATTGATTAACTCCATCCCTGGAAAAGAGTGAGTAAGGACTCAACTTTCTGATGTTACCATGATATTTTCCACATAGGGTGTTATGAAGATTAAATTAAAAGAGAATGTATGTAATGTGCCTTGCTAATAGCCGGTATACAATAATTATCTTTCTCTTCATTTGTTCCTTGTAGTCTATTATTTCATTGCATATCAACACATATTTTCCATTTTATAGCAAAATCTTTCAAGTTAAACATCAGGAATTTAGCCATTTGGAATAACTGGTATTATAAACTAAGTGTTTCTATCTTAAATTACATTTAAGTAGGTGCAAAAGTCAAACATTGACTGGGCGCAGCGGCTCACGCCTGTAATCCCAGCACTTTGGGGGGCCGAGGTGGGCAGATCATGAGGTCAGAAGATTAAGACCATCCTGGCCAACATGGTGAAACCCCATCTCTACTAAAATACAAAAAATTAGCCAGGCGTGGTGGTGTGCACCTATAGCCCCAGCTACTCTGGAGGCTGAGGCAGGACAATCACTCGAACTGGGGAGGTGGAGATTGCAGTGAGCCAACATCGCGCCACTGCACTCCAGCCTGGTGACAGAGCGAGACTCCATCTCAAAGAAAAAAAAAAACAAAAGTCAAACATCAAATATGATGTGAAAGGTTTTATTAAGTGTAAAAGTAAGATGTTTCTGATTTAAATACAAACCATAACTCAAGTTTGTTTCTCTAAATTTACTCGACAGAAATTTCTCTATGTTCTATTTTATATTGCTAAGTCTATCACTGTACATTAGAACAGTATAAACATCCCCTGCACAAGAAAGATCAGGTTCCTGAAAAACCTCTGTAATAAAATCATATGAAAGACAAGAAATATAGGGTAATGAAGATTAAGACCATTATTGACCACATGAATATTTGTTATATTTACCAAAATAAGGCAAATTGGATAGCATTCTAAAAAAATAGCATTGATTTTCCACATCTTCAATCAATAATAATAGCAGTTATAAGACTACATTTCATTCATCATTCCTTGTTCACTAGAAATTACTTGGGATTCTCACTTCACTAGAATTTCAATATAATTTCAAATTTGTTCTGCCTTGTTTCAATATCTGTAATATGTTGTTAGAGGTATTTTTCTTTATCTGATTCTTCATCTAAATGTTTCTTTCTCATTTTATGACTCAGAGTTACTGACTATAAATGGTCAATCCCAAACACAGAGTAAATCAGTTCTGAAAGTTTTGGATAATTTTTAATACATCGGTATAACTGAATAAGGATATTTTATATTCCTCCCATATACTAATATTCTTAGCTTTCTGCTTATGATTCCCCCAGGTTCACTTTCCTTTGAATTTCTTTAAGTCTTACAAAGTTGCAATCTAACTTAAAAACAAAACTTTACTATTCACTTCTCCCATTTAGATTCTCAACACTACTACACCCCTAACCAGAGTAAGTCACAATTATTGGATAACTAAACTTGAACTTGAGAGCAAAGATATTCAGAAGAAACATAAGTAAACTAGAATCTCAACTAAAAAAAAATACAGTGAACTGGATTACCATTTATTTGTATGCATACCAAATACTTTACATGAGAGAAGTACAGGCATCTTAGCCAAAGTTTCAAAAACTAAATAGCAATTATCTTTAAAAAAATTCAGAAAAGAAAAAACCTAAGAAACCTATATTAAAATATTTATTACAATGATGGCCAGGTGCGGTGGCTCATGCCTGTAAATCCCAGCACTTTGGGAGGCCGAGGCTGGAGGATTGCTTGAACCCAGGAGTTAAAGACCAGCTGGGGTAACCCAGAGAGACCTCATTTCTACAAAAATGTTTTGTTTTAAATTGGCCAGGCATGGTGGTGTGTGCCTATAGTCCCGCCTACTTGGGAGGGTGAGGTGGGAGAATCACTTGAGCCCAGGAGGTCCAGGCTGCAGTGAGCCATGATCATGCCACTGCACTCCACTCTGGGCAAGAGAGTCCCTATCTCAAAAGAAAAAAAAAATATATATATATATATACACACACACACACACACACACACACACACATATACAATATATAAATGTATAAATCTATATTTATAAAATATATAAATATATATACACACATATATATATGTTTATATTTACTAAAAATGCTAATTTTTTTTTTTTTTTTTTTTTTTGAGACGAAGTTTTGCTCTTGTTGCCCAGGCTGGAGTGCAATGGCACGATCTCAGCTCACTGTAACCTCTGCCTCCCAGGTTCAAGTGATTCTCCTGCCTCAGCCTCCCAAAGTGCTGGGATTACAGGCATGAGCCACCGCACCTGGCCTAAAATGCTAATTCTTAGGCTTTAAAATAAAAATTAACATTGAGAATTTGTTTTTTTTTTTTGAGACGGAGTCTCACTCTGTTGCCTAGGCTGGAGTGCAGTGGCGCAATCTTGGTTCACTGCAACCTTTGCCTCCGCCTCCCAGGTTAAAGCAATTCTCCTGCCTCAGCCTCTTGTGTAGCTGGGATTACAAGTGCGTGCCACCACTCCTGGATTCTTTTTAAAGCATGGAAATAGAAATAGTTTATAGACCTACAAAGCTCAATTTTCAGACGATTACACATTTTTGGAACTGGAAAATATGTGAACAATCAGCTGGCCTGTCCTTTGCTCAGATTAAAAAGAAAGGAAAAAAAAAAACAAACCTAACGTTGAGAGAGGTTTTAAGCGACTCTCTCAAGGTCACCCAGCTTCAAACATTGGTTTACTATCCTTTATACTGTATCACACTGCTCCTACAGCAGTAAGAGCTCCTATTACTTATTCTAAAAGGCAAGATGCTTCTATTTATCAGGGAATCTTCTTCTGATTAGTAAGCACCATATCTTATGAAACATTATGATCTTACTAATGCCAGGATTTTAAAGGCCAGATGAATACATTTATTCAACAAATATTTATTGAACACCAAGTAGAGGCTAGGCACTGTGAGAGCACTCAGGATACAGTAGTTAAGAAGACAAACACTGAGAATAATAATACTAAAATGATAATAACAATAACTACATTGAACTAAGCACCTACTATGGGCAAAATACTATATTAAGTAGCCTACATGTACTTGCTTTTTTTTTTTTTTTTTTTTTTTTTTTTGTGAGACAGAGTCTCACTATGTAGCCTCAGGCTGGAGTACAGTGGTGCCATCTCAACTCACTGCAACCTCCACCTCCTGGGTTCAAGCGATTCTGCTGTCTCAGCCTTCTGAGTAGCTGGGATTACAGGCACGTGTCACCAAGCCCAGCTAATTTTTGTATTTTTAGTAGAGACGGGGTTTCACCATGTTGGCCAGGCTGGTCTTGAACGCCTGGTCTCAAGCAATCCACTTGCCTCGGCCTCTCAAAGTGCTGGGATTACAGGAGTGAGCCACAGTGCCCGTCCCACTTGCTCTAATTCTTAAAACAACACTACAAAGAAGGGTTTAGAGTGAGTGGTTTGATAAGTGTCGCAGTCCAATCCAGCTAGTTCTACCACCAAAATGCAAGTTCTAGCCACCACATGTTACAGGCCACTTCCCTATTCCTAAATGAATGATTTCCTGATATAATTTTAAATATAAATAAAAGCACAAAGGAAATGAAAATATGCAATATTTTTAATAAATCCATATAGAGACCACTTTTAGAAAGTGGCATAATTCTGGTTAGCATATCTAAAAGAGTAAAGCATTTTTATAAAGGAGATAAGACAACTAACAAGGTTAAGAAGTTGGTGTGTAAACAGTCTAAAACTTAGGGTTCTTTACTCAGACATGATGAAGGCTGAAAGCATATATAAACAAAGTCTATAAAGTCATTAAAGTTGCAACAGGAAATAAATGTACAAAATCTTAGAAGACTGAAGACTGAAACTAACAGTTGCTTAGGATGGAAGACAAACCAAAACAAAAACATACTATGACACAGTATATAGTAAAATTATGAAACATTTCTTCAAAAAGTGAGCAAGCTGAAGGCACATACAATACGTGATATCCATTTAGTTGAATATAAATTTTCTAAGCTATAATACTATTAATTCAGGTACAGCCAAGAAGCAAAGTATAATAAAAATAAGCTTTACAAAGAAAATGTCATAAAATCTATTTAATAAAGCTGAAGCATTTTATTCACTTGTAAGTTTCTCAGGTTCTTACAAAGAAACCTACTAAAAGATCAAAGTTTCCTGTTTTACTGACTTCTAAGCATTGATTACTCTTTGAAACTATCTTGAATTTATTTTCCTGCTTTTGTCTACTGTTTAAGTCCACAAGAGAAATCATTTAACCTAGGCATCTGAAACAGTACCAAGCCCACAGTGCTGCTTCAGGAATATTCACTGAATTAATCAACAAATGAAATGCAGAGAATAGCACACTAGCAGAATAAAGAAATGGTAGCCAAACCTAGCAATTTCATAAGACGAATATGCTTATCTTCCTAGATTATCAACTTTACTCAATGTTGTTATTTTAAATAGTCTATTAAAACAAATATATACCATGTAATAGAATGTAAAATTCAAATGAATGTTTAAGATATGAGATTTCAAATATATTTTGTGACTGCTGGTGGCTATTTCATATTTCCAGACCCTAAGGACACATTTTTATTGTCTTCTGTTATCAGAGCTACTTCATGAAAAACAAGAAAAGTACCTACAAGCTTACACTATCTCTGTACCCACGTAGCCAGCTCTCTGAATAGACTATATGCTCTTTAAGGAGAACATTCATATAACCCTTCCTCCCTTCCTCCCTCCCTCCCTTCCTTCCTTCCTTCCTTGAGGAGAACATTCACATAACCCACCTTCCTTCCTTCCTTCCTTCCTTCCTTCCCTCCCCCCTCCCCTCCACTCCCTTCCCTCCCTTCCCTCCCTTTCTTCGTTTCTTTCTTTGTTTTATTTATTTATTTATTTATTTATTTATTTACTTATTTATTTATTGAGACAGAGTCTCACTCTGCCACCCAGGCTGGAGTGCAGTGGTACAATCTTGGCTCACCGCAACCTCTGCCTCCTGGGTTCAAGCGATTCTCCTGCCTCAGCCTCCTGAGTAGCTGGGATTACAAGCACGCACCACCACGCCCAGCTGATTTTTGTATTTTTAGTAGAGACGGGGTTTCACCATGTTGGCCAGGCTGCTCTTGAACTCCTGACCTCATGATCCACCCACCTCGGCCTCCCAAAGTGCTGTGATTACAGGCATGAGCCACCGCGCCCAGCCTTAGTATAGACTTATACTATCCCTGGCACCTAACATGGTACATATATGTCAAGAACACCTCTATAAAAAGAGGATGTTTAGACTTCCATTTTCAGCCAAGATGTAGCAATGGACACCAGATTTACCTTCTAACTTGAAACAACCAAAAAAAGACAAAACATCTGAAATAGTTTTCAGGACATGGAAAAGGAAAGACAGTGATCCCTGAGAAACCAGAAACAATTTCGACAAGCCTTACAATTTCCCAAACTCCCTGACTTAAAGCTTCCAGGCCACAGAAAGCAGGAGAAATCAGGCAAAGCCTAGGGACTCCCTAAGTTAAAAAGATAGAAGTGAAAGAATAGGAAGACCAGGGCAGCTAGAAGTCACAGAGCGAGTACCAGAGGAGAGTGCTGAACAGAGAACGAACTCCAGAGATCTGCAGATAGTCCTTACTGAATATCAAGGTGAGTAATGAGCAAGTAAAGAAACCATCAGAGGCAGATAAGATCCTATGTAAGGCAAGGCATGGTGGCTCATGCCTATAATCTTAGCACTTTGGGAGGCTGAGGTGGGAAGATTGCTTGAGCCTAGGAGTTCGAGACCAGCCTGGGCAGCATGGTAAGATGCTATCTCTACAAGAAACAAAAAATAAAAATAAAAATCCAGCATAGTGCCTCTTTCTACCAGCCAGACTAGAAAATGTTCTAATTCAGAGTACCCAGAAGGGTCTTACTTCACGAGGGCACTATTCTGGATCCTCAAGAAGTGAAAAACAGAATTACCATATTTCTAGGTATATACACAAAAGAACTGAAAACAAGTCCTCAAACAAATACATGCACATCCATGTTAATAGCAACAACTGCTAGTGGAAACAGCCTAAATGCCCATCAACTGATGAATAAATAAATTGTGAGATATACATATAATGGAATATTATTAACCCATAAAAAATGAAGTACTGATACATGCTACAATGTAGACAAACTTGCAAAAAATTATGCTAAGTGAAAGAAGCTAGACACAAAAGGTCATATATCGCATGATCCATTTATATGAAATATCTAGAATCAATAAATCCATAGAGATGGAACACAGACTGGTGGTTGCCTGGGGCTACAGGGAAGGAGTAATGGGGAGAAATTGCTTGATGGGTAAGGGTGTGATTCCGTTGTGGAGTGATGAAAATGTTTTGAAACTAGATAGAGGTGGGAGTTGCACAATACTGTGAATATACTAAACATCACTGAATTGCTCACTTTTAAATGGCTATGTTACACGAATTTTACCTTACTAATTATTATTTTCAAAAATAAGAAGGCAGGCCGGGCACAGTGGCTCACACCTGTAATCCCAGCACTTTGGGAGGCTGAGGCGGGCAGATCACGAGGTAAGGAGTTTGAGACCAGCCTGACCAATATCATGAAACCTCAACTCTACTAAAAAAAAAAAAAATACAAAAATTAGCCAGGCATGGTGGTGCATGCCTGTAATCCCAGCTACTCAGGAGGCTGAGGCAGGAGAATCACTTGAACCCAGGAGGCGGAGGTTGCAGTGAGCCAAAATTGAGCCACTTTACTCCAGCCTGGGTGACAGAGTGAGACTCTGCCTAAAAAAATAAATAAATAAATAAAGCAAAAAATAAGGCTAGGTGTGGTGGCTCCTGCCTGTAATCCCAGCACTTTGGGAGAACAGGGCAAATGGATCACTTGAGGCCAGGAGTTTGAGACCAGCCTGACCAATGTGGCGTAACCCCGTCTCTACTAAAAATACAAAAATTAGCCACGCATGGTAGCGCATACCTGTAGTCCCAGCTACTGAGGAGGCTGAGGCAAAAGAATCACCCGAACCCAGGAGGCAGAAGTTGCAGTGAGCTGAGACTGCGCCACTGCACTCCAGCCTGGGAGACAGAGTAAGACTCTGTCTCAAAAAAAAAAAAAAAAGAAAAAGAAAAAAGAAAGGAAAAGAAAGAAGAGAAAAAAAGAAAATAAGGCAAAAAATGAGAAAAAATGTAAATTTAAAATCTGATTAAAAACACAAACAGCAAAATGAAAGACGAACCTAGCCATAATGATGATCACAAGAAATGTAAATGGATCAAAATCCCTAATTAAAAGGCAGAGATTGTCAGATTGAATAAAAAAGCAAGACCCACCACTGCCCATAAGAAACAAACTTTAAATAAAGGGAACAAATAAGCTAAAAAAGTAAAAGGATGGAAAAGATATACCATGCTAACATCAATCAAAAGAAATGGAATGACTACGAATATTAGACAAAGTAAATTTCAGAGAAAAATACAGATCAATTTTATAATGATAAAGAGGTCAATCACAAAAATCCTGAAAATTTATATACCTAATTATAGAGTGCCAAAATACATACAGCATAAGCTGCATGAATAAATACACAAACCCAAAATTATAGTCAATCCATAGAAATGCATTTAAGGAACTGAGAAACTGCCAAAAGTGGAAGTACTATTATTTTATGATCTCACACTACTGTAGGATAGATTCTGTTCTGCTACATACTTGTCAACATTTAGTATAGTCTTTTAAAGAGTTTGGGTATGTGTCCCCTCTAAATCTCATGTTGAAATGTAATCCCCAGTGTGGGAGGTGGGGCCTCGTGGAAGGTGATTGGATCATGGGGGCAGATAACTTCACAGGTTGGTGCTGAGTTCTCTCAAGATCCGGTTTTTTAAAAGTGTGTGGCACCTCTCCCAACCCCGTTGCTCCTGCTCTGCCATATGAGATGCCTGCTCCTTTTTATCGTCCACCATGATTATAAGCTCTCTGAGTCCTCCCCAGAAGCTGAGCAGATGCCAGTGCCATGCTTCTTGTACAGCCTGTAGAACCATGAGCCAATTAAACCTCTTCATTATAAATTATCCAGTCTCAGGTATTTCCTTATAGCAATGCAAGAACAGACTAACATAGTCTTTTTAATTTCAGTCCTTCTAATAAGTATCTAATGTTATCATTATGGTTTTAATCTGCATTTTTCCTAATGGTTAGTGATGTTGAGCATCTGAAAAAATGCTAATTTTTCATTTACATATCTTTTTTGGTGAGGTGTCTGTTCTAAATTTTTGCTCAATGTTTCTTCAATTGTTTTCTTATTGTTGAGTTTTGAGAATTCTTTATATATTCTGGATAAAAGTATCTGCTTTGCAAAGATTTCTCCCAGTCAGTAGTTTGTCTTTAAATCCTCCAATAGTTTTCAAAAATGGAAATTTTTAACTTTTATGGCGTCCAATTTGTCTGGTGTTCTTTTAGGGGTTGTGCTGCTAATGTTATACCTAGTAATTCTTCCTAAGCCCAGGTCACAAGGATTTTTCTCCTATGTTTTCTTCTAGAGTTTTATAGGTTTAGGTTTTACATTTTAAGTTAAACTTTCTATTAATATACGGTTTAATGTACAGATTGAAGGATTTTAAAAAAATATATAGGCATTTAATTTTACCAATTACATCTCTTTAAAAGACTGTTCTTTCTTTACTGAATTGCCTTTCTACCTTTGGTGGAAATCAGTTCATAAAGGGGTCTATTTTTTGGCTCTGTCTCCTCTGTTTATCTGTTTGTCTATCTTGATGCGAGTACCACACTACTTTGAGTATTGTAGCTTTATAATTATGTCTTGAAATTGGGTAGTGTTGGTTCTCCAACTTTGTATTCCCTTTTCAGAGTTGTTTTGCTTTTGTAGGTTGTCTGTATTCCATATGAATTTTAGAATCAGTCTGTCAATTTCTAAAAAAAAAAAAAAAAAAAAAAAAGTCCTGCTGGGAATTTAGTTTGGATTGCACTAAATCTATGGATCAGTTTGGAGAAACTGGCCACTTAAAAGTAGTTCCTCACCAGACGCGGTGGCTCATGCCTGTAATCCCAACACTTTGGGAGGCTGAGCTGGACAGATCACCTCAGGTCGGGGGTTCGAGACCAGCCTGACCAATATCGAGAAACCCTACCTCTACTAAAAATGCAAAATTAGCCAGGCGTGGTGGTGCATATCTGTAATTCCAGCTACTCGGGAGGCTAAGGCAGGAGAATCGCTTGAACCTGGGAGGCAGAGGTTGTGGTGAGCTGAGATCACACCAATCCAGTTCAGCCTGGGCAACAAGAGCAAAACTCTGTCTCAAAAAAAAAAAGTATTTCCTCTTCTGACACATGAACCAATATTTTCCCCCATTTACTTAAGTCTTTTAAGTTTTTTTCTGAGTGGTATTTTGTAGATTTTAGTGTGTCTTATATATGTTTTTTTCAGCTTTCTCTGTAAGTACCTAGCATTTTTATGCTATTTAAAAATTGTTTTTCATTTTAATTTTTTATTTTTTGTTGATATGGTATAGCTTTGCTAAACTGACCTGTTAGTTTCAAGAGTTTCTTTAAAGATTCTATTGAATTTTCTTCATAGACAAACATGTCATCTGCCCATCAAGACAGTATTATTACTATATTTGTTGCTTTTTCTTGCCTTACTGCCCTGGCTAGAATCTCCAGAATAACATTGATTAGTAGTAGTGAGAACATACTCTTGGCTTGTTCTTGATCTTAGAAGAAATGCATTCGGACCTTCATTATTAAGTGTCATGTTAATTGTAGGGTTTTTGTAGATGTCCTTTATCAGCTTGAGGAAGTTTTATTCTATTAGGCTGTGAGAGTGTTAATCAAGTATACATGCTGGATTTTGTCAAATGCTTTTTCTGCCACTTTAGAGACTGTTGTGTGGTTTTTCTTTTTAGTTAAGAAATATGTTGAGTTACATTCATTGCATTTTTGGATGTTAAACCAACCTTACTTACCTTCCTGGGAAGGACAATGTACTTGGCCATGTGTGTTTTTCTTTTCATGTTTTTGTTGGACTTGATAGGCTAAACGTCTGTTTAGAAGTTTTATATCTATGTTCATGAGGAACATTTTTCTGCAGACTTTTCTTTTAGAATATCTCTGTCTGGTTTTGGCCTCAGGGTAACGATGGCCTCATAAAGTGAGCTGGGAAGGGTTCTTTTCTCGATTTTCTAGAAGAGTTTGCGTAGAATAGGCATTACTTCTTCCTTAAATTTTGTAAGAATACACCAGTAAAGGCATCTGGGCCTGGAATTTTCTTTGTTGGAAGTTTTTAAATTACAAATTCAATTTACTTAATTGATATGGGACTTTTCAAGTCATCTATTTTATCTTGGTTAAGCTTTACAGTTTTTGTTTTTCAAGGAATTTGTCCACTTTAAGGTGTTGAATTACAGGCATACAGTTTATAGTATTCATTAATCATTCTTTCACTATCTTTAAAACCTCTTAGTCTCATCACCTGTTTCATTCCTGAAACTTAATTTATCTCTTCTTTCTCTTTTCCCCACTCTGGCTAGAGATTTATTAATTTTATTGATCTTCTCAAAAGTTTGATTATTTCTATTGATTTTATGCTTTATATTTCATACGTTTCAGTCTGACCATTATTTTTCCCCCTCCTTACTTTGGATTTAATTTGCTCTTGTTTTTCTAATTTCTTAAGATGAAAACGGAGGTCATGGATTTGAGGCTTTCTAGTGTAGACTTTCAGTGGTGTAAATCTCCTTCCTTGAACACTGCTTTAGTAGTATGACACAAATTTTGACATTTTGTGTTTTAATCTTCATTTAATTCATTCTGCTTTTAAATTTCCCTTTTGATTTCTTTGACCAATGAGTTATTTAGAAGCATTTTATTTAGCTTTCAAATATTTGGGGATTTTCTAGCGATTTTTCATTTACTGATTTTTAATTTAATTTTATTGTGGTCAGATAACCTACTTTGTATGTTTTGAATCCCTTTAAATTTATTAAGACTTGTTTAATTACTTTGAATAAGAACTATCTCAGTGATCTGTATGTATTTGAAAAGAATGTGTATTTGCCTATTGTTTGGTTAGAGTGTTTTATAAATGTCAATTAGGTTAAGTTGGCTGATATCTGTAGGGATTTTCTGTCTACTAGTTCTATCAGTTATCAAGACAGTGGTACTAAAATCTCGTTAGGCTGTTCTTGCATTGCTATAAAGAAATACCTGAGACTAGATAATTTATAATGAAGAGGTTTAATTGGACAGGCTGTACAAGAAGCATGGCACTGGCATCTGCTCAGCTTCTGGGGAGTACTCAGGGAGCTTATAATAATGGTAGAAGATGAAAGGCAGCAGGCATCTCATATGGCAGAGCAGGAGCAACGGGGTTGGGGGAGGTGCCACACACTTTTAAAAAACCGGATCTTGAGAGAACTCAGCACCAACCTGTGAAGTTATCTGCCCCCATGATCCAATCACCTTCCACGAGGCCCCACCTCCCACACTGGGGATTACATTTCAACATGAGATTTAGAGGGGACACATACCCCAACTCTTTAAAAGACTAACTAAATGTTGACAAGTATGTAGCAGAACAGAATCTATCCTACAGTACCGTGAGAACATAAAATAATAGAACCTCCACTTTTGGCAGTTTCTCAGTTCCTTAAATGCATTTCCATGGATTGTCCCACAACCACAAAAAAAAGAAAGGAAAGGAAGCTAAACATACACATGACATATGACCAAGGCATTCCACTCAGGAATTTTTACTCAAAAAAAAAAAAAAAAGTGTATGTCCCCAAAAAGACCTGAACAAGAATATTCACAGCAGCTTTATTTATACAGACCAAAATGTCCATCAACAGGTAAATAGATAAACAAATGTGGCATAGCCATATAATAAACATTATTCAGCAATAAAAGGGAATGAACTACTGATACAACAACATTGTTGAATCTCAAAATCATAGTAAGTAAAAGAAAAAGGGGCCGGCCAAGCACGGAGGCTCACACCTGTAATCCCAGCACTTTGGGAGGCTGAGGCGGGTGGACTGCTTGAGCTCAGGAGTTTGAGAGATGAAACCCTGTCTCTACCAAAAATACGAAAATTAGCCAGGCGTGGTGATGCGCACTTGTGGCCCAAGCTACTTGGGAGGCCAAGGTAGGAGGATGAGTGGAGCCTGGAAAGTCTGGGAAGGCTGTAGTGAGCCATGATCATGCCACTGAACTCCAGCCTCAGTGACAGAATGAGACCCTATCTCAAAAATAAATAAATAAAAAATAAAATAAGAAGACAAAAAAAGAATGCATATTGTATGATTTCATTTAGATAAAACTCTAGAAAATGCAAATTAATCTATAGTGCCAGAAAGCAGATCAGCACTTGCACAGGGAAGTTTCTGGAAATGATGAGTATGTTCACTATCTTGATGCACACAAGTGTATCAAAACTCATCAAATAATATACTTTAAGTATGTGTAGTTTATTGTATGTCACTGACACTTCAACAAAGCTAGTAAAATATAAATAAAAGTTTTGAACATGCCATTACCAAAATACACTGTATTCAAGGCTGTAAAATAAAACACATTTAAAAGAACTGATATCACACCAAGTATATGTTTTAACAGTAATAAAATTAAACTAGAAATGAGTAACAGAAAAGTTTCTGGTAAATCTCCAAATATTTGGAGGTTAAACAAACTTCTTGATAATCCATGACTCAGAGAGAAAATCACAAATACTTTGAACCAAAAGAAAACAAAAATACTATATAAAAATGTGTAGGATATAGTCAAAACAGTGCTTTAGAGGGAAAGAGCATTAAATGCTTATACAAGAAAAAAAGAAAAGACAAATCAATGACTTCTACCTTAAGAAACTAAAAAACAAAAGTAAATTATATCCAAAGCAAGGAGAAGAAATAATAAAAACAAAAAATCAATGGAAGTGAAAACAGAAAAACAACACAGAAAATCAAGAATAAAGCAAGGAGTTTGCTCTCCTCACTCCTATTCAGCATTTTATTAGAACTCCTACACTGTGAAAAAGAAAAGGAAAAGAAAAAGTACACAGATTGGGAATAAAACTGTCATTATTTTCTGACAACATAGTTATCTCTGTAGAAAATCCCAAGGAATCTACAAAAAAGTTCCCGGAATTTAATAAGTGAATTTGGCAAGGTTGAAGGACATGACGTTAATATGCAAAAATCAACTGTATTTTATGTACTAGCAGTGAACAACTGGAAATCAAAATTTAAAAAACAATACCATTTACAATAGCTCCAAACCCAAAGAAATACTTATGTATAAAGCTAATAAAACATGGGCATAATCTATATGCTACGCAAAAAACTACAAAGCTCTAACAAAAAAAAAGTCAAAGACCTAAATACATGGAGACTATGTCATGTTCTTGGTTTAGAGGACTTAATATTGTTAAGATGTCAATTCTCTCCAATTCATCTGTAAATTGAATGTAATTCCAATCAAATACCAGTGTTTCTTATAGATATTTGACAAGCTAATTCTAAAATTCATAAAGAAAGGTAAAGAAATTAGAATAGCCAAAACAATCTTGAAAAATAAGAAAAAAATTGAAAGGCTCAATATACCTGATTTCAAAACTTACTATAAAGCTACAGTAGGCTGGACGCAGTGGCTCACATCTGTAATTCCAGCACTTTGGGAGGCCGAGATGAGAGAATCGCTTGAGCCCAGGAGTTCGAGACCAAACTGGGCAACACAGCAAGACCCTGTCTCCTTTTTAATTAAAAAAGAAAAAAAAGCTACAGTAAACTAGACATTGTGATATTTAATCAAGATAGACATACAGATCAATAGAACAGAATAGAGTATGGAAAGAGACCTACACAGGTATTGTTGACTGATTTTTGACAATGTACAATGGCAATTCAAGGGAAAAAGGATAGTCTTCTCAACAAATGGTACTGGAAAACCTAGAAAGTGATATGCAAAAAAAAAAAAAAAAAATTTGACCCATACCTCACACTCATATAAAAACCTGAGTCAAAACGGGTCACACACCTAAAAGTAAAGAGATCACAGGAGAAAATTTTCATGACCTTGGTTTAGGCAAATTCTTAGATACAGCACAAAAGTACAATCTATTTTTTTTTAAAGCGATGAATTCATCAAAAGCAAAAGCTTTTGTTCTGCCGAAGACATTGTTGGAGAATGAAAAGACAGCTACAGACTGCAAATATATATTAGCACATATCTGCCAGGGGACTTATTTTCAGAATTATATGAAGAACTCTCAAAACTCAACAAGAAATAACAATTTTTAAATAGGCAAAATATTTCAATGAACACTTTAACAAAGAGGTACAAATGGCAAATAAGCACATGAAAAGGTGCTCAATATCATTACTCATGAGGGTAATGCAAATTAAAACCACAATGAGATGCTACTATGTATCTTTTAGAATGACTATAATTTCTATAACTAACCATATCAAGTCCTGCAAGGATGCTAAGCAATTGGATCTCTCATGCATTGCTGGCTGGAATGCAAAATGGTTCACCCACTTTGGAAAACGGTTTGGAGATTTTTTATAAATTAAACATTCACTTACCATATAACCCGGCAATCCCCTTCCTAAAAATGAAAACTTGTGTTCACACAAAAACATGCATGTGAATGTTTATGGCAAGCTTTATTCAAAAACTGGAAACTCAGTGTCTTCAACTGATAAATGGATAAACAAACTGTGATACATCTATACAATGGAATACTACTCAACAATAAAAAAGAATAAACTATTAATACATAAAAGAAAATAGACGAATCTCAAATGCACTAAGCTACATGAAAGAAGCCAGACTCAAAAAGTTATATACACTATTTTATTCCATTTATGTAATATTCTAGAAAAGACAGTATTGTAGGGATAGACAACAGATCACTGGTTGCCAGGGTTGAAGAGTTGACGAGCGTTCAACTACAGAGGTAGTAAGTAAAAAACTTACTACAGCACAAGTAAGTTTTTTATGGAAAACTGTTATGCATCTTGATTCTGGTGGTGGTTACAAAACTCTATGCGTTTATCAAAAATCACAGAACTGTTTACAAAAATTTTACTATATATTAAAAAACAATTTTCAAAAATAGGCAAAGGTAGTTAAGAAAAAAGGCAATTTGGAAGGTCTAAAAAATAATCAAAATAACAGAACATGCTGGGGGCAGTGGCTCACGCCTGTAATCCCAGCACTTTGGGAGGCCGAGGCAGGCAGATCACCAGAGGTCAGGAGCTCAAGATCAGCCTGGCCAAAATGGTGAAACCCCGTCTCTACCAAAAATATAAAAATTAGCCGAGCACGGTGGCTCACACCTGAATCTCAGCACTTTGGGAGGCCGAAGTGGGCAGATCACCTGAGGTCAGGAGTTCAAGACCAGCCTGGCAAACACGGTGAAACCCCGTCTCTACTAAAAATACAAAAATTAGCTGGGCGTAGTGTCAGGAGCCTGTAATTCCAGCTACTCCGGAGGCTGAGGCAGGAGAATCACTTGAACCGGGGAGGTGTAGGTTGTGATGAGCTGAGAGACCACACCACTGCACTCCAGCCTGGGTGATAAAAGTGAAACTCTGTCTCAAAAAAAAAAAAAAAAAAAAAAATTAGCTCGGTGTGGCTGCAGGCGCCTGTAATCCCAGCTACTCAGGAGGCTGAGGCAGGAGAATTGCTTGAACCTGGGAGGAGGAGGTTTCTGTGAGTAGAGATCGTGCCATTGCACTCCAGCCTGGATGACAAGAGTAAAACTCTGTCTCAATAATAATAATAATAATAATAATAGAACAGAATAAAAACAAGGTCTTGGGAATAATATCAGGTCATAAAAAGAGGGCACTAAGTTGGGGATAGATTTTTTTTTTTTTTTGAGACGGAACCTCCAACTCCCTGGTTCAAGCGATTCTTCTGCCTCAGCCTCCCGAGTAGCTGGGATTACAGGCACGTGCCACCATGCCAGCTAATTTTTATATTTTTAGTAGAGATGGGGTTTCACCATGTTGGCCAGGATGGTCTCGATCTCCTGACCTCGTGAGGGGATGGATTTTGAAGGCAAGACAGAACTGCAGTTTTCCAAATCAGTGAATAATGCGAAGAAAGTAAAAACACTGAGCTGCATATCAAGTATGCCTTTGGTCCTGATTTGTCTTAGAGTCTGAGACCATTCTAATCACATAAGAGGATTTCACATCACAAGAAAGAAAACAGTTCACAGGCTGGCAATTTTTTATACTCATGCCTCTCGATCGAGGGTTCTTAACATACAGTACCTAGACAGAATTCTGGGAATCTGTGAAAGTGAGTGAAATGAAAATACATCTTTTTAACCACTAACTGAAATGTATTACATTTCCTTAGGTTATGAATGTATGCAACTAATTGCAATAGACTGAACAGGACCTGCACCTTCATCACTTAAAGAAATCACAGATTCTTCCTATCATATCATTATTATCATGGATTTGTTGCTATCTCATTTTGTATGCATTAATAAACATATTTATAAATCACAAAGTTTTCTAGTATTTTGATAACTATATTTTATATAATTGGTTTCCTTTGTAATCCATGTATTTTACCTTATGCATTTAGAATACATTAAATATTTTTAAATATATATAAAGCATCTCAGAAAGCATTCATAGGCTTCCCTAAACCATCAAAAGGATTTATGGCAAATAAAACGTTAAAAATCCCTGCTCTAGAGGGGAACATCACACACTGGGACCTGTCAGGGGTTTGGGGCTAGGGGAGGGATAGCATTAGGAGAAATGCCTAATGTAGATGATGGGCTGATGCGTGCAGCAAATCACCATGGCACGTGTATACCTATGTAACAAACCTGCACATTCTGCACATGTACCCCAGAACTTAAAGTATAATTTAAAAAAACAAAAAAAGGAAAAAAAATCCAAATTATTTTGCCCCCATCTTACAAAGCACCTCTTTCTCCAGGGCCGGTAATATCCTTCACACATGCATGAAGTGTCACTCTTACCATGGTTATGTAATAGTTTACACCCAAGGACAGATATGTATGGCTTTTTTAAAAAGCAAGTCATGTTTGTTTATGCTCCCTGGATAGTACTCCATATAAAATTAAATGCATCAAATAAATATTCCATCTAGTCATATAAAATACAAAGAGAGAACTTAAGACTGAACACTACAATGCTAAATGAAATGTACTTTCAGAAACTACAGATTAAACTAGCTTAAAAAGTCAATCTTACATCTCACATAAGAAGGAATTTAATGAAGGCATTTCAAAAAGGATCTCAAGTTGATAAGAATGCAAAGTTTAACTCATTTACCTTTGTTTTCTAAATACACCATACACACTGCAACATCTTGTTACTCATTTAAAGGTTTAAAAAAAGGGTATCAAAACAAAACCAACACAAACAAACAAGCCAGATCTCAAAGGTATCTACAGTATTAAAACTCTTAGGATTTTCTGGGTTACATGATGGCAATTCCCAACGAAGAGAGACATAGCAGGCATTGAAACAATGGAAATGCCACATAGCAGAAGGGAGTGAGGGGATCCAAACTACAAGAGCAACAAAATCAACTGTGGATCCAGAGACGAAAAAATGTTCTGTAGTGCAAAGGTAATCTGGTGAGAATGATGAAAAAAAAAGAACCATTTTTAGAAAAAAGGAATATTAGACATATTGAAGTAAATATCATAAGTCATTCTATTACAAAGGCATTAACTCCTTCCTATCAATAGAATGTACCAGTTTAAAAATTTTTAGTAGGAATATATCTTTTATTTTATAACACAAATCAAGGGACAAAGAGAATTTGATCATCCATACTTCCTACTCTTACTGGTTGTCAAAACGTAGCCACATAAAACTGTTCATTCATTTTCAACTTAACAAAATTTCATTTTTGGCTGGGTGCAGTGGCTCACGCCTGTAATCCCAGCACTTAGAGAGGCCAAGGAGGGCAGACTGCTCGAGCCCAGAAGTTTGAGACCACCCTGGGCATAGAAACCCTGTCTCGGCCGGGTGCAGTGGCTCACGCCTGTAATCCCAGCACTTTGGGAGGCCGAGGCGGATGGATCACGAGGTCAGGAGATTGAGACCATCCTGGCTAACACAGTGAAAACCTGTCTCTACTAAAAATACAAAAACTTAGCCAGGTGTGGTGGTGGGCACCTGCAGTCCCAGCTACTCGGGAGGCTGACACAGGAGAATGGCGTGAACCCGGGAGGTGGAGCTTGCAGTGAGCAGAGATCATGCCACTGCACTCCAGCCTGGGCAACAGAGTGAGACCCCATCTCAAAAAAAAAAAAAAAAAAAGAAACAGTTGATCACTTGGCAGAAACTCTACAAGCCAGAAGAGAGTGGGGGCCAATATTCAACATTCTTAAAGAAAAGAATTTTCAACCCACAATTTCATATCCAGCCAAACTAAGCTTCATAAGTGAAGGAGAAATAAAATACTTTACAGACAAGCAAATGCTGAGAGATTCTGTCACCACCAGGCCTGCCCTAAAAGAGCTCCTGAAGGAAGCACTAAACACGGAAAGGAACAACCGGTACCAGCCACTGCAAAAACATGCCAAATTGTAAAGACCATCAAAGCTAGGAAGAAACTGCATCAACTAACGAGCAAAATAACCCACTAACATCATAATGACAGGATCAAATTCATACATAACACTACTAACCTTAAATGTAAATGGGCTAAATGCTCCAATTAAAAGGCACAGACTGGCAAACTGGATGAAGAGTCAAGACCCATCAGTGTGCTGTATTCAGGAAACACATCCCACGTGCAGAGACACATATAGGCTCAAAATAAAGGGATGGAGGAAGATCTACTAAGCAAATGGAAAACAAAAAAAGGCAGGGGTTGCAATCCTAGTCTCAGATAAAACAGTCTTTAAACCAACAAAGATCAAAAGAGACAAAGAAGGCCATTACATAATGGTAAAGGGATCAATTCAACAAGAAGAACTAACTATCCTAAATATACATGCACCCAATACAGGAGCACCCAGACTCATAAAGCAAGTCCTTAGTGACCTACAAAGAGACTTACACTCCCACACAATAATGGGAGACTTTAACACCCCACTGTCAACATTAGACAGATCAACAAGACAGAAAGTTAACAAGGATATCCAGGAATTGAACTCAGCTCTGCACCAAGCAGACCTAATAGACATCTACAGAACTCTCCACCCCAAATCAACAGAATATACATTCCTTTCAGCACCACATCACACCTATTCCAAAACTGACCACATAGTTGGAAGTAAAGCACTCCTCAGCAAATGTAAAAGAACAGAAATTATAACAAACTGTCTCTCAGACCACAGTGCAATCAAACTAGAACTCAGGATTAAGAAACTCACTCAAAACTGCTCAACTACATGGAAACTGAACAACCTGCTCCTGAATGACTACTGGGTACATAACGAAATGAAGGCAGAAATAAAGATGTTCTTTGAAACCAATGAGAACAAAGATACAACATACCAGAATCTCTGGGACACATTCAAAGCAGTATGTAGAGGGAAATTTATAGCACTAAATACCCACAAGAGAAAGCAGGAAAGATCTAAAATTGACACCCTAACATCACAATTAAAAGAACTAGAGAAGCAAGAGCAAACACATTCAAAAGCCAGCAGAAGGCAAGAAATAACTAAGATCAGAGCAGAACTGAAGGAAATAGAGACACAAAAAACCCTTCAAAAAAATCAATGAATCCAGGAGCTGGTTTTTTGAAAAGATCAACAAAATTGATAGACCACTAGCAAGACTAATAAAGAAGAAAAGAGAGAAGAATCAAATAGATGCAATAAAAAATGATAAAGGGGATATCACCACCGATCCCACAGAAATACAAACTACCATCAGACAATACTATAAACACCTCTACGCAAATAAACTACAAAATCCAGAAGAAATGGATAAATTCCTCAACACATACACTCTCCCAAGACTAAACCAGAAAGAAGTTGAATGTCTGAATAGACCAATAACAGGCTCTAAAATTGAGGCAATAATTAATAGCTTACCAATCAAAAAAAGTCCAGGACCAGATGGATTCACAGCCGAATTCTACCAGAGGTACAAGGAGGAACTGGTACCATTCCTTCTGAAATTATTCCAATCAATAGAAAAACAAGGAATCCTCCCTAACTCATTTTATGTGGCCAGAATCATCCTGATACCAAAGCCGGGCACAGACACAACAAAAAAAGAGAATTTTAGACCAATATCCTTGATGAACATTGATGCAAAAATGCTCAATAAAATACTGGCAAACCAAATCCAGCAACACATCAAAAAGCTTATCCACCATGATCAAGTGGGCTTCATCCCTGGGATGCAAGGTTGGTTCAACATACGAAAATCAATAAACGTAATCCAGCATACAAACAGAACCAAAGACAAAAACCACATGATTATCTCAATAGATGCAGAAAAGCCCTTTGACAAAATTCAACAACCCTTCATGCTAAAAACTCTCAATAAATTAGGTATTGATGGGACATATCTCAAAATAATAAGAGCTATCTATGACAAACCCACAGCCAATATCATACTGAATGGGCAAAAACTGGAAGCATTCCCTTTGAAAACTGGCACAAGACAGGAATGCCCTCTCTCACCACTCATATTCAACATAGTGTTGTAAGTTCTGGCCAGGGCAATCAGGCAGGAGAAGGAAATAAAGGGCATTCAATTAGGAAAAGAGGAAGTCAAATTGTCCCTGTTTGCAGATGACATGATTGTATATCTAGAAAACCCCATTGTCTCAGCCCAAAATCTCCTTAAGCTGATAAGCAACTTCAGCAAAGTCTCAGGATACAAAATCAAGGTGCAAAAATCACAAGCATTCTTATACACCGATAACAGACAAATAGCCAAATCATGAGTGAACTCCCATTCACAATTGCTTCAAAGAGAATAAAATACCTAGGAATCCAACTTACAAGGATGTGAAGGACCTCTTCAAGGAGAACTACAAACCACTGCTCAATGAAATAAAAGAGGATACAAACAAATGGAAGAACATTCCATGCTCATGGATAGCAAGAATCAATATTGTGAAAATGGACACACTGCCAACGGTAATTTATAGATTCAATGCCATCCCCATCAAGCTACCAATGACTTTCTTCACAGAATTGGAAAAAACTACTTTAAAGTTCATATGGAACCAAAAAAGAGCCCACATCACCAAGTCAATCCTAAGCCAAAAGAACAAAGCTGGAGGCATCACACTACCTGACTTCAAACTATACTACAAGGCTACAGTAACCAAAACAGCATGGTACTGGCACCAAAACAGAGATATAGACCAATGGAACAGAACAGAGCCCTCAGAAATAATGCTGCGTATCTACAACTATCTGATCTTTGACAAACCTGAGAAAAACAAGAAATGGGGAAAGGATTCCCTATTTAATAAAGGGTGCTGGGAAAACTGGCTAGCCATATGTAGAAAGCTGAAACTGGATCCCTTCCTTACACCTTATACAAAAATTGATTCAAGATGGATTAAAGACCTACATGTTAGACCTAAAACCATAAAAATCCTAGAAGAAAACCTAGGCATTACCATTCAGGACATAGGCATGGGCAAGGACTTCATGTCTAAAACACCAAAAGCAATGGCAACAAAAGTCAAAACTGACAAATGGGATCTAATTAAACTAAAGAGCTTCTGAACAGGAAAAGAAACCACCATCAGAGTGAACAGGCAACCTACAGAATGGGAGAAAATTTTTGCAACCTGCTCATCTGACAAAGGGCTAATATCCAGAATCTACAATGAACTCAAACAAATCTACAAGAAAAAAACAAACAACGCCATCAAAAAGTGGGCGAAGGATATGAACAGGCACTTCTCAAAAGAAGACATTTATGCAGCCAAAAAACACATGAAAAAATGTTCATCATCACTGGCCATCAGAGAAATGCAAATCAAAACCACAATGATATACCATCTCACACCAGTTAGAATGGCGATCATTAAAAAGTCAGGAAACAACAGGTGTTGGAGACGATGTGGAGAAATAGGAACACTTTTACACTGTTGGTGGGACTATAAACCAGTTCAACCATTGTGGAAGTCAGTGTGGCAATTCCTCAGGGATCTAGAACTTGAAATACCATTTGACCCAGCCATCCCATTACTGGGTATATACCCAAAGGATTAGAAATCATGCTGCTATAAAGACACATGCACACGTATGGTTATTGCGGCACTATTCACAATAGCAAAGACTTGGAACCAACCCAAATGTCCAACAATGGTAGACTGGATTAAGAAAATGTGGCACATATACACCATGGAATACTATGCAGCCGTAAAAAAGGATGAGTTCATGCCCTTTGTAAGGACATGGATGAAGCTGGAAACCATCATTCTCAGCAAACTATCGCAAGGACAAAAAACCAAACACCGCATGTTCTCACTCATAGGTGGGAATTGAACAATGAGAACACATGGACACAGGAAGGGGAACATCACACACCGGGGGCTGTTGTGGGGTGGCGGGAGGGGGGAGGGATAGCATCAGGAGATATACCTAATGTTAAATGACGAGTTAATGGGTGCAGCACACCAACATGGCACATGTATACATATGTAACTAACCTGCACGTTGTGCACATGTACCCTAAATCTTAAAGTATAATAATAATTAAAAAAAAGAAACCCCGTCTCTATTTTTTTAAATGTTTTTTAAAAAATAAAAAAAAATTATTTATTTAAAAAAAATTTTTTAAAGTATCATTTTTATACATATAAATACAATTTTTAAAAATTTTAACAAGAATATAATACATTCAATCTGTAATAATTTGTCATATCTCTACCAACATCTTAAAATTTTGTTTATTTGTTTGTTGAGACAGTTTCACTATTGTTGCCCAGGCTGGAGTGCAATGGCGCGATCTCAGCTCACTGCAACCTTCGCCTCCCAGATTCAAGCGATTCTCCTGCCTCAGCCTCCTGACTAACTGGGATTACAGGCACCCGCCACCACGCCTGGCTAATTTTTTGTATTTTTAGTAGAGACAGCGTTTTACCATGTTTGCCAGACTGGTCTTGAACTTCTGACCTCAAGTGATCCGCCCGCCTTGGCCTCCCAAAGTGTTAAAATTGCAGGCATGAGCCACTGTGCCTGGCCAGAATTTTTTATTATAAGCAGTCAAAATAATGAGTCTTCAAAATTATTTTTTCTGATTACAGAATCACTTTGTGCTCACTACAGGAAACTTGTAAAATATAAAAAGCAGAAAAGAATGTCCCATAATCTTACCAAAAAGAAACAACCATTGTAACCATTTTATTTCTTGTATGGGTACTATCTTACAGTCAGTAAGAATACTATTAATTAATACTTATTAACCACTTCCTTTGAGATATTCAGCTAAGAGTTTTCCAAACATTTTCATTTTACCTTTATATTCAAGTAGTAGGTGAACATTTTACAGTTGTGTCAAGTAGGGTTTAAAGAGGTTAGGAAACATGCCTAAGGTCACAGAGAAAAGTGGTAGAGCTGAAGCCAGCATCCTTGATCACTATACCACACCACCATCAATGTACAGATACAGACAATGCCATACACTACTCCTTGCTCCTAAAATTATAAATATAATTTTTAGATGGCTATTTAATAACAGCACTTGGATATATAGTAACTTTACTGACTCACTCCTCTCCTGGATCAGATTATTTTCATTTTATTCAGGATAGTGTGATTCATTCAATATAAAAAATAAAAACTAGATAAATGCAAGACTTGCTTGTCCACTTCTAAATTTAAATTAAAATATATAATTCAACTTACTCTTTTACTGAGGCAAATAACTGGCCACATACTGCAACCTAATGTGCAGCAGCAACAAAGGCAGCCACAAAGTAGCCAACGTACATTAACAGGAAGGTTCTTCTTAAGACAACTGTTAACTCTGTTGATGCTGGCTTTAAATTCTTCAGGAGCTACCTAAAGAAAAATTTTAAGAAATAATAACAATGCAATATTAATGTCAAAAAACATGACTGATGAGCATACTTTTTTCTAATTTTCTCAGAAAAAACTTTCATTTTGAGGCATACAAATAGTACATAAATGAGACACTCACTTTTCCAGTTAATGAAGAAGGGAATTCTGATTCAAATTTGTTGCTCAGTCCAAATCTATTTTAAAAAATAAGAAGAATATGTTATTACATGTTATTGTTGCCAAAAATGTAGACCATTTAATTTAAAGGTCAAGTCAATAGAAAGCATTTTCACATACGGAGGAAGTTTGAGACATAAAATGGAAGTTTGAGATAAAATAACTGTAACAAGCAATTTATGAAACGTAACAATTATTTTAGCAGTTAAATGGAAACTTTTGCATAATGATAAGGGGCTGAATGTTAATTATACAGCAGTATGTAAACAAAAATATAAATGGTTCCTTTAATTTGAGCTACCAACTTTATATCTTAAAAAGTAACTACAAAGCATATTATTTTAATGGGTGGGATAGCGATTTTTTCCAGCTTTTAATGTTATTGGTGGAAACAAACAATAGTTGTGAATTTTAGCAGGTGTCCTACACAAGCAATAAAATGAGAAGGAAAAATGCAGGAAAAAGAGTGAGGAGGGGAAGAATAAGGAAAAAGGGAGAGAAAAAATAAAAAAGTAGGAATGGACAAAGTGCTACCAAGAACCGTCTTAGGTTCCATTCAACACCTATTTGTCAGTGCATTAGATGGTATGAAAGAAAATGTAGACGTGTACTATACCTATATCTATTCCTATTACCTAGAATACCTTTTCTTGAATCATGGTTAAAATACTCCATGGCTTTAGAATTGATAAAAGATTTAAACTATTTTCAAAGGATGGTAAATATAACACGAAGATAAAAGACATAATAAAAACAACCTATCTTGCTTTTATCTATTAGAAGTCTACCAGTACTTGGAGAACAGAGAATTCATTCAAATCACAACTACTGAGCACATTCCATGCAACACTTCAGTACAGGCTTTTATGGCTTTTACAGCTTCCTTTGTTTCCTTAAGAAATCACGCACGAGACCAATTTTACTTTTATATAATTTGAGATAATTTTGAAAGGTCATGTAATACACTGTAAAGTTTTGAAGGGGGGACTCCAACTTTACACCTAAATCTAAATGGAATCTTGAAACAGGCTTGTTTACTCATATCCCACATACATCCATTTCACTATCTCTACATTCCTCCAGTCTATAGTCATAACTCTGCAAACCACTCCGATCTGTTATCCTGCTTTCTCATGATCATCAAATTCAAGTTTATCTTTCCTGATAGACCTTGAAACCCTCAATCTGTTGATCTGTGGCTATCAGGATACCTCCTTATATCTTATCTTAAAAAACAAAACAAACCTTAAATACATACAGTCATGTGCCATATAACAATGTTTCAGTCAGGACATACTAGAAGGTGGTCCCACAAGATTTTAATACTGTATTTTTACTGTACCTTTTCTATGTTTAGATACACAAAAACTTACCACTGTGTTATAACTGCCTACAATACACAGTACAGTAACATACTGTACAGGTTTGTAGCCTAAGGGCTATGGGCTATACCATATAGCCTAGATGTGTAGTAGGCTACACCATTTTAAGTTTGTATACACACACTCTGTGATGTCTGCACAATGATGAAATTGCCTACTGATCCATTTATCAGAATAGTCCCCATAGTTAAGCACCACATACTTGTATATATCTTCACTTTAACCACAAACCCTGTTGAAATGCCACTCTTTCCTTAGAAATCCTCAACTACAGTTCACTCCTGACCTTATCTATTCTAAAGAACTTTACCTCCTGCACCTCCATCTAATTCAGCAACCTACTCACTGTGATATATTCTGCATATTGTCATCACTTGGGACTGTATCACCTCTGAAATTCTGAACTGTAAAATTCTTCTCTTACCACTGCCATCAATCATTTCATTTCTCCCATCCTTACTAAATTTGTTTTTTGGCCTCTGGTTGTAATATCTTGCTTCCCACCCCTCCATAGCTCCCTATGACTCCATTTCCTTCCTTATTTGCCAGAACTACATAGTCAATCATTTTGAACATACTCCAACAAACACCTTTAATCATCTCTACAGTGTCCCTTGCCAACCCAGGTTCAATTAAATTGTTTACTTTCTTCACACTGCCTGGAGCTACTGGAGAAAAATCACATTTATAAATGTATCACCAATAATATATATATAACATACATATCTTATTTCTAATCTCATGAGCATTATTGTAACAATCTTTATTCATGCCCAGTAAGTTCTCTTTTCCATGCTCCGTAGTTGTTGTGCCTGTTTTTAGGTACTCCACTTTATCCTCACAACCAACATTTTCTTGCAAATAACCACAGTTGTCAACTCTGAGAGAAAAAAATGTCATGGAATATAAACTGCTTTACCTTCCCTCCCTTTTATTTTAGGATTTACTTATATATCTTCAGTATTTTTACCATCTCTCAATGGAGGAAAGCTTCCAAAAACTAACCATTTACTTCTGAGTGCATCTCCTCCAGTCTCCTCTGCAATTCACTGTATTTCTACCTCGCTTCAGGCTCCTTAAACATAGCCTACAAACCTGAATTAGTCTATCCACCTGAGGATGTGAATCCTTATTTCTTCTTCTCTCTCAATGTCTGATGGCATCTATTTCTTTACGTCCTCAACTAATGTTTTGAAAGACTCCTTTACATTAACTATCTTTACGTTACCTCCCATTCATTATTCAAACTACCACAATCCAGGCTTTCCTACACACTTCTTTACTAGCAAGACTGTTCTCATCAGAGTAGTTGAAAACAACTCTTTTCAGCAAGTCTTCTTTCATATAGCATGCTTTCTCCTGGCAAAGAGCTTGAATGTCAGAATTTCTTATTTGGCACAGGCCACAGCAAATATCTCCTTTGCTATGTTTTTCATCCCTGCCAAAACCTTCTCTTTTTTTAATCCAAATCTAGACCAACCAAAACAATAGTAGCAGGTAGAATTTTAGCAAGACCATCTTATTTTATTAAATGGATAGGAAAAGTCACACTTCTTGTTTGATAATATAACTGTAAAATATCACCTCTAATGATTTATTTTTGACATAAACCACTTAATTTTGACAATACCTTAGTTCTGGCTTCTTTTTTAAGTTCAGCAGGAGGCAGAGATTGTTAGAATGAAAATGGCATATATGTTTTGTTTTCAATTGACAGCATTATAAGTGTACCTACAAGTTTACATAAAACTTTTTATATATGGTAAAAATAATTTCCTTTATTCTAAGACAAAGTACAACTGGCTCAGCACAGTATTAGAAAGGCCAAGTTTCATCCCATAAAATAATAATTTGATGTACTTGAAAGAAGAGCAATGATTCCTGCATTGAGTAGGAAGCTGAACCCCCTTCAGACTCTAATAACCAAACATTCTACTAATCCAAAAAGCCAGAAGTAACACTTGGATAATTTTTAAAAATATGATTTAAAGTAGGTGGCATCTTAATTCAGTTATCTACAAGACTAATTAAATTTAAAAAAATATTTTATGTTGGCAAGAAGGTCAAGATGGAAAAATATCACACACTGTCAATGGAACTATAAATTGTTACAACCATTTCAGATTAATTTGGCACTGAAAATATTTATACCTTTGTCATACTGTTTTCTCTTTAGAAATGTAATATTACGTAAAAAATAACTTGAAATGTGGATTAAATTTATGCATAAACAAGTTCATTGAATCTTTATTCACAAATATAAATATGTATCTATTTACAACATTTTAGGAATGGTTAAGAAAATTATCTTATCTCAATATAACAGAATATTAAACAACCATTAAAAATGAAATTTGCAAACTAAAAACATGGAAATACCATTGAACATAAACTTATTTACCTTCCCTCCCTTTCATTTTTAGATTTATTTATGTATCTTCAGTATTTTTACCATCTTTCTCAATGGAGGAAAATGTTGAAGAAGAAAATTCAATATACCATGATATTAACTGAAAAGAACAAAAATCTTGCAAGTTGATAGAATTTTCAGGAGTGCCATCTGGTAGTATGTAAAACAGGTCTTAAAAAATATTCCTACCCTGGCTGGGTGTGGTGGCTCACACCTGTGATCTCAGCACTTTGGGAGGCCAAGGCAGGTGGATCACCTGAGGTCAGGAGTTCGAGACCAACCTGGCCAACATGGTGAAACCCCATCACTACTAAAAATGCAAAAATAGCTGGATGTGGTGGTGGGCACCTGTAATCTCAGCTACTCAGGAGGCTGAGGTAGGAGAATTGCTGGAACCCGGAGGCGGAGGTTGCAGTGAGCCGAGATTGCGTCACTGCACTCCAGCCCGGGCTGACAACAGTGAGACTCAGTCTCAAAAAAAAAAAAAAATTCCTACCCTTTGACCCAGTAATTCTACTTCCAGAAATGTATCAAGAGAAAATAGCTGCAGTGGCACAGATATGTTAATGAATAATCAAGTATTCTGCAGTGTTATTTTAGGGAGGGGGTATTAAAGACATTTTGTGTCATTTGTTTTTTTTTTAAATAAGAGCTATTTTTCAGAAATGTACAGTTCCTGCTAACTAAATAATTGACGAGTATTTCATTTTTTTTTTTGAGACAGAGTCTCGCTTTGTTGCTCAGGCTGGAGTGCAGTGGCGTGGTCTCATCTCACTGTAACCTCTGCCTCCCGGGTTCAAACGATTCTCGTGCCTCAGCTTCCCAAGTACCTGGGATTACAGGCGCTCGCCACCATGCTGGGCTAATTTTTGTATTTTTAGTAGAGACGGGGTTTCACCATGTTGGCCAGGCTGGTCACAAACACCTGACAAGTGATCCGCCCACTCTGACCTCCCGAAGTATTGGGATTACAGGCGTGAGCCACTACACCTGGCAGACAAATATTTTATAATGTACAATACCACCCTAATTTTGTTTTCTTATTTGAATATTTTATTTGGTATTAACTAGGTATTTTAAGATAAGTAAACAAGGAAATTTAGGTTCACTAATCAATAGTTTTCTTGAATGCATTTCAATGTTTTCCATAGTTCAAGTCCATCTAATCCTCTGTCCTTCTTACTTCAGTTTTAACTTCTTCTATGTTCCTTGTATCTCCTCATATTAACAATGTCTCTTGGCATTCACTACTGAGCTATCATTTTAAATTAAGACATGTTTTGAACTCATAATGAATTTTGCTTTTTAAATGCAGAAATGCAAGAATCCACTGCTTCAACTTGTTTTGCCCTTAATCAAAAATATATGTTCAATGTTTCTTTTCTTCTGAGTTACAGTGATATTTTTAACAGTGAAATTTTTAAAACAGAAATATCTTATAATTAAATTAATTATAATACAACAATCTGAAAAGATGCTACACAGCTCAAAACCATGTATACTAGAGAGAGTAGTCTGTTACTCCGCATGCCTAACCAGGAACTCCCTATACTTTGGCTAATTAGATCACAAGTGGGCATCTGCTTTAAGAACAGCTAATCCCTGGGCTGGGTAGCAGCACATGGAATGGCAAGGCCAAACAGTCCTGCCTAACTTAGATAACATTAACTAACTCAATCAGCTCTCTCTTGAGGTATCTGAACATAAGACAAATAGATGGTAACATGCAGAGCTGACAGAGAGAGGGCTTAAATTGAAGTCAAGATGTAGTAAAGCCATCGATAATTTGAAATCAAAATAAACTGAAGCCAATAGTAAGCAGAAACTGAGATCACCAGACAAGTAATGATGGGCCAGATCAGGGAGGGTCTTGTAGAACATTAAAAGGACTCTGAAGGAGATGGGGAACCTTTGAGGGGCCTGATACAGAGAAAAGACTTAAACTGACTTATGTTTTAAAAGGATCACTATAGCAGATGTACCAAAATGGTTGTATAAGAGGAGAGGCAAAGGTGGAAAGGTGGAGACAGGGGGAAGAAAAAAATATATATATATATTTTTTGTAATTTAGATGGATTCTTGCTATGTTGCCCAGTGTAGTCTCAAACTCCTGGGCTCAAGTGATCTTTCTGCCTCAGCCTCCCGTGTAGCTGGGATTATAGGTACATGCCACCATACCTGACTTAAGAAATACATTAAGCGTAAGGCAGAAGGGAGACTGGCAATTCACTCCAGCCGTGTAGGTGGCAAAATAGGGCCAAATTTTGAAGACAGAGCCAAGATGTCAAGACAGAATGGATGCAGTGAAAGAGAAAGAGGAAAATCAAGAATACATCAAAAAGTTTTTGATCTAAACAAACAGGGTCCTCGATCTGCCATCAACTGAGAATGGAAGGCTGCCGTTGAAGCTGATTTGGGGTGTAGATTATGAATTCCATTTTGGATATTCTGGATTCTGCGACATTCAACCTGTACAAATCTATAGATACAGAGGATTTTTATGTTCCTACAGATATGACAAGACCTATGAGCATATGAACTAGAAATTTCAAACTGAACACATTGGTTATGCAGATGGCACATGAAGAGAGTGCTTATTTCCTAATGTTGAAGTTTGAGCTCAATGAACTCAAATTTTTAGCTAGTTTTGGAGATAAAGTCATAACTATGGAAAAAAATTAACAGGCTTTGATGCATATAAATCATGCTTTAAGTTTATCTGGTTGATTCAACATATGTCTGAATATCAATGTAGCTCAAGGAGGATGGGACCTAATTGAAAGTATACTCTATTTATACAAAAGATACAGAGACCCTGGAGTTGGAGACGTATATTTGGGTTTCAGAATAATTCTAAAAATCTTAACTCTGTAACCACATTCTGAACAATATTTGAGTTCATCTGGTTTTATGAAAGTTTAATCTCATTCAGGAAACTAGTGAAATCAAAGACTTAATTCTCCAAAGCATGTGTTAACTTTACTCTATCATAAACCTCACCATTATACATAGTCTTATAATAATCTAGCATTAGCATTTTATCAATTTTTAATTATTAAGGTTATAATTTCCATTATTAACAGATTAAATATGTTGTTAAGCAGTGAAAGTTATATAAGTGTATACTGATGAAAATGCACAGTATAACTAACTTCTGGCGATATAGGGATGCAGCTGATCTAACTTAACAACTTTTAAATTTTCTGTACTACAGAAAAAAGATTTTTGTATATCTGATTTATACATATTTTAGAATATTCTTCATACCTCTATAAATCTTAAGAGCAAAATAATGATGCTAAATTATGTTCATTTAAGCAAAATATACGGTTGAATTGATTTACAATATAGACTAACAAAAATACTCATTTCAAGTAACATTTATAATTGAGCAGTTTAGAAAAGACCAAGAAAGGAGACTGGGTACATAGGAACTCCACCACTGAACTAACCAAGGCCCACATTATGACTACAATGCAAGATCAAAGAGAATAAAACAAGAAGTTCTTGCAGGAAGCTCACTATATATAGTACATTCACTTTTTTTATCAATCAAAATAACAAAGTTAGGTTACCTTCAAGTCCAACCAACTCTATCCTAAGTAGATAGTGGGAGAGAAAAAAAGCTTAAGAACAAAAAAATTATTCTTCAGGGACACTGTGAGAACATTTCAGCTCCTACGGATGCAACTGAGTTTTAAATGTAAGATATAAAAATCACAATTTTTTTCCTCAAATCTAATGAATCATGTACTGAGGGCTGTCACATACTACACACCTTACAGCTAAAGGATATCACGTTTACGAGGGTTCCCACTTCAAAATCTATGATCTTGTGGGAAAGACTCTCTACTTCTGGCATGTGCTATTCTCTTGGCATACTAGCAGCCCCAGCAGCAGAACAGAAAGTGCAGGTATGCCATCAAAATCACTCCCAGTGAACAGTAAGGGTAGCCAGTTATTTAACCTCAGCCTACAAAAAGCTAAAATTAAAAAATAAACAGACCAAAACAAACATAAGAACTGAGGAATTAGACAGCAAAAGTGGCCACTGCTATGTATTTCCATACCTCATAGGAAAAGCTGTGAAATTTCATGGTTTACACACAGAACTGTAATAACTCCTTTAATCTAGAGATCAACACCCTAGCTGGGGCCACTATCATGTCTTATGGAAGCTGCTTCTATAACCTTCTAAATTTCATTCTAATTCCTTTACAATCCTTTCTGGCCCCTACTGAACCCTCCAATCTCATTTCAAGACATTATCCCCTTTGTTCACTATATTCTAGCCATAATACAGAGGTATCCTTTCAGTTCCTCAGGCAAGTCAAGCTTGTTTTGGCTTGGAGTCTTAGCACCTGCTGTTCTCCAGATCCAGGGGCTCCTGACAGGACTCTCATCCTTCCTAAATGTTAGCTTCCTCAGAGAGGTTCTTCCTAATCACATTATTTTCAATCACAGGATCTCATCCATTTCCTTCACTGCAACTTTATCAGATAAAATTTGTCTATTAGCTGTAAACTCCATGAGGGCAGAAACTATGTGTGTTTCATTTTGGGTTTCATTATATACCCAGAGCTTTGTGCAATACCTGGCAGAAAAATGGGCATTTAACAAATACTCATTAAATTACTTATCAGGAAACCTCAACAAGACAGCTGATAATCAAAGATTAAGCAAAAAATACTCTGAGAAAACAAAATAAATATTGTAAAACCCAAGCATCAAAACCCAAGCATCTACATTCAACAATCAGGATGAACTTCTCTTACTTTATATGCAGTTCTAATAAGGCTGGTTAGTTGTTTTGCTTCCAAGAACAGCTGACCAATTACAAAGACAGAAGAAAGCAAACCAAAAAGAACAGCCCACATATGAAATTTAAATGAAAGTGCCATTTAGAGATGGTTCTCAAACTCCAACATACCTCAGGGCCACTAAGGCATCACTGTGTATCAATCTGATAGCCGCTTTTGATTAAATGATTCCTCTGGTCAATTAGATAATTCTGAGCTATGCTCAGAATCTTGTTTTAAAGCAGAAAAGCATACATCACATTTTAGACTGACTTCCCACAAAATGGTAAAGAGTAACCAAAAAATGTGCATGCAGGGTTAAACATCAAAATATGTCATAAGTAATAATTTATTGAATGCCTATTAATTAGATAAATTCTGACTCTCACACGTAACCTCTAAGGTGGATATTATCTCTTTCGCAGATGAAAAAACTGAAGTTCAGAAAGGTTAATCTGCTTATGGTTACTGTCAGGAAGTGACTGAGAATTGAAACCAATTTGCCTGATATCAAAGACCATACTTTTTCCACAGTACCATCTATTACTTTCCAAATATGTCTGATAGAATCACGTAACACTCCTACCAAAAATAAAAACCCCTAGACTCTTCCCTTCCAGACCCAATATTCTGATTGGGTCAAAAGTCACATACACACATACACACACACACACACACACACACACACACACACAGTCTTACACAGAAGATACTTGAAGGATACTTAAGAGCATCTGTTGCTACATGTTATATTTAAAGCTTAATTTTATTAAGAATAAAATCTAAATAGCTTTATAGCAGATTAGAAACCTAAGCCAGACACAGCTATTAGAGATTTGAAAGATTTCTTTCTGAGTATACAGCTGGCCTAATATCCTGGGCCTTTAACCTGTTGACAGTATAAACTCCAGCTGGAATTCTGCTTTAGAGTAATATTATTTATTTAAATTATTTAGAATAGTATTTGATTAGTATCATAATAATTACATATAATTTACTTTTCACCATTTAATCCCTCTTTTCCACTTAGCTAGTCATATAAAATTTTAAGTACTAATCAATTTCATATCCCTTGGTAGGCAAAAATCCAACACTGAACTCTTTGGACCAAATGTCATATAAATTCTCAAATTCAAATACAGTAAAAACTTTGAAACCTCAGTTAATTATCATATTTCTCATTTCTTCAAGAAAATCTATGCATTAAGAAGTTTTAGTAGTTGGTCCAAATAAAATGCATAGAATTTTTTCTTCACATTACCAAAGATATGTATTATATCAAATTACCAAATTATAATCAAATTAATTTCCTCTCAAACTAAATGGAATAAGAAAAATCTCTGGGAAGCCACGCATGGTGGTTTATACATACAATCCCAGCATTTGTGGGGGCTGAGGCAGGAGGAACACTTGAAGCCAGGAGTTCAAAACCAGCCTGGCAACACAGTGAAGCCCCATCTCTACAAAAACCAAAAAAATAATTTTTTAAAAAAATTAGCTAGGCATAGCAGCGTGTACCTGTAGTTCTAGCTACTTCAGAGACTGAGAAAGGAGGATCACTAGAGCCAGGAGGTCAAGGCCACGGTAGGCTGTGATCAGGCCCCTGCCCACCAGCTCAGGTGACAGGGAAAGATTCTGTCTCTAAAAAAAGAAAACAAAAATCTCTGGAGAAAAAAAAAAAAGAGTTATAAAAAAAATCTACCTTAATTTGATAATTTCCTCACAATGACCAGATTTCATTTTTTAAAACAGAGGAGCTATTTATCTTTACAGTGTGATAAGTATTCTATTATAGAACATTGTTTGCCTTTGTTCGGAGGTGCAGAGAAGAAAACAGTGATTCATTTGGCAATTCTGACAAAATCCAAAGATGTATACAATTACTTCATTCATTTAGAAAATATTATAGGAACTATAATATTCTGGACACTATATTAAATAGTAAAGAAAGATCAATAAACACAACCTCTGCCCTCAAGAACTTATAGCCTGTGGAGATACATCAATGACGCCTTCAAAAATTTCAAAACAGAAAGCTTAATCTTTAGAAATAAATAGAATGTGTCTTAAATATTATGCTGGGTGGGAGAAAGAAGTAGGAATTATAAAGTTTAACAAAATTGTTTTATTGACATGATTCTGTAATTTGGCAACTCACATTCAGGTCTCTTACTGCTAACCACAGCATTTAGTAGCAGTCCTGAAATACTGACACATTTCAAGACAATTTTTTACTAACTCTACCATTTGAAAGATCAATAAACACTAAGGTGTTCTTGTGATGTCTCTTATTCAAAAATCATATTCCATCCCAATGTAGTTCCCAAACATTTTCAAGTCACATTTCTAAATCTTTAATCTTCCATAACATACCTGGAATGAAAACAAGCAAAAAGTGGTTTCCGACAGCCATTGATAAAAACTGGTGTTGAAGGAATTATTTGTGGAGATGGTAAGATTACACCTCAGAAGAGAGTACATGAAGACACGGTAAAATTACACGAGAATAACATTAGAAACAAACCTCAGCAAAATAACTTGGCTCTATGACAGGGCTTGAGTTAGAAGTCAAAGATTATACATACTCTAGGAAAGCCCCAAGTTTGATTCTGATACAAGAAGGGTAGAAAGTGGAGATGGGAGCAAATAATGTCTGTTATAATGACAGATTACCTAGGAAATATTGGCCTAAAACTACTTTTAAATTCTAACTTTTAGACTGACACATCCTTTAGAGTTATCACTGTGAAAAATGAAACTCTTCAATAAATGATCAACATATTTTGCAAATATATTTTGAAGCATAAGGAACTCCATAATTTTAAAATATTAACCAATCTGGTCAAGACTACCTAATAGTCTTTTTACAGTATTACTGTTTATTTTAGAAACTATTTTTCCTCATTGTCAATTATATGAGAAGTCACCATGAAAGCAAAAAGGAAATCTACTTTTAATTGAATGGTGACTGTAAGCCTTTTAGGTTACATGTACCTAAACACTATGCAATAACAGGAATTTATCATTTATTTTCCTTCCTTCCAATACCACTTTCCTCAAAATATGCTTCTGCACAAGATTTCCCCATATTGCTACCTAGAAATCTAACAATGAAGGGAAATATTATACTTACACAGAAGAATGTCAGAAAAGAATACTGATCATGAGAGAAGTATAAAAAATAAGTCTGATTTGGGGGTCAAGATGAAAACATTTGTATTAAAAAAAAAGGAAAATATTTGTATTAAAAGCCACTTTAAAGCAGACTTTAGGCAAATCAAACATGTTGCATCCTATGTCACAAAAATCTGATTATGCCTAGAGACTAACCTAGAGAATGGAAGGTAACTTTCTTTCTCACATCACCACAATGACATGCCAATCACGTCACGTGAGAATACAAGTTTCTAAAATAAACAGTAATATTGTAATATATTAAAGTAGAAAAAAATAGCAGAAATAGTCAACTGTAAAGGGCTACTGAAAAGTTACATCTGTGAAAAACATATGGATTGATCTATATCCTTCTAGACTGATCTAGACTACAGATGATTCAGTTTACATGGTCAATTACTTTCAAATTGGTAAGGGAAGACTGCTCTGATCAGCACCTAATTAAAAAAAAAGGTGGGGGAGGGGGTGTTAAATTTAGCCAGTCTTACTACAACTGTTCTAATAGCTCTTCCCATTTATATTTAAAGCAAGAAAAATTGAATGTGCTCAACAGTTATAGTAACACATATGCACCAATTCTAAAAACCTTTATAGATGTTAACTGGGCTACCCACTGGCATGGTGTGCTAGTGTGCCTGGGAATTATGCATGACAGAGCCATGTTAAAAAAAAAGTTTTCTATTATTACCTATGTCGCCACAAAACAGGTTAAGTTTTCAATGCAGAAAGATCCTTATTGTCATCAAAATACTTCAAACACAGTAATTTAAGCACATACACATTGCTTAGAAATGGAAAAATAAGACTAAGGTGAATCATTGTTATGTTTGATAATGGCAGTTCTAATTTTTTAGTACTTTGTTTTACACCTGTTTCTCAAAGTGGAAAACTATATCTGAGGAGGAGAATAATAAAAACTAGTATCTATTGAACATAGTACCACACAATGCAATAAATTCTTTTCATGTACTATCTCATTTAATCCTTAATAATCATAAAAGGTATCGACTATAACTATCCCCATCTCAACTAAAGGTCATGAATAAACAATTTATCCAGGAAGTAGCTGAGATAGATTTTAACCCAGAGCCTAGAACCAAGATAAATGGGAGAAGAAGGAAGTTGCTGAGGAAAATCAGAGATTTAACTCACAATGTAGTAAGGCATACTGTTTATTGATGATAGATAGTCCCTCCCTATAACCTGGAACAGTTTTCAATCTTGGCTACACATTAGAATCACCTGTGAGATTTTATTTATTTATTTATTTATTTATTATTTTAACTATCCACTCCTAGGACCCTCACTTAGTATTTGGCCTTCAACTGGCCTGGGGTGGAGCAAAGACAATGGTCTTTTTTTAAAGACACCCAGGATTCTAATGGACAGCTAAGTTTGAAAACCACTAATAATTATTTTCTACCCTATTAACCTCTCCACGTAGCCAACTACAATCAAGTTTACTGATTACCTAGGTTCTGAGCACTTTGCCCACTATTGCATTTCCCACTTGCCCAACAAAGTGCTTAGCTTTTCTTCTCCTTAACAGAGGAAACATTACAACTACAGCGGCGCCTTTTTAAATGACAAAATTCTCTAGCTTTTCTTTGACATGAGGAATGTAGAAGGAGGGATAGACGGCATGACAAAGTTTGGAAATCACTTCTTTAAGCATCCACATACTCCTTAGGCTTAAAACAGTGCAAAAAGGTCCTAAAAGTCAAAATAAAATCAAATGGCAGGTTATGAATTCTGTGATATATGTTAAAAGTTTAATATCCATGATATTTGGTTATATTTCTTAAGCTGGTGACAACACTTAGAAAGTATTATTGTGGTGAATTAAATTCCACTGTCTTGTCATGGTGCTGTGATGGCAATTATGCAGTGTTTTTACCCTGTTAAGTCACCTGCATATAAACTAACAGGTACTAAAGAAATTAAAGCATTACATAAGCATACTCAAACAACAATATGGCTGGTCATACGAGAAATGCAATTATTTTGCTGACAAACTAATATGAGAAGTCTTACTGTTTCCCTAAGTTATTCACAGCACATCCCACTCACTCTTCACCAAAATATAATGAAGACTATCCCAGACATTCTCAGACTTGCTGGCTCTTTTGTTTTTACTGAAAAGGTGAAGAAGTACAGAGATACCTGACAAGTATGGAAGTCTGATCTATTATTTGAACAAGAGATCTAAAATGAGAGAGTATCAATGTAATACATCAAGTGGTACAAAACTGTGGACTTCATAGTGAAACATTACAAAACTTCCTGCTTCCGGACAGCTCATTATTTGGTTCAAGTCTTCACATTCCTTTATTTGTCATGGTCTTTCCGAAAGCTTTCATTCCTTATTAATATCAGACTTTTAATGTTACTAGTGGTACTTTCCAAATTAAGAAGCCCCAAGTTCGTGCCCCAAGGAGGAGCTTCAGGACTACAATTTTCCCTCAGTAACCTGAGCAGAGTGTATGTCCCTCACGTAGTTGTTGTAAACATATTTCTTTCTGTATATCTTAAATTTGTGTTCAACTATATATTTTTATCACGTACAATTACAAGAACTTGCATTAGTTCTGCGGAAATTAGTGGAAAAACTGGGAGACCTGTGGGTATGTGTGAAATAGACACGAAACGGAGCTTCGCTGCCAATTGTCACTGGGGTCTCACACGGCCCAGATCTGGCCTCTGAGCCATGTCACTGGGTGCAAAGGCACAGACAACCACAGGGTAACTGGGCGAGAAAACAAGGAGGCTCCCTGTCAATACACGTACTTCCACCCTGAAGAGGAAGGGTGGCCCGCAGGGCAGACCCTAATGAAAACCCGTGCCTACTGGGATCGTCACATCGCCCGGGCCTGTAGGGCCTGCTAAAGGGGTGTGTGGAGGAGGAAGGACAGCGTCCATCCCCACTTCGGAGACCCAAACAAATGAAAATAAGCCAAGTTCTCACTTCCTGGTCGCCTACTCTTTCGGAAGGCCCCCGACACCAGACGGACACAGGGGAAACGGGGCTCCCGTGGAGTAACGGGGCCCACCCCAGCCCGCACCTCCCGCCCTCGCCCTCCTCCGGGCCTTACACGGTGACGTGACCGGAGCCGCGGACGACCACCGGGTCCGGCGAGTACTTGAGCAGCTGCTCCTCCAGGGCCCGCTCCTCGTCCTCCTCTTCCTCATAGATTTCGTCGAAATCCGCCATCCTGAGCCTCCGAGCTCCCCTGCCCAAAGGGCCTGACTCCCGGGGTTGGCGCCGGGGTACCGGCGGGCGAGGCGGCGGAGGCTGAGGGGAGTCGCCGCTGCCGCCGGCTCCGAGGCCGCGGAGTTCGCTGTCGGCTGTCTCGGCTCCGGCTACAGAGGAGATGGGGTCTGGACCGTCGCCGCCACCGCCGCCGCCATTACCATCAGCAATAACAACAACACAATGTCAACATCCGCCCAGAGGCCGACACCTCCACAAGCACAGCCGCCGCTGCCGCCGCCGCCGCAGCAGCAACTCAGGCAACCACAGCAACAGCTCGAGCCACCCGCAGCGGGAGCACCCGGCTACGGCATCGCGAGACTTCCCGGGCCAACGGGCGGGCGGGCGCGTGCGTGGGCGCGTGGGTGAGCGGACTGGCTGGCGGGCGGGCGGGCGCGCGCACGTGCGGCCTCGCGCGCTCCCAGGTCGCCGTCTTTCCTCTGCTTCTACCCGCAGACGGCGACCGGGGCGCGCGCTCCCGCCGGCGGGCCCCCCTCCGCCGGCTTCTGGGTGGCGGACCCTGGGGGCGGCGGCTCCGCTGACTGGAGGCCGCGACCCGCGACTCCGACAACGCAGCTTGGAATGTCCAGTGGGACATGCAGTTCCCCAAAGTCATCTCTAACCAAAACAAACAACTGAAAAGAAAAGCCCTGGCTGGAATAGACACATTTTTGTGCGTGTCATTGCCAGTTTATCTAATAATCGCATCTCGCTTTTCCTCAGGTTTTGAGTCTATGATGAGTACCAGAGTCTCTTTTTTCCCAATTTGAGGAGTCCAGCAGAGACACTGCAAACGTTTGTGCTCACCACAGGATTTTCCAAGACATCTCCAAATTCAAACATCTTGTCCCTTGAGCCCCTTAAGTACAATCCAATATATGAGGCCAGCGATGCTGGTATTTTTTTTTTTCTTACAAGAAATCTCACCGTAGTCATGCTATGAAAAAAAACTGATAAATTACCTGGATTCCATATTAGAAGATGCAGTTTCTTGCCCCAACTCCCTCACCAAACATAACCTGGTTTTTGTTGTTGTTTCCTTAAAATCTTAGGGAATTCCTTTCCTTTTCTTACCAGTTCCTACCACAAAAAAGACCTGAAAGAAAGGGCGGAGGAGAGGAAGAAAAGGAGGCAGGAAGGAAGAAAGGATAGAAGGAAGGACGAGAAGAATGAAAGAAGAATGGGAGAGAAAAAAAGAAGGAGAGGAAGGAAGGAAAAGGTTTAATGGAGTCTGCTTAGCTGCCTAGTAACAGTTGAAGGGTCACTTTGGGTACTTGGTTTCACTAAGCATATAAACAGTACAGGGGAAGGAGTGGGCTTCTGAGAAGAGAGTCCTGGACAGTGAGGATACACCATGGGAGAAGAAAGGATAGTTCTACTGAGCCCAGCGCTGGTCAGGCTCTTCAAGTGCAGTGTTCATGTCACAGTAGTCGGCTTTAGATGGGTCTCTGTTGATGTGGAGAAAGTGCAAAGGAGGTCAATGAGGACAGTGAGAGATGCCAACCTCCTTTTGGAAACAACTGAAGGAAATGAGTGTGGTTAGCCAAGAAAAAATGAAGGAAAAATACAGTAGTTGTATCAGACTTATTGTATCCCTCCCTGGAGGGTATTTGTTCATTCAACAAATATCTACTGAACTCTAGCTATGTGGCAGGCACTGTGGACGTGTGTGAATGAGGCACAGGCCCTGCCTTCTGGTAGCTTATCTATTGTTAAGGCAAGCAATTGTCATCTCTGCCAGGGGCTCATGGAGGAGGACACAGGAAGTGTCAGTGGGGCACACAGGAGGCAGCTTGGTCTGGTGTTTAACAATGTGTGTTCTGGAACCTGACTACCTGGCCTTGAATCTCAGCTCTGCCACTTACTGTGTGACCCTAGACAAGCCACTTAACCTCCCTGTTCAGTACCTGCCCCATTGGGATGCTCAGCAGATTCAAGGGCTTAAGATGGGTGAAGTGCCTAGAAGAGGGCCCAGCACACAATAAATACGGGGTAATAGGTGATGCTTAAGGCTCCCTAGCTTATCAACCCTATGAGGGTTACCACAGCATTATGTAATATTTTACTGCTTATAAAGCACATGCATAATATATCATTTAATATTCCCCCAAGAACCTGTGAGGTAAGCAAAGAGGGTGTATTTATTTTCAGATATGCTATGTTTCAGAGATGCTATGATATGCTATATTTCAGAGATGCTATGTGGCTTTCTCAAGGCCATGTGACTTTTTAAGATTTAATGGCCTAATTGAGTGTACTGGTGGTCCAAGCTTTCCTGAATGTCTTTTTTTTTTTTTTTTTTTTTTTTTTTAAGACAGAGTCTCACTCTCTCACCTAGGCTGGTGTGCAGTGGCACCATCATAGCTCACTGCAGCCTTGAACTCCTCAGCTCAAGCGATCCTCCCTCCTCAGCCTCTGAATTTCCTTCTTGGCAGGAACCAGGAGACTAGTGGCTGCACTCAGTTAAAGGAACAGCTGCAAATGGGAAGATAAGAAAGAGAATAAGAGGAAATAAGGTCAGTATGTCCTGGCACAGCCCACACCTGGCTGTGGCTGAGAATTCACCCTTATGTAGAAACAGTGGCCAAGATAAGGGGCTAGTGCCCCAAAGTATCTAAATCATCACATAGCTGACAACTTCTCAAAGACAGAGGAAGCCACACAGAGCTCCTTAGAACTCCAGCACCTTCCACAGTTCCTGCTTCAGAAAAGGAGCTTAATAAATGTTATCTGAATTGAGATATAGTGTTACTAGTGCTCTTTCCAGAACACTATGACTTAATTAGGCTTCAGAGGACTGAGAGAACCTCACTCTTATCTTCACACTGGCTCGATGTGGGAGAAATGTTCTTATTCTAAGATCTATTCAACAGAGAGATCTTTGTAACTCCCACTGCCTGGGTATACGGTGGAGGGAGGGAATTGCCTTTTCTTTTTCTTTTTTCCTTTCTGTGTGTGTGTCTGTGTGTGTGTGTGTGTGTGTGTGTGTGTGCTTCTTTTTCCTGTTCTGAAAAACCTGTCAGAGCCAGCAAAAGGGTGTGGGACCTAGGAAGAAGGCCAAAGGGGTGAGCGAACATGAGTCAAACATTTTCCTGATGAGAGTTGACATCATAATTCCAACCCTCCACCTCCGCCCCGCCAACCTTCCAAGATCCAGTTTCCTGTAAAACTCCTCCCCCAATTTCTTCCTGGAGATAAGCCGCTTTTCCAGGATCCTCTCCCTCTGTGTCCAGGTACTCACTTGCACCCTGCTAAGTGCCCATCCCTCCATAGCCTCCTCTTCATTGGAGTTTCTCTTTATATTCTTGCCTCACATATTTTCATATTTACCTTTAGACCAAATGGCTCAAAACCAAACTGGATAATGTCAGGCCTCAGGAGTCAGCAAGACTTGTTTTTAAGGCAAATATTCCTTAGTTAATTCCTTAGACTTGAAAACTTCCCAGTTCCATTTCTACCTAGCGGAGTGGCCATTGGCAGCTTCACCTTTCTAAGCTTCCTTTTCTTCATCTTCAAATGGAAACTATGTCATGGGGTTCTGGAAGATCAAATGAGATCATGCGTGTACTATGGACTGAATTTTGTCCCCCACCCCCAAATTCATATGTTGAAGCCCTAACCCTCAATGTAATGGTATTTGGAAATGGAGCCTTTGGAGGTAATTAGGTTGAGATGAGGTCAAGAGGCTGGGGCCCTCATGATGGAATTTGTGCCCTTACAAGAAGAAATACTAGATAGTTTTCGATCTCTCTGTGCCATGGGGACACAGCAAGAAGACAGTCATCTGCAAGCCAGGAAGAGAACTCTCACCATGAACCAAATCATCAGGAACTGTGAGCTAAATTTCTGTTGTTTAAGCCACCCAGGCTACGATGTACTGAATGTTTACATCCCCCCAAATTTGTATGTTGATATCCTAGCCCTCAAGGTGATGGTATTAGGAAATATTAGGGCCTTTGGGAGGTGATTAGGTTATGAAGGCTGAGCCCTCATGAATGGGATTAGTGCCCTCATAAAAGAGGCCCCAGAGAGCTGGTTTGCCCCTTCCACTATCTTAGAACACAGCAAGAAGACGACCATATACAAGGACGAAGCCCCTCACCAGAAACCAAAGCTACCAGCCATTTGATCTTGGACTTCCAAGTTTCCAAAGCTATGAGAAATAAATGTTTGTTTATAAGTCACATAGTTTATGATATTTGATTATAGCAGCCCAAAGGGACTAAGACACAGTCTATGGTATTTTGTATGGCAGCCTATTTGTGTGGAAAATATACTCAATGTGCTTTTTCCCATTCTCCTGCTTAACAGCAACAACCAACACAGAAGACTCTCTGTGACCAGATGTGTTGGGGGGTTTTCCCCACCAACAAGCAAGCAATCAATTCTGCAGTGGGCACCAGCTGTATGTCCTAATTCAATTCCAGCACTCTCTACCTGGAGATAGCATCAAATCCCACAGGTTGAGGGCTCAGTCCGCAAGACTGCACCCTCCACTTCAAACACCAGTCACAAGTCCAGGTCTCCAGAACTTCTGACTGACCAGCTATAAATTGGGGTTCCCACAACACCCTCCTCAGGTTCAACTAATTTGTTAGAGCGGCTCACAGAACTCCGGGAAACAGGTTTACCAGTTTATTAAGAAGGATATTTCATTTCATTTCATTTCATTTCACTTATTTATTGAGACAGAGGTACAATCACCATTCACTGCAGTCCAATAGTTATTTATTTATTATTTATTTATTGAGACAGAGGTACAATCACCATTCACTGCAGCCTCAACCTCCCCGGGCTCAAGCAATGCTCCCACTTCAGCTTCCCGAGTAGCTGGGAATGCAGGCATGCACCACCACATCCAGCTAATTTTTATATTTTTTGTAGAGATGGGGTTTCATCATGTTGCCCAGGCTAGTCTCCAACTCCTGGGCTCAAGTAATCTACCCACCTTGGTCTCCCAAAAGTACTGAGTTTATAGGCATGAGCCACCACACCCAACCAAGAAGGATCTTTTAAGGGTTACAAATAAACAGCCAGATGAAGAGACACAGAGGGTGAGGTCTGGAAGGGTCTTGGGTGCAGGAGCTTCTGTCCCCACGGAGTCAGGGTGCTCTGCTTTCCCAGCACACGGATGAGTTTTTGTTCATCTCCCTGTAATCCTCCACGTGTTCAGCTGTCTGGCAGCTCTCAGAACCCTGTTCCTTCAGGGTTTTATGGAGGCTTCATTAAGTAGGCATGATTGATTAAACTGCTGGCCATTGACTTAATCTTCAGCCCCTTCTGGTGATCGGCTCTCATCCTGAAGCTACCTAGGAGCTGCCAGCCTACAGTCAACTCACTAGAGTACAGAAAGACATTGCTTTGGAGTTTCTAAGCATTTTAGGTATTGTATGCCAGGAAACAGGGTCAAAAACCAAATATGTATTTCCTGATATCACACAGCCCAAGCTGACTTGAGAAAGCATATAAACCCTCATTTGTTCACTCATTCATTCATTCAACAAATTTGCATTGAATGCTTCTCATGTGTCACACACTGTGCCAGGAACTAGGGATTTAGCAGTAAACCAAACACAGCCCCTGCCTTTGTGAGCATAAAGTCCACTGGGGAGGACTGACAGATAATTATAAAAATAAATAACTATTAGAATTGTGATCAGTTCTGTGGAGAAGCACAGGGGTCCATGGGAGTAGTAAACCCACTTAACTCACTCCAAGAAATCAGGATTTATTCTCTGGGAAAATGACATGTAAGCTGATGAGCTAAGCAAAGGTATGGAGGTAGGGAAGTAGAGAGAAGAGAGGAGAAAGCTCCAGACAGTGGGAATAGCATGTTTAAAGACCTTGAAGTAGAAAAGAGCACAGCTCAAATGAGGTACAAAACAAAGCCAGTGTGGGTGGATCATAGTGAGGAAGGCAGAGCCAGATTGGAGTTGAGGTCAAAGAGGCTGGTGGAAACTTGATGGCCTTTGTAAGAAATCTTAAATGCAGGCCAAAAGTAAAGGAGCGGAGGATGTGAAGCCAGGCAGTGACATTATCAGATGTGCATTTTTATTATTTATTTATTTATTTATTTATTTATTTTGAGATGGAGTTTACTCTTGTCACCCAGGCTGGAGTGTAATGGCACAATCTCGGCTCACTACAACCTCCACCTCCCGGATTCAAGCGATTCTCCTGCCTCAGCCTCCTGAGTAGTTGGGATTACAGGCATGCACCAGCACGCCTGGGTGATTTTTGTATTTTTAGTAGAGATGGGGTTTCACCGTGTTGGCCAGGCTGGTCTTGAACTCCTGACCTCAGGTGATCTGCCCAACTCGGCCTCCCAAAGTGCTGAGGTTACAGGCGTGAGCCACCAGGCCTGGCCCGATGTGTATTTTTAAATCCCCAAGTGGGAGACCAGTAGTCCAGCCTAGCCTGCCTGCACCACTTCCCAGCCTGTTATTCTGTAAATGGCACACATTCTGTAACAACACTCTCAGGATTTTCAGTAAATCATATCCCCTCCATCCTCAGTACATGTGATTAGGTTAAGCTGACCATATCTCCAGTTCCAACAGTGGGCATCTGACCTAAAATATTCAGGTTGTGCCCCAACCTTAGAGTTTTTGGTGCCCACAGTATAAGTAATAGAAAATAGCACTACTGCTCCAATGCTTTAGGATTAATGTATGTGCAATACAACTATGCAAAAGGCCTTTAGAGAGCAACAGAGATCCTCTTCGGCTTCCATACAACTGTGGCCACTAAAGGAGAGGGAAGGAAGATGATCTAAACTAGGCTGGCAGCTTCCTGAGATCAGAACCAATTATGCTTGGAGAAAAAGCTAAATGTGTATATAGATTAAGCATCCTTAATCTGAAAATCCAAAGCTTGAAATGTTCCAATGAGCTTTTCCTTTGAGTGTCATGTCAGCGCTTAAAAAGTTTCAGGTTTTGAAGCATTTTGGATTTTGGATTTTTAGATTAGGGATACACAACCTGTATAGCACATATAGTATTCAAAGCACTATTCTAAGCACTTTGTACAAATCAACCCACTTAGCCTTATAAGCCTTGTAAACATTCCTATAACATAGGTACCGTTTTCATCCCTGTTTTAGACATTATAAAACTGAAGTACAAGGAAGTTAGGTAACTTGGCCAAGGCCACACAACTAGGAAGTGGTAGAGCCAGAACTTGAACTCAAATAGGATCTTTCCTCATCCCGTAATCTTACCACTATGCTACACTGGTCTTAAACACCACTAGAGAAATATTTGGGTTCCTTACATCAGTCTTCCTAACACCTACAACAGTACCTGCCATATAATTAGTGCTTAATAAATATTAAATGGGGTCAGGCGCAGTGGCTCACGCCTGTAATCCCAGCACTTTGGGAGGCCGAGGCAGGCAGATCACGAGGTCGGGAGTTCGAGACCAGCCTGGCCAGCATGGTGAAACCCTGTCTCTACTAAAAATAAATACTAAATGGATGGCTACATGTATAAAATCATATTTTCCAGATCATTTCACACCATGTGTACACATTTGGTCAAAATTTGTCCCTAAAATGTTGTTATAATAAATCTATGAAATCCATGTGGTTTCTCTTAGATTCCCCCTGGAGTAATATCTAAATCTAAATAATAATAATACCTATAAAGTATCTAATTTAGGCTGGGTGCGGTGGCTCACATCTGTAATCCCAGCACTTTGGGAGGCCAAGGCGGGCGAATCACGAGGTCAGGAGATCTAGACCATCCTGGCCAACATGGTGAAACTCCATCTCCACTAAAAATACAAAACTTATCTGGGTGTCATGGCGCGTGCCTGTAGTCCCAGCTACTCGGGAGGCTGAGGCAGGAGAATTGCTTGAACCCGGGAGGCGGAGCTTGCAGTGAGCAGAGATCGTGCCACTGCACTCCAGCCTGGTGACAGAGCAAGACTCCATCTAAAAAAAAAAAAAAAAAGTGTCTTGGCCAGGCTCGGTGGCTCACGCCTGCAATCCCAGCACTTTGCGAGGCCAAGGCAGGCGGATCACAAGGTCAGGAGATCGAGACCATCCTGACTAACACAGTGAAACTCCGTCTCTACTAAAAACACAAAAAATTAGCCAGGTGTGGTGGTGAGCACCTATAGTCCCAGCCATTCGGGAGGCTGAGGCAGGAGAATGGCGTGAACCTGGAAGGGGAGCTTGCAGTGAGCCGAGATTGCGCCACTGCACTCCAGCCTGGGCGACAGAGCAAGACTCCATCTCAAAAAAAAAAAAAAGTATCTTTTAAATCAACACCATAAATATAAAATACTTAGTTTATGTACTTAGCTCTCTTCACTACCATCTTTTAAGTTCACGACAATCTGGAGATTACTACTAGAATCATAGGTTCATAAAACCAGAATGAACCCAAAAGTCATCTGGCCCACACTGGCCTTCAAAACCATGTACCAGTCTGCATCACATGGTACTTCCTTCTTTAGCTGAACAACTACAATAATTGTATTAAATATCTATAGTATATTGAGCATATACAAAAATATTATGTTCTTCCACATAAAAGACTAGATTCTTTAAGGTCTAGAACTATGACTTAGTTATTCTTGTAATCTAAGCCCTTGACTATTGCCTGGAATCCAAGAGTCATTCAATACGTCTTCATCTGTTAGTTCTGGTTCCTGTCTCTGAGGACACACAAAACAAGTCTACTTCTTCTATATGATGGTCCTTCAAATATGTTAAGATGTGCGCGTCTGGGCGTGGTGGCTCATGCCGGTAATCCCAGCACTTTGGGAGGCCAAGGCGGATGGATCACAAAGTCAGGAGATCAAGACCACCCTGGCTAACACAGTGAAACCCCGTGTCTACTAAAACTACAAAAAATCAGCCAGGCATGGTGGTGGGCGCCTATAGTCCTACTTGGGAAGCTGAGACAGGAGAATGGCATGAACCCAGGAGGCCGAGCTTGCAGTGAGCCAAGATCGTGCCACTGCACTCCAGCCTGGGTGACAGAGCGAGACGCCGTCTAAAAAAAAAAAAGATGTTCACATCCCAAATCTTTTTTGTTTGTGAGCTAAACATGCCCATTTACTTCAACCATATTTCCTCCTGGAAGGGAGTTTCTAGTCCCTGCCTCTTTGCAGAGGCAGTCTGTCACTCCCATCAGCCTTGGTTTGGTCAACAGCCTTCTTAACATTTGGGGCTCTGACTAGATGGTGTGACTTAACTATTGTGATAGCCAGCCTTCAGGATGGTCCCTGAGAGACTCATCAACTTGTGTGCAAGCCATTCTGTAGTTCCCTCCCACACTGAATAGAGGTGACCTGTGTGACCAATAGGATTTGTGAAAGTGACAGTATATGACTTCCAAAGCTAAGTTATAAAAGACATGACACATTTTATCTTATTCCCTTAAATAACTCATTCTGGAGGAAGCCACTCACCATGTCATGAGGACACTCAAACAGGCCTATGGAGAGACTCACATGAACAGGAACTGAGGCTTTCTGCCACTCATGGGAGTGAGCCACCCTAAAATTGGATCCTCCAGCTCCAGCCAAGCAGCCCCAACTAACATCTTGACTGCAACCACAGACCACCCAGCCATTCACCAATTCCTAACCTCCAGAAACTGTCAGAAATGACAAATGTTTATTGTTGTTTTAAGCTACCAAGTTTTGGGGCAATTGGTTATGTAGCAATAGATGACTAATACAGCAAGGCTAGAAGAAAGAGGGACTTAGCCCTTTCTTCCTGACCCTGGATATCATAAGAAACAGTAGAAAGACAAAGAAAAATAGATCAAACTATTAATTTTTAAAGTCATAGGTTTTAGGCCGGGCGCAGTGGCTCATGTCTGTAATCCCAGCACTTTGGGAGGCTGAGACGGGCAGATCACAAGGTCAAGAGATCGAGACCATCCTGGCCAACTTGGTGAAACCCTGTCTCTACTAAAAAAATTTCAAAAATTAGCCGGGCATGGTGGTGCACACCTGTAGTCCCAGCTACTCAGGAGGCTGAGGCAGGAGAATCGCTTGAACCCGGGAGGCAGAGGTTGCAGTGAGCCAAGATCATGCCATTGCACTCCAGCCTGGGTGACAAGAGGGAAACTCCATCTCAAAAAAAAAAGTCATAGGTTTTTTTCTCTTCTATGTCTGTGTGTAAAATTTCTTAAGGGATATTTTTAATTAAGTTGTGTCATGTCTCTGTTAAGTGCCATACTTAACTTACATGGACCCTTAAAACATGGCTTTTAAGACACTGGTTTTCGCTTTTAAGATCTGAGAGGCACAAGCACTTTTTTTTGGCCCCTGAATGCATGCTGAGAAAATCTACTCTTTATCCTTTGGATCTCTCACTTGAAGTCAATGGCCTTCTTACACACCAGTGTTAAGATTTTCTGTAGTTCTTTGCACATGGTACAGGGAAAAGTTGGATTTAATAGTTATAATCATGTTGGCCTTCTCACTTAATTGGGATTAGGAAGTACCCAGCTTCATCTGGGAACTCAAAAGAGAAGTTGTTTCTATGTTCTCCCACTGCCACCTCCACCTACAACACACACACACACACACACACACACACACACACACTGGCCTTACTATGCTGTTTCTTCCCTATTTTTAATTTTTTCTTATATTTATGTGATTTTTTTTCTGAATATGTCTACTTTTTGAATTCATACTTTTCAAATTTCTTTCTTTTCTACTTTATTGGCTAGTATATCTCAACCTCTTCTTAACCTGAGTGACTCTTATGTAGAACTAAAATGTTTTTTAAAAATCTCAGCTGGGCACAGTGGCTCATGCCTAAAATCCCAACACTTTGTGAGGCCAAGGCAAGAGAATTGTTTGAGCCCAGGAGTTCAAGACCAGCCTGGGCAACATGGTGAGACCCTGTCTCTACAAAAATACATTTTTAAATTAACCAGGTATGGTGGCATGCACCTGTAGTCCCAGCTACTCAGGAGGCTGAGGTGGGAGGATCACTTGAGCCAGGGAGATCAAGGCTGCAGTGAGCTGTGATTGTGCCACTGCACTCACCTGGGCAACAGAGTGAGACCCAGTCTCCAAAAATGAATAAAAATAAAATAAAATAAATTATCTCAAGTCAGTTAACTTTAAGGTGTCAATATCCAGGGTATAACCTTGCTCTCAGTGACATTAAGCACATAAAGAGATACCTGAATTCGAGCTTTGAGGATCATCTGGTGACTCTGCACTTGATATATTTAAAGATATCAATGTGTCCTTTGAAGCTATAATGGACTATGACGGAATCTGAAGGTCCAGAAAACTAAATACACGTTAGTTACTGGACTAATAACTTAGTCTTGGAGAAACAAAATAGTTTTAAGTGAACGTCTTCAGAAATCTTGCTATTATCTTTTTATGCTGTAGTAAATCACACCATTTGGAGGATATTTGGGTATGAACATGTAAAGGAATGCAATATCTTTATTCAGAAAAATAAGGGGAAAAATCAGGCAAAGAAAAAAGTAGAAATAATACTTATTTATTTTTATTGTTATTTTAAGACTGAGTCTCCTCTATCACCCAAACTGGAATGCAGTGGCTCCATCTCAGCTCACTGCAACCTCTGCCTCCTGGTTTCAAGCAATTCTCATGCCTCAGCCTCCTGAGTAGCTGGGATTACAGGCACCTGCCACCATGCCTGGCTAATTTTTGTATTTTTAGTAGAGATGAGGTTTCACCATTTTGGCCAGGCTGGCCTTGAACTCCTGACCTCAAGGCCCGCCTCGGCCTCCCAAAATGCTGGGATTACAGATGTGAGCCACTGTGCCGGCCATATTTATATCAGTATTTACATACTGCTTAATATTTTATAAAACATGTTCATTTGCAATGTCACATCTGACCCTCACCATACCCCAGTGTTGTAAACAGAGAGATATTCATCCCATTCTATAAACTTCAGAGAAAACTTAAGTTAAATGACTTACTCAGGCTGGGCATGGTGGCTCACACCTGTAATCCTAGCGCTTTGGGCAGCTGAGGCAGGAGGTTTGCTTGAGCTCAGGAGTTCAAGAACAGCCTATGCAACATAGCGAGATCTTGTCTCTACTAAAAATTCAAATAAATTAGGTAGGCGTGGTAGGGCACAGCTGTAGTCCCAGTTATTTGGGGGGCTCAGGCAGAATTGCTTGAGCCAGGAAAGCCAAGACTACAGTGAGCCATGATCATGCCACTGTAGTCCAGCCTGGGCAATAGAATGAAAATCTGTCTCAAAAAAAAAAAATTAATTAATTAATTAAATTAATTTTTAAAAATGACTTACTCAAGCCCAAATGGCCCCTAAAAGCTGAAATACAACTAAGGTCTAAGACTTCTGCTGTAGGTAAATGTTTCTACTGCAAGGGAGAAAAGATAAATAAGAAGGAAAAAATATAAGCAATGAGAAAATAAAGCTAACCGGTTTTACTCAGTATAATTAGCAATTGTTGAGTGGTTATTTTAAAAGTCTATATGCTTCCCCAAAGATTTTACAATCCCATGATGATATTTAAGAAACTGGGCATTTCTCCATCAGCCAGGAAGGACATTGGTGTTGAGGACAATCCATGGCTTCCAGTGTTTTGAAGAAATTTCAGATGCATAGCCTTCTGGCCAGGTGTCTGTGATTTCATATTGTCAGAGCATTTCTTGTAATGCTGGGGGTTGCAGCTCTCTTAAAGTTTACATGGCTGAACCAAGAAAGAAGATATACGTAGATTTCTACAGAAACTATGATTCCATGAAAGATTTTGAGGAGGTGAAGAGGGCTGGTATCTTTCAGAGTGCAAAGTGATTTTGGAATGTTAAGAATGTTTTGGGATTGAGTTCCTCAGAAGTTTGTCACTGACCTATGTTCTTGAACTATGAAACATGAATATGTGGGCTAAGGAATCATTTGTACTGATAAATAAACAATTAAAAATTTAAAAAAGAAACTGAGGAAACTGGGTTAACTCAACAATTGTCATCCTTGTTATCATCTGTGTAATGCAGCTAATTATAGTACTCATTCATAAAGTTATTGGGAGGATTAAAATGATACAATATATGACAAGTGCTCAACGTTAGTTGTTATTGAGGGTGTTGTTATTTTAATCAGGATGGACAAAATTCTAGATAAAGAGTAGAAGATATGCGTTTTCATGCTGTTATAATCAGCCAACTATAAATTCTCTTCCTTCAGTTCTTTTTTCTAGAGAATGAAGACAATATTCCTTTCTAGTGAAAAAATTCACCAGAATGGATTATGTTGTCAGCACCGTCAAAGCCTCGTAGAAACACAAGAAGATCCTGCAACCATTTTTCTCTTCCAGTCTTTCTCCTTGCCATTCTGAGCAAAGCCATATTGCAGGGCAGTGGAAAGGGTATATGAATGGTCATTCATTCAGACTTACATGGCTGTCTGGCAATTTAAGAGTTCAATGGCTGAACTGGAAAGAACAGCCAGCATGATTTTATTGTTTTCTGAGAATCAAATGAACAGCTCACACTATCTATGCACCTATCATCTAAGGAACAGACAGATTATTTTGCTGAGGATGAGCATAGTCACTAGCCTGTAAGAGGTTTCTCCACAAGAATATGCTTCCTCAAAATGTACTTACAAGGCTGTTGAGGCTACTGCTCACCTTAGACATGATCCCACTTTGGCTCAAAGATCCCACTCTGCCAGTGGTTCTGTTAGGTCTCTATAACTTCATTTCTATAGCAGCCCTCCTGCCACCCGGCTGCCAACTGTGAGGACCTGTTGTTGAAGGGCGTATCACTTGAGCAGGTGAGCATTCTTGTTAGTATCACAGAGCAGCTATCATTCACAATTACAGCATGAGTGTTGACTAAATCAGAGACCATTCAAACCCACCTACACCCTGTGACATCAGCATGTGGTTCTATTCTGCCCTGCCTGATTTTAGATGCTTTAGGAATGATGTAACTTGGCAAAGAAATCCTAAGTCAAAATTTTTTTGATGATAATCTCAGATCAACTGAGAATGATGCCAATCAACCCATGAATGTAATGTGTCTCACATGTGGATTCTATAATTAGTGCTTACTAATAGAGGTTTCTTCAAGTTACTGAAATGAGTTTACAAACTTTAGGTAGCTCAGGACCCTACCCTCATGTATATGTGAGATTTCATTTTTATAAATGCCACTGTCAAAGGGTCAGATGTTGCTTTTTATTCTCGTTGCTAATTTGGTCAAAATCAACATTTTGATGGTTGTGTTGAGCAGAGCAGTCCAGTCAGATTTAATCCAGTCATATTAGGATCATGCCATTAGAGAACAGTTCCACAATCTTTTCTAATTCCTCTTTTGTTTCTGGATCATAATTAAAATAATATAGGAACAACCTTATTAAAAAAGCTTGAATTATGTTTGTCTGTATTGAGCTGGCCTTTCATTTTTCTGTCATACAACCTTAAAAGATCTCTCATGATTTATTTATTTATTTATTGTTTTGAGACAGAGTCTGTCTCTGTCCCCAGGGCTGGAGTACAGTGACATGATCTTGGCTTACTGCAACCTCCGCCTCCTGGGTTCAAGCAATTATCTGGCCTCAGCCTCCCAAGTAGCTGGGATTACAGGCATGCACTACCACACCCCGTTAATTTTGTATTTTTAGTAGAGATGGGGTTTCGCCATGTTGGCCAGGCTGGTCTCAAACTCCTGACCTCAAGTGATCTGCCCACCTTGGCCTCCCAAAGTGCTGGGATTACATACGTGAGCCACCGTTCCCAGCCTCTCTTATGATTTGTTAACTATTATCTTTATGTTTTCCTACATGACATTAAATTATACAATCTTTGAAATTTTACTATATACTTTCTTTTCCAAGTTAGTGTTAAAACTTCCCCTTACAGAGCCGGGTGCGGTGGCTCATGGCTGTAATCCTAGCAATTTGGGAGGCTGAGGCAGGTGGATCACTTGAGGTCAGGAGTTCGAGACCAGCCTAGCCAACATGGTGAAACCCCGCCTCTACTAAAAATATAAAAATTAGCCAGGCATGGTGGTGGGTGCCGGTAATCCCAGCTACTCAGGAGGCTGAGGCAGGAGAATTGCTTGAACCTGGAAGGCAGAGGTTGCAGTGAGCTGAGATTGCGCCATTGCACACTTGAGCCTAGGTGACAGAGCGAGACTCCATTTAAAGCAAACAAACAAACAACAACAACAACAAAACTTCCCCTTCCAGAAAACTTTTATCCTTTCAGACTTAAGCTAAAGTCTGAAACCACAAAACTCCTAGAACAAAACATAGGGGAAAATTTCCTTGACATTGTTATTGGCAATGATTTTTTTTGGATGTGATACCAAAAGCACAGGCAATAGAAACAAAAATAAAGAAGTAGTACACTGCATCAAATCAAAAAGCTTCTGCACAGCAAAGAAAACAAGCAACAAATGAAAAGGAAACCCAAAGAATAGAAGAAAATATTTAGAAACCACATATCAGATAAGGGGTTAGTATTTAATATAGAAAAAGAAGTCATACAACTCAATAGTGAAAGACAAAAAACCTGATTTAAAGATAGGCAAAGGACCAGAATAGACATTTTTTCAAAGAAGATGTACCAATGTCCAGCAGGTATATAAAAGTTCCTCAGCATTACTAATCATCAGGTAAGTGCAAATCAAAACCACAATGGGATATCACTTCACACCTGTTAGAATGGCAATTATTACTATTTTCATCCCTGAGAGGTCTCAGAAATAAAAAAAAAAACAAATTAAAAAATAAAATTTTTTAAAAATAGAATGGCTATTATCCAAAAGATAAAAGATGAGTGTCTGCAAGGGTGTGGAGAAAGGGAACCCTTATACAGTATTGGAGGAAATGTAACTTGGTATAGCCATTATGAAAAACAGCACGGCAGTTCCTCAAAAAATTAAAAATAGAACTCCTATATGATCCAGCAATCCCACTTCTGGGTATGTAGTCAAACAAAATGAAATCGGTATCTCAAAGAGATATCTGCATTCTCATGTTTACTGCATGTTATGATATCAACTTAAGTATTCATCCACAGTTAGTGGATAAAGAAAATTTGGTATATATATATACATATATATGTGTGTGTATATTTATGTGTGTATATATACATATATATGTGTGTGTATATATATGTGTATATATATACATATATATGTGTATACATATGTGTATATATATGTATATATATGTATATTCAGCCATTAAAAAAAAGAAAATTCTACCATTTGTGACAATGAGGACATTATGCTAAGTGAAATAAGCCAGACAAAGAAAGACAAATGCTATATAATCTCACTGATAGGTGGAATCTAAAAAAATTGAACTCACAGAGGCAGAAAGTAGAATAGTGGTTTCCAGGAGCTGAGGCAGGGGTTTGGGGTGCAGGTAAGGGGAAGAGATGGGAAGATGTTGGTTAAGGGTACAAACTTTCTGTTGAAAGATTAAAGAGCACTGGGGTCTCGGCTGGGTGCAGTGGCTCATGCCTATAATCCCACCACTTTGGAAGGCTGAGGCAGGTGGATCATCTGAGATCAAGAGTTCAAGACCAACCTGAGCAACATGGTGAAACCCCATCTCTACTAAAATACAAAAAATTAGCTGGGCGTGGTGGCACACACCTGTAGTCCCAGCTACTTGGGAAGCTGAGGTATGAGAATTGCTTGAACCCAGGAGGTGGAGGCCGAGATCGCACCACTGGACTCCAGCTTGGGCTACAGAGTGAGACTCTGTCTCAAAAAAAAAAAAAAAGTACTGGGGTATCTAATGTACAGCATGGTGACAATGGTTAATACTGCATTGTATACTTGAAATTTGCTGTGAGAGTAGATCTTAAGTATTCTCACCACACATGGTAACTATGTCAGATAATGGATGTGTTAATTAGCTTGATTGTGGTAATCATTTCACAATGTGTGTGTGTATATATATATATATAAAATCATCACACATATACCTTAAATATATACAATTTTTATTTGTCAATTAAATTAAATATATACAAATTTTATTTGATTAATATCTCAAAAAGCTGGGGAAAAAAAAGACTTAGGTTTGAATCCAGGTTCCACTGCCTATAAATTAAGACCTTGGGCAAATTACTCCTTTATTTGTTTCTTTTCTTTTTTCAGAGACAGGGTCTCACTATGTTACCCAGGCTGGCCTTGAACTCCTGAGCTGAAGGGATCCTCCTGCCTTAGCCTCCCAAGTAGCTAGGACTACAGGCACACACCACTGTGCCTGGCTTCAAATTACTTATTTGAACCTTTGTTTTCTAGTCTATAAGATGGGCATGATACCCTTCTTACTCTTTATTGTGATAGTTAAATGTAATAACATTACAAAATGCTTAGTAGAGTGTCTGGCATGGCAGACACTTGATGAATGATACTTATTATCGCTATTATTCTCATCATCTAAGATACTTCAATTTGATGTAGTCAAATATTCTATTCTACTTATCTACCTCTCTAAGTGAGGGCTACTCTGTAACATACTGCTATGGAAAGATCAGGAATCTGCCCTAGACATGTATAAATAAGTACTTTATGCCCAAATGAGTATAAATTTTACCTCTGGTATAATTTCTATGGGGAGACAAAACTTTAATTGCCATATAGGAAACCATTGGTGAATTTGGGATGATTTGATGTGTTTGTTTTGGGTTGCTTGTTGCTGTTGTTGTTGTTGTTGTTGTTTTTAGAGATGAGGTCTCACTATGTTGCCCAAGATGGTCTCAAACTCCTGGTCTTAAGTGAGCCTCCTGCCTTGCCCTCCCAAAGTGCTGGGATTATAGGTGTGAGCCATAGCACCCAGCCTAAGTTTTTACTACTGGGAAGCAAATGTTTTTTGGAGAAGCTATAGTTTTGAATAGCAATTTAAAGATGAAAAATAGATGATAGAGGTGGAGAAAGGTGTCAGTGGGAAACCCCACATATGGTAAGATAACTATGTGTGCCATGGACCACAAACAGGCTAGCCTGGTCGAAGCAAAAAGGTTGATCCCGAGCATAATGGGATGAGGGCATTAGATAGGTAAGGAAGTGACTGATGGAAAATCAAGAGTGATAGCTGATGATGAATGGTGATACTGTATATGATTTTGTGCATTGATATACCATTTTTCCTTTCTTTTTCCATCTACATGGATCTCAAAGATGAGCAATCTTCTCTCTGGAGGTGGATAAGACAGAACATTTTGCAAGCCCTTTAAGTCCTTCAGGAAACACAAACATCCTGTGATCTGTCACTCAGGATTCTGACTCAGACTGGGAATCTGAGCAATGCTCATGGTAATAAGCCAGGACCAGGCCCTAAACATCTGGCTGCTCCACTGTATGGATCTTTGGCATGTTAAATGTCAACAGACCTTGTGGATATAAAGTTGACTCAGTCAGAAAACATCTACGGTCTACATGGAAAAGAAAGTCTTTTGGAAAGAAAAGAAGGCAGGGTGTCTGAACCCTCCATCAGGATTTCCCTACTCCACTCTATTTCTATTAGATGAGAGGGATGAGGAAAGAGTACTCAGCCACCTTTTCAAGTCAACTGCTGGTCAGGGCTATTTGTAACTCTAATCTCATATTCATACCAATCGTTTCTAAATCCAATCCCATATTTACACCAACCTGTCTTACAACCTTAATTTGGTTTCCCAGGTGTATTCCAGTTCCACTGTCAAATGGTAAGTACTGGATTATCCCTAGATAGACTCACCAAAAGATTATACAAGTCCTTAGAGGAGGGAAGTGAGACTGTAGAAGAGACTCAGCATCCAACAAATATATCACATAGTATATTCAAACTACAAGTACTACACCAAAACAATGACTTTCCTGACCACCATCCTAACCATGACACCAACCCTGGGTAATTTCATCTCATCATATTGCTTCAAATATTATATATGCTTTAAATAATATAGGCTGATGCCATTTTTATTTCTACTCTCACTTTCTTTTTTCTTTCTTTCTTTTTTTTTTTTTTTTTTTTTTTTTTGATACTGAGTCTTGCTCTATTGCCCAGGCTGGAGTGATCTCGGCTCACTGCAACCTCTGCCTCCTGGGTTTAAGCGATTCTCCTGCCTCAGCCAGCCAAGTAGCTGGGATTACAGGGATGTGCCACCTCACCCGGCTAATTTTGTATTTTTAGTAGAGACAGGGTTTCACTATGTTGGTCAGGCTGGTCTCGAACTCCTGACCTCAGGTGATCCACCCACCTCAGCCTCCCAAAGTGCTGGGATTACAGGCATGAGCCACCACGCCCAACTCCAATCTCAATTTCTGTTAAATTCAGATCCATATTTCCAACTGCTACTCTACATCAAAAATTTCCTCTTGGCTATTCTTATAGCACTTAAAACTCAAAATGTTTATAACCAATTTATCTTTTTTCTGTTCCACTCATCTAAAACAGTCTCATCTGAAACAACAAAAAACTGCTTATCTTTCATCTGTAACCACTGTATTTGTTAACACAATCATATTCAATACAGACACCTGAGCTAGAAACCCAAGTCTCCACTGACCCATTTGTCTTTCTGTACCCCTGTCCTATCTAATTAGTAACCAAGGCTCATTGGTGCTACCTTCCAAATTACTCTTGAATTTATTCTCTCCTCTCCATTCCCACCACCACTGATTAATGTGACACTTATCATTTCAAGTCTGGACTTTGGTACTGGACACTAACTGTCTCTGGTTTCTCTCTCTTCCAATCCCATCCTTTACAATGATTACAATATAATCATTTCAATTTTCTGCTTAGCATCCTTCAAAGACCGTTCATCTTGCTACAGAGGCCTTCATACTTCTTCACCTGCCACTCACACTCTTTCTGCCACTAAGCAGCCCTTCCTGCTTCTGTCTCCTGCATGCAGCTTAATGCATATCCATCCTCTGGGCCTGTGCTCACTCTTGAAACTTTGGCCTAGAAGTCTCTTCTCCTGCTGTTGTTTTTACTCTGAGCATCTCCTAGAAATAGTTCAAGCCTCAGTCTCAGAGTCCATGATGCCAGTAGGAAGAAAGAACAGATCTCTCCTCCATGGTTCCACAGTTGTTGCATGCCACTATCACACACTTATTTGAATTCATTGATGGCTATGGTTAGGTGAGCCACTGTGCCCAGCCCGGGGTCTAGTCATCTTCGTAGCCCTAGTACCTAACATATGTAGGCACTCAGTAAATAATGGTGAATTAAACTAAATTGAATTTTAATAGCAACTGTCTCCTATTTCCAGAAGTTCCTCTAACAATATGATGCAGGCCTTATATTTAAAAGTAGCCATTATTCTGATAAGTTTTATATTTTGTTGACAGCTAAATACACTAAGAGTCCTGTCTGGATAAGGGTCATTCTTTGGCCAATTTAAATGGAATTGTGATTATATTAGGCCCATATTGTTTGGAATCTAACTAACTTGTCTGATCTCAGAAAAATCACACACACAAAAAAAAACACACAGGTAAAAACCCCTCTCAAGGACAGCAATGACGTAGTTAACTTTGGCTACCAATGCACCTTCTACATTCATAATTATTGTCACTGATGCTTTAGAGCACCCAGAATAGTGAAATAGTGTATAACTGAGACCTATTAAATTCCAACAGGCTAAGCACAGTGGCTTACACCTGTAATCCCAGTACTTTGGGAGGCCAGGGCAGACAGGTCACTTGAGGCCAGGAGTTTGAGACCAACCTGGCCAACATGGTAAAACCCCAGAAAGCAAAAAATTAGAGTATACTCAAAAAAGTATAAAAAATTAGTCAGGAGTGGTGGTGTATACCTGCAATCTCAGCTACTCGGGAGGCTGACGCATGAGAACCACTTGAACTCAGGAGGCGAAGGTTGCAATGAGCCAAGGTTTCACCACTAAACTCCAGCCTGGGAGACAGAGCCTTGCTCTGTCTCAAAAAAAAAAAAAAAAAAAAAAATCGAACAGGTAGCATAGAGACTTTTGTCTGTGAAAAACTAAACACTGAATTGATATAAATAAAGTTTTCTACTCCTTATCTCAAAATGTTAAAGTGCTATATTTTCCCCACTAACATAAAAAAGTAACAATTTATGTCATTCAAATGATAATAAAGAAATAACTCATTTATTTTATTAAATATGAATGTCCTTAAGGAACAAGTATTATCTTTAAAAACCTGTTCAGAATTGGTAATTTTATATTTACATCTATCTTCTGAATTATATTACCTTTTTATCACTTTTGTAGGTTTCTATGATAAATTCTTGCCTTAACAACAGCTATTGATTTTAATTATTGAGATACCAATGATCTCGTAGGGGGATGCCAATTATTACGAAGTATCTGTGGAAGACAATGGTGCTGTGTACGCATACAGAATTAGGGACACTGTCTTGCTCAATCAATTTTCAGTCAGTGAGCTCATCAGCTAAATCTGATGGACTGACAGAGAATCCAAACAGAGTAATACAATGACTAAGACAGTAGTTGGTTTGCCCAGAGCAGTCAGATGAGGAAGGGCATCGAGCCAAGTCCAGAGACTCAGGGCAGAGTCCAAATGAGCTCTAGCTAACAACAAGACAATATCTCTTGTTTTCAACCCTGTGTAAATTATAAAAACAAGAGGATGTGGCCATTATGGTGTGTTTCCCAAAAACTGTTCATGTAGCTGTGATGTGAGCAGCTGAAGAATTCCACAGGCCGACAGTGGAGGGAGAACCTTAGCCCTAATCTCAGGGCCACTGGATTTAGAAGCATCCACGGTAAATCCAGTAACTTATTAGTTTTCCTCATTTAGCCAGGAGGTCTGGAAAGGGAACTTGTCTCCCACCAAAAACAAAATGATACTTTGATTGCAAGTCTAAATCCAGGATCTGATTTTGGCAAGTCCTTTAACCTCTCAATATCTTATTGTGGAAATAACAGTTAAAAAAACACAAAAAGTCCTATCTAGCTTAAATAATTGTGGTAACCCAAGGACATAACTGGTTAGAGTCTTTATAAACTGCAGTCCTGTATACAGGTAAAATAGAATGGTGAGGAAGCATCCACCTAGAACACTGACATTCTTCTTTCAATCCTTTATAAATTATTGAGCATCTCCTCTGCCAGGTTCTGCTTTATATGCTTAGGAAACCATGTAAACAAGATAGCTTAGATCTCATTTGTTTTGAAGCTTCCACTAGGCCTTTGATTCATGTGCAACCAGCTTGCAAAATGCTGGTCATACACAAGTTTTGGGCTCTGTCCTCAAGCAGAGGGGCATGGAGAAGATTATGAGACAGATGATGATAGTAATAAGATGATGCATTGAAATCAGTGCAAATCCATTTCATCTCCAACACAACCTCACCCTTTTACTGCACCATTGAGTTTGGGGTTTGGTTTAGGAGGTCCTGGATGTAAATTCACCCTCTCTTTGAAATAATAATGGCCCTCTTCTCATAGGGTGGTTGTTCTCAATGAACCCAGTAGACATAAATATCCTGCAGGAGCTTCCATTCTAGCAGGGAGATTGAGACGATAAACATAAACACAAGATATTATGTAGCATATAGTTGGAAAGTGATGACTGCTATGGGAGAAAAAAATAGAGCATGGAAAAGGGATTGGGAGTGCAGAAGGCACGGTAGCAGATTTGATATTTTAAAAAGAGTGAGAAAGCGGCAGCTAGAAAGATCTGGATTCTCATTTCAGGTCACCATTCAGAAAAGCTAAGTTTGCTGTATAGTAAGGCTCAGGAGATCTGATCCTGATTATAGAAACCTCTGATTACAGAATCTTGGATTGTATCTCCCACTTCATCCTCCTAGACCATCCTGCAAGATCTATAAGAGTCCTTTTGGGAAATCCCTAGGAGTTCTTGGAAAGAAGAAAGATTGTTGGTTGGAATAAAAAGGGTTGAATGAGTTCCAGAAAGCCGGGTTCTCAATCTCATGGACAACAATCTGCAGAAGAAGACAACTTCAAAAAACCAACTAGAAGCAACATGCAGAGATGAGAGGGGCCTCCTCAGGAAAGAAGGCAGCTGGTCCACAGCAGAAAAATCTTGAACCACCTCTCTCAGGAAGATGTGGGGTCGCTCTGCAGAGAACTTCCTAGCTTCAGGATCCGTGAGGAAGACCAGAAAGAACAAACAGAGGACTCTTGGAAGCAGATATGGGGGCAGTACCAGCAAAGCACCTCAGACCCCAGGGAAGGAAAGAGCCTGGGCAGACCTCACTGTTGAAAGCGAGGACACATTTAAGAACAGAATGGAACTTAAAGTGAAGATGCCTGAAAAATCGAAACCGTGGCTTGTTGGGGACTGGAACTTAGTTACCAAGCAGAAGCAGCTGTTTTAACTCCCTGCTAAGCAAAAAGTAGATGCAATTCTAAAGGAGTATGCAAATTGCAAAACATCGCAGGGAAAAGTCGATAACAAGGCATAGGCAGTTAATGAAATTGTGACAAGAATAAGAGAATATTTCGACGTGATGTTAGGCACTCAGCTGCTCTACAAATTTGAGAGGCCCCTGTATGCAGAAATCCTCTTGGCTCACCCTGATGCTCCTGTGTCCCAGGTTTAAGGGGCACACACCTACTGAGGTTATTTGTAAGAATTGGAGAAATGTTGGCCTATATATCCCTTGATGAGAAGAGCCTTGAGTTATTGTTGGGCCATTTGCATGATTTCCTAAAATATCTGGCAAAGAATTCTGCATCTCTTTTTACTGGCGGTGATTACAAAGTAGCTTCTGCTAAGTACCACCACAAAGCCCTGTGCTGGTCTACAGACCACTCACTGTTATTTGCCTGAGATCTGGAAACACTTTTTGTTCTTAGTCTTTTTCTTGTAAAATGGATGTTCTTTAACATTGTTAATGTAAAACAGGGCTTATGTTTCAGTTTGTTTCATGTTCTGTTTTAAACAGAAAATAAAAGGAGTGTAAGCTCCTTTTCTCATTTCAAAGTTGCTACCAGGGTATGCAGTAATTAGAACAAAGAAGAAATATTCAGTGGAACATTTTATTGCCTAGTTGACAACATTGCTTGAATGCTGGTGGTTCTACCCCTTTGACACTACACAATTTTCTAATATGTGTTAATGCTACATGACAAAATGCCCTGACTCCTAGTGCCAAACATTCAATTTAATATATATACCCAAAAACCCATGCATTTGTTCTCTTTTTTTTTAATGATGCTTGAAGTAAAACAGCCCATCCTCTGCAAATCCATCTATGTTGTTCCTTAGGCATTCTATCTTTGCGCAAATTGTTGAAGGATGGTGGTTTGTTTCATGGTTTTTGCATTTGAGTCTAATGCATGTTGTAACGTGATAGAGGCAATGCATTATTGTGTAAGCCACAGTTTTCTGGAAAAGTTGATATTTTAGGAATTACATTTCAGATCTTAAATAAAATTTGTTTCTAAATTTCAAAGCAAAAAAGAAAAAAGACAGTAAGAAAGTGTCTTTGGAGGAAAGACCTAAAGGTGAGGAAGTAAGACATGTGTGAGCTTGTAGGGGAAGAGTTCTCAACAGAGGGGAAGGCTAGAGAGGGCCAGACCAGCAAGGAAAACAGAGGGAGCAAGTAGGCCAGTGGTTGGAGTGGTCAGAGACAGCCATGGTGGCATCATGGAGGGCCTTTTGTTCTTGGTCTGACCTGATCAGACTTCCATTTCAAAAGGATCCTTCTGGCTGCTCTGCTGAGAACAGATTGTAGAGGCAAGTATAGGAAGAATGAACCCAGTCATCCCTATGCAGTGGTGATGGCTTGGACCCGTGTGATAGTAGCTGGAGTGTTAAGAAGTGGTCAGTTTCCAGTTACATCTGAAGATAAAGCCTTCAGGACTTCACGATGGGTTAAATGTACAGGATTAGAGAAAGAGCAAGAGAGGAGTCACAGAAGATTCAAAGGATTTGGGCAAGAGCCACCAGAAGATGGAGGTGCCAGCAACAGAGACCTGAGGGTAATGCAGGAACCTGGAACTCCTGTACCTTCTCTTCTCCTAGTTTCCAGGGCATCTTCCTGCAAGTGTATAAAACTGTAGGTAGAGGAACAAAGCTGATGTGGTCCTATTTGGTGACTGTAGGAGAGACTGACCACTAAGACCATTTCATCCCTCGAGACCTCAGTCTCCCTAGTTATAACATGAGATAGGTCAGTTACATAAGGACAGAATTCCTTTCTTGCTGTTAAATTCAAGAACCTAGATCTGCAATCGATTCTTCAATCTTTCAAGCCTTCTTTTTGATTTTTTTTTCCTTGGGAAAACATCTCAATAATGAAATCCAATCTTTAAAAATTTTGGTTTTAAACAAAATTATATTGTGATCAGCTTGAGCCTAGGAGTTCAAGGCTACAGTGAGCTATGATCCCACCACCACATTCCATATATATATATATATATATATATATATATATATATATATATATAGTGATCAAAATATTTGATCAAAATATCAAAAAATGTTTTTAATAAGTCAGCTTCTCTAAAATAAAAATAAGTATGTCTTGCAATTGTTTATACAATACCTTGTTCCAGGGAGGTACATGGCTAATCAGGAAACATATTTCCTATGTCGTATTTAATCAGAAATTTTGCTCACAAGGTTAAATTACAGCATTCATTTTGTGCCACTGTGAAAATATGCCCTTCCATTTTAACAGGACTAAAAATGCTTCCAAAGCTGCCTAAAAGAATATTCAGCTCCTATAGGTTCTTGCTGCATTTTTATTTCCCTTGGTAACAGCACTTTTGATAACATTGGTGGAAGAAAAGAAGTCATAGTAAAGGATGAAGATGGAGTATCTGATACTATAATACTAGCCTGATGCTAGAGGAGAATGTAATACAGGCTGAATATTGAAAATTTGCAACTTATTGAGCACCAACATGACATCACAAGTGGAAAATTCCACACAGAAGTACTTAAAACATACTGCTTCATGCAAAAAATCATTTAAAATATTGTATAAAAAACTTATAGGCTATGTACACTGAATAAGCTGTATATGAAATATAAATGAATTTTGTGTTTAGACCAGGGTCCTCTTCCAAGATATCTCATTATATACATGCAAATGTTCCAAAACCATAAAAAATCCAAAATCTTCAGACACATCTGGTCCCAAGCATTTCTAATAAAGGATACTCAATCTGTATAAATCATACACAATTTAATTAATTTATTTTATATATATATATATTTTAGATGAAGTTTTGCTCTGTGGCCCAGGCTGAAGTGCAGTGGTGCAATCTCGGCTCACTGCAACCTCCACCTCTCAGGTTCAAGAATTCTCCTGTCTCAGTCTCCCAAGTAGCTGCGGCTACAGGCGTGTACCACCACGCTGGCTAATTTTTGTATTTTTAGTAGAGATGGGGTTTCACTGTATTGGCCAGGCTGGTCTCGAACTCCTAGCCTCAAGAGGTCTGCCTGCCTCGGCCTCCCAAAGTGCTAGGATTATTGACATGAGCCACCACGACCGGCCTAATTTAACCTAAATCCAGAAATAATCCCTTAAACTTTGTAGCTCACAAACGCATCCTCTCTCTTTCCCCACAACATTCCATCAGACTCAGGGAACGTCATCACACATCAACGTTGTCATAGTTTGTATACTGAGTGCTAAGTATGTGCAAGGCATTGTGCCAAGGGATGTCAGGCTTAACTCACTTAATGCTCACAACCATCCTGTGAGAAGAGGGTCATTATTATTTCCATGGTCAGAGAGAAGGTGGATTCACATCCAGGACCTCCTAAACCCAATCCCAAACTCAGCGGTGCAGTGAAAGGGTGAGGTTGGGTTGGAGATGAAATGGATTTGCACTGATTTCAATGCATCATCTTATTACGATCAGTGTTTGTCTCATAATCTCCATGCCACTCTGCTTGAGGACGGAGGCGACAAAACTTGTGTATGACTGGCATTTTGCAAGCTGGTTACACATTAATAAAAGGCCCAGTGGAAGTTCCAAAACGAATGAGATCTAAGCTATCTTGTTCTCATGGTTTCCCAAGCCCAAGTAGAGCCTGGCATACTATAGGCACACCATGGATGCTCCCTGAGTACATGAACATAAAGATGATCTACAGGTGGGTGAGCAATACTGGGGGCAGGTGAAAGGGAGGACCTCGAGGCAATACTGCCAGAGCCCCTCCTGCTTAGAGTGTCCAGGCTTCTACATGGGGAGACAGCGCACCCCCCAGACACTCCCGCCCACTCCTTTCTGGCTCGCTGAGTGACGCCAGTTTCAAGCCTCAGCCCACGCCAGGCTCCAGGACCAGCAGAGCGGGTCTGCGCGGACAGAGGCACTGGGCTGCGCCCGTCGCGCACCCCACTAAGAGAAAGGCGTGCCTAGTGGGGAGGCGGGGCTCCAGGGGCCGGGCACACGCAGACACACTCCTGCTCTCTCTACGCACGTTTCTCACACTCTCATTCACACCGCACTCACCCTATGCACACCCCCAGTTTCTCGTATTCCTCACATTCACACATTCATACACTCATATATTCACACACACCCATGCTCCCAAACACGCTTCACTCACACAGCTCTGCGCACAGGGATCAAAGACCACATTGGGTACAGTGTACACTGCTTGGGTGATAGGTGCACCAAAATCTCAGAAATCACCACTAAAGAACCTATCCATGTAACCTAACACCACCTGTTCCTCAAAAAACTATTGAAATAATTTAAAAATAAAAAAGGAAAAGCAATCTCATTCCCTACCCTCATTCTAATTCACTTTTCACCTCTTCACACACCATCACGCCCACGTACCTTAATCTCATTCTTGACAGTACACTTATGCTCGCGCTCATGCACACTCGCCCCCACCTCGCCTTCGCTCTTTACACGAGCTTGCGCGCAGACACACTCAAGGACTCCCTACCCACTTACACTCACGCATGCGCACAGGCGCACACGCGAACTCTGCCTCCTCACTGGCGCTCGCGCATGCGCATCCGTCGCGGAGAGGACGTTGTGCCTGGTGTGGGAGCGGGTGTTTGGTGGCCTTTGCAGATGGGCTTGTTTTGAGGCTGTGGGGTCAGTGCGATCGTTTAGATTTCCTTGGTTTCCCAGTGAGAAATAAGTTAGCCAGGAAGAGAGAGAGGCGGAGACCCAGGGAGACCGAGACTGGAGGAAGGGAGTAGGTTGCGGTTTTAGAGCCGTGGGAGCAACAGCGCCGGGTAGGAGCTGTCGCGCAGAGAGCGCCTCGCGCAGCCCCAGAGCCTGTTTGTTTACCCTCTTCCTCGGAGCGGCTTCTCCAGCGTCTCATTTCTTCTGCCTCCCTTGCCCTCGCCCAGGTGTGGGACGCGGGCGAGTGAGGACAGACTTACAACCGTCCTCGGCCGCGCAGCACAGGGTTCCCGCGCCCTGTCCCTATGCCCCGGGGACACAGGGCAGGAGGCTGAAAAAGGGACTCAGCGTTAGAAACTATGGTTGGAATTCTCCCTCTGCCACTTGCTATGTGGCCTTGGCCAGGTTACCGTTGTCTCGGAGCCTCCGTTTCCTATCTGAAATAAGGAATCATTCATTCAACAAATATTAATTGCCATCCTAATATATGTTACCTCTGGTCTGGACGTTTGGCATACACTGGTGAATACATAAAACAGACCCAGTTTCTGCCCAGGAGCAGTTTGCAGTCAATAAGCATACGGATTGATTATGAAGAGGGCTTTTGAATTAAATAATAAAATATTGCTTTCATCCACTCCAGATGTTTTTCAGCGCTTACTGTGTTCTGGGCACAGGTGAATAAAAACAATCATGTTCCCTGTCCTCATTCTAATTTCAGTCCGTACATTGGACTGGCCCTCAGAACCTTTAATAGGTAGGAAAACCAACCACACTAACCAACAAATGGACAGCCAACAAATAAGGAAGTAATAAAAGCACCTACCTCACAGGGTTGCTGTGAGAAATAAAGGAGGCATTAAAGTCTTCACCCACTGCCAGGCATATAGTAGGTGTTCAATAAATGCTAGGTGCTATCAGGTGGTTAGTATTGCTTAGTGCCTAAAGGCTCTGCCATCACTAGCTGTGTGACCTTGGTTCAGTCTTTGAACTTCAGTAGTTCAAATAGGGTTCTCCGCAAACATAATGCGGAGAAAATAATGGCATTTTATCTGGGAGGGCTGTTGTGCGGATTAATGAGGTCATGCAGGCAAGGCTCTTGGTTCAGGAACTGCCACACAGAGCTCAGAAAATGTACCTACAAGTATTGTCATATACTCGAAAGGCGACTGTTTTCCTCCTATGCAAAGCAGGTGGGTTTGCAGCAAAGCTGGGAGGTTTCTAATATCATAGGAACGTTTTGAAATTTAGGGCGCAGTCCCAAGTAGGGACGGCCAGGACGCCAGAGCCTTTGACGGGGGTGGGGAGTGGCGAGGTTAATGTAACTGCTGAACAAAGATATGCCCAGAAACCGAGGGATCGAAAGGCCCTACACTGGACGCCTTCAGGGTGCGAGCGCCAGGCTGTGGAGGAGCCTTAGAGGGCAACACTCGGCCGGGAAAAGGCGCGGGGGGACGGAGAGATGATTGTGCAGCGGCTTCCTGGCTCCTCGTTGCCAAGCCCAGGGACTCTGATACCTAATTTACAAGCTTCAAGAGCCCATGGAGCTGCAGGTCTCAGATAATAATAAAACCAACAAGAGAAGCCACGAGCCTTACCAGGCACCAGGCCCGGTGTTAGGCAGTCCTGAATTCCTCACAAAAACTCGAAGACGATGGCATTTTCTCTATTTTACAAATGCAGAAACTGAAATTCTTTCTCCACTTTCCTTGGCCTCCTTTCAGTTTTTGCAATTAACCAAGAGAAACTCTCGGAGGCTCCCGTGAGCACCCTTAGGTGGCCGGGAACGCATTCCCCATCCCTCTTTCGCAGGCCAACACCCTCACATCTTGCAGGTCTCCGTTTAAATGTCACTTCAAGCTTCGGTTTTATCATCACCCAGAGCCCCTTGAGCTTTTCTTTCATATTCACACGACCTTTTTAACTCACCAGCTCCGAGTTAATTTGTTGATTAGCTTAACCTGGAAACTCCCCGGGGGCGGGTCTTGTGCTACTGAATTCCCTGGCGCGCAGCCTGGGGTATAATAGGCGCTCAATACACACTTTCCAGCTATCAAATGACCAGATAAGGCTCAAAAAAGTTACGTTGCTCTCTTCAGATTCCATGGTAGGAGGGCGTAGGAGGCAGGATTTATCATTTATTTCTCAACTACATCAGAACCGCATGCAGAATTCTGGTTGACTTCTGTCTCCCCCTCCATCTACACCCCGCTGTGTTCCAGCCTCACATCATTAAATCGAAATCCCTTAGGCAATCAGTATTTTTATAAAGCTCTCCAGGTGATTTTTGTAGATGACCAAGATCAAAAACCAGAAGGGCTGGGCTGCTAAAAATTATAAAGAATTGCTCTTATTTTAGTGACTTTTTTTTTTTTAAGTCTTTGCTCCCATAACTAAGCAGCTATTTTGGCTCCAAGCTTTCAGAAAATTTAGGCCAAGGGAAGTGGGGAATTGGTATGCATGTGAATAATTCAACCCTCCTCTTACACACTCCTGCCTCCCCCGCCCGCCCTCCAATACAAAAACCACATCTCTGAATAGGTTAGTAAAAAATAGTAAGTGCCAGGAGAACTGGAGAGGGAGGGAGGGAGGTGAAGCATTTGCTTCAATTATCCGGATAATTGTTCCCCACCTCAGGCCATTGTTACTGAAATGAAACAATATTCTATTGGCTACTGTCTTGGCCTTTTCAGGCCTGCTCCCTGCAGTGCCTAGCACACGCTGGGCACAGAGTAGGCGCTCGATAAATTTTATTCTGATGACAGAGGAGAGCTCTGAGGGTGGGAGAGGGATGCCTTGTTCGGCTTGAGGATTTGGAGGTGGGCGAATATTAATTAAAGTGAAATGGGGAGCAGAGGGGCTGTGTGGCAGGCATTCAGTGCCATCAAAACTTTTTTCCAACCGGGCCGTTCCTGAAATTCTAAGCCAAACCCCTCACTTATTTCTCAGAAGACCTCCACTACCACCCCCCACCCCCCTCTCCCCACTGCTTCTTCTCAGAGGGCCGAATTGAACTCTTGCAACTGTGGTGAGCACAAAGGCGAATTCAGGTTTCTCAAAAGCCCATCCGTTCTGAATAAACACCAGGGAGAAGCAAGATTATTTTTGGTGGTGCATGAACACAGGGCCCACAGCCTGCCCTCCCTCTAGAAAGGCCTTCCCTGGCCTTGCATTAAACTAACAATATTGGGGCAGCTGAAGGAATAGCCTGGCTCCTGAGCCCCCCATCACTCAAGCAGTACAAGAATGTGGGGACTAGCTCCCAACTGCCCTCTTTCATCTTGACCCACAGCTTTTCAAGAGGAGCTTGAGTTCTCTATGAGTGTGTATTTGCTAATTGCAGCCGGGGCTTTAATGAGATTCTTTTAACTCCCCCAAGCTCGTTTGCAGGTTATAGCCTTATCTGGGGACCCACGTTTTCCACCCTGGCTACACATCCTGTGAACAATTGCCTCTCCAGAGCCTGAAAGGAGAGCGAGCGCCCCATTTCTGCTGAATACACTTCTCAGTTCATCCAAGGCTGGCGGGCTTTTGATGGCCACAATGCAAGTTACGCCCAAAGAGTGTCTCTTTGGTCAGATCGACAACGCTTGGCTTCACGTTTGCAAGTTAAACGGGCAGAAACCCGGCTGAAACTCCCACGCCAGACGCCAGGGACGTTTCCCTCCGCCCTGCTCAGAGCAAAACTGGGGAATGGGTCTGGGCGGGGGGAGGAAAGAAAGGAGGGGTAGTTGTGAGCAGAGGGTGGGGGAGAAGAGAGTCCTTATTCTCAACAGCCATCTAGAAGAAGAAAGGGGGGGGGGGCATTTTCTCTGGCATTTCTTATTTTTATTTTTTCCATTTTGCTTTGTTGGCAGCTTTACCCAAACAAAAAATAAAATAAAATGAGAGCATTTTCTTCTTGTCTTCACCTAGGTAGCTGCTTTCCTCCAGCCCCTGAAAATGTGACTCCTTCATAAAATCAAAATTTATGATTATTCAAATGTTGGGGACTGTGAAAAGAGAGGAAGAAAGAGAGAAAATTAATATTGCAGCTGTTCTTCTGATTAATGAGAGATAATTGCTCATGAAAAGTCACCCCTGTGGCATTTTGTTGTCTCCTGGATCTTTGTTCTTTTCCACTATTATTGAGGACTTTCTTGAAGACTAAGCGGTTCTTTTCAATTTTTGGGTATTCAGAAAGGGTTGCCTGGTTACAGAGAATGGGGAAATCTCGGGCTATATCGGGTAAGATGTGCCACAGACAGCAATATCACAATGCCACTCGGAGAAAAGGATGGATACAAGTTAACGATGCACTTTCAATAAAACATTCATAGACTTGTTCACGCTTTGATAATGACCTCATTAAAGGGAGCTGGGGGCAAGTAAGTCCTGTCTCCTGTTTGTGTTCGGCTAACAAAACCCAGCTTTGAGATCATTCATCGCTTTGGAAACTAATATGAAATCAATGTAAGAGGAGCAAATAAATCCGAGGCGGCCCCGCCAACTCCTCGGCTGTCCCGCCCTGCCTGCAGCCTCCATTTGGAGCTGGAGAACCATGTGGGCAAATGCTGAAACTAAGAGAAAAAAGGACTGGGGATGAAAGTGGTGTTGCGGGGTGGGTGGGGAGGTTTGGAGGACACAGAGGGAGGGGCAAAGTGGGAGTTACAGCCTGAAAAAAACAGCTAAGCACAGGAACGGGTCAGAACTCTGGGGCCTGTTGAATAAGCAATGCTAAGTCCCTGCCCTTTACTTGTCCTGACTTTGCCCATGAAAGCAAACAGGAAGAAAGAGAAGTGAGACAGGAATGTGGGGTTCAGGTCAGGTGCCATTCCAGAGCTGGGAAGAAGTACTGGAGACCTTTTGGAAGCTAGAACTAAGAATCCAAATCTCAAGGTTGGGCTGAAAGGAAACTGCTCACCCAGGCTCAACTTGGAGAATCGAGAGACAAGAAGGCCATGCCTCTGCTGTTCTTTCTAGAATAGCTTTGATTTTTTTTCGTAAGTTGAGGGTAAGGGTGGAGTGCCTTGGCCAGGAGGAGGTACAAAGAACAATTTTGTTACCATCACATATGTGACACTGTCTTGCACTCAAGGAAGACAAAACCATACTCTATTGTCCCGAGCAAGAGGGAGATAATAAAAAGATTTCCCCTTTCCTTTAAAAGAACTAATTTTCTCCTTGAATTATGAAAGTAATGGCTTAGGTAACAGCCTGTACTCTGTACCCGACTGCTTAATACCGAATAAATCCTTCCACGTGGCTCCCGGAGTCGTGGCAATTAGAGCTCATTATAGGCTCATAAGAGCTCTCATTTTGGGGATTACTTAATGGACGATGAAATTTTATCGGACAGAATCACTGAGAAATAAAATTGTGTGGCAGCTCAGACACCATGGGCACACGCCAATGGTCTATCTGTTCCCTCTCAGGAAAAGAAAGCTGAACTTGGGGTCTCCTGCTGGTTCAGGGCACTGCACTCTGGGGAACGGTAGGGCTGGGCAGGGCCGGGGTGGGGGGGGCAGTGCTGCCCCAGGGGCATGGAGGGTAGGCTTCCTTTGAGGAGAGGATAGGCAGGTAGGGCCAGATAGGGGCTGGACTCAGAAGAGAAGGAGGGAGAGAGACTGGCAGACACTGAGAGATCCAAAGAGAACTAGAGAAGTGAGTCAGAGTGGACAGAAACTGTGCAAGAAATGGGATTCCAGTATACTTGCTCTTGGTGGGCTGAAGGAATTAACCAAGTACCCTAAGGGTCAAGTTTTTCAGACATGGTCTTGCTTTCAGCCTCAGCCTGGTCTGAAACCACTGCTCCCCTTGAAGTCTTTAGGAAACCCCATGAGCCCCTCACATTTCTCAAAATTCCTTGGCACTGAAAAATGAAAGTTTCCATAGTCAGACACAAATTGAATAAGATGCACAAGCCTCTTGCATAGTTAAGATTCTCTAAAGTAAAATGGTCTGCACATGGGTGCGATTTCTAGGACTTTAGCATAGGAGCTCTTCCTCTGAACACATCCCAAACCGCTGGGAACATTGTGACTCAAACCATCAGCCCAAAACAGACTGTGGATAACCTGGGACCTAACCCAGAGGAGGAAAAGAGAGAAAGCTATTATTCTTAAAGAGTATCTATATCTATATATGCTTGTATAGTTGCAAAGTGAATGGGGGGAATCGAGTCATCTATTTGGACAGTTTAGGACTGTAAAAAATATCCTGCCATTCAGCAGGGTATTTTTTTTTTTTGCCGTTCTCCATCAGTGGCTCCAAGCCTTCTTCTTGGGGCTGAAATGATTTCGGGGATTGCCTAGATCCTCCAGTCATGAACAAGGGCGGGCTGGGGTGAGCCTGAGCGTCTGCAGACCTTGTGGTACAAAAGTAGTTACAGCTGAGCTGCCCCATGTTAAGCCCTGAGACTCCTTAATTGTTGTCACAAGATGTTGGATTAGCACATTTCTGGAATAGCTGTCTGTTTACACTCCAGAGACCCACCGTCCACTAACCGCTTTCTAATTGAATTCTAATCACATTCAAATAGCTCAATAACCAGCCTCAGCTGCAATTCATAAAACTTTAATTGCCATCCATAAATCCTGGGCTCCCCAGAGCGGGGCATCCCTACAACCCAATTACACTTCTCTAGCAGGCAAGAGAGACTGTCACAGAGATGGAGAGGGGAAGACAGAGGATGGAAAGATAGAGCCGTGGTGCCTCTAGCTAGTGCTCTCCTGGATTTGGGCACCTTGTTCTCTCAGGTGGAGGGAGTACCTGTCTCTAAGTTTCTTAGCACCATCATGAACTCAGGATTGAAGTTAGCTGTTCTGGAAAAAGGATCAGACTTCTAACTATTGCCCAACCTCATGGCCCCAGCCCGCTTTTCTGCAGGGGGAAACGAAGAGAGAAAATGGCCACCTCTGCTGCCTTGCCTTCTCCGAAGATAAATAGTCCCAATAATTTGGCAGCCACCCTCTCTCGGGCAGTAAGGGGTGTGCAAGACTTCCATGGACCAGAGAGATTTCCCTTACAAAGCCACTTCTGCCAATCAGAGGCAAGATTCCCTGGATGGCTGAATCCTCCTCATCCTTTTTAGGTTCTTAAGATGCAGAGGAAAGAGTGCTTCCTGGTTAGCCTTGCTAAGCTGCCCAAGACTGGTAAAAATGAGGGACAGGAAATCCTCAGACCCAGAGCGAAGGTCTATCTAATCCCTGCTGCGTCTTTAGGAGGGCTTGGTGTTTGAGGTCCTCCCTCCAAAATCTTCAGGATGGAGTTTGTAGGATTGCCCTGGAATGCCATGGTGTTAACTACTTGGAGAAAGAAAAGGGTGACTCTTCAACATCTCTCTCTCTCTGCGGAAGTGGGAGGTGCCGATCAGAAAGGGAAACAGGGAAGGGTCGTTGGTCTGAGTGGCCCCAGGAGGGCCCCAAGTACAAAGACACTTCAGACCTTGTCGAACATCAGCATGAAAAGCTTGACGGTTTCTTAGCTGGGAGGCCTCACAGTTCTGCGCCGGACAGTCCTGAACTAACCACCTGAATGACCTCTGCCAAGTCCAAAAGCTGTGGACAGGGGTAGGTGTAACCGTGGCCAGAGCTGCGCTCAGTCACTGGACGACTGCCAGTCCGTCGCCCGCACAATCCTGCTCCAAACCGCAGGCCTCACACTTCACCGCGCCGCAGCCACCCCTACCACAGAGGAGCTGGAAACACTGAGCATTCCTATTAAATAAGCCTCCAAGTCCCCACCTGGTACGCTTTGCGGTGGGGCGTGGGGAAGAGTTGGGCTTGGGCCAGGGTAGCGAGAGGGGGTGGGATGGAGGATGCAGCGCTGTGATTTCTCAGTAAAGCGTGGAGAAAGAGGGGGAGGAGGCCGGCCTCCCCGGGAAATTAACAAAACCTACACTTTGCAAAGTCTCCCCCATCCCCCTCCCCCGAGTTCTTCCCTGCCGCGCGCCCGCCCCTCCTCGCGGCTTCTGTTGTGACTCGGGCAGCCTATCCCGAGGGTGGGGAGCTGCCGAGGAGCCTGAGCCGAGCGGTACTCCGCAGCATCACGTGCCAGGGTGGGGGGCTATAAAATACCCGAGCCGGGGCGCCGGGCGGGGGACGTGAGGACCAGCCCTCTCCGGGGACCCCTTTGTTCCCAGCCCAGACGCCAACACCTCTGCGTCCCCAAGGGCTTGACTGCCCGTGTCTGCGCGGCTCCCAGGGCAGAGCTTAGAACACTAGAGGAGAGGGGTCGCCGCGACCTGCCGGGGCTTCCAGCCACCCACCCCTCTCGACATGTCGCGCTCCTTCTATGTCGACTCGCTCATCATCAAGGACACCTCGCGGCCTGCGCCCTCGCTGCCTGAACCGCACCCCGGGCCGGATTTCTTCATCCCGCTTGGCATGCCGTCCCCATTGGTGATGTCCGTGTCCGGCCCCGGCTGCCCGTCCCGCAAGAGCGGCGCGTTCTGCGTGTGCCCTCTCTGCGTCACTTCGCACCTGCACTCCTCTCGGGGGTCTGTGGGCGCCGGCAGCGGGGGCGCAGGGGCCGGGGTTACCGGGGCCGGAGGCAGTGGGGTGGCAGGGGCCGCAGGGGCACTGCCTCTGCTTAAGAGCCAGTTCTCTTCGGCTCCTGGGGACGCGCAGTTTTGCCCGCGGGTGAACCATGCGCATCATCACCACCACCCGCCGCAGCACCACCATCACCACCATCAGCCCCAGCAGCCTGGCTCGGCCGCGGCGGCGGCGGCAGCAGCAGCAGCGGCGGCGGCGGCCGCGGCGGCCTTGGGGCACCCGCAACACCACGCACCTGTCTGCACCGCCACCACCTACAACGTGGCGGACCCGCGGAGATTCCACTGCCTCACCATGGGTAGGGCGGGGTCTTGGGGCACCTGCGCTCCGCGCCTTTCGCGCTCCTGGAGCAAACTTTCCACCTCCAGTGGAGGAAGTGGGAGCCCGGGGACAGGGTGAAGAGGGAGGACGCGCTTTTAGTGTAACTGTAGAGTCAGCCGCAGAGTTCCACGAAAGTGGAAGTTAGTTTGCCAGCTTCTCCACTCAGCCTGGTGCGTTTTACTCCTAGTAGTAGGTGCTCGAGTATTGCCTTATTAATACTGGGGCCTTAGGGACCTCGAACGTCACGGCGGAGAAACCAGAGGTTAACTGCTTGGGGTTTGGGGTGGGTGTGTTTGAACCTGTGTGGCATCTCCGCGTCGGGGCTGGCTAAAGCGTTTTGACGTTTTTGGCTAAGCCTGCGCGCTTCTCCGCTTGGCTCAAAGGGAGACGATCAGATAGTGCAAGCCCCCATCCCTCTTTAATCCTGTGACTTCGCATCCTGCGCATCGAAGACCTTTATTTGCTTTGCACGTCTCTTTTCTTCCCCGCTAAGCAACCACGTGCCTTGAAATGGGAAAGGGATACAGATGTTCGGCTGGGCTTCCCCGGGTGGGTCCCTGAAATGCGTCCTGGTTAGCACGTGGGGTGGGAGCGCCTTGCCCGAGCCTTACCTCTCTACTCTCTCTTCGCCGGTCCGCAGGAGGCTCTGACGCCAGCCAGGTACCCAATGGCAAGAGGATGAGGACGGCGTTCACTAGCACGCAACTCCTGGAGCTGGAGAGAGAATTCTCTTCCAACATGTACCTGTCTCGACTCCGGAGGATTGAAATCGCCACTTACCTGAACCTGTCGGAGAAGCAGGTGAAAATCTGGTTTCAGAACCGCCGAGTGAAGCACAAGAAGGAGGGGAAGGGCACGCAGAGGAACAGTCACGCGGGCTGCAAGTGCGTCGGGAGCCAGGTGCACTACGCGCGCTCCGAGGATGAGGACTCCCTGTCGCCGGCCTCGGCCAACGATGACAAGGAGATTTCCCCCTTATGAGGGAGGGCCTCCTCCCTCACATCCCCCGCTCCTGGCAGACCAGGCAACGCCAAGGCGTGGGGCACCCAGGGGCCAAAATCCTTGCTCATTGCAGTGGTCCCATCTGGAGAAGAAACGAACCTGGAAGTTCTGGAATGGACAAGCCGGGACCTGACCCTTCGCGTCTCCTTCTTGACCTGTTTATCTGGGGCTCCAACTTGAAGTTATAGATTTTTTTAAAACATGTAAATAACCTATAATTCAACTCATTCTCGTCGTATAACAGAGGAAAAACAGGGTTGGTTTAAGTTTAACACTGTATGGGGTTTTTGAAAGCACAAGTCATTTCCCCATCCCTACTCTCTTTCAGAACTCGATAAGAACACAGGGTTTATTGATTATTTTCTGTTGTCGTTTTCAAACAAAAACACCCAAGTTGAAAATAATTTAGAAAATTAGACCCTGTAGGTCTTGCTTTCTGAAATTTCACCTGGGGAGAATTTAAAATCTAAGTCGCTGGAAGTCCCTTTGTATGTGAATAGGTTTATATAAAATTTATATTTATATTTATTTAAATAAATGAAACAAAAACCAAAATTTTAAATCTGTGGTGTTTGCTCTCCCTATCTTCTCCTGCCCCCTCCTCCAATGTCTAGAGAAAGGCATATGCAGGAAAAAGCTGTCTGAGGAATTCGAGGAAAATGTTGAGTAAGAACTTGGTAATGTGGGTCTCTTGACTGAGGGAGTTTGTGGCTCAATAGGTTTTCTATGTAACAGAACTTTCGCCAAGGAGACACCTTTAGTCATGATGGCATCTACCAGGCAGTGCCTCTCCATCCTTAAAATAGGCAACCTCCTCACAGTTGATAGGACAAATCACTCCATCTGGAATGACACTGACCATTAACGACAGGTAAACCTTTATTTAGCAAGGAAGGGTAAAAATCCCCCATCTAGTTTTTGTTTTCTTCTTTCTACTTCCTCATTTCTCTCAGTACGAGAACTTGAATTATGTGAAGGAATTTGTAGAGTCAGAATAGTTTTAGGGAGAGCAACAATACATCAAACAGGTCAGAAGCAAACAGTGGAAACTTAAAAACGATGCTACAAGCAGAATTAGCGGGTTTCCCTCAATGTTAAGAAAACAAAAAGTCAGGGACAGGAAGTATTCTGTTCAAAGATTTATAATCTCGCTTTTTCAAAGCAGCCCAGAGATGCCTTTAGACCTTTGAGTTTTGGGGGTTTTTTTCCCAGTCACCCTAATATTCAGTTAATTTGGCTCCCTTCTAGTCCCTTCCAGCCCACCCCCCTTCCCATAGCCTAGCAGAATCACTTCCTTTAAGCCTGGTCCCAGAGAAGACTTATTTCTAGCTCTTCCCTCAGCAGGGCAACTGGCTCTCTCCTCAGTGCAGCCTGGGCTTGTTATCTTAGGGAGAGAAGTGAAGAAACTTGAAACAGGAAAACGAAGAGATCTCATTCCCTGCAAGCTGAGCCCCACTAATCCTCAACTGGTGTGATTTCTGATTAGGTTCTATAAAGAGGCCACCCAATAGGTTCAAGCCACAGGAGTTAATGACAACACACATACACAAGGGCTTTAGGTCTGAGTTACTTGAGGCCGGTCGGACTGAACCTCACCAGGTCCGGCTGGGGTTCTAAAACTGGACACGGTTTTCCCTCAGTGTTGTCTTTAGCGCGCGCGCGCGCGCACACACACACACACACACACACACACACACACACAGTAGGCTCAGAAGGAAAATCCCTCTTCGTTCAGTCAAGGGACGTAGGGAGGAGGGCCCGCACTGTGTCAGGCTGAAAAGGGAGCTGCCGGCGCTTTGTGCAATGTGCTGAGCTCTGTCCTGCGCAGAGGTCCCAGACAGCCGGCTTACTACTGCCCGGCCTGGGAAGCTCAGGCCTCTGGATCTCTTTCCTCCTGTCTCTCACGCGCAGAGCTCCGGGCTCTTCGCCCTGCCTGCCACGAAAGGGAGGAGGCGCAGGCCGGCTGCCTTTCCAAAAGATTCTGTCTCCCTTCTTCCCAAGAAGCAGGCCTCTCCGCGCGCGAGAACAGAGGTGGGAGGAAGGGAGTTTGCAGGCGCAAAGAACAGGAGTTTAAGCAGACTATTTCCACCAGGGGAAATAAGAAGCACAAAGAGCGCCTGCTGCAGCTCTTTGCGCTCTTGCCCAAAGCTAAGCTTCCTCTGGGCTGTGGGGAGACCCCTCTGGTCCCCGTTCCGTCTACCCAGCCCGGCCCCTCTGGGGCTCAGCGCTCGGGTTTAGCCCTCCCCTATGTCCATGACTAGCCCCGATCACAGTCTCTTAAGCCTCTCCCGGCCCCGGGCTCCCAGGCCCTGCGGAGCCACGCACTTGGAACACCTGGTACCGCGCGCGGTGGACCCAGCTCTGCCATGCCGCAGATAGCCGCAGCGCCAACCCTGTTTAGATGGTTTGGATCTGCTTGGATGGCCCCAGCCCCTCTTGCTTCGATCTTTGGGGAAGTTCCCTAGGGAAAGGGGAATAAACAAAGTATTTCTGCCCAGAGGCAAAAAAAAAAAAAAAAAAAAAAAAAAAAAAAAAAAAAAAGCGTAGCGATACCTATTTAGATATTGGGACACTCTCCATAGAAGAAAAGGTTCTCCAGGGTTCCCAGGGAGGTCTTCCTTCTAGGACATCCGATGCAAAGTGGACTTCTTTGGTCACTTTCAGAATGGAGTATGAGGTCTCCTACTATTCTAGAATAAGTTTTACATGTTCCCCTATCCCCACTCCTCAAAAAATATCAGTTGATGTTTTTGAAGTTTTCAAATCGGAATAATGCTTTGGTATTTTGGAGTCGGTCTGATTCTAAAGACCAACAGTTTCACTTTAGTTTAAGAGCATTTAAGCCAACCCTCAGAAACTCACATTCTCAGCTAAATAATCTTGATATCAAACACCCATTTAAGAGGAAAGTTTAAGATGTATGGGGTCACCCTTGACAATTTCTCTACCTGGGAAGCACTAGATACTAGTTTCCATTATGCCCCACTTGAAAAACAGAAACAGAACTCTGTTCCCCCAGAGCATGACCTCTTAGAGAGGTCATGGAAAGAAAGAAAGAATGGAAAGAAAGAGAATGAAAATGAGAATTAGAAAGCAGGAACTTGCTCCACCAAGAGAAAATCAGTGGGTAGCACCCGCCGTGAGTGTGGTTGAGTTCATCTTTTTGAGAACAAGTCTCATGTTAGTTTTAAACAGGAAAAGAGCTGGGGGTGGAAGGCAGAGTGGAGAGCAGGAAGGATGACCTCTCACCCATGTGCCCTGGCCCAGCCCAGACATTCAGAGCACAGAGGAGGAACAGAGACTTTCCCCTTCACTCTCCCACTCAGCCACCAACAAATGCCTAAGGCCAAGGGCCTGATACTGATAGCAAACTAGGCCAAAAGCAAAAGTGACCCAGTAGCCCATCCTTAGGGTGTCAGTGGGCCTGCATGATGGAGACATTGGTGCCCATAGACCTCTTTTCCTCTAGGGTCCTTATTCTGAAGCGGTCATCATAGCTCAGTCCCTTCCCCACTCCCCTAAAGAATATCTAATAATTTTAGGAGAGACAAAACACTTGGGGATGTGAAGTCTTTGATTTCTGACCTCCCCCTCCATCTCCTCATTGCCAACCACCACCCCGCTAACCCACAACGCCCCACCAATTCTGTCCAGTTATATCTGGTCAGGATTAGAAATGCAGTTTGCTTGGCACACTCTAACTGTGGTCAGACAATTGCCAGAAAGGTGGTGGTTCTAACTAAAAGCGGTCACAGAGGGCAACAGGGTCTTTGTACATGTGTGTAGTGTGTGCATGCATGAGGCACACGTGTGTGTGAAAGAGACAGAGAGGGTCCTTTGATGGTGGTGATGTAGGTGGAAAAGAGTAATTTTTAGCCAGGTTTTCTTTTTCTTTTTGTTTCCCACTTATACCTTTCCTGCAGGTTCCACTCGCTTTTAATGGCACTCCTTGAGAGATTTCTTTGAGGGAGATGGGGAGGTGCTCAGTGTTGGGTTGTGGGGAGGAAAAACAGTCTGAACATGGAGGGGAGACATGGAGAAGAGCTCTGGGGCATGATCTCAAGCCCAGCCTTATGGGTGTGAGAGAGGGGAGGAGAATGACACTCCAATAGGACCTATTTGCTAGAGGAAATCAGGTTTAAAGGAGCAATCACTCCTTTCAAAAGAGCTCCTCCCATCTTCTCCAAACACAGCCCAAAGCTGTCCTAGACGATGAATGCAGTTCAGTGCATCAAAGCAATTGTTCCTATTTTCATTATTCACAGGAAATCTTTGAATGTACCTGTTAAGGTGACAGACCTTTTAAAAGGGAACATTTTTTCCATGCAATTAAATGGTGCATTTACTAGGCGTCTATTAACATAATTTAATATAAATCTATTTTATAAATCTTTAGGCTCACATTACTGAAAATTGAGCTTCTCTTAAAAAATGCCTACGTCTCTTCCCTAAACTACATAGAATAGAACCCAAAAACTTGCTATTCTAAGCCAGCTAGAAATATTAAAAGTAATAGAATCCTTTGTATTGTCTTTTGTTAATGGTGGGGGTATGAAGAAAAGGGGCAACTTGTCTCATAGAAACTCTATAAGGACCCGAGGCTTCTACATCCAACATCTGGCACTTGGAGTGGGCAACACAGGCTGGAACTAAGGGAGGGGCCAAAGAAGCACAGAACTTAAGACATCTCTTAGAATCAGACTTGAATCAGAACTCAGATTAAAAAAAAAAAACTAAAAAAAAAAAGTCAGCAGAACTCCAACTTGCAAAGAAATTTGGATTCCAGTTTCTTCTGTTTGGGGAAAAAAATTCTGAGGCCTGTGAGACCTCTAGTGCTGCTCATGTGGCAACAGATAACCTTGTCTGTTGCCATAGCCAGACTACTTATTCTCAAGTGTACCCTCCAAAATCCTGGGCATCCCATTGTCTCGGAAAATAGTGTTTTGTGCTCTGTTAATATACTGATGTCAATGCCGCCCTTTGGTACTGGGCACTGCTTTTCTTCAAGCTGAGCCCTATGTTTTCCTGAACCCTTGCTGTATCTTTGTTGAGCCTTCTAAATCGCAAACTCAGGAAGGCCCCAGGGGCTCCCCTGAGTGAATCCTAACAGATCGGAAGTGTATGCTGTGTGCTTAGGAAAGTAACTAGTTTCAGATTAATGAAGCAGTGACAATTTCAATCTGCTTAAAGGAGGAGGTTGGCACTGCCCGGGCCTGAGCGTGGGGAGCTCGCCAGGCTGGGCTTTATATTGTCCCCTTTTCTGAAGAGCAGACAAAGATGGATAGAGAGACATTGAAAAGCAAGGGGAGTATTTCAGACAGTCTCATAAAGCAGGCTGTCACTTTAAGACAAGAACCATAGTGCTTTGATGACTTTGTATTAGCTGCACCATTTCAAATAGGGGACTCAAGTCTCTAGCGAGAGGGAGGCAAGGGGAGAGAGGAGAGAGAAGAGGAGAGAGAGAGAGAGAGAGAGAGAGACAGAGACAGAGAGAGAGAGAGAGAGAGAGAATGTAGTAATATTTAGCCTGTGAGCACTGTGGCGAAAGTAATTCTAGGCAACTACTTGGTTTCTGAAGTTCAAGGAGAAACCACCCACAGCAGGTGCAGAGAAAAAAGGCAGGTGGGAGTTGCTCCCGATGGGAAAGAGCTCCCTGCCTATGAGTGGCAGCCGGCTCCAAGGAGCAGAAGCCAGCTTGGTCTCAGTTTGCTGGGAAGGGATGGAGCAGGGTGAGAAGCTCTGCCTGCCCCAGACCTTGAAGGATTATAATGGAAATTTTTGAGAGTGTGAAAAAGAAAGAATAGGAAGGAGAGGGAGTGCATGCTTTTGGAGACTTCCTTCACAAACCCTAATTTAGATTGTTTGGGGTCAAGCAGCAGCCAGCCACCTTCCTCCTTTCCTCCTTAATTAATTAATAAGAATGATTAATTATTAGGATTTTGAATGTCAAGGCTTCAAAATGCCTTTGGCTAGAGGCTGATGAGTTGCTTAAGCCATACATGTAGTTTTAACTCGGGATAAGGGAGTTGAGACTTAGAGGTGTGTTTGCTGTCACTCTGTCTTTTTTTTTTTTTTTTTTTGCCTTTGCATCTGCTTCCTCAGTGATCTTTCTCTGTCTGCATTTCTCTGTCTTGTCTCCATCTCCTTCTGCCTTGATATCCGCCCCCACCCCCACCCTTTGTTCTCCTGGCCGTTTTCCCCATCCAGTCTCCCCTGGCCATGGCTCAATCCTCCTAGCTCTCCGGGGAAAGAGGAGGATGCTAAAGCTGCCATTCCTACTTGGGTCTCTACTGCGGGCACAGGCATCTCGGAATCCCACTGCATCGTCGGTGGCAGGAAGTGGGTGGGCATTAATGTAGTTTCACTCGCTGGATCGAGAGTTCTTGACAGCTTAGATTTTCTTTTTTCTGCTTGTCAAAAATTTCTTTCTCTTTCTTTTCTTCTCTTTTTTTTCTTTTTTTTTCTTGGTTACGGGAACCAGAACCACGAAATCCTGCAAGCTTTGAAGGCCGGCGAAAGGGCTCCCCCGTCGGTGGCGCTGGAGGGAGAAGCGTTTAGTCACTGTTTCATTAGGCACTATTTGAACCTTGCAACATGTGGTAATTTCTGGGGCAAGCTGAAAAGGGGGGATTATGTAGGAGGGACATAAGGAAATTAGCCAACGGTTAATTTAACTCGTTTTCTGCTAGACTTTTCGATACATTCCTAATTGACTGAGGGGCAGGTGAAGCTCCCGCCCCATGCAGGCTCATTCACGGTGGGAATAAATGGCTCTTTCTCAACTCACACTGCTCACAATATATCATCAGGGAAAAGACATGCAATGAATATGTTGATTTTTTTTATTAATGGAATTACACCCTGCCATGCAGGTGTGAGGGTAAAAACCTATACTGCAATGAAATAAGATTAACAATGAAATTAGAATTTTATTAGCTTTATATGTCACACAGACCTGGATTTGAACTGTCAAAACAAGCAACAAGAAAAGATATTCTGAACGCAGCCCTGTCAATCAACCAGGAGAAACGAACAGCGTGGTATCGAAATCATAATCACCTTCCAGTTCTTCAGCGCCTCACTTGGGCCTTACGTGGGAAGCAAGTGGGTGGAGGACCCCGCGTGGGCAAAGGCCTGGTCTCTGGACCTGCAGATAGTAGATGAAAAACACCACCTGGGTTCGGTAGACCCGGCCTAAAAAAGGCTCGGGTCCAGGCTAGAAGGGCCTGGATGGCCCGAGGCCTCCAAGATATCAGACGGACGGGCTGGGCACCCGCGGCCTGCAGGCCATATTTCGCGTCCTCCAAATCAGCTGCCTAGGGCGGGCAGTGACCCGAGGGAATTGGAGAGAAAAGTCCAAACGCTGGGCGAGAGGCGGGGTAGGGCGCCCTTTGGAAACCGCCCTGGGTTTTGTTACTCCGGGGCCCCCGGAGCTTCGGCGCAGCTACCTGGGTCTGGCAGGCGCAGAGGTGCCGTATGCAAATGGTTCACTATTAGGCGAGAAAGAAATACTTCAAATGGCCCTTTGTAACCTTCTATAGAAAATCGAGGTACTCTGCATGACAAAGCACAATTAAGCTTTCTATTCAGGAGTTCTGCAGCTGGTAGCCCATTGGGAAAGTGGGAGGAAACGCGAATATATTAATAGTGTGGCGAAAGTTTTTTGTGTGCGTGTCCTTTTCTAGGTCGGGGGTGGGGAGGGGCGGTGGGTGGACGCAGAGGGAGGAAGGCTCAGCCTTGGATCCTTGCCACCTGAACAACGTCGCCTCTGCCCACGTGGAAAGCCTCGCTTGTCTGGCAGCCGGGGTTCAGAATGGTTGCCGCGACCCCTGCGCTCCCAGCAGGGCCAAGAGGACCTCGCGGGCACCAGCGTCCGGGCGGGAAGGGACGTGTGCCCAAGCCTCGCCTCCTGGCCCTCAGTGGGCTGGGACGCCCTTGATCACCGGCGCAGGAAAGAGGCTCCCCAGCCCGTGAGCTTCGTCCGGGCGCCAGGGCAGGGATGGCTGGTGGTGTGCACTGGAGAGCACGACGGTGACGCTGCGTGGGAAAGAGACGTGGGAAGGGCATAGCCGGATTATCCACTCAGCTCCAATTTTCTCCACGCGCCACTCACCCCACAGTTGAGGTTTGCTTCCCGATTGTTCATTTGTAGAGTCTAAAGGGAAAGAAAATTTTGCCTCTGAATAAATAAAGGGCCCTTAAAACCAACTCTGCTGATTATCCTGCGTTTTCCATCTGGATCCATTTCGCCCTCTTCTGCCCTGCTGGGGGCCCTCGGACACTGACCTTTGTGGACAGTATTAGTTCCTTTATCAACTGCGTCACTGGCAGGCGCTTGCGTCTGGCTTCCATTTGCATTTGGTGAATAAGTGGCACTGCAAATAACCGAACAACCTAAGGATAGAGAAGTGCAGGTATATTGTTTCTGGGAATGTTGTATTGTTCCAGTTCTGGCAGTTGCTGCTTCTCTAGAAATTCTTTTTCTCTCTGAGAGCCTATTTTCCTAGGCTCTGGCTTTTAATCAGACGCCCCCTGTGCCTTCAGGCATGAAGTGGAAATGCCTTCTAGTTTCTGCTAGTCCCCTGAGTGCATCAAAATTCTTGTTAGTTCCATTAGCCCTACACACATCTCTGCAAATAGTCGCTTTGTTGAAAAGTGTCTTTAAAAACCCTAGCTCACATTGGTTACCTGGCTCCTGATCAGCCATGTTATGTTTAAGTCAATCCCTTCTATAACAGCCAGCTCAACGGTCACCCTACTTTTGCTGGGACAACTCCTGTGAGAGGAACTCCACCCTCTAACCCATTTCATTTTCAGACAGCTTTGACCATTAGAAACTTTCTTGTGTTGGATTAGAATCTTCATTCCGTATTTTTTATCCATTGGGTCCTACCTAGTTCTTTCTCCATGGAACTTCTAAGTGTCTGTCTTCTCTCTATTCCCAACTGTGAGGTCATTGATGACAGCAACTGCATCTTTCATCTCTATATCCTTAGCATTCATCACAACGCCTGGCACCTATTAGCAGATGCCCAGTAAATGCTAGCTGTGTCAGTGCATCATCTTACTTCCAAGTCTCTACCAGTTGCATCAATCATGGAGGACTTAGAAACAGCTATGATGAAATATAGCTTGAAGATGGGATATATCTATAGGTGTGTGTATACACATGATAAATATATGTAAATGTTTATATAGGCTAAATATGATGTACATAAGGTAAATATATTGAGAAGTTTCTGGAGACAATCTACGTGCTTTACCATTTACTAGCAGTGTGACCTCGGGCAATTCACTTCATCCCTCTGACTTCCATTTTCCTCATTTGTAAAATAAGGATAATTAATAGTTGAGAATTAAATAAGGACATTGATAGTTAAATAAGGAAATAGATGTGAAGATATATAGCTATTTAGATAAAGTAGCCAGGGAAGGTCTAACTGAAAAAGTGACTTTTGAATAGAGACCTAAAGAGAATGTGGGGAACTGATCACATGGCTTGCTGGAGCAAGAGAATTCCAGACAGAGGTAGAAACAAGTGCAAAGACGTAGATGGGAACATGCCTGCAAATAAAAAATATGTGGGTAAATATAAAAGATGTTTTTAAAAGATCTCTTTTAAAGATAATTGAATATTTTAAAGCAAAAATAGTAATATATAGTGGAGTTTATAACATACAGTTTTTTTGTTGGTTTTTTTTTTTTTACTTTTCAAAAAAAAATTAGAGATGGGGTTTCACTATGTTGCGCAGGCTGATTTTGAACTCCTGGACTCAGGCGGTCATCCCACCTCATCCTCCCAAAATGCTGGGATTACAGGTGTGAGCCACTGCGTCTGTCCCAGCTGATTCTTTTTAGTCATGATAGTTTGCTCTGTAAAGTTGTTGAAAATGATGAATTCGTGAACACTGAACATTGTTCACAGGGGAAATACAGAGTTAGATTCTGTAAACCTCTGGTTGCAACACTTTTGTCAAGCAATCAACACATAACCTTGTTTTATGTGTGTCTCTATTTAAAGACAGCTTATGTAATATATATCACTGATTTATTAACATGGAGCTCACAGCCAACATGTCTGAACAAAGTTCATCTAACACACACATAAGGCACATCCATGTCTTCTCGTACTACGAATACCAGATATAACTTTACAATTGCCCCTGGGAGCCATTTTTTTATGGTGAAAAATATATATGGCATAAAATTTACTATTTTAATTATTTTTCAGTGTACAATTCAGTGCCATTAAGTATTTTTATATTATTCTGCAACCACCACCACCACCATTACCCATCTCTAGAACTTTTTCATCTTCTCAAATGAAACCTCCATACCCATTAAACAATAACTCCCCTGTCCTCTGTGCCTTCTGCCCTGACAATCACCATTCTACTTTTTGTCTCTATGAATTTGAATACTCTAGGTACCTCATTGTTCTGTGAAAGGGCTGTATATGCAAAGAGATCCCCAAATACCAAAGAAGTGAAGAAATCAAAGAAGGAAGCAGACAAATCCAGTTTGTTGGTATGAGATTATTTATCAGGGGAACTTATGGACAGAAGCATGGTCTTGGGGGCTGCAAGACAGGTAGATCTTAGCACCACAACCTCCCAGATCCTTGGGGAGGCTGATGTCTTGGGGAAATATATAAATATATGTGCTCTGGAAGGAATGTATAGGTGCTACAGGAATCCTAGCCTATGATGTTTGTAACAGCATTAAGTGTTGTTTTGGAGGAAACTTACAGTGACTAGCTGTTTCTACACAAAAAGTAATGACAGCTAGACATTATGGAGGCATTTTTGGACTCAGGGTTAGTCAGAAGTCACTCTTGTTCCCACACTCATATAAGTGGAATCATACAATATTTGTCCTTTTGTGACAAGGTTGAATAATATTCCCTTGTATGTATATGCTGCATTTTGTTTATTCATTCATTCATTGATGAACGCTGGGGTTGCTTCTATCTTTTGGTTATTATGAATAATGCTATAATCACAGTGTGATATGAACGCAGGTGTACAAATGTCTCTTTAAGACCTTGATTTTAGTTATTTGGGTATACACCCAGAAGTGGAATTGCTGGATCTTATGGTAATTCTATGTCTAATGTTTTGAGAAATTGCCATACTGTTTTTCACAGCAGCTGCTCCATTTTACATTTTTCCTCAGCAATGCACAAGGGTTCCTGTTTCTCCACATTTTCACCAACACATTATTTGTTATTGTCATTTTTTAAAATAATAAGTAATAGCCATTCTAATGGGTGTATGTGAAGTGGTATTTTACTGTGTTTTGTTATTCATTTCCCTAATGCTTACTGATGTTATTTTTTATTTATTTATTTTTTTGAGACAGGGTCTTGCTCTGTCACCCAGGCTGGATTGCAGTGGCATGGTCTTGACTCATTGCAACCTCCACCTCCTGGCCTCAGGCCATCCTCCTACCTCAGCCTCCTGAGTAGCTGGGACCACAGGCATGTACTGCCATGCCCAGATAATTTTTTTTTTTTTTTGTATTTCTAGTAGAGATGGGATTTCACCATGTTGACCAGGCTGATCTTGAACTTTGGCCTCAAGTGATCTTCCCACCTCAGCCTCCTAAAGTGCTGGGATTACAGGTGAGCCACTGCACCTGGCCTCATGTTGACCATTTTTAAATGTACTTATTGGCCATTTGTATTTTTTTTTGAAAATCATTTATTTGAATCTTTTGCTCATTTTAAAATCAGGTTGGTTTTTTTGGTTGTTGCATTTTAAGAGAGTTCTCTATATATCTTGAATATCAATCTCTTATCAGATATGTGATTTACAAATACTTTCTCCCATTTCGTGGATTCCTTTTCACCCTGTTGATAGTGCCCTTTGATGCACAAAAGTTTTCAATCTTGAAGAAGTCCATCTTGTCAATTTTTTCTTTTGTTGCCTATGCTTTTGATGTCATATCCAATAAATCATTGTCAAACCCAATGTCATAAAGCTTCTTCCCTAATTTTTTTTTTGAGACAAGGTTTTACTCTGTCACCCAGACTGGAGTGCAGTGGTGTGACCACAGCTCACTGCAGCCTCTACCTCCCAGGCTCAAGTGATCCTCCACCCTAGCCTCCTGAACAGCAGGGACTACAGGCGTCCGCCACTGTGCCTGGCTAATTTTTGTATTTTTATAGAGATGGGGTCTCCCCATGTTGCCTGGGCTGGTCTCAAACTCCTGGACTCAAGCAATCCACTCTTCTTGGCCTCCCAAAGTGCTGAGATTACAGGCATGAACCACCACGGCCAGTTTGATGTTTTCTTTTAAGAGAGTTTATAGTTTATAGTTGGGTCTTTGATCCATTTTGAGTTTATTTATTTTTAAAATAGTTTTAAAATTTTCATTGTGGTAAAAAACACAACATAAAATGTATCATCTTAAGGTACTGGGGGTTATGACTTCAATGTGTAAATCTGAGGGGACACACTTAATTCAACCTGTAATGACAAAATTTGAGGAAAAACTAGGTTTTTATCCTTAGGCTGTGCTGATTTCAGCAAACCAAAGTGATATTTAAGCAAATATTCTTTAATTATCTGATTGATAAACATAAAGCTCTTGAGCAAATGTGAGCCCAAAACACAAAATAGACAAACAACTCTGCCTCTTTTCTCTCACAGCATATTTTATGATCTGTGTAACTATATTAGCCCCTCCGAACTTCTACTTGATTTCTCCCCCAAAGGCAAAGCATCTGGAAGGGTCACTGAGCCAGGAATTTCTGTATATCTTAGTTATACATATACACTAAAATAAGATTTTAAAAATTGTGGTTAAAAAACAAATCATAAAAGTTACCATATTAACAATGTTTTTTTTTTGGAGATAGAGTCCAGCTCTGTCGCCCAGGCTAGAGTACAGTGGCGTAATCCTGGCTCACTGCAACCTCCACCTTCCGTGTTCAAGCAATTCTCCTGCTTCAGCCTCCCGAGTAGCTGGCATTACAGGTGCGCACCACCTTGCCCAGCTAATTTTTGTATTTTTGGTAGAGATGGGGTTTCACCATGTTGGCCAGGCTGGTCTCGAACTCCTGACCTCAGGTGATCCACCCACCTCGGCCTCCCAAAGTGCTAGGATTATAGGCATGAACCACCAAGCCTAGCCCATAATTAACCTTTTTTAAGTATACGGTTCAGTAGTGTTAAGCATATTTACATTGTTATGAAATAGATCACCAGTACTTTTTCATCTTGCAGAACTGAAATTCTATATCCATTAAACAACATCTCCCCATTTTCCCTTTCCCTCATCCCCTGGTAACCGCCATTCTACTTTCTATATCAATGAATTCGACTATTTCGGATACCTTATATAGGAAGAATCACACGGTGTTTGTTCTTTTGTAACTGGCTTGTTTCACTTCGCATAATGTCCTCAAGGGTAATCTATGTTGTTGCATGTGACAGGATTTCTTTCCTTCTTAAGGCTGCATAGTATTCCATTGTGCATACATATTGCATTTTGTCTATTGATTCATCCATGGATGGACATTTAGTTTGTTCCCAACTCTTTGCTATTGTTAATAGTGCTGCTAGATATAGGGGTTTGCAAATCTCTCTTCAAAACCCTGATTTCAGTTCTTTTGGAGATATACTCAGAAGTGGGATTGCTAGACCATATGGTAGTTCTGTTTCAACTTTTTGAAGAACCACCATACTGTTTTCCACCGTGGTTGTACCATTTTATAGTCATACCAACAGTGTTCAAGGGTCCAGGCCTCTCCATATTCCTGCCAATACTTGCTGTTTTCTGGGGTTTTGCTTGTTTGTTGTTTTTGATATTCTAAGAGGTCTAAAGTGATATCTCATTGTGGTTTTGATTTGCTTTTCTCTGATGATTAGTCATGTTGAGCATCTTTGCATATGCTTGATGGTCATTTGTGTATTATCATTGGAGAAATGTCTACTCAAGCAGATCCTTTATCCATTTTTTTCACTTTTATTTTAGGGTCAGGGGTACATGTGCAGGTTTGTGATATAGGTAAGCTGTGTGTCACAGGAGTTTGGTGTACGCATTATTTTGTCACTCATATAATCAGCATAGTACCAGATAGGTAGTTTGGCCATCCTTACCCTCCTCCCACCCTCTACCCTCAGGTAGGCCCTGGTGTCTGTTGTTCCCTTATTTGTGTTCATGCGCACTCATTGTTTAGCTCCCACTTATAAGTGAGAACATGCAGTATTTGGCTTTCTGTTTCTGTATTTGCTTTGGATAATGGCCTCTAGCTCCATCCATGTTGCTGCAAAGGACATGATCTTATTTATTTTTATTTTTATTTTTTTTTGAGACAGAGTCTCGCTGTGTCACCCAGGGTGGAGTGCAGTGGCATGATCTCGGCTCACTGCAACCTCCGCCTCCCGGCTCCAAGTGATTCTCCTTCCTCAGCCTCCTGAGTAGCTGGGATTACAGGCACCTGCCACCACAGCCAGCTGTTTTGTATTTTTAGTAGAGACAGGGTTTTACCATGTTGGCCAGGCTGGTCTTGAATTCCTGACCTCATTATCTGCCTGCCAAAGTGCTGGGATTACAGGCATGAGCCACTGCACCCGGCGATCTCACTCATTTTTATAGCCACACAGTATTCCATGCCTTTACCCACTTTTAAAATGGGTTATTTGATTTTTTTATTGTTGTTGAGTTGTAGTTGTTTATATATTCTGGATCCCTTATCAGATAAAGGATTTCAAAATATTTTCTCCCATTCCATAGGTTCCCTTTTCACTCTGTGGACTGTGTCCTTTGATGAACAAAAGTTTTTGAGTTTGATGTAGTTCCATTTGTCTTTTTTTTCTTTTGTTGCTCGTGCTTTTGGTGTCATATCCAAAGGAAGAAATCATTATCTAATATTTATCATTATCCAGTGATATCCACTAAATCATTGCCAAATCCAACATCATGAAGCTTTTCCCCTATGTTTTCTTCTAGGAGTTTTATAGGTCTAGGCCTCGTGTTTAGATCTTTAATCCATTTTGAGTCCATTTTTGTATATGGTATAAGATAAAGGTCCAACTTTATTCTGTTGCATGTGGACATCTAGTTTTCTCTTTCTTTCTTTCTTTTTTTTTTTTTTTTTTTGACAGAGTCTCGCTCTGTCGCCCAGGCTGGAGTGCAGTGGCACGATCTAGGTTCACTGCAACCTCCACCTCCTGGGTTCAAGTGATTCTCCTGCTTCAGCCTCCTGTGTAGCTGGGATTACAGGTATGTGCCACCACGCCCGGCTAACTTTTGTATTTTTATTAGAGACGGGGTTTCACCATGTTGGCCAGGCTGGTCTCAAACTCCTGACCTCAGGTGATCCGCCTGTCTTGGCCTCCCAAGGTGCTGGGATTACAAGCGTGAGCCACCGCGCCTGGCCTGACATCCAGTTTTCTTGACACTATTTGTTAAGGAGTCTGTCCTTTCCCTATTGAGTATGGCTGGCAGCCTTGTTGAAAATCATTTGACCATATGAGAGGGTTTATTTCTGGGTTCTCTATTTTCTTCCACCAGTCTCTATATCTGTCTTTATGACAGTACCAGTCTATTTTGATTACCATACCTTTGCAGAAAATTTTTAAATCAGAAAATATGAGACTTCTAACTTTCTTCTTTTTCAAGATTGTTTTGGCTATTTGGTGGTTCCTTGAGATTCTACATGAATTTTAAGATGGACTTTTCTATTTTTGCAAAAAAAAAATGTCATTGGGATTTTGATAGGAATTGCATTGCATCTGTAGATCACTTTGGGTAATATTGACATCTTAACAATATCAAGTCTTCCATGAACACCAGATGTCTTTCCATTTACTTATTTCTTTCAACAACATTTCATAGTTTTCAGTATACAAGTCTTTTGGGGGGCCACTTTAAACAGTGAAATCATCTACATGGAAAGCACAACATATAAACAATGTGGCAATAACTAGACCAAAAATAGGACACTTATTTACATTAGAAGAGCTGAAACAAAGAAGACAGGCAGTGCCTTATTTCTTCTGATTGGATTGTGAACCTCAAGGGACTCAAAGATTTTGCTGCTCTGAGCATGTTCACAAATAACTACAGAATTACCATATAGATTTTGGAGTTACAAATAAATTATAGCAAGTAGGTGACTTTACAAATATAGAATCTGTAAATAATGAGAATAAAGTGTACACAGAAGTAAAGTAAAAGGCAACAATAGCACAGAAACTGGGAGAGAAAAATGGAAGCACACTGTTGTAAGGCTTTTATATAATAGGCCAAATTCTTATACAAAAGGTGGTCTAGGCCAGGTGTGGTGGCTCACGCTTGTAATCCCAGCACTTTGGCAGGCTGAGTTGGGTGGATCATTTGAGATCAGGAGCTCGAGATCAGCCTGGCCAACATGGTGAAACCCTGTCTCTACTAAAAATACAAAAATTAGCTGGGCGTGGTGGCACAGACCTGTAATCCCAGCTACTTGGGAGCTGAGGCAGGAGAATCACTAGAACCCGGGAGGCAGAGGTTGCAGTGAGCCAAGATCGCACCACTGCACTCCAGCCTGGGCGAGAGAGCAAGACTCCGTCTCGATTAAAAAATAAATCAATAGAAAGGTAGTCTAATATTATTTGAAAAGAGACTGATAAGTTAAGAAGGTACACTGTAGACTTTGCAGGGTGTAGTTGTGTGTACCCATAGTCCCAGCTACTTGAGAGGCTGAGGTGGGAAGATCCCTTGAGCTCTGGAATTCCAGGCTGCAATGAGCTGCGATTGCACGACTGCACTCCAGTCTGGGTGATGGAAGTGAGATCATGTCTGTAAAAAAGAAAGAGAAAAAAGAACAAGTGAGGAATGTACACTGTAGACCCCAAAGCCACAAACCCAGACAAAAGAGAAGAAATAAAAAGAGATACAACCAATAAGCTAATAAAGACTATAAAATGAAATATTAAAAAGTAGTGCTAGTGAGAGATAAAGAATTAAAGAAACTAAAAAGTCCACTAATGAAAGCGTAATGACTGAAGCAAGAAATAGACCAAATGTGAAGTGTTGGTTTATATTCTGACCATATTAGGAGTAAGGCAAACTGGAATCTATTCTGGGGAAAATAGCCAGGACATGCAGTCTTGTTGCTTTTGCCCCCTGCTTGTCTCTCCAAAGATGATGATGAGCCCATCTCCTCTTTTTTCAATCCTAATGACCAAGAGCTTATATTATTGAGAAGTAATGGTTCTGAGATATGGCAATTGTTAGTCAAGGAAACAATTCTTCCAAGTGTGATTAGTTTGTGATAATTAGCTGGTGTTACTATGTCGAAATGATTTGAACTGTTTTAGTAAACTATGCAGGGCTACTGAGCAATGCAAACACAGTTTTATGATTGTAAGTAAACTTTTAAAAATTACTCCTGGATATATATCCAGAGTCAATGTGGATAGCCTTGCTAAAGAGATGAAGATTGTGTTAGTATCTGTAAAAACCTCAAAGAATCCAAAGATATCTTTAAAAAAACATGTATATATTATTTCTTTTGAGACAGGATCTCACTGTGTCCCCCAGGCTGGAGTGCAGTGGCATGATCATGGCTCACTGCAGCTTTAAGCTCCTGGGCTCAAGCGATTTTTCTACCTCAGTCTTCTGAGTAGCTGGGACTACAGGCACGTGCCAACATGATCGGGTAATTTTTTTGTTTTGTTTTGTTTTGTTTTTTGTATTTTTTGTAGGGACGGCATTTTACCGTGTTGCCCATGCTGGTCTTGAACTGCTGAGCCCAAGCAATCCACCTGCCTCAGCCTCCCAAAGTGCTGAGATTACAGGTGTGAGCTACCACACCTGGCCAAGAAACCATATTTTTTTTAAAAATCTGGAAATATAGTCACCTATATATTGAGAAAAAGCTTACCAAGATGAGGTTTTATTTATTTAATTAATTTATTTATTGTTTTTGAGATGAGGTCTCACTCTGTCACCCAGGCTGAGGTATAGAGGCATTATCACAGCTCACTGCAGCCTCAACCTCCCAGGCTCAAGCAATTCTTCCACCTCAGCCTCCTAAGTAGCTGGGAATGCAGGCAAGCACCACCATGCCCAGTTACTTTTTAAATTATTATTATTTTGTTTTGTAGAGACAGGGTCTTGCTATGTTGCCCAAGCTGGTCTTGAATGTCTAGTCTGAAGCAATCCTCCTGCCTCAGCCTCCCAGAGTGCTGGGATTACAGGTGTGAGCCACCATGCCCAGCCCCAACAATTGTATATATGAGTTACAGTCGATCTAAAATTTCACCAACTCTGTAGACTCAGGCTTCTTAACTTTTGGCAATCCAGTGGGTGTAAAATATAATTCCTTATGGTCTTATTTTGCTAATTACTAGTGAGTTTGAGGAAGTTTCATATCTCTTTTCACCATTCATATTTTCTCTTTTGTGAGATGCCTGCTCATACTTCCTGTCCAGAACTATATTGCATCATGTGTGTTTTACTGATTTACTGTTTTACGGATTACTAATTTTTTGGACTTTGGATATTCTGGATACTAACCCTTCAATGATTATAAGTGTAGCAAATAGCTTCTTTATTTCTCTATGGTGCCTTTTAAAGAACAAAAGTTCTTTTTTTTTTCTTTTTTTGAGACAGAGTCTCACTCTGTCACCCAGGGTGCAGTGCAGTGGTGTGATCTTGGCTCACTGCAACCTCCACCTCCTGGGTTCAAGTGATTCTTGTGCCTCAGCCTCCTGAGTAGCTGGGATTACAGGCGTGCACCACAATACTCAGTTTTTGTATTTTTTAGTAGAGATGGGGTTTCACCATGTTGGCCAGGCTGATCTCAAACTCCTGGCCTCAAGTGATCCGCCCGTCTCCGCCTCACAAGTGCTGGGATTACAGGCATGAGCCACCGTGCCTGGCTAAAAGTTCTTAATTTTAATGTAGCTGAATTTATCTGTGCCTTTCAATCTTGTTTAAGAAATACTTCCCTACCTTAAGGTTATAAAAATATTATCCTATAACGTTCTCTAAGATAATTCAAGTTTTGTATATAATACAGCAGAGACTGCTTCTTCTGTGTATGGTATATAAGTATATGATTTTCTTTTTTTTTTTCATAACCTATTGTCCCAACACCATTTACTGAATAGTTCACCATTTTTGTCATAAATCAAGTGTCCACATAAGTGTGGGCCTTTTTTTTCAGGCTTTCAATTTTGTTCAGATGATTACTTTGTCTATCTGAACTGATACTAAGCTGTGTTAAGTACTATGTCATCTATAATAAGTCTTGCTATCTGACAGGGCATGTCCTCACTCATGTTTTTTGTTGTTGTTGTTCTTCAGGGCTATTTTAATTATTTTGGGGTCTTTTATCTGTTACATAAATTTTAGAGTCAGCTTAAGTTACTCAAATACTCCTTTTGGGATTTTTATAGGAAAAGCATTGAGTCTGTAGGTAAATGTGGGGGATGTTGTGAAGTGTAGTGTGTAATTGTATAATTATATACATTGTATAATACTAAGTGTTCTCTCATCAATGCAGTGTGTTTCTCCTTTGTAGTCTTCTTCATATCTTTTATTTCTAGGTACTTATATTTATTATTGCTATTGTAAGTTTTATCTTTTGAAATTTTGAAATCATTTTATACTCCTAAAGGTGTAAAAATAGCATAAAGAATTCCCAAATATCCCCTTCACTAAGATTCTCCAAATGTTAACATTTTATCTTATTTGCTTCTCTCTCTCTTTAAATATATATGTGTGTACACATATATTTATTTATGTATTTTTTTCTTAAATGTTTGAAGTTAAGTTACAGATTTATTGTACTCTTAAGTACTTTACCTCTAAATACTTCACAATGCATTTCCTAAAATTAGATAGTTTTTCTGGGTATGCAATTTGAGATTGACAATTTTTTCTCAACACTTTGAAGATATTATTCCACTATCTCCTGCCTTCCCACATTGTGAAAAAGTCTGTTATCACTCTAATTGTCATCCCATTATTGGTAATCTATTTTATCTCAGTAGTTGCATTCTGTGTGTGTGAGGGGAGTGGTAGGGAGGGGCATTGGTGTTTTGTATTTCACAGAAATATGTTTAAGTGTAGATTTCTTTCTATTTGTTCTCCTTGGTATTCATTTTCCATCTGTATCTGTGGATCAATGTCATACATTGCTTCTGGAAAATTCTCAGCCATAATAGCTTCAAATTTTTTTTTTTGAGACAGAGTCTCGCTCTGTCACCCAGGCTGGAGTGCAGTGGCGCGATCTCGGCTCACTGCAACCTCCGCCTCCCAGGTTCAAGCAATTCTCCTGCCTCAGCCTCCTGAGTAGCTGGGATTACAGGTGCCTGCCACCACGCCCAGCTAATTTTTGTATTTTTAGTAGAGACAGCGTTTCACCATGTTGGTCAGGCTGGTCTAGAACCTCTGACCACGTAATCCACCCACCTCAGCCTCCCAAAGTGCTGGGATTACAGGCGTGAGCCACCGTGCCCCGCAAATAGCTTCAAATATTGCCACTTCTCAGTCTTATCTGTTCTCTACTTCTGGATTTGAATTAGATATATACACTTCTATCTCTTATCACACTATCCATTTGGGAGTGAGAGGGCTGTATTCTGGGTAATTTATTCTACTCAACTTCCAGTTTACTAATTCTGTTTTAAGCTGTATCTAATTTTTATCCATATATTAAAATTTTTACTTCAACAATTTTTAAAAACTAAAAATTCACTTTGGCTTCTTCTAAAGTCTGGCCATTTTGGATAATCTTTTATTCCTCATATTTGTGTTTCTGTAATTTATTGCTTTATGTCTCCTATTTATTTCTTCTTGTTTGTTTTCTTTTTCTTCCACATCAGATGGGTAACGTACTGACATCATAACAAGGTTTGAGGGAGGCACATCTCACACATAAACATGAAAACCCAATTATCGCATTTATGAACTACAAAAAAGATCTCCTATTTATTTAAAACAACTTATACATAATTAAAATGATTAAGGGTGTCCAAATCTGTTGTTTGTGATTTCAGCTGGCTCTCACTCAGAAGAAACTCATTAACACGTATGCTTGGCAGTCAGATTTCATTAACCTTAACTTGTAGAAAATCCATCGAATGAAACTGTGAGTGGAATAGCTTCTGCTAGGAGTCACTTTTGTTCCCTTTCTTTAATCAGGAAAGCTCAGCTTCAGCTTCTACTACTTTTTTTCTATTGACCCAAAATTTGAACTCTACATTGCAGAGCTGATATCACATATGCCTGCAGGACAAGCTGACTTTTTAAGCTTCTTAGGACTTCTATTCTGGTGTCAGTTCAAGGTTTGGACCTACTGTCAGAGGTTTACTTTATTTCCTGGAAGCCCAGCAATAAACATTTTGTTTTGTGCAGGATCTCATTATTTTGTAGTAGGGAATTGCTTTAGACTATTTTGTCTACCATGTCAGTTTTGTTTTTTTTTTCTTTCTTCAGCTGAGGAAGATTTTTTTCCCCACTTTTTTTTTTTTTTTTTTTGAGACAATTTCACTCTTGTTGCCCAGGCAACAATGGTGCGATCTCGGCTCTCTGTAACCTCCGGCTCTCGGGTTCAAGCGATTTTCCTGCCTCAGCCTCCTGAGTAGCTGGGACTACAGGCATGCGCCACCATGCCCAGCTAATTTTGTATTTTTAGTAGAAATGGGGTTTCTCCATGTTGGTCAGGCTGGTCTTGAACTTCCGACCTCAGGTGATCCACCCGCCTCGGACTCCCAAAGTGCTGGGATTACAGGCGTGAGCCACTGAGCCCGGTCTGGTTATTACTTCTTATGTTAAATGGTCAAACTTATCTTAAAGGTATTATGGTCAGAATGGCATGTATTGGTTCGACAGCTGTCAAGTAGATCTGTAAATAGAATAGAGATTGTAGGAACATATTTAGGTATTTGTTAGGACTTAATATATGACAAAGATGGCACTGCAATCATTGATAAAGTATGGTTTATGTAATAAATAGTGTAACATAATTGGTTATGTATATGAAAGTAAGAGGTTTCCTTCCTCATACCATATAGATAGGTAAGTTTTATCTTTAAAATTCACTTAAATGTAAAAACAAACCTATACAAATATATGAAAAAATGGAGAAAAGTGTTTTTATAGCGTCATGGTGGAGTTGACCTTAAGCAATGTGGGAAATTCAGAAACAACAACTGAATGTGGGCAGAATTGACTACTATCTCATGTTTAAGAATTTATCCTATACGAAAAAGTCAGTTAACAATGACCAAAGAGTCCAGTCTTAAGGATGGATGAGAATAGGCTGGGCGCGGTGGCTCACGCCTGTAATCCCAGCACTTTGGGAGGCCGAGGCGAGCGGATCACAAGGTCAGGAGATTGAGACCATCCTGGCTAACACGGTGAAACCCCGTCTCTACTAAAAATACAAAAAATTAGCCGGGCGTGGTTGCCGGCGCCTGTGATCCCAGCTACTCGGGAGGCTGAGGCAGGAGAATGGCGTGAACCCGGAAGGCGGAGCTTGCAGTGAGCCGAGATCGCGCCACTGCACTCCAGCCTGGGCAACAGGGCGAGACTACATCTCAGAAAAAAAACAAAAACAAAAAGATGAATGAGAATAATGATCTGGATTCTGTTTAAGTCTGCTTAAACTAAGTTACCTTGAAGGTCTATGTAAGATAAAAATGCAAGTAGGTAGGTGTGGTTTCCCATTGCCTCCTTTGTCTTTTTATGGAAAAGTCTCCAAAGGTCAGAGATGCTAACAATTAGTTGTTAGCATAGATATAGAATGAGATGTCTGCCTGGTGAGAGAATCACAACAATGTAGGATTTAGGTCTTTTATATCCTCAAGAAGGTCAGCTCCCAAAATTATACTTACTATTGTAAAAAGTAACCATCCTTGGAAAGGCACATCATCCCCGAACCAAATGGCTGCATTCTAGAACATGTAATTCTTGCTGTATTGTCATTGAAACAATATTTCCTCATCTGTTCTCATGCAGAAGAATTTTTTTTTTTAATTTTCCTTACTTTGGGGCTTTCCATGGGCTACCCTCCCTTGGCCTAACCAGCCAGTACATAAGGTAATACACAAAAACTCCTGGCATAGTGACTGGTACACAATAAATGTTTGGTAACTTTTAGCATTATAATTAGACTTGTTACAGAAAACATGCACTACTTTTGTAATTAGAAAAAAAGCCCCCTAAATAGAAAAATAGAGGAGAGAAATACTAAAAAAAGTTTAATATGTTTGCACATTGACACTGTAATTCCAGTTCTAAAAATTATTCTTCAGAAAGAATCACACAAGTACAAAGATGTGCATAAAAGATTGATCGTATCAGCATTGTTTGCTATAGGAAAACTTATAAACAGCCTAAAAGTTCAGGCATTGGTTAAATAATGTATAATATATTAATTATATAGAATACAATGTAATCTTATATATACACACTAAATGTGATACTAAAGTAAAAAATATACATGCAGAACATTACTTTAATCATTTAATCAATGAATATTTATTGAATGATTACTATGCATTAGACACTGGCAAAAATTAGGCATATAATGTTAAAGAAAAGAGACAAACCCTCATGAAGCTTATATATACATATCAACAGCAGTGGTGGCCTTTGTTTTGTAGAACTGGGGCTGGAAGGAAGTGGATTTTGTAAATTTTTACGCTTCCTTTTTTTTTGAGATGCAGTCTCACTCTGTCACTGAGGCTGGAGTGCAGTGGTGTGACCTCAGCTCACTGCAACCTCTGCCTCCCCGGTTCAAGCGATTCTTCTGCCTCAGTCTCCTGAGTAGCTGGGACTACAGGTGTGCGCCACCACGCCCAGCTAATTTTTGTATTTTAGTACAGACAGGGTTTCACCATATTGGCCAGGTTGGTCTCGAACTCCTGAGCTTGTGATCCGCCCACGTTGGCCTCCCAAAGTGCTTGGATTACAGGTGTGAACCACCACGCCTGGCCATTTTTACTCTTTTTACTTTTTATACTTAGCTTATACAACATTGTATTGTAAGACATTTTCTAGAATGATTGTATAATTTAAAACCCAATAGATTTTTTTTTTTTTTTTGGAAGCAGAGTTTTGCTCTATGGCCCAGGCTAGAGTGCAGTGGCATGATCTCGGCTCACTGCAACCTCCACCTCCTGGGTTCAAGCGATTCTCCTGCCTCAGCCTCCCGAGTAGCTGGGATTACAGGAACAAGCCACCACGCCCGGCTAACTTTTGTATTTTTATTAGAGATAGGGTTTCACCATGTTGGCCAGGCTTGTCCCAAACTCCTGACCTCAAGTGATCTGCCTGCCTTGGCCTCCTAAAGTGCTGGGATTATAGGCATGAGCCACGGTGCCTGGCCCCAGTAGATATATTTTTTAAAATTTTAGTTATTTCTGTCTGAGTCTGTCTGTGCTGCTATAACAGAATACTATAAACGAGTAATTGATAAAGAGTGTAAATTTATTTCTTACAGTTCCGAAGGTGGGAAAGTTCAAGATCAAGGCACCAGCATTGGTATCTTGTGAGGGCTGCTGTCTGCTCCCAATACGTCACCATGTTGCTGTGTTCTCAAGTGGTGGAAGGCGGAAGAGCAAGAGAGCAAAAAGGACCTAAGCTAGTTCACTCCATTCACGAGGGCAGATCCCCCAGGACCTAATCACTTCCCAAGAGGTCCCAGCTCTTCTCAGGCCATCCTCCTACCTTGGCCTCCCAAAGCACTGGGATTACAGATATGAACCACCATGCCTGGCCACTGGTAGTTAATTTCTTTTTTTAAAAAAATTATTATGTTAAAACTTTTGTGGGTACATAGTAACTGTATATATTTATGGGGTACATGACATAGGCATGCAATAAGCAATAATCACATCACGGAAAATGAAGTATCCATCCCCTCAAGCATTTAGCCTTTGTATTACAGACAATCCAATTACACTCTTAGATATTTTTAAATGTACAGTTAAATATCATTGACTATAATCACTCTTTTGTGCTATCAAATACTAGGTCTTACTCATTCTTTCTAACTGTATACACTTTTTGTACCCACTAACCATCTGCAGGCTGGGCGGAGTGGCTCATTCCTGTAATCCCAGCACTTTGGGAGGCCCAGGCAGGCAGATCACTTGAGGCCAAGAATTCAAGACCAGCCTGGCCAACATGGCGAAATCTTATCTCTGCTAAAAATACAAAAATTAGCAGGGTGTAGTGGCGGGTGCCTGTAACCCCAGCTACTTGGGACACTGAGGCATGAGAACTGCTCAAAGCTGGGAGGTGGAGGCTGCAGTGAGCCAAGATCATGCCACTGCACTCCAGCCTGTGACAGTGTGTGACTCTGTCTCAAAACAAAAACAAAAACCATCTCCGCTTACCCTCAACCCCTCACTACCCTTCCCAGCCTCTGGTAACTATCCTTCTACTCTCTATCTCCACAAGTTCAATTGTACTGATTTTTACCACCCACAAATAAGTAAGAACATGTGAAGTTTGTCTTTCTGTGTCTGACTTATTTCACTTAAGATAATGACCCCCAGTTCCACACATGTTGTTACAAATGACAGAATCTCATTCTTTTCGTGGCTGCATAGTACTCTATTGTATATATGTATCATATTTTCTTTATCCAGTGATATGTTGATGAACATTTAGGTTCCTTCCAAATCTTGGCTATTGTGAACAATGCTGCAACAAACATGGAGGTGATAGCTCACATACTGATTTCCTTTCTTTTGGGTATATACCCAGCAGTGGGATTGCTGGATCGCATGATAGCTCTATTTTTAGGTTTTTTTTGAGAAACCTCCAAACTGTTGTCTATAATGGCTATACTAATTTATATTCTCACCAACAGTGTATGAGGGTTCCCTTTACTCCACATCCTCACCAGCATTTGTTATTGCCTGTCTTTTGGAGATAAGCCATTTTAGCTGGAGTGAAATGATATCTCACTGTAGTTTTGATTTGCATTTCTCTGATGATCAATGATGTTGAGCACATTTTTATATGCCTGTTTGCCATTTGCATGGCTTCTTTGGAGAAATGACTATTCAAATCTTTTGCCCATTTTTAAATCAGATTATTAAATTTTTCCTACATTGAGGTTTGAGCTCCTTATATATTCTCGTTATTAATCTCTTGTCAGATGAGTAGTCTGCAAATATTTTTTTCCCATTCTGTGGGTTGTCTCTTGATTTTGTTGATTGTTTCCTTGGCTGTGCAGAAGCTTTTTAACTTGATGTGATCCCATTTGTCCATTTTTGTTTGGTTGCCTATGCTTGTGGGGTATTACTCAAGAATTTTTTGCCCAGACCAATGTCCTGGAGAGTTTCCTCAGTGTTTTCCTGTAGTAATTTCATAGTTTGAGGTCTTAAGATCAAGTCTTTAATCCATTTTAATTTGATTTTTGTATATGATGAGTTGTAGGGGTCTAGTTTTATTTTTCTGTATATGGATATCCAGTTTTCCCAGCACCATTTATTGAAGAGACTGTCCTTGCTCCAATGTATATTCTTGGCACCTTTGTCAAAAATGAGTTAACTGTAGGTGTATAGATTTGTTTCTGGCTTCTTTATTCTGTTCAATTGGTCTATGTGTCTGTTTTTATGCCAGTACCATGCTGTTTTGATTACTATAGCTTTGTAATATAATTTGAAGTCAGGTAATGTGATTTTTCCAGTTTCGTTCTTTTTGCTCAGGATAGCTTTGGTGAGTCTGGGTCTTTGCGGTTCCATATAAATTTTAGGGTTGTCTTTTCTATTCCAGTGAAGAATGTCATTGGTATTTTGATAGGGATTGTATTTAATCTGTAGACTGCCTTGGGTAGAATGGACATTTTAAGAATAATGATTCTTCCAATACATGAATATGGAATATATTTCTATTTTTAAGTGTCCTCTTCCATTCCTTTCATCAGTGTTTTATAGTTTTTATTGTAGAGATCTTTCACATCTTTGGTTAACTCCTGGGCATTTAATTTTATTTGTGGCTATTGTAAATGGGATTCCATTTTTGATTTTTTTCAGATTGTTCACTGTTGGCATATATATGCTACAAATTTTTGTATGTTGATTTTGTATCCTGTAACTTTACTGAATTTGTTTATTAGTTCTAATAGTTTTTTGGTGGAGTCTTTAGGTTTTTTTTTTTAAATATAAGATCATATCATCTACATACAAGGATAATTTGACTTCTTTCTTTCCAATTTGGAGGCCCTTTATCTTTCTCTTGTTTAATTTTTCCATTTAGGACTTCCAGTACTTTCCATTGGTGAAAGTGGACATACTTGTTGTGCTCCAGATCTTAGAGAAAGGCTTTCAGTTTTTCCCCATTCAGTATGATACTAGCTGTGAGTCTGTCATATATGGCTTTTATTATGTTGAGGTATGTTCCTTCTATTTCCAGTTTTTGGAGGGTTTTTATCATGAAGGGATGTTGAATTCTATCTAATGCTTTCTCAGCATCAATTGAAATGATCACATGGTTTTTGTCTTTCATTCTGTTGATATGATGTTATATCACATTGATTGGTTTGCGTATGTTTGACCATTCTTGCATCCCTGGGATAAATCTTACTTCATCATGATGAATGAATAATCTTTTTAGTGTATTGCTGAATTAGCTTGCTCATATTTTGTTGAGGATTTTTGCAAAAATATTCATTAGAGGTATTGGCCTGTAGTTTTCTTTTTTTGGTGTGTCTTTGTCTGGTTTTGGTATCAGGATGATACTGGCCTTGTAGAATGAGTTTGGAAGTATTTCCCTCTCCTCTATTTTTTCAGTTCATTTTGAGCAGGATTGGTATTATTTCTTCTTTAAATGTTTGCTAGAATTCAGCAGAGAAGCTATTAGGTTCTGGGCTTCTCTTTGCTGGGAGACCTTTTAATTATGGCTTTGATCTCACTATTTGTTATTGGTCTGTTCAGGTTTTGGATTTCCTCATGGTTCAATCTCAGTAGGTAGGTTGTATGTGTCTAGGAATTTATCTATTTCCTCTAGACTTTCCAATGTGTTGGCATACAGTTGCTCATAGTAGCCACTAATGATCCGTTGAATTTCTGTGATATCAGTTGTAATGCCTCCTTTTTCATCTCTGATTTTATTTATTTTGTCTTCTTTCTTTTTATCTTTTAGTCTGGATAATGATTTGCTGATTTTATATTTTCAAAAAACCAACTTTTTGTTCTGTCAATTTTTTGTATTTTTCGTTCATTTAAAATTCATTCATTTCTGCTCTGATTTTTTTTTTTTTTTTTTTTTTTTTTTTTTTTTTTTTTTTTTAGATAGAATCTGGCTGTGTCACTGAGGAGGCACAGAGGTGTGATTTTGGCTCACTGCAACCTCCACCTCCTGGGTTCAAGCTATTCTCCTGCCTCAGCCTCTTGTGTAGCTGGGATTACAAGTGCACGTCACCATACCCAGCTAATTTTTGTATTTTTAGTAGAGACTGGGTTTCACCATGTTGGCCAGGCTGGTCTTGAACTCCTAGCTGGGATTACAGGTGTGAGCCACCAAGCCCGGCCCATACATTACTTTTTTAAAAAACTGCATCTGAATTTCTGCTCTATACTCTACATTTTATTTGAATGTCCTCTGATCAAAAAGTTACCAGGTTTATTAAAAATACCTTAAAAATTATATCCTTTTACACTATCTTCCTCAGAATTTGGCAGATTAAAACAAACATTCACAAATTATTGAGAGTAAACTGTTTCTCAACAATTGAAATGTGTAGTCCTTGTAGCTACACATTTTGACTATGTCCTTCATATGATTTAAATTTCCTTTGCACAATTTCTTAGAGGTTTGAGAATTTCTCAATAGAATAAAAGAAAAGCACAAGTCCTCTACCCATTGAAAAAATTTTTTAAGAAATGCTATCAGGTTGATAGACTTTATGAATTCAAAAATTTGGAAAACTTTTCTATATGTCTAAGCAGCAATTTAGTTTTTCATACGTGTGTGTATGTGTGTGTGTATACACATATATATGTTACCTTCTGGACACAGCATTCAAACAATAATTTCTAGGAGAGAATTGTAGGTAAGAGCTAAAGGATGTGTACTCAGGAAGCCAGTAATGGCGTGTGGTGCCTGGGTTCCAAGCTAGCCTTTTTTTTTTTTTAATGATATGATCTTATTTTGTTTTATTTTTTATTTTTATTTTTTTAATTTTCTTATTTTATTTTATTATTATTATATTTTAAGTTTTAGGGTACATGTGCATAATGTGCAGGTTAGTTACATATGTATGCATGTGCCATGCTGGTGTGCTGCACCCATTAACTCGTCATTTAGCATTAGGTATATCTCCTAATGCTATCCCTCCCCCCTCCCCCCACCCCACAACAGTCCCCAGAGTGTGATGTTCCCCTTCCTGTGTCCATGTGTTCTCATTGTTCAATTCCCACCTATGAGTGAGAACATGCGGTGTTTGGTTTTTTGTTCTTGCAATAGTTTACTGAGAATGATGATTTCCAATTTCATCCATGTCCCTACAAAGGACATGAACTGATCATTTTTTATGGCTGCATAGTATTCCATGGTGTATATGTGTCACATTTTCTTAATCCAGTCCATCATTGTTGGACATTTGGGTTGGTTCCAAGTCTTTGCTATTCTGAATAGTGCTGCAATAAACATACGTGTGCATGTGTCTTTATAGTAGCATGAATTATAGTCCTTTGGGTATATACCCAGTAATGGGATGGCTGGGTCAAATGGTATTTCTAGCTAGCCTTTTTTAAAAAAACGTAGTGTTGCCCATACATATGCAAATGATAATAAACCAATAATGTATTAACTGTAACCTACTAGAAAGATTTCACCAGCAATAAATGTTTGCTGTAGATACCTTTTGGGGGTAGATGCCTTTAAGATGTCAAAAAGAGTCACATGTCATCTTTGATTAAAGTGTTTCATAGAGTAATACGCCATGAGAGTGGCTAGAAGAGGGCTATTACACATAGTGTGTTTGAGTAAAGAAAACATGATCTACTGATAATAAAATGTTAGAAAATAGACTATCATGATTTCAAGTTATACAGTTGCACTGCCTCTGACCTGAAGATGAGCAGCTGTAAAGGGATCTGATTTGAGAGAGGAAGGGACTAAGAGAGCTTCTGTTGCCTCCCATCTCACTTCTGCACCTGCCAGACCCTGATACCTTAAATGGGGAATGGGGAGAGTTGCAGAGTACTACAGATACTGAGTACTATCTATCAGCAGAGTTTGATACACTTAATGGAAATTCTACCTACTAAGTGATTATTCATTCATCTATTAGATAAATGAGAATGCTTTGCAGGAGGTAGGCACCTAGTAAGTGCCAGATGGCAACTTAAGTTTCAATACAGTCATGCGGAGCTTAACAACTGGGACACATTCTGAGAAACGCATCACTAGATTTTGTCATTGTGCAAAGATCGTAGCATGTACTTCCACAGACCTAGAAGGTATATATATTATTATTTATATATATTCTTCATATGGAAAACTAAATGCCCTATCACCATTATTGAATATCAATCTTTTCCCCCACTTAATGTGCAGTGCCAGTACCTTGTGCCAGGTATCAGGTTTCTATATGTGCTCCATTATAATCTTATGGTATCACCATCATACATGTGGTTCATCATTGACCAAAACATGGTTATGTGGCACATGACTGTATTTTGGAAGGATGGAGACTTTTGATATTCAGCATCTACTGCTATTCTCTTCACATGCTCTATTTTTTGCATTGACAGCTAAAAACTACAGTATCCAGGCTCCCTTGCAGCTAGGAGTTTAGATGTAGTCTCTGCCCTTGAGGCAGTTACATGACATTTGAAAATAGAAGAAAGCGAGGCACAGTGGCTAGGCTGGGCATGGTGGCTCACGCCTATAATCCTAACACTTTGGGAGGCTGAAGTAGGCAGATCACTTGAACTCAGGAGTCTGAGACCAGCCTTGGCAACATAGTGAGACCTTGTCAAAAAAGAAATAGAGAGAGAGAGAGAAAAAGAAAGAAAGAAAGAAAGGAAAGAAAGAAAGGAAAGAAAGAAAGAAAGAAAGAAAGAGAAAGAAAGAAAGAAAAAAGAAAGAAAGAAAAAGAGAGAAAGAGAGAGAGAGGGGACGGAGGGAGGGACGAAGGAAGGAAAAGAAAGCGGAAGAGAGGCGGAGGCCATTGTATTCCTGTGGAGGTGCAGGAGCACATGTAGGCTCCAATAGATGTGAGTGTGGGCAGTGCTGGGCAACATTGCCTATTCTACTGCCACAGTGGCTTCCTGATCTCTGGACCCCAGAAGTGGCAATGTATCACCTTGAAGGCAAAAGCTTAGTCCTAGTCACCAATTTTCGCTCCTTTCAAAACCATCTTTCAATGGTTTTATAAGCATCTAACTTTCTCTACTAAGTTCCTTCCTGATTAAAATAGCTTTTTCCTGCACTAAACCCTGACAGGTACTAATTGGTGTAAGGTGAGGGATTCTACCCCTTTGTCTTTCTGCATACTGCAATAGGCCACGTAATCAATGGATCAGTCCTACTGTTGCAAATTCAATCAGTCTTAACTGTACTGTAGCATATCCTGATGAGCTCAAAGATGTCATACCCCACCGTTTTAGTTCACTCAGGCTGCCATCACAAAATATCATAAACTGGGTTGCTTATAGATAACAGAAATTTTATTTCCCACAGTTCTGAAGCTGGGAAGTCCAAGATCAAGGCAACAGCAGATTTGGTGTCTGGTTGAGGGCCACCTTCCTAATGGAGGGAAACTTCTCACTATGTCCTCACAAGGTGGAAGTAAGGGGTCTCAGGCCTATTTTATAAGGACACAAATCTCATTCGTGAGGGTTCAACTTTTGTAATATAATCACCTCCTAAAGGCTTCGACCACCTAGTACCATTGCCTTAGGGATTAGGATTTCAACATTTGGATTTGGTGAGGGATGCAAATATTCAGAACACAGGACACACCATCTCCAAAGCCTAACTCATTGGTAGACTATGGCTGCTCAGTTTTCTCTAGGGTTAAAAAGAGTTTTATTTTGGCCAGAGCAATTAGGCAAGAGATAGAAATAAAGGGCTTCCAAATGGCAAAGGAAGAAGTCAACTCAGTCTGGTTCACAGATGACATAATTTTCTTTTTATTTTTATTTTTTATTTTTTGAGACAGGGTCTCCCTCTCTGTCTCACTCAGGCTGGAGTACAGTGGTGTAACTGCACTCCAGCCTCAACCTTCCAGGCTCAAGCAATCCTCCTGCCTCAGCCTCCTGAGTAGTTGGGACTACAGGCCCACACCATTATGTCTGGCTAATTTTTGTATTTTTCGTAGAGATGGGATTTTGCCTTGTTGCCCAGGCTGGTCTCGAACTCCTGGGTTCAAGTGATCCACCCACTTTGGCCTCCCAAAGTACTAGGATTATAGGCATGAGCCACCATGCCTAGCCAATATAATCTTATACTTAGAAAAACCCAAAGACTTCACCTGAACATTGTTAGAAATAACAAAGTCAGTAAAATTGCGGGATACAAAATCAACATACAAAAATCAGTAGCACTTACATAAGCTACTGTAAGTGGGCAGTAACAATCTGAAAAACAAATCAAAAAAGCAATCTCATTTACAATGGCTACAAAGAATATAAAATATCTAGGAACCAATATATCCATAGAAGTTAAAGATATATATATAAGGAAAACTATAAAGTACTGATTAAAGAAATTGAAGAGGACACAAAGAATAGAAAGATGTTCCAGGCTCATGAATTGAAATCATTAATATTATGAAAATGATAATCTTACTCCAAACAATTTATAGATCCAATGCAATCTCAATCAAAATACCAACGACATTCTTCACAGAAATAGAAACAAAATCCTAAAATTTACATGAAACCACAAAAGACCTTACATAGGCAAAGCAGTCGTGAGCAAAATAAACCAAAGCTAGGCCAGGTGTGATGGCTTGAACCTGTAATCTCAGCACTTTGGCAGGCCAAGGCAGGAGGAATATTTCAGCCCAGAAGTTTGAGGCTGCCGTGAGCCATGATCGCACCACTGCACTCCAGCCAGAGTGACAGAGAAAGAACCTGCCTCTAAATTTTTTTTTTAATTAAAGAGAACAAAGCTGGAGGCATCACATTACCTGACTTCAAAATGTACTACAAAGCTATAGTAACCAAATCAGCATAGTACTGGCATAAAAACAAACACATACACCAGTGGAATAAAATAGGGAACCCAGATATAAATCCACACATTTACAGCCAACTCATTTTTGACAAAGGCACCAAGAACATACCATAGGTAAAGGACAGTCTCTTCAATAAATGGTGCTAGGAAAACTGGACAACCATATGCAGAAGAATGAAACTAGACCCCTATTTCTTACCGTATACAACAGAACTAACCAAAATAGATTAAAGACTTAAATCTAAGACATGAAACTACTGGAAGAAAACATTGGGGAAACTCTCCAAGATATTGGTCTGGGCAAAGATTTTTGTGTAAGACCTCAAGAACACAGGCAACCAAAGCAACAATAGACAAATGAGATTATATCAAGCTAAAAAGCTTCCGCACAGCAAAAGAAACAAGCAACAGAGCAAAGAGACAACCCACAGAATGGGAGAAAATATTTACGTCTATCCACCTAACAAGAAATTAATAACCAGAATATATAAGGAGTTCAAACAACTCAATGGTAAAAAAAAAAAAAAAAAAAATTAAATTAAATTTAATTTAAAAACCCACACAAATGATTCAATTGTTTTAATGGGCAAGCAATCTGAATAGACATTTCTCAAAAAAAATACATACATATAGCCAACAGGTATATAAAAAAATGTTCGACATCACTCATTATCAGAGAAATGCAAATCAAAACCACAATGAATTATCACAAGTCAGTTAAAATGGCTTTTATCAAAAACACAAGGAATATCAGACTCTGTTGAGAATGTGGAGAAAGAGGAACACTCATACACTGGTGGTGAGAATGTAAATTAGTACAGCTATTATGGAAAACTATATAGAGGTTTCTCAAATAACTAAAAACTGCTATATGATCCAGCAATTTCACTACTGGGTATATATACCAAAGAAGCAAAATCAATATGTCAAAGGGATATCTGAACTTTCATGTTTACTGGAGCACTATTCACAATAACCAAACTATGGAATCAACCTAAGTACCCATCACTGGGCGAAAGGATAAAGAAAATGTGGTATATATACACAATGGAATATTGTTAATCTGTAAAACAGAATGACATCCTGTCATTTGTAGGAACTTGGATGGAACTAGAGGTTACTATGTTAAGCAAAATAAGCCAAGCACAGAAAGGCAAATTTCACATGTTCTCATTCTTATGTGGGAGCTTAAAAAGTGGATCTCATGAAGATGAAAATAAATTTGTCATTACCAGAGGCCAGGAAGGGTGAGGGGAATGGAGAAAGCTGGGTTAATGGGTACAAACATACAGTCTGATAGAAGAAATAGGATCTAGTGTTTGCTAGATCAGTAGAGTGACTATATTTGTAAACTATAGCTTACAATAGTTTATTGCATATTTCAAAATAGCTAGAAAACAATAATGCAAGTGTTTCTAGCATAAATAAAAGACAAATATTTAAGGTAATGGATATCTCAATTACACTGATTTGATCTTTACAGATAATATAAATGTATTAAATTATCACATATGCCCCAAATGTACATTTTTAAAAATTAAAAATTAAGAGAAAAGTTTAATTTTCAAAAACAAAAATATTACTGACACAATTATGTATAAGAATGCATCAACAGGCGGTTCAAAACAGTGGAAATAGAAATGGTCAATAAACATATGCAAAAACACAGCCTCATTAAAAATGGCAAAATGCAAATTTTTATTAAAATGAAGTAACACTTTTTAGATATATTGGCAAGAAAAAAAAAATCAAGTTTGGGCCAAATGCGGTGGCTTATGCCTGTAATCCCAACACTTTAGGTGGCTGAGGTGGGCAGATTGCTTGAGCTGAGGAGTTTGAGACCAGCCTGGGCAACACAGCAAAACCCCATCTCTGCAAAAAAATACAAAAATTAGCTGGACATAGTGGTGCATACCTGTAGTCCCGGCTCCTTGGAAAGCTGAGGTGGGAGGATCAATTGAACCTGGAAGGTTGAGGCTGCAGTGAGCAGTGATCGCACTACTGCACTCCAGCCTGGGTGACAGAGCAAGACCCTGTGTCAAATAAATAAATAAATAATCAAGTTTGATATTATCAAATACTGGCAAGACCATGGATAAAATAGATATTTCATGCTCTGCTGGTGGGAATATATATTGGTGCAGTAACCTGTAAGCGGAATTTGACAGATTCTACTGAAATGTTTAAAATGCACACTCAATGACTGCATTTTAACCTCCATGCACACAAGCAAAAATGTATAAGCATGTTCATTGGACCATTGTTTAAAATAGGAAGAGATGTTAAGCTTAAAATGTCCATCAATAAATGACCACCTAAATAAACCATGTCCATCTTTGAAAAACTAGGCAGCTATTAATAAGGATGAGATGGAGCCATGTATTCTTATCTGGGAAGATCTCCAAATTCCATTGGTAGGTGTAAAAAGCAAGTTGCAGAAGGATTCATCAGGCATGCCATTTTCTTAGAAGCATATTTTCTACTATATATATTTAATAAGCACATATTTATCCATTGAAGTACATTAGAAGTGGCCTGAAAGAATACACACTAAGCACTAATTACCACTAGAGAATACAGGAAGGGTAGCAACATGCTGTGAGCCTCATTTCTTACATTTTACAAATTTGAAAAGCCAGTTAAGTAGAGGTCGGATAAGAGAGTTTCTGTTTGCATAGCCTATGCCAGAGGTTTTCAAATGCTAAATATGGTCCTAAAATGATTCAGGAAGATAAAGATAAAGATACAGATTTTAGACCACTACCTCCAGGAACTTTGACTTATGTACATATAAAGCAAAGCCTAGGAATGAAATGTTTAAAAAGCTTCCCTGGTAAGTATAAAGTGATTGGAGCCATGCTGAAGGTCACTGTTCCCAGCCCAGCTAAAATTAATTCAACACATAGAAGAGCAGAGAAGCAAGGATAAGACATTGGCTATATGTGTGTGCCTTCTACTAGGGTAGAAATACCCAGTGCTATTGCTAGAAAGCACAGACTTGACTTACCAATTACTAATAAAGCCATTCTCACAGGGTTAATAAGAATTTTGGACAGAAATATAGCTATAATTAAGCACTAATCAGGCTATATTTTGACCCACTTCTTTGTAACCAAAAGTCACATAGCACTAGATACTGACAATTTGCAGCCCTGTTTTTCCTATAGATAGGATTTCTGACATCAGATTCATAAGACTTTTTTAAGAATTGCTTAAGTAGACTCTGAATTCCAGTGGAATGGCTGATGCCAACCAGTTTGAAGACCCCCACAGCAGAACTGAATCAGCATGAGAACACGTTTCTTCATCTCCCTGGCCCATGATTTCACCCTGCACTCTTCGACCAATCAATATCTCCACACTTCAGCCAACTCCAAAACCCTTAACAATCCTAGCCCCAAATTTCTCAGGGAGATGGATTTTAGGTTTACTCTCATTTCCTCATTCAGCAACCCTTCGCGTAAACCTCTTTCTCTGCTGCAATCCAATATATCAGCACGTTGACTTGCTGTGCACATTGGGTAATGGACATATTACAGTTACACACACTTATTGGTGCCTGAGAAATTAACTGAGAATGGGGTAGAGCAAGACGGCTGATAGAGGCTTATACTGTTCATCCTCCACATAGCAACACCAAATTTTAACAACTAACTACACACAAAAAGCACCACCATAAGAACCAAAAATCAGGTGAGCAATCATAGTACCTGATTTTAACTTTATATCACTGAAAGAGACATTGAAGAGGGCAGGAAAGACAGCGTTGAAGCACTGACGCCACCCCTCCTTCATCCCCCAGCAGCGGCCATGTGGCACAGAGAATCTGGGTGCTTGGGAGAGGGAGAGTGCAGCAATTGTGAGGCTTTTCATTGAACCCAGTGCTCCCCTGTTACAGTGCAAAGCAGAACCAGGTTCTACTCAGCTGATGTTCATTTGGCCCAGCTCTAGCCAGAGAGAAATTGTCCATCCCAATGGTGGGAGCTTGAGTTCCAGCAAGCCTCATTACCGTGGGATGGAGTGCTCTGGGGCACTAAGTGAACTTAAGGGTCAGTCTAGGTCACAAGGAGTGCAATTCCTAGGCAAGTCCTAGTGCTGAGCTGGGCTCAGAGCCAGTGGACTGGGCAGGCATGAAACCTACTGAGACACCAGCCGGGGTGGCTTGGGAGGGTGCTTGTGTCACCCTTCCCTCACCCCCCAGCAGTGGCCATGTGGTGCAGAGAAATCTTTGTGCTTGGGAGAGGGAGAGCACAGCAACCGGGGGACTTTACATTGAACTTAGTGCTGCCGTCTCACAGTGGAGACCTGGCAGGATTCATCTCCTGCTGACAAAAGAGCCCGTAGGCCCTGAATAACCACCAGCAATACCCAGGTAATACACTATGGGCCTTGGGCTCTGAGACATGCTGGCTTCAAGTGTGACCCAGCACATTCCCAGCTGTGGTGGCTACAGCGAAAGATCTTTCTGTTTGAGAAAAACAGGGGGGAAAGTAAAGGGGACTCCGTCTTGCACTTCAGGTACCAGCTCAGCCACAGTGGGGTAGAGCAATAAGCAGACTCTTCAGGTCCCCAAGTCCAAGCCTAGGCTCTTGGTTAGCATTTCTGGACCTGCCATGGACCAGAAGGAAGCCCACTACTCTGAAGAGTGAGTGTCAGGTCTGGCAGCACTCATCACAAGCTGACAAAAGGGCCCTTGGGCTTTAAGTGAACATCAGTGGTAGCCTGGCAGAACCCCTCGTGGGGTGCTTGTGGTGGTGGCCACAGGGAGAGAAAAGTGGGAAGGACTTTGTCTTATGGTTTGAGTGCCAGCTTTGCTGCAGTAGAGTAGAATACCCGGTAAATTTCTAAGGTATTTGACTTAAATCCTTGGCTCTCAGACAACATCTCTGGACCAACCTAGGTCTGGAGGAACTCACTGCCCTGAATGGAGGGACATAAATCAGACTGGCTTTGCCATATGCTGATCATAAAGCCCTAGGTCCTAGAGTGAACTTAGGTGGTAGCCAGATAGTAGTTACAGCGGGCCTTGGGTGGGGCCCAGTGCTGTGCTGGTTTCATGTCTGAGCCAGCACAGTCCTGGTGGTGGTGGCTACAGGGTACTTGTGTCCCTCCACCTCCAGTTCCAGGAGACTCAGCACAGAGTCAGGGAGAGACGCTGCTTGTGAAAAAATAAGATAAAAAAATAAAAGTGTCTGCCTGGTAATCTAGAGAATTCTTCCAGATCTTATCCAAGACTACCAGAGCAGTACCTCTATGAGTCTGCAAGAAACATAATATTATTGGACTTGGGGCCCAAGTTCCTTCAAAATACCCGGAAAGCCTTTCCAAGAAGGATGGGCACAAATAAGCCCAGACAGTGAAGACTACAATAAGTGCCTAACTCTTCAATGCCCAGACATTAACGAACATCTACAAGCATCACGACCATCCAGGAGAAAATGACCTCACCAAACAAAATAAATAAGGAACCAGGGACCAATCCTGGAGAAACAGATATGTGACCTTTCAGACAGAGAATTCAAAGTAGCCGTGTCGAGGAAACTCAAAGAAATCCAAGAAACACAAAACAGAAATTCAGAATTCTTTTTTTTTTTCTTGAGATGAACGCCCAGGCTGGAATGTAGTGGTACGATCTTGGCTCACTGCAACCTCTGCCTCCTGGGTTCAAGTGATCCTCCCACCTCAGCCTCCTAAGTAGCCGGAATTACAGGTATGTGCCACCACACCCAACTAATTTTTATGTTTTTAGTAGACATGGAGTTTTGCCATTTTGGCTAGGCTGGTCTTGAACTCCTGACCTCAAGTGATCAGCCTCCCAAAGTGCTGTGATTACAGGTGTGAGCCACTGCGCCTGGCCAGGAATTCAGAATTCTATCAGACAAATTTAACAAAGAGATTGAAGTTATTAAAAAGAAATGAAATTCTAGTGCTGAAAAGTACAACTTCCATGCTGAAGAATGCATCTGGGTCTCTTAATAACAGAAGTGATCAAGCAGAAGAAAGAATTAATGAGCTTGAAGACAGGCTATTTGAAAATCCACAGTCAGAGGAGACAAAAAGAAAGAGTAAAAAACAATGAAGCATGTCTACAAGATATAGAAAACAGCCTTAAAGGGGCAAATCTAAGCACTATTGGCCAAAAAGAGGAGGTTGAGGAAGAGATGGGGATAGAAAGTTTATTGAAAGGGATAATAACAAAGAACTTCCCAAACCCAGAGAAAGATATCAATATTCAAGTACAAGAAAGTTATAGAACATCAGGCAGATTTAATCCAAAAAAGACAACCTCAAGGCATTTAATAATCAAACTCCCAAAGGTCAAAGATAAAAAAAGGATCTTGAAAACAGCAACAGAAAAGAAACAAATAAAATATAATAGAGCTCCAATACATCTGGCCTCAGACTTTTCAGTGGAAACCTTATAGGCCAGGAGAAACTAGCATGACATATTTTAAATGCTGAAGGGAGAAAAAACTTTAACCCTAGAACAGTATATTCAGCAAAATATATCTTTTAAGCATGAAGGGGAAATAAAGACCTTCCCAGACAAACAAAAGCTAAGGGATTTTCATCAACACCAGACCTGTCCTATAAGAAATGCTAAAGGAGGCCAAGCGTGGTGGCTCATGTGTGTAATCCCAGCAGTTTGTGAGGCTGAGGCGGGTGGATTGCTTGAGGCCAGGAGTTCCAGACCAGCCTGACCAACATGGTCAGGTGTCTCTACTAAAAATACAAAAATTAGCTGGGTGTGGTGGTGCATGCCTGTAGACCCAACTACTTGGGAGGCTGAGGCACTGTAATTGCTTGAACATGGGAGGCAGAGGTTGCAGTGAGCTGAGATCATGCCACTGCACTCCAGCCTGGGCAAAAGAGTGAGACTCCATCTCAAAAAAAAAAAAAAAAAGAAATGCTAAAGAAAGTTCTTACATCTGAAAGAAAAGGACATTGATGAGCAATAGGAAGTCACGTGAAGCTACAAAACTCACTGGTAATAGCACACAGAAAGACATAGAATATTATAACACTTTAATTACGGTGTTCAAAATACTCTTAAGCAGAAAGACTAAGCAATGAACTAATCAAAAATAATAACTACAGCAATTTGTCATAACAGACAGTACAATAAGGCATGAAGAGAAACAACAAAAAGTTAAAAAGCAGGAGGATGAAGTTAGAGTTTTTATTAGTTTTCTTTTTGCTTATTTGTTTGTTTATGCAATCAGTGTTAAGTTGTCATCAGTTTGAAACAATGGGTTATGAAACAGTAGTTGCAAGCCTCATGGTAACCCCAAATTGAAAAACATACGATGGGCCAGGCACAGTGGCTCACTCCTGTAATCCCAGCACTTTGGGGGGCTGAGACGGACGGATCACTTGATATGAGGAGTTGGAGACCAGCCTGGCCAACATGGTGAAAACCCTGTCTCTACTAAAAATACAAAAATTAGCCAAGTGTGGTAGTGGGCACCTGTAGTCCCAGCTACTCGGGAGGCTGAGGCAGGGGAATCACTTGAACCTAGGAGGCAGAGATTGCAGTGAACCAAGATTGTGCCACTGCACTCCAGCCTGGGTGAAAGAGTGAGACTTCATCTCAAAAAATGACAACAACAACAAAAAACTGGACTCTTTCATCATTATATAATAACCTTCTTTGTCTCTACAGGCGGCAGAAACAAAGAAGGTCATTATATAATAATCAAGGAGTCAGTTTAGCAAGAGAATATAACAATTATATATGCACCCAACACTGGAGCATCCAGATATATGAAGCAGCAAATATTATTTAAGGTAAAAAGACAGCCCTCAGTACAATAATAGCTGGAGATTTTAACATCCCACTTTCACCAATGGACAGATCTTCTAGACAGAAAATCAACAAGGAAACATCAGGCTTAAACTGCACTATAGAACAAATGGACCTAATAGATATTTACAGAGCATTTCATCTGAAGGCTGCAGAATACACATTCTTCTCCTCAGCACATGGATAATTCTCAAGGATAGACCATATGTTAAGTCACAAAACAAGGCTTTAAAAAATTCAAAAAAATTGAAATAACATCAGGCATCTTCTCTGACCACAATGTAACAAAACAAGAGATTTGGAAGTTATACAAATACACAGCAATTAAACAATATGCTTCTGAATGACCAGTGGGTCAATGAAGAAATTAAGAGGGAAATTGAAAAATTTGTTGAAACAAATGATAACGGAAACAGAACATACCAAAACTTATGGAATACAGCAAAAGCAGTACTAAGAGGGAATTTTATAATTATAGGTATCTACATTTAAAAAGAAGAAAAACTAATCTAATAATCATAAATAACCTAATGGTACGTGTTAAAGAACTACAAAAGCAAGAGCAAACCAAACTCAAAATTAGCAGAAGAAAAGAAATAATAAATATCAGAGCAGGTGGGGTGTGGTGGCTGACGTCTATAATCCCAGCACTTTGGGAGGCTGAGGCAGGCTCATCACTTGAGGTCAGGAGTTCAAGACCAGCCTGGCCAACACGGTGAAACCCCATCTCTACTAAAATACAAAAATTAGCTGGGCATGGTGGCACGTGCCTGCAGTCCCAGCTACTCTGGAGGCAAAGTTGAGAGAATCGCTTGAAACCAGGAGGCTGCAGTGAGCCTAGATCATGCCATTGCACTCCAGCCTGGGTGACAGAGTGAGACTTGGTCTCAAAAAAAAAAAAAAAAAAAAAAAAAGTGATACATGAAGGCCTAAGTGGATTTTGAGTTTATCTAATTTATTGTTCTCTAATAGGCCTAGAATATAAAATAAAGAAACAGGATAATACTTTTTTTTGTATTGCTTCTGAAGTGATACAAATGAAATTATATCTTCCTCAGACCTTCTACAAGCTATAAAAATTCATAGACTATTTGAAAATAAGCCTTGCTACTAGTCTTATCAAAAACTTCAAAATGTTTCTACTTCGTTGAAGTGCAATTGGTGGCATGAAAAGAACCCAGAACTAGAAGATGAAGGAAGGGCACAGGCGGGTTTTAGCCCTGGCTTCTTTTTTTTTTTTTTCTTTTTTGAGACAGAGTTTCACTTTTGTTGCCTAGGCTGGAGTGCACGATCTTGGCTCACTGCAACCTCCACCTCCTGGGTTCAAGTGATTCTCCTGCCTCAGCCTCCTGAGTAGCTGGGATTACAGGTTCCCGCCACTACACCCACCTAATTTTTGTATTTTTGGTAGAGACGGGGTTTCACCATGTTGGCCAGGCTGGTCTCGAACTCCTGACATCAGATGATCCACCTGTCTTGGCCTCCCAAGGTGCTGGGATTACAGGTGTGAGCCATTGCACCCGGCCTAGCCTAGCCCTGGCTTCTTTTCTTACAAGTTGTGTGTCCTTGGGCATTTATTTAACCTTTCTGATCTGCAGTTTTCTTTATCTGTAAAGTCAACAGTTGAAAAGATTAAATGAGATAACTTTTGAACAGTGCTTTTCAAACTAGAAAACACCGCAAATATTTGATTATGAGGTAGGTTTGTCCAAGTCCCAACAGCTGTGGGAGGACTGAAAATAAAAGATAAAATTTTTAAACTTACAATTGTATGTGCTAAAGGAAGATGGCCAGGATGGTGAAGTGTGCAGCGACCTTGTGGTTAGAAATGTGGTTGAAGGAACTAAGACTGTTACTCTGAAGCCTGAACACTGGGGTTGCAGAGAGGAGAATCAATATTTACAGCCTGGCCTGGTGGGAATCCTACTGTATGACTTGGCCTTTAGCAGTGTCAGATTTTTAAAAATATTCCTGTTTTATTTAGAAATGAGTTATCACTTCACCTTACTCATTTTCCTCTCATCTTTACATTCCCTTAATCTAAAAACCAGGAAGGATGCAGGCTTAAGTCTTCAGATGTCTCAGGCTGATCTCTCTGTGCTTACAGAATCTTTTTAAGGCCAGAGGAGAGGTAGGTGGCATCTGGATGTAGTCTCAAAACAAAGCTCAACATGCATATCTTGGTGGAAATCTGAAGGAAATGGAACAGGAGGAAAATGAAGACACAACTTTGAGGCACATATGGATTGGAAGTTGTCTAATGGAAGGTCTGGATACCTCTCAGAATTCTCAGAGGATATATTTTAAGGTATAAGTGACTCATGACAGGAGGAGTGGAGAGCTGGTGACCAATTTGAAAATTGCTCAGGAATGCGGATTGATGTTTGGAACATCAATTTCCATAGTTTATATACTTTTTACTATTCAATCAAATTAAGATTGATGTTTGGAACTCCAATTTCCACAGTTTCTATTGCTTCTCTTTTCTCATAATAGTCTTTCTACCTCTTTTTATTTAACCAAGTAAGACACAGTGAGTTTAATGAATTTGGGTTTTTTTCCCCCCAGTTGGGAAGATCTGTCAATATTTCATAGGCAAGCAAAAAGAGGCCCTAAAAGGGACCTATTAAAATATTTTAGTCACTTCTGAAGATCCAAAGACAGGTTCTTTTTTTGCAAAGCTTTATTCTCTTTTTATGAATTCCTCTTTTTGCTGATTTGTCTTTTATTTCTTTCCTTTTTTTTCTTTTGAGACAGAGTTTCACTCTGTCTCCCAGGCTGGAGTGCAGTCGCATGATGTCGGCTCACTGCAAACTCCACTTCCCGGGTTCAAGTGGTTCTCCTGCCTCTACTTCCTGAGTAGCTGGGACTACAGGCACACACCACCATGCCCAGCTAACTTTTGTTTTTTTTGTAGAAATGGGATTTCACCATGTTGGCCAGGCTGGTCTTGAATGCCTGACCTTAAGTAATCCACCTGCCTCGGCCTCCCAAAGCACTGGGATTACAGGCATGAGCCACCATGCCCAGCCTGATTTGTCTTTTGTGATTACTCAAAGATCAAACAGCTCATACTATGTACATCAGTTTTACAGACCTGGCAAGGTAGCCCTTTGGCTTGCCTTCATAGCTGTGAACCTGCAATTAAGTCATCAAAAATTTTCAGCCTGCTACCTATTTACAATGTAAACAAGTGATTGCTAGTATCAAGCTATTTGTGAATACAGAATTTTTTTTCTTTTTTCAGAGGGAGCGTCGCTCTGTCGCCCAGGCTGGAGTGCAGTGGGGCACAATCTCGGCTCACTGCAACCTCTGCCTCCTTGGTTCAAGTGATTCTCCTGCCTCAGTCTCCTGAGTAGCTGGGACTACAGGCATGCACCACCACATCTGGCTTTTTGTATTTTTAGTAGAGACGGGGTTTCACCATGTTAGCCAGGCTGGTCTCGAACTCCTGACCTCAAGCAATCCACCCACCTTGGCCTCCCAAAGTGCTGGGATTACAGGCGTCAGCCACCGTGCCTGGCCTGAATACAGAATTTTTGAAACATTTCTTTGGCTAAAACAGCATTTTTAAATAAGGAAATTTGCAAAAAGAGTTGAGGTTTCATTAGAGACATGAAGATTTAATTTGAATTGTAATTTTTGACATAATAAAGAGTGAAGCAAAGTTTTTCAGAGATTTGAGCTATTTCATTGTGTTGACAGGTGTAATGATTATAGCATCGTAATCTACATGGATGTGGCTTCACTAAGCAGAAAATATAACAGTTTGTATAATTAGAAGTTTGCTGTTTGAGTACACCTTCTTCCATCTATTTATACTCACAAGTTCACCAGAGAAACACTTTCCCTCCAAATGCAGTGGGGTAGATATGAGTTGCTCTACATACTTGGGTGTATGAGTTGTCACCTTATCTATATGTTCTAAAATTACCTCTGATTCTAACCTCGACTAGCCAAAGCAGTGAGAAAGTCCATTTCGGATATGTTTTGGGAAATTTCCCCCTTTTGTTAGGGTCACCTAAAAATCCAAGTTGAAGACTCTACTTCCAGGTATAATTTCTATGGTTTATTACTGGAAAAGTTTCTCTAAATATGTGGATCACTGGAAATAAGAGGAAGCACAGGGTTCTCCGAGTGAAGCTGGCTTTTGGAATTACTTGGCTGCAACTGTCATTTGCTACTTTAAGATTTTACTTATTGATTTTTTGAGACAGAGTCTCACTCTGTTGCCCAGTCTGGAGTGCAGTGGTGCAATCTCAGCTCACTGCAACCTCTGCCTCCCGGGTTCAAGCGATTCTCCTGCCATAGCCTCCTGAGTAGCTGGGACTATAGTCACGTGCCACCACACTTGGCTAATTTTTGTATTTTAGTAGAGACAGGGTTTCAGCTGCTCTGCCTATGGAGTAGCCATTGTTTTATTCATTTACTTTAATAAACTTGCTTTTCTTTTTTTTTAATGAAAACCGCTCTGTTGGCCAGGGTGGTCTTGAACTTCTAACCTTAAGTATTCCACCTGCCTCAGTCTCTCAAAGTGCTGGAATTACAGGCATGAGCCACTATGCTCGGCCTGCCATTTTCTATTGATAATTTTCTTCTCTTCCTTGGGGAGAGTAAAAGGGAGAGAACACACTCTGAGTAGTTCCTGTTCAAAATAAGCTGGGCCCAGTCGCTCACACCTGTAATCCCAGCAATTCGGGAGGCCAAGGAGGGCAGAACACCTGAGGTCAGAAATTTGAGACCAGCCTGGCTAACATGGTGAAACCCCGTTTCTACTAAAAATTCAAAAAATTAGCTGGGCCTGGTGGCGCTTGCCTGTAATCCCATCTATTCAGGAAGCTGAAGCAGGAGAATCGCTTGAACCCACGATGTGGAGGTTGCAGTGAGCTAAGATCGTGCCATTGCATTCCAGCTTGGGCAACAAGAGCAAAACTCCATCTCAAAATAAATAAATAAATACAGAAAAAATAATCGAAGTTGGGAAGGGTCATTGTCCTGTCCAGCCAGTGGGGCGGGGCCCAGTCTTAACTGGAAGCATTGGGTTTCATTGCCTCAGTCTGCTCTGCTACAGGACTTTGCTACTCAGACCAGCTCTCCCTGCCCTTGCACAGGGATTCTTTCGGCAGGCTGAAGGACACTGTTCCCATGGTGTGTCCGTAATTGGTGGGTTCTTGGTCTCACTGACTTCAATAATCAAGCCGCAGACCCTCACGGTGACTGTTACAGTTCTTAAACATAGTGCGACCGGAGTTTGTTCCTTCTGATGTTTGGACGTGTTCGGAGTTTCTTCCTTCTGCTGGGTTCGTGGTCCCACTAGCTTCAGGAGTGAAGCTACAAACATTCGCTGGGAGTGTTACACCTCTTAAGGCAGCACTGGAGTTGTTCATTCCTCCCAGTGGGTTCGTGATCTCACGAGCTTCAGGAGTGAAGCTACATACCTTCAGGTGAGTGTCACAGCTCATAAACGCAGCAGGGCCCCAAAAACTGAGCAGCCGCAAGTCTTATTAGGAAGAACAAAAGAACAAATCTTCCACAACATGGTACAGGACCCAAGCAGATTGCTGCTGCTGGCTCTGGCAGCCTGCTTTTATTCCCTTATCTCACTCCACCCACATCCTGCTGATTCACCCATTTTACAGACAGCTGATTGGTCCATTTTACAAAGAGCTGATTGGTCTGTTTTATAGAGAGCTGATTGGTCCGTTTTGACAGGGTGCTGATTGGTGCGTTTACAATCCCTGAGCTAGACACAGAGTGCTGATTGGTGTATTTACAATCCTCTAGCTAGTCATAAAAGTGCTCCAAGTCCCTACTAGATTAGCTAGACACAGAGCACTGATTGGTGCATTTACAAACCTTGAGCTTGACACAGGGTGCTGATTGGTGCGTCTATGAACCGCCACCCCCCCCCCCCCCCCACCAAGACACAGAGTGCTGATTGGTGCATTTACAATCCTCCAGCTAGACATAAAAGTTCTCCAAGTCCCCACTCCACTCAGGAACCCACCTGGCTTTGCCTAGTGGATTCCCACCCCGGGGCTGCTGGCAGAGCTGCCCACCAGTGCCCTGCCGTATGCCCGCAGTCCTCAGCCGTTGGGCATCGATGGGACCGGTCGCCATGGGGGAGGGGGTGGGGAGGGGGCGGGGCGGCGGGGCTCGGGGGCTCGGGGGCTCACGCATGGCGGGCTGCTGGTCGCGAGCCATACCCCGGGGGGAGGCAGCTGAGGCCCGACGAGAATTCGAGCGCGGACCCGGTGAGCCGGCACTGCTGGGGGACCTGGCTCACCCTCTGCAGCTGCTGGCCCGGGTGCTAAGCCCATCACTGACGGGTGCGGTGGCGCCGGCCGGCCGCTGCAAGTGCGGGGCCCGCCGAGCCCGTGCCCATCTGGAACTTGCGCTGGCCCGCGAGCACGGGGCACAGCCCCGGTTCCCGCCCGCGCCTCTCCCTCCACACCTCCCTGCAAGCAGAAGGGTTCCTCAAGCGCGGCCAGAGTGGACACCGTGGCCTGAGGAGGTGCCGAGAGCGAGGCAGGGCTACTAGCACGTTGTCACCTCTCAATGGGTCTCTCCACTGACCACTGCCTCAGCCCACGGACACTCTCGCTGTGGTTCCCAAGGTATCTGTGTCCCCGGCCTAGCTCTCTGGCTTCCTGAAGCCATCTCTTACTGGTGCTCCATGCATGCAAACCTTGGGCCTCTTATCACTCTCAGAGGCTCCTTCTTCTTGTCTTTCTCTAGTCTTGGAGAAATATCTCTTAAGTTTCAGCATCAGCTTCTTCTCTTTCCCCTTTATAGACTTCTATCTCACCCACCTGCAAAAGAATAAACAGTGTGAGGGGCCCTATTTTATCAGGCTTGGCAACAATAGCTGTTAGCAAAAATCTACCCATCCTAGCCCCCCACGTTCACTTAAGTAAGCCAGAGTGGAGCAGGAAATCTGGTCTACCTGGTGTAGGTATCAGGGAACAGAAATGTCACTCCTTACACCACACCTCCTAAACAGAGAAGACAAAACATAAATGAGTGTCTCCCGTAATTGCCCCTCACACCAGTATTATTTTGCATCGTGTCTTTTTTGTCAGAATCTATGAGGTTTTTGTTTGTTTGAGATAAGTTCTCTTTCTGTCACCCAGGCTGGAGTACAGTGGCACAATCATGGCTTACTGCAGGTTCCACCCCCTGGTCTCAAGCAACCCTTCTGCCTCAGCCTTCCAAGTAGCTGGGACTATAGGTATGCACCACCACACTTGGCTAATGTTTAATTTTTTTTGTAGAGACAGCATCTCAATGTGTTGCCAAGGCTAGTCTTGAACTCCTGAGCTCAAGTGATCCTCCTGCCTCAGCCTCCCAAGGTGCTTCTCCTACTAGATACCCTACATACCTTCCTGCTAGATCAAAAGCAGACAAGAATCTGCTTTTGATCTAGCTGGAAGGTATGTAGGGTATCTAGTAGGAAAAAAGCTGGCTTCAGAGCTGTGAGCCCTGCCAGGGGCTGGGAAAAGGTGGAAAGGGGAGAAACTGCTTAGCGGGTAAGGGATTTTACTTTGGCGAGATGAAGATGTTTCTGGAACTCGATAGAGGTGATGGTTGTACAATATTGCGAATATACTCAATGCTATGGAGTTGTTTACTTTTAAGTATTTATGTTATCTGAATTTTACCTCAATAACTTATTAAAAAAGAAAAAAGCAGTGAGTCCTCATGCTGGTGCCATGGGGCTTATTGGTACGAGAGTACACTGGGCTAAAAAGAGAACCCACCCGTCTCCCGCAGTTGGAAGCTAAATGACCTTGGTCAATTTCCCTAACCGCAGTTTTCTCATATGTAAGCTGGGGATAATAATTCTTAGTCAGCAAGGATGCTGTTAGGGCAAAATTAGGTCATTTGTGAGAAGCACCAGGCACAGTGTCTGGCCCATTGAGGGGGTCACTTCTTCATAGCACCCAATCTCTGCTTCTTAGGCAGGTGATCTAGGTTCTGCCAATGCCTCATATTTGACCTGTTGGCTTTGGGGAATGAGTGGAAATGTCATCAGCTGAGGTTGAAAGAGAAAGAGGTTCTCATTAGGTAAGAACACTGGTTTGGGACATGCTGAATTTGAGACGATCGTGAGACGTAATAGGTCGGAAGCTGGAGTCTGAGGCTGGCAGAGATGGCAGTCAGACTGGACATTGAGATTTCAGTCATCCAGTATGTAGGCAGCCACTAGGACCCTGAAAAAGGACTTGGCCCAGGGGAGATTGGAGTGAACAGGTAGAGGGCTTGAGATGAAAGACTGGGAAATATCATTTAAGGGTTAGGTGAATCCTGTACTCATGAAGGTTATTCAACCCTATCTGTCCCCAGGCTTACCTTGTACACGTCTCTGTCTCTGCTCACTCCATTGTAACTTACTCTGTTCATTCATCTTTCCAGACTTCTATCTACAGAGCTTTTCCAGTCTTGATGTCTGCTTGGTTTGTTTCTCTGCCTCTTGACTCAGTGCTTCATTCACTGGCTAGAGCACAAATTTACCCATCCTGGTCCCCCAAGTTCCTTTCATCCAGCGTGGCATCAAGGAAGTCTGTTCATGATAACCAGGTCCAGTGTGCTCTCATAATTGATCTCCAAAGAGCAGTGCTTTCTAGATTAATTCTCAGCTGGGTCTTGTCTCTTCACACTTCACTTTTTTTTTGAGATGGAGTCTCACTCTGTCACCCAGGATGCAGTGCAGTGGCGCAATCTTGGCTCATGGCAATCTCCGCCTCCCGAGTTCAGGCGATTCTCCTACCTCAGCTTCCCAGGTAGCTGAGATTATAAGCACGTGCCACCATGTCTTGCTAATTTTTGTATTTTTAGTAGAAATGGGGTTTCACCATGTTGGCCAGGTTGGCCACAAACTCCTGGCCTCAAGGGATCTGCCTGCCTCAGCCTCTCAAAGTGTTGGGATTACAGGTGTGAGCCAAGATGTCCAGACTCTTTACACTTCATTTACAACATGTCAGGTCCTACCCTCTTCCTTGCTTACCTTGGCACCTGGATTTCCCTGATTTTGAACTGATTATTTGGCTCTTGATTCCTGGCCTTACTTTGTCTTTGTGGATATTTGCTTTTTCTGTCTGTTTTAATTCAGCAAATATTTATTGAGGGCCTGCTATGTGCCAGGCCTTATTTTAGGGTCTAGGAATACAGCAGAAACAAAACAGAACAAAATCCCTATGTTTGTGGAAAGTAGATGGGGAAAAAAAAGCGGGGAAGTGGGATAAGGAGTGTTGAGGAGTGAGTTACAAGTTTAACTAGGGTGGTCAGGGCATCCTCCCACTGAGAAGTTATCATTCAGGACAGAGGAAAGAGCCAGTCAAAGGCCTTGAGGCAGGAGCATACCTGGAGTGTTTGGGAGCATCAAGGAGGCCAGGATGGCTACAGCAGAGAAAGTGCTAAGGAGGGTTGTCAAGGAGAGATCAGCACAGTACAGGTGGTGATGAGGACATTGTTTAGGGTCCTACAAGCCACTGTAAGAAAATCAGCATTTCCTATGAGTGATGGGGAGCCTCTGGAGCATTTTGGGGATCAGTCTGGCTTTGTGGAGACCCAGTCATCCAGCTTCCTACAGTCCACTTCCAGGCTTGCCTCCACACTTTTTTTTGTTTGTTGTTCAGTTTTAATTCATGTCATTGTACCCAGAGAAAATGTTTCAGCTGGACCCTGCTTCAGTTCTACTTCTAATAACTATGCCTCAATTCACGTGTTACTTGGAAAGTAAATGAAGATGGTATTACTGATTCAATCATCCGTCAAATAGACATATAATTATAAACTTAGAAAAGTGCTATCAAGAAAAATTGCATGAGGGCATACCAAGGAATGCCAAGAATTGCTGGCAACTACCGGAAGCTGGGAGAGTTCAGGAATGATTTTTCCCTAGAGCCTTTGGAGAGAGTGTGGCCCTGCTAACACCTTGACTTCTAGCTCCAGAACTATGAGACAACAAATTTCTGTGGTTTTAAGTCCCTCCACACCCAGACCCAGAAGTACATGATGTTTGGCAGTGCATCATGGGGAAAGAGACTGGGTAAACAAGGCAGAGTCCCCTTGAGAAAGTACCTTGAAAAAAAAGATTTTACTATTTTTTTAAGAGACAGGGTCTCACACCATCACCCAGGCTGGAGTGCAGTGCCATGATCATAGCTCACTGTAGCCTCAACTCCCGGGTTCAAGTGATTCTCCCACCTCAGCCTCCTGATTAGCTGGTAACCCAGGTGTGTGCCACCACACCCAGCTAATTTATTAAAAACAAGGTTTGAAGGATGAGTAGGAGTTAGGTAAGTGTGAATGGGGGCAGAGGGATATGTTTTTGCATGTAGACCAGTATCTACAAAGGCCCCAGAGCAGAGAAAAGTGAGGCCAATTCCATTAAAGGAAGAAAGGCCAGTGTGAGGTTGAAGCACCAGGGTGGGAAGAGAGGCAAGAATTGAGCATGGGGAGGTGACACCATGTAAACAGTTGTGTTTTTAGCATTTGGCAGTGAATCTTTTAGCGTTAAATCTGTGAATATGTTTCCTGACTGTGACCGTAAATTTTTTGTGTCAACTTGACTGGGCCATGGGGTGCTCAGCTATTTGGTCCAACTTGATTCTCGGTATGTCTGTCAGGGTGTTTCTGGATGTGATTAACATTTGAATTGGCAGAGTTAGTAAAGCAGTTACCCTCCTCCAATGTGAGTGGTCCTCTTCTAATCCGGTGGAGGCCTGAAGAGAATAAAAGGCTGAGTAAGAAAGGATGCTCTCTCTCTCTGCCTGTCTTTGGGCCAGGACATTGGTTGTTTCCTGCCCTTGACCTCAGGCTCAGGCTGGATGTATACCGTCAGCTCTCCTGGATTTGGACTTCTCAGCCTCCATAACTGTGTGAATCAATTCCTTATAATAAACTAATTTCTCTATCTCTATTTTTCTACATCTCTGTATCCATACGTCCTACTGATTCTGTCTCTCTGGAGAGCCCTGATTAATCCTGACCAATTGACATAAGCAAACACAGAGATTATCAATCAAACAATGTCTGGAATTGGTGGGTTCTTGGTCTCACTGACTTCAAGAATGAAGCCGCGGACCCTCGCGATGAGTGTTACAGCTCTTAAGGTGGCGCGTCTGGAGTTTGTTCCTTCTGATGTTCAGATGTGTTTGGAGTTTCTTCCTTCTGGTGGGTTCTTGGTCTCGCTGGCTCAGGAGTGAAGCTGCAGACCTTCGTGGGGAGTGTTACAGCTCTTAAGGCAGCGTGTCTGGAGTTGTTCGTTCCTCCTGGTGGGCTCGTGGTCTCGCTGGCTTCAGGAGTGAAGCTGCAGATCTTCACGGTGAGTGTTACAGCTCATAAAGGCAGTGTGGACCCAAAGAGTGAGCAGTAGCAAGATTTATTGCAAAGAGCGAAAGAACAAAGCTTCCACAGTGTGGAAGGGGACCCGAGCGAGTTGCCATTGCTGGCTCGGGCAGCCTGCTTTTATTCTCTTATCTGGCCCCACCCACATCCTGCTGATTGGTAGAGCCGGGTGGTCTGTTTTGAGAGGGTGCTGATTGGTGCTAGGTCTACAATCCCTGAGCTAGATACAAAGGTTCTCCACCTCCCCATCAGATTAGTTAGATACAGAATATCGACACAAAGGTTCTCCAAGGCCCCACCAGAGCAGCTAGATACAGAGTGTTGATTGGTGCACTCACAAACCTTGAGCTAAACACAGGGTGCTGATTGGTGTGTTTACAAACCTTGAGCTAGATACAGAGTGCCGATTGGTGTATTTACAATCCCTGAGCTAGACATAAAGGTTCTCCAAGGCCCCACCAGAGCAGCTAGATACAGAGTGTCGATTGGTGCACTCACAAACCCTGAGCTAGACACAGGGCGCTGATTGGTGTGTTTACAATCCCTGAGCTAGACATAAAGACTCTCCACATCCCCACCAGACTCAGGAGCCCAGCTGGCTTCACCCAGTGGATCCTGCACCAGGCCGCAGGTGGAGCTGCCTGCCAGTCCTGCGCCACGCGCTCGCACTCCTCAGCCCTTGGGCGGTCGATGGGACTGGGCACCGTGGAGCAAGGGGCGATGCTCGTCGGGGAGGCTTGGGCCACACAGGAGCCCATGGAGGGGGTGGGAGGCTCAGGCCTGGAGGGCTGCAGGTCCCGAGCCCTGCCCCGCGGGAAGGCAGCTAAGGCCCAGTGAGAAATCGAGTGGAGCGCCAGTGGGCCGGCACTGCTGTGGGACCCAGTACACCCTCCGCAGCCACTGGCCCGGGTGCTAAGCCCCTCACTGCCTGGGGCCAGCAGGGCCAGCCGGCTGCTCCGAGTGTGGGGCCCGCCAAGCCCACGCCCACCCGGAACTCCAGCTGGCCCGCAAGCGCTGCGCACAGCCCTGGTTCCCGCTCGCGCCTCTCCCTCCACACCTCCCTGCAAGCTGAGGGAGCCGGCTCTGGCCTTGGCCAGCCCAGAAAGGGGCTCCCACACTGCAGCGGTGGGCTGAAGGGCTCCTCAAGTGCCGCCAAAGTGGGAGCCCAGGCAGAGGAGGTGCCGAGAGCAAGTGAGGGCTCTGAGGACTGCCAGCACGCTGTCACCTCTCAAAACCATATCGGTATCTACGTTCAGAGCCTACGTTCAGACTCTTCCTTTATCCAGACAGCACCTAGATATTTCTTTGGGGAACCTACTTCTCCCTGCCTAGGGAATTTGTAGTAGTCAAGTGCTTTGAGTAGTGTTGTGTTAGTCAATTTTGCACTGATGAAAAAGAATACCTGAGATTGGGTAATTTATAAAGGAAAGAGGTGTATTTGGCTCATAGTTCTACAGGCTGTACAGGCATGGCACCAGCAGCTGCTAAGCTTCTGGTGTGGCCTTAGGATGTTTTACTTGTGGCAGAAGGCTGATGGGGAGCAGGTGTGTCACATAGCAAGAAAGGGAACAAGAGAGAGAGGAGGAGGTACCAGTTTCCTTAAACAACCAGCTCTCATGTGAACTAATAGAGTGAAAACTCATTCATTACCTCAGGGCAGGCACCAAGCCATTCATGAGGGATCCACCCCTGTGACCCAAACACCTCCCACCAGACTCCACCCGCAACACTAGGGATCACATTTCAACATGAGACTTGGAGAGAACAATTATCCAAACCATATCAAGTGTGGGCTATGCCTGTAGCCATAAGCATAGGCTTTGATTGTTGGAAGTCAATCAATATTTTCTGGAGGCTTCACAGTGGTCCCTAGTAATGTCATCTCTTTTCTAACTAGATTCTGAACAATCAGTTGAGAGATAAACCAGAGTAATATCAAGGTCCCAAATAGCACTTTTATTGCCATACAGCAATTTGAACCAGCTAGAACACATGGTTCAAATCTGTTAAACAAGTGGACTCAACTCCAAATAATGCAGACCTAGGCACCCAGTCATAGGCCATGATGGACTTTGATAGGTCCTGCTACATGGATTAACAGAAGAGAACTCCTCTTCTCTGAGGGAAGTTCCCCAAATGGAATGGCAGTTCTGCCTTTCCAAAAGAAAACTGTGTAGAGCATTCTCAGTTAAGTTTTACAAAATTATCAATCAGATGGGTTGATATATCTTGCCAGAGCCAGAGAGGCTAGAGTTACACTAATTGAGACAACATTAGGCATGAGAAAGAAGCATTCTTCATAAAATATGCTAGTTCATCCTTCTTGCCACAGTGATTGGTTCAAAGATAAGTAGTAACTCAGGTCTAAGCCCATAGAAATTCCCTATCCTGGCTGGTCACAGTATCTCATACCTGTAATCCTAGCACTTTGGGAGGCCAAGGCAGGAGAAACACTTGAGCCCAGGAGTTCAAGACGAGCCTGGGCAACATAGTGAGACAATCTCTACCAAAAATTTTAAAATTATCTGGACATGGTGGCACCCGCCTGTAGTCCCAGCTACTCAGGAGGCTGAGGAGGAAGGATCACTTGAGCCAGGGAGGCCAAGGCTATAGTGAGCTGTGATTGCACCACTGTAGTCTAGCCTGGGTGATAGAGTGAGACCTTGTCAAGAGAAAGGAAGTAAGGAAGAAAGAGGGGGGAGGGAGGGAAAAGAAAAGAGAGAGAGAGGGGGGAAGGAAGGGAGGAAGGGAGGGAGGGAGGGAGGGAGCCGGGCATGGTGGCTCACACCTGTAATCCCAGCACTTTGGGAGGCCAAGGTGGGCGGATCACCTGAGGTTGGGAGTCCGAGACCAGCCTGACCAACAGGGAGAAACCCCGTCTCTACTAAAAGTACAAAATTAGCCAGGCGTGGTGGTGCATGCCTGTAATCCCAGCTTTTTGGGAGGCTGAGGCAGAAGAATCGCCTGAACCTGGGAGGCGGAGGTTGTGGTGAGCTGAGATCACGCCATTGCACTCCAGCCTGGGCAACAAGAGTGAAACTCCATCAAGAAGAAAGAAAGAAAGAGAGGGAGAGAGAGGGAGAGAGAGAGGGAAGGGAGGGAGGGAGGGAGGAGGGAGGGAGGAAGGAATTCCCTAGCCTCAGAGATTGGTCCAGATTGCCCCAATCAGAATGAAGTGCAAGTGTTTGATACTAGAAAGGGGCCTTTGGAGGGAAGACTTCTTGTTGTTAAACACTTTGCTTCCATGAGGTAAGTTAGCTTGAGAAGGAAGCTGACTTGTGGAGGAGAGCAGAGCTGTGAAAAAAAGGGAAATACTGAGTTGGAGTCCTGATCAAAACACGCCTGACATGTTCCTTGGGTTTTTTTTAGTTACATGAGCCAATAAATGTTCTTTACCATTTAAGCCAGTTTAAATTAGGTTTTCTTTTACTGTAACCAGAATTCTTCTAAAAGATACACTTATATCTCATCTATTTTAAAACCAGACTCAAATCTCATCACCTCTAAGAATGTTTCCATAATCAATCCTATGTACCTTTATATTACACTTGCCTGGGGCTGAGAGTTCTGGGTTACCTAGTATATACTGTAATTTTTTTGCACTATTATCACTTATTAGTGTTTTCATGGTATATATTTTCTCTTTTTTCTTTCAGTCTGTGTCCTTAGAGTTTCTTGTGAACAGCATATAGTTGAGTCTTGTTTTTGTTAAAATTTAGTTTGACAATTTCCACTGTGATGTTATTCTATTTACATTAAATTAGCTATAGATATGATTGGTTTAATGGTCCCTGTATGTTCTTTGTTATTCCTTTCTTGCTTGTTTACAAATTAAGTTAAGGAGAAGGAGAGGAGGAGGAGGAAGAGGAAGAGGAAGAAGAAGAAGAAGGAGGAGGTGGTGGCAGCTGGGCATGGTGGCTTATGCCTGTAATCCCAGCACTTTGGGAGGCTGAGGTTGAAGGATTGTTTGAGGCCAAGAGTTCACGACCAGCCTGGTCAATACAGCAAGACCCTGTCTCTATTAAAAAAAAAAAAAAAAAAAAAAAAAAAAAAGTTGGCTGGGTGCAGTGGCTTACACCTGTAATCCCAGCACTTTGGGAGGTGGAGGTGGGCAGATCACGAGGTCAAGAGATTGAGACCATCCTGGCTAACACAGTGAAACCCTGTCTCTACTGAAAATTACAAAAAATATTAGCTGAGTATGGTGGCGGGCACCTGTAGTCCCAGCTACTCGGGAGGCTGAGGCAGGAGAATGGCATGAACCCAGGTGGTGGAGCTTGCAGTGAGCCAAGATCACTCCACTGCACTCCAGCTTGGGCAACAGTGTGAGACTGTATCTCAAAAAAAAAAAAAAAAAAGTAAAAAAAAGTAAAAATTAAGAATTATTCACTATTCTCAATATATCAGTATTATATATTATATGTTACATAAGGATTATTCAGTATTCATATATATATATATATTAGAGATGGGGTTTCACTTTGTTGCCCAGGCTAGTCTCAAACCCCTGGTTTCAAGTGATCTGCCTACCTCAGCCTCCCAAAGTGCTGAAAGTATAGGCATGAGCCACTGTGCCCAGCCAGTATTCTATCTTATCTTACCTATTGTTTTTCTAGTAATATCTCTTGGTATTTTTTTAGTGGTTACTAAAGATTACAATATGTGTTCTTACCTTTTCCTTATTTTATCATTTCATAAACAATGTAAGAAACTTACTACAGTATAATTTTATTACCCTTTTGCCCTTGTGCAAATGTCATGTATTTTTTCATTATCGATTATTTTGCTATTCTATTTGCTTTAAATGGTCAATAGTCTCCTAAAGAAAGTTTCTAAAGAGTACTTTATGTTTTTTCACATCTTTGCCCATTCTGGTGGCGTTCACAGATTCCTGGAGAAAAACTTCGTTGAGTGTTACTCATAATGCTGGTCTTCAAGTGACAATTTTTTTCTGTTTCTGTTTTTATTTAGCTTTCATTTTTAAAGGGTGCTTTTAAAGGTATAGATTTCTAGGTTGACAGGTTTTGTTTGTTTGTTTGTTTGTTTTCCAGATGTCATTCCATCATTTTCTATCTTCCGTTTTTTTTCTCTTAAGAAGTTAACCAACATTCTTATTTTTCTATTCATAAGCATAATAGATCCTTTCCCCTGCCCTGGCTTCTTTTAAAATATCTCTAGGTATAGTTTTTTTTTTAAATCTAGCTTAGTGTTCACTGTGATTATTGGATATATGGGTTCATATCTTTCATCAATTTTAGAAAATTCTTGGCCACTATCTTTTAAAATATTTATTTTGCCCCAGTTTCTCCTCTGTTCCTGGATTCCAATTACCTGTATGCTAGATATATGGTTTGAATGTGTCCTCCAGAGTTCACGTATTGAAGACTTAATCCTTGGCTGGGCACAGTGGCTAATGCCTGTAATACCAGCACTTTAGGAGGCCAAGGTGGCTGGATCACAAGGTCAGAAATTTGAGACTAGACTGGCCAACATAGTGAAACCCCATCTCTACTAAAAATACAAAAATTAGCTAGGTGTGGTGGTGCATGCCTGTAGTCCCAACTACTCAGGAGGATGAGGCAGGAGAACCGCTTGGACCTGGGAGGCGGAGGTTGCAGTGAGCCGAGACTGTGTCATTGCACTCCATCCTCAGTGACAGAGTGAGACTTTGTCTCAAAAAGAAAAAAAGAAAATAGGAAACTTAATCCCCAATGCAACAATGTTGAGAGGTAGAATATTTCAGAGGTGATTAAGTCGCAAGGGCTCTGCCCTTGTGAATGGACTAATATGATCATGAGAGTGGGTTTATTATAGTGAGCATTAGTTTATGAGGAAATCAATTTTAGCTCTCTCACTCTCTGTCATTCTCATGCATACACCTGCTCTCTTGCCCTTTCACCTTCTGTCATGAAATAACGCAGCAAGAAGGTCCTCAACTCATGCAGGCCTTTCAACCTTGGACTTCCCAGACTTCAGAAATGTAAGAAATAAATCTCTGTTATTTATACATTATGCAGTCATGGGTACTCTGTTATAGCAGCATAAAACAGACTAAAAGACAACTCAGTTGCCTAATATTTACTTTTAGGTCTCTGATTCTTTGTTCCCCATTTTTGTTTTCCTCATTCTTTTATTCTGTTTCCAATTTGAATAATTTTTACTGACCTATCTTGCAGTTCACTTATTCTTTTTTCTGCTATATTGATTTGTTATTAAACTTATACAATCAATACTTCATTTTAGATATTGTTATTTTTTAGTTCATTTTCTTATTTTAGCTGAGATTCTCTTATCTGTTTCACTCATCTTTTTATCTAAATTCTTTAACATATTTGTAATAGTTATTTGAAATTTTTTGTCTGCTAATTCTAACACTAGGGTTACCTGTGAGTCTGCTTTTAATGAGTTTTTTTTCTTTTCATTATGGGTCATATTTCCCCCCCCCCTTTTTTTTTTTTTTACATATTTTGCATTTCTTGTTTTAGACTTCCGTGTGTGTATGACTATTTATAAATAATATTTGCCACCACCACCCCTGCTCCCCACTGCACCAAGATGATTCCCTTTCCTCTATCAGGAAGCTAGGTTTGGTTGGGGGTAATCTCTTCAGTCTAATCAGAACTTGGGGTTGCCACTTCTGTTGATTTCAGTTCAATCCACTTATGGTATTGGATGTCTTAGGCATGATCCAGTTTCTTTTCTCTGATAGGGCTTTGAAATTTTAGCATCATGAGATCCCTATGCTTTCCAGCCCAGTCATCAGTTTCTTGTTTCACGAGAGTCAAGCAAGTAATTTTAACAAGTAAAGTCAGCCAGATGGGGACTATTGTGATCTGGAGGGCAGGGGGAACCACAAATCAACTCTATTCTACTGACACCATTCAAGAATTTGAGTCCTGGTTGTCAGATTTTCCTTTTCTTTTCTAAAAGAATCCTGAAATTCAGATCCTTATGTGTATTTCCCAATATTTTCTGTTGGCTAATCATTTAAAAATCTTTCAAAGCACAGCTCAGGCCTGACAAAATATATCTTTTTCCTTAATTCAGTCCATGGACCACTAGTTTTCAGTCTCCAATGTCATCCAGCTGCTTCGTGTTAGGTAATAAGGCCCAAACAGTACTTAACCTAACTCAGTTCAGAAAAGACAGCTTCCTACAAAAAATTAGCCAGGTGTGGTGGTGCACACCTGTAATCCCAGCTACTTGGGAGGCTGAGGCATGAGAATCACTTAAGCCTCGGAGGCAGAGGTTGCAGTGAGCCGAGATCGCGCCACTGCACTCCAGGAGCCTGTGTGACAGAGCAAGACTGTATCAAAATAAATAAATAAGTAAAGTAATTAAAAATAAAAAGAAAAGAGGACTTCCTGAAGCTAAGAAAAATCATTTCTTAAAAGTTAATACAATTTTAAATTTGATTGCCAGTTTATTATAAGATGTTTTAATCAGATATTTTGCCAAAGTTAGAAAGGGCTAGGATCATGCCTGTAATCCGAACACTTTGGCAGCCCGAGGTGGGTGGATCACTTGAGGTCAGGAGTTTGAAACCAGCCTGGCCAACATGGTAAAACCCCATCTCTACTAAAAATACAAAAAAATTATCTGGGCATGGTGGTGGGCACCTGTAATCCCAGCTACTTGGGAGGCTGAGGCAGAAGAATCGTTTGAACCTGGGAGGCAGAGGTCGCAGTGAGCCGAGATTGTGCCACTTCACTCCAGCCTGGTTGACAGAGTGAGACGCCATCTCAAAAAAAGAAAAAAAAAAAAAAAGAAAGAAAGAAAAGAAAATATAAAAACAGTTCATCCAGTAGAATGAGACGTGGTGGATTAATTTTAGAGGACAGTTATGTCTAAGTGTAGATTTTCCACTGCAAAGACAGATGTATTAGTATTATCTCCAGGTAATTAAGGAAATAGACAAAACAACTCAAACATACAAGTTCTAATGTTTTTATCACACAAACATATACGAATTTTGCCCTGTATTCTTGGAGAAACACAACTATTTTCTCCCTACAACTTGCTTCTCTAGCAATAGGATCTGCCAGAGAATACAGCTATGAGTATGTTTTCCAGGAAAAATTTGTTGTATTTTAAATAGACAATTTTTTCATCTTTTTATATGAAAGTCTTATTTGCTATTTATAGAGGCCTATTTGTTTTAGCTGCCTACCTGGTTGGAGTGACAAAGAACCAGCTTTTCTTGCTGAAAACTGAACCAAACCATTTTAATACTCCTGCTTCCCTAGACAAACTTTTTCTAAATAAACATAATCATGGGTGCTGGGTGTTTTATTTTGTAATTAAAGCCTAAAATCATCCCTTGTCTTATATTCCTCTTCACGTCTATACATATACTCATCCTTTTCTACCTCCCTCATGCACAGAACCACAAATTTACAACTGACTGAAATGAATATATTTCAAGATGTATTTATTTTTCTCTCCAAGCTCTGCAAGAAAAACTGTCTAGAAGCCAGTGACCATTAATAACTCCTTTCTTGCCAAGTAGCTACTGGTATTTGTTCAAAACATATTCATAGCTTGCCACTCTAACAACTTGGAAAGTAGTTTAAAATCACTACCATCCTTTTCCATCCCACAGCAATTTTGCATTTCAGTGCTTCACTGGACATCTCAGGAATAATCAACAGGACTCAGATTTTCCTCTTAACTTGTAGGGTAGAACTTTGATGGTAGGGATGTCAAATCTTGGAAGGTTTGACTAAACCCCACTTCCTTCTCCTTCCCCTCAATGTGGGCATCCCTAAGATTCTGTCCTTTTCTTGCTCCTAATTTTCTTCCTCAGAGCTCTCACCTCTCCCGTGGGATCAATGATTCCTTTCATAAAGATGGTTGGTAGAACTATCATCTTATTATGTTTGTGTTCTTATATGTAACATTGTGTATTTTATATATAACATAAAATGTACTATTTTAGCCATTTTAAGCATACATTTCAGTGACATTATTGTGCAACCATCACCACCGTCACACATCTCCAGAACTTTTATCTTCCCAAACTGAAACTCCATCCCATTAAACAGTAACTTCCCATTCCTTCCTTCTCCAAGCCCCTGGCAACCACCATTCCACTTTTTGTCTCTATGATTTTTTTTTTTTTTTTTCAGATAAGGTCTCACTCTGTCACCCAGGCTGGAGGGCAGTGGCGTGATCTCAGTTCACTGCAACTTCTGCCTCCCGGATTCAAGTGATTCTCCTGCCTCAGCCTCCCAAGTAGTTGGGATTACAGGTGGGCACCACCACATCTGGCTAACTTTTGTATTTTTATTTTATTTATTTATTTATTTTTGAGATGGTGTCTCACTCTGTTGCCCAAGCTGGAGTGCAGTGGCATGATCTCGGCTCACTGCAACTTCCACCTCCCGAGTTCAAGCGATTCTCCTGCCTCAGCCTCCAGAGTAGCTGGGATTACAGGCGCCTGCCACCATGCCCTGCTAATTTTTGTATTTTTAGTAGAGATGGAGTTTCATCATGTTGGCCAGGCTGATCTTGAATTCCTGACTTCAAGTGATCTGCACGTCTCGGCCTCCTAAAGTGCTGGGATTACAGGCATGAGCCACTGTGCCTGGCCAAAGTTTCTTTTCTAACGTCTCGTATGAAGACTTCTCTTCTAAGCTCCATCTCCACATTTCCAGCTGTAGTGGATACTTTTCTTAGTTGCGCTATGGCTGATCAATCCTTCTGTATGAAACTCCTACTCCTCAGTAACTCAGGCTTAAGAAATATAAGGTAGCTTTTACTTTTCATCTCTTTTATTGTCATTATTCCAACTTAGACTCTTAATATTTTTACCTCTACCTCCAATTCATACTGTTCTATCTTGCTAAACTAAACTTAAAATATCTTCTGACACTTTCCTTTCCAATACCCTCTAGCTATTTAAATAATTTCTAAAATTCTTAGCTAAATGTCAGAGGCCCTCTTGATCTATTCCTTACTCTTAGTTTGTTTGGAATACTATAACAAAATATCTTAGACTGGGTAAATTATAAATAAGAGAAACGTATTTCTCCACAGTTCTGAAGGCTGGGAAGTCCCCGATCAAGGCACTAGCAGATTTGAGTCTGGTAGATGCTTACCCTCTGGTTCATAGATGACATCTCTTGCTGTGTCCTCACATGGTGGAAGGGGCAAACTCTGTGTCCTCACATGGCAGAAGGGCAAAAGTGGGGACAAATGCTGTGCCATCACATGACAGAAGAGATGAAAAGGCCAGGAAGCTCTCTAATGGACTTGTAAAAGGCCATTATTAATTCCATTGTTTGAGAGTTAATCACTTTCCCAAATGCCCCATCTCTTAATACCACCACGATGAGGATTAATTTTTTTTTTTTTCAACCTGGAGTTTCACTCTTGTTGCCCAGGCTGGAGTACAATGGCACGATCTCAGCTCACTGCAACCTCCGCCTTCCATTTCAAGCAATTCTCGTACCTCAGCCTCCCGAGTAGCTGGGATTACAGGTGCGTGCCACCACGGCTGGCTAAGTTTTGTATTTTTAGTAGAGACAGGGGTCTCACCATGTTGGTCAAGCTGGTCATGAACTCCTGACCTCAAATGATTCACCTGCCTCAGCCTTGGAAAGTGTTGGGATTACAGGCATGAGCCACCGCACCCAGCCGGAGATTACATTTTGACATGAATTTTGGAGGGATGAAAATATTCAAACCACAGCACTAGCCGACATTTTTAGTTTCCATATCAGTTGATTAATCTCAACAGAGTCAACCATCCACTCCACTCCATCTGTATCTATTAAACTCATTATATGCCTTGTGTTTTCCTGCCTGAATATCTTGGCCATGCCATTTTCTATATCTGGACAGCCTTTCTCTCTCTCTTCACTATCTCCTCCTACACATCTTCCTGTGGATTGCAGCACACACTGATGTCTCTCTTTTCTCTCTTTAGTAATTATTGTAAATCTCTCTTTTACTTCTTAGCAAATAACTGTCTTGGAATTATTTTTCCACTTTTCTATGTCTTAGTTTCCAGCTAGATTGTACATTCCTGGAGTTAGGGACTATGTCATTTACTTATTCATTCCATAGTGACTGAGTACCTCTGGAATGTTTTTGGCCCTGTGCTGGGGTTACAAATTGGTTTGTGGTGTGCTCACTGCTTTTAAGTTGCTCACATGGGGATGTAGACACAAAGGCAAATTATTGCAATTCAATATGATAATGGCTTTAGTGGAGCCACAGACAGAAAAAGAATAGCTAACCTTACCTAGGGGAACTGAAAAGGGCTTATACTTGACATTTCCACATTGACCAATGACCCCCTAAAGAATCACATAAATTCCTTGTAGGTGATAACTCATGATTTTCACAATTGATTTTTCTGTCACTCTAGAGAAACCATTAGTCTTTTCATGAATTTGTCTGCAGTATTCACATGTGTAGATGTTTTTAAACTACCGATTGTTAGGAAAAATTGTCAGGCCCTAATGAATTAGAATGTTTTTTTGCAATTCAAATTTACAATGGGTACATATAAACCCCTACCTTGAAGACGGTGTTCCAGGAGTCAGGAAATTGCTGCAGTACATGGTCTACTTCCCAAAGCCTGGATGATTGGTGAAGAATGGATGTCTGGAGAATAAAGTGATAGTATTCAAGGCTAGGCACAGTGGCTTATGCCTATAATCCTAGCACTTTGGGTGATTCTCTTGAGCCCAGGAGTTCAAGACCAGCCTGGGCAACATGGTGAAACTTCATCTCTACAAAAAATACACACACACACACACACACACAAAATAGCCAGGCATGGTGGCATGTGCCTGTGATCCTAGCTACTTGGGAGGTTAAGGTGGGAGGATTGCTTGAGGCCAGGAGTTAGAGGCTGCAGTGAGCTATGATTGTTCCACCGCACTCCAGCCTGAGTGACAAAAAGAGATCCTGTCTCAAAAAAAAAAAAATACATGAAAATAAATGCATAAAATAAAAATATAATAAAAAGAGGATACTATTCAGGTAACACCCAGTACTCAAAAGAAAAGATGGTAAAACTTTTAAAGATTATGTTATTTTTGATGGGGGGACGTGTCTTAGTGCATTCCTGCTGCTGTAATAAAATGCCACAGACTGAGTAATTATAAATATTAGAAATTTATTTCTCCTAGTTTTGGAGACTGGGGAGTCCAAGTTCAAGGCTCAGACACATTTGGTGTCTGGTGGGGACCCACTGTCTGTTTCCAAGATAGCGTCTTGTTGCTATATCCTCCAGAGAGGATGAACGCTATGTTCTTACCTGGTGGAAAGGATTGTAGGATAAAAGAGACTAAGATGCTGTCGTCAACCTTTTTTATAAGAACACTAATCTCATTCCTAAGGATGGAGTGCTTATGCCTTAATTGCTTCCCAAAAGGCCCCCACCTCTTACTGTTATCACATTGGGTATTGGGTTCCAACATGAATTTTGGAGAAAAACACACATTTGAATCATAGGCAAGTGGGAATCTTATATGTAGATATTTTCATTTCTCTTCCCTTCTCATAAGGTCCATACCTCAAAGCCTGCTGGATGTCGCTGATTTCATGTGTTAAAGAAGGAAAACCCTTTCCTGCCTCTGAGGACTTTTGCCTAGAGTTCAGTTAATTAGGAAAGGGGAAAAACTAGTCTTGAGAATCTGCCTCTAATGGGATGACATCCCAGCTCTTTAACGCTGCATCTATGATATTCCTCACCTGTACATCCAGTTAAATGAGATCATTTATTGCTTTATTCAACAGATACTTGTTGAAGGTCTATTGTCTGCCAGAGGCTCAGAGTAAATCACTGTTAGTCCATTTGTGCTGCTATAACAAAATATCCAAAACTAGGTAATTTATAAACAAGAGAAATTTATTTCTTACAGTTCTAGAGGCTGAGAAGTCCAAGATTAAGGTGCTGGCAGGGTCAGTGCCTGGCGAGGGCTGCTCTCTGCTTTCGGATGGTGCCTTGTTGCTGTATCTTCCAGAGGGGATGAATACCATGTCTGCACATGGTGGAAGGACAAAAAAGGGGCTCTGGAACTCACTTGAGCTTTTTTTATAAGGAGATTTATCCTATTCATAGAGCCCTCATGACCTAATCACCTCCCCAAAGCCCCACCTCTTTTTTTTTTTTGAGACAGGGTCTCATTCTGTCAACCAGGCTGGAATGCAGTGGCATGATCATGGCTCACCGCAGTCTCAAACCCAAACGATCCTCTTACCTCAATTTCCTGAGTAGCTGGGACTACAGATGTGCACCATTATATCTGGCTAATTAAAAAAAAAATTGTTTTTGTAGAGATGGGGGTCTCACTATGTTGCCCAGGCTGGTCTTGAACTCCTGAGCTCAAGCAAACCTTCCACCTTGGCCTCCCAAAAAATGCTGGAATTACTGGCGTGTGCCACCAAGCCTGGCCCAAGCCCCACCTGTTGATGTCATCACCTTAGGGGTTAAGTTCCAACATGAATTTTGGAGGGACACATACATTCAAACCATAGCAATCACAGGAATGGTGTTTACCTTTTTGGAGCTGACACAGATAAAATAGAGTCACAAACAAGAATTAACTAGAAAAATTGATAGGTTTTATCAAGGAAGCACAAATGTCAGCAACAGAGAAAAATTAGGTAGGACTCTCTGTGTTTGCCCAGAGAAGTGTATTCCAAGGAGGTGACATTAAAGTTGGCAGAAAGATGAGGAAGAGCCAGGCAGCCTTAGAGTAGAGGGAGTGTCCCAGGAAAGAGAGAACTGTGTGTATGAGAGGGTCCCAGGATGGGGGGACAGGGAGAGAGGAGGGCTGGAGAGCACTAACCCCATCTAACTGGCAGGGATATGACATGGGAGTTAAAGAGTACAGACTCAGGAACCAGATTGACCGGGTTCAAGTCTCCACTCTGCCTCTGCTAACCCTGTGATTTCATGTAAGCTTCGAGTTCCATTTTTCAGTTGTCTCATCTATAAAATGGAGGTTAAACATAATACTTGTCTCATAGGGTTTCAGGAGAAGCCATAAACCCACTTTTTTACATGAACTCTCCCAATTTTTAAATGTTGGTCACTTATTTGGAAAGATTAAAAAAAAAAAAAAAAACTGAGTAAATTGACCGGGCCCAGTGGCTCACACCTGTAATCTCAGCACTTTGGGAGGCAGAGGCGGGTGGATCCCTTGAGTTCAAGAGTTCAAGATTAGCCTGGGTGGCCAGGTGTGGTGGCTCACGCCTGTAATCCCGGCACTTTGGGAGGCCAAGGCAGGCAGATCATGAGGTCAGGACCTGCCTGGCCAGCATGGTGAAATCCCATCTCTACTAAAGATACAAAAAATTAGCTGGGCGTGGTGGTGTGCACCTGTAATCCCAGCTACTCGGGAGGCCGAGGCAGGAGAATCAGTTGAACCTGGGGTGACAGGGCAAGACTCCGTCTCAAAAAAAAAAAAATTAGCCTGGGCTACATGGCAAAACCCCGTCTCTACAAAAAATACAGAAATTAGCCAGGTGTGGCGGCATGTGTCTGTGGCTGCAGCTACTTGGGAGGATGAGGTGGGAGGATTGCTTGAGCCGGAAAGGTTGAGGCTGCAGTAAGCTATGAGGGGGCCACTGCACTCAAGCCTGGGTGACAGAGTGAGACCCTGCCTTGAAAAAAAAACAAAAACAAAAACAAAAAAACCGAAACTGAGTATTTAACTCCATTTGTGAACTCCTTATGACTTGGGGGGGTCACTAGTTTACAGTCTTTTATTTGGTGCCTCATATGGCCCATAGTTTGGATTTTTTCCCTCAAGTTTTATGGGAATTCATTGAGATGACATAATCTGACCTATGTTTTAAAGATGATGTGACTGCAGACCAGAAAATGGATTAGAGAGGGCAATGGGGAAGCAGTAAGACTGTTAAGACTTGGATGCAATTTCTAGAATGACCCTAGAATGCTTTAATGACTCAGCTCAGCTGTTTAGTTACTTCCTTTTCCATTTGCTCCCACCCCCAAACTCCCATTAGTCCAGAGTCATTCTGAGACTTTCTTAAGGCTTCATCCACTTACATTTGGAAGCCTCTGCCCATATTATCTATGTATTTGTTCATTCATCCATTCATTCAACAGACACTTATTTAGTATTTTTCTCTGTGCCAGGTACTGTTCACTGTTCTAAGCACTTGACATTTACTTCTCACAGTCTTCTAGAGGTAGGTATTATTATTACCCTTTTTTTTTTTTCTGAGACAGAGTCTTGCTCTGTCACCCAGGCTGGAGTGCAGTGGCACAATATCAGCTCATTACAACCACCACCTCCCAGGTTCAAGTGATTCTCCTGCCTCAGCCTCCCGAGTAGTGGGGACTACAGGCGTGCGCCACCATTCCAGGCTAATTTTTGTATTTTTAGTAGAGACGGGGTTTCACTATGTTGGCCAGGCTGGTCTTGAACTCCTGACCTCATGATTTGCCTGCCTCATCTTCCCAAAGTGCTGGGGTTACAGGCATGAACCACCGCACCAGGCCTATTATCCCATTTTACAGGTGTCTTGTCCCAGTCCACACTGCTAGAATGAGGAAGAGCTTTTAACTGGGCAGTCAGACTCCAGAGTCTGATTAGAGTTTGCCTTTAATCATGATCTTTTGCTGCCATGGCATCCTGCATTAAATAAAAGTACACATAAATCTGTTAGGGAGAAATGGTGGGGATTGCTATGACTTTGCCTTTGAAAATATTTATTCCTGAATATTACTAAATTTATGGAAGACCTTGAGTTTCTCAACAATCACCAGGCATAATACAAAAATCTTGCAATTCAAAAAATCTGACCTACAGCTGATTTTCAAATGTGGTGAAATGTTTATGAACACTAATTAACAGTGGGCTGTGTGAAGTGGCTCATGCCTGTAATCCCAACACTTTGGGAGGCCGAGGCAAGAGAATTGCTTGAGCTCAGGAGTTCAAGACCAGCCTGGACAACATAGCAAGACTTTGTTCTCTACAAAAAAAATTAAAAAATTAGCCAGGTGTGGTAGCACACACCTGTAGTTCTAGCTACTAGGGAGGCTGAGGTGGGAAGATTGCTTGAACTCAGGAGGTGGAGGCTGCGGAGCTGTGATTGTACCACTGCATTCCATCCTGGGTGACAGAGTGAGACCCTGTCTCTTAAAAAAATAAAAATAGGTTGGGCTCGGTGGCTCATGCCTGTAATCTCAGCACTCTGGGAGGCTGAGATAGGTGGATAACAAGTCAGGAGTTCAAGACCAGCCTGGCCAATAGGGTGAAACCCTGTCTCTACTAAAAATACACAAATTAGCCGGGCATGGTGGCAGGCGTCTATAGTCCCAGCTACTCGGGGGGCTGAGGCAGGAGAATCGCTTGAACCCAGGAGGCAGAGGTTGCGGTGAGCCAAGGTCACACCACTGCACTCCAGCCTGGGCAACAGAGCAAGACTCTGTCTCTAAATAAATAAATATAAATTAATAGTGGGTGGGTGTGGTGGCTCACACCCGTAATCCCAGCACTTTGGGGGGTCGAGGCGGGCAGGTCACTTGAGGTCAGGAGTTTGAGACCAGCTTGGCCAACACGTAGAAACCCTGTCTCTACTGAAAATACAAACATTAGGCAGGCGAGGTGGTGGGCACTTGTAATCTCAGCTACTCGGGAGGCTGAGACAGGAGAGTTGCTTGAACCAGGGAGACAGAGGTTGCAGTGAGCTGAGATTGCGCCACTGCACTCCAGCCTGGGTGACAGAGCGAGACTCTGTCTCAAAAAATTAAAAATAAAATAAAACAAATTAATAAGTGAGTGACAGTGACATAATGCAATGTGTTGTAGACATTTAATTAATCATTTATTAATTTTGATTTTGCCAATTAAAATTTGTTTGCATGTCTTAAATTACTTCCATGAACCCTGGAACTCCTAAGTATCTAAAGTCCTGACCTCAGTGGCCTGAGGGATGGGCTGGCCTCACAGTGCTCCCAGTCTGTATCCTCCACCTCTGATCCTTTCCTGTCTGTATCTGGGATCCTGGCCCCTACTGGTTCACACCCTACTGACTGAAACCCTGCTCTAAATCCCTGCCCAGAATTGAGCTCCTGCTGCTTTGCTTTCCTCTTGCCACTCCTGCCATAGGGCACTGGAGTTTTGCCCTGCAGATCAGGGGATTGAGTTCCAGATCCCCTGGCCTCACCTGCCCTCTGTGTAGTGTCTGCGGCTGGATTCCCTCTCATTTAGCCTACCTGGATTGCAAGTCACAGGAGCTGACCATTTCCGAACAAAACCCTGAGAGCCAAATCCGTTGTGTTTCTTGGACATTGTGCCAGCCCAGTCAGTACCTCCATTTGGCAGCTCTGTCGTGCCAGCCTCCATTCCACCCTGGAACTCAGGGCGGGTGATGGATCCACTTTGTTGGTTTTTCTGCGTTTTCTCCCACTATCTCTGATGGACCTTCTGGGTACTGAGTAGCACTTCCTTTACATCTGCTTATGTGATTATTTGGATTATTTATGTCTTCCTTGTTACTCATAAGTTCTGCAAAGGTGAGGCTCAACACTGATTTTGCACAGCATTGTATCCCAGAATCTAACAGTGCCAGGCACTTAGATGGTGTTCCGCATATTTTTATTGGATAGATTAATGACACTGAGGTGCATTTTCTGTTTACCCTTCCTGTTCTGTTCCCTTTTTTTCTCTTCCCTTTTTCATTTTTTCCTAGTTCCTCTACTCTCTTGGCTTCTTCAAATTCTTTATTTATTTTTTTAATTATACTTTAAGTTTTAGGGTACATGTGCACATCATGCAGGTTAGTTACATATGTATACATGTGCCATGCTGGTGTGCTGCACCCGCTAACTCGTCATCCACCATTAGGTATATCTCCCAATGCTATCCCTCCCCCCTCCCCCCACCCCACAACAGTCCCCAGAGTATGATATTCCCCTTCCTGTGTCCATGTGATCTCATTGTTCAGTTCCCACCTATGAGTGAGAATATGTGGTGTTTGGTTTTTGTTCTTGCGATAGTTTACTGAGAATGATGATTTCCAATTTCATCCATGTCCCTACAAAGGACATGAACTCATCATTTTTTATGGCTGCATAGTATTCCATGGTGTATATGCACCACATTTTCTTAATCCAGTCTATCATTGTTGGACATTTGGGTTGGTTCCAAGTCTTTGCTATCGTGAATAATGCTGCAATAAACATATGTGTGCATGTGTCTTTATAGCAGCATGATTTATAGTCCTTTGGGTATATACCCAGTAATGGGATGGCTGGGTCAAATGGTATTTCTAGTTCTAGATCCCTGAGGAATCGCCACACTGACTTCCACAATAGTTGAACTAGTTTACAATCCCAGCAACAGTGTAAAAGTGTTCCTATTTCTCCACATCCTCTCCAGCACCTGTTGTTTCCTGACTTTTTAATGATTGCCATTCTAACTGGTGTGAGATGGTATCTCATTGTGATTTTGATTTGCATTTCTCTGATGGCCAGTGATGATGAACATTTTTTCATGTGTTTTTTGGCTGCATAAATGTCTTCTTTTGAGAAGTGTCTGTTCATGTCCTTCGTCCACTTTTTGATGGGGTTGTTTGTTTTTTTCTTGTAAATGTGTTTGAGTTCATTGTAGATTCTGGATATTAGCCCTTTGTCAGATGAGTAGGTTGCGAAAATTTTCTCCCATTTTGTAGGTTGCCTGTTCACTCTGATGGTAGTTTCTTTTGCTGTGCAGAAGCTCTTTAGTTTAATGAGATCCCATTTGTCAATTTTGTCTTATGTTGCCATTGCTTTTGGTGTTTTGGACATGAAGTCCTTGCACATGCCTATGTCCTGAATGGTAATGCCTAGGTTTTCTTCTAGGGTTTTTATGGTTTTAGGTCTAACGTTTAAGTCTTTAATCCATCTTGAATTGATTTTTGTATAAGGTGTAAGGAAGGGATCCAGTTTCAGCTTTCTACATATGGCTAGCCAGTTTTCCCAGCACCATTTATTAAATAGGGAATCCTTTCCCCATTGCTTGTTTTTCTCAGGTTTGTCAAAGATCAGATAGTTGTAGATATGCAGCGTTATTTCTGAGGGCTCTGTTCTGTTCCATTGATCTATATCTCTGTTTTGGTACCAGTACCATGCTGTTTTGGTTACTGTAGCCTTGTAGTATAGTTTGAAGTTGGGTAGTGTGATGCCGCCAGCTTTGTTCTTTTGGCTTAGGATTGCCTTGGCGATGCGGGCTCTTTTTTGGTTCCATATGAACTTTAAAGTAGTTTTTTCCAATTCTGTGAAGAAAGTCATTGGTAGCTTGATGGGGATGGCATTGAATCTATAAATTACCTTGGGCAGTATGGCCATTTTCATGATATTGATTCTTCCTACCAATGAGCATGGAATGTTCTTCCATTTGTTTGTATCCTCTTTTATTTCCTTGAGCAGTGGTTTGTAGTTCTCCTTGAAGAGGTCCTTCACATCCCTTGTAAGTTGGATTCCTAGGTATTTTATTCTCTTTGAAGCAATTGTGAATGGGAGTTCACTCATGATTTGGCTCTCTGTTTGTCTGTTATTGGTGTATAAGAATGCTTGTGATTTTTGTACATTGATTTTGTATCCTGAGACTTTGCTGAAGTCACTTATCAGCTTAAGGAGATTTTGGGCTGAGACAATTTCCTATCCAGCCAAACTAAGCTTCATAAGTGAAGGAGAAATAAAATACTTTATAGACAAGCAAATGCTGAGAGATTCTGTCATCACCAGGCCTGCCCTAAAAGAGCTCCTGAAGGAAGCACTAAACATGCAAAGGAACAACCGGTACCAGCCACTGCAAAATCATGCCAAAATGTAAAGACCATCAAGACTAGGAAGAAACTGCATCAACTAACGAGCAAAATCACCAGCTAACATCATAATGACAGGATCAAATTCACACATAACAATATTAACCTCAAATGTAAATGGACTAAATGCTCCAATTAAAAGACACACACTGGCAAACTGGATAAAGAGTCAAGACCCATCAGTGTGCTGTATTCAGGAAACCCATCTCACATGCAGAGACACACATAGGCTCAAAATAAAAGGATGGAGGAAGAGCTATCAAGCAAATGGAAAACAAAAAAAGGCAGGGGTTGCAATCCTAGTCTCTGATAAAACAGACTTTAAACCAACAAAGATCAAAAGAGACAAAGAAGGCCATTACATAATGGTAAAGGGATCAATTCAACAAGAAGAGCTAACTATCCTAAATATATATGCACCCAATACAGGAGCACCCAGATTCATAAAGCAAGTCGTGAGTGACCTACAAAGAGACTTAGACTCCCACACATTAATAATGGGAGACTTTAACACCCCACTGTCAACATTAGACAGATCAACGAGACAGAAAGTCAACAAGGATACCCAGGAATTGAACTCAGCTCTGCACCAAGCAGACCTAATAGACATCTACAGAACTCTCCACCCCAAATCAACAGAATATACATTTTTTTCAGCACCACACCACACCTATTCCAAAATTGACCACATAGTTGGAAGTAAAGCTCTCCTCAGCAAATGTAAAAGAACAGAGATTATAACAAACTACCTCTCAGACCACAGTGCAATCAAACTAGAACTCAGGATTAAGAAACTCACTCAAAACTGCTCAACTACATGGAAACTGAACAACCTGCTCCTGAATGACTACTGGATACATAACGAAATGAAGGCAGAAATAAAGATGTTCTTTGAAACCAGTGAGAACAAAGACACAACATACCAGAATCTCTGGGACACATTCAAAGCAGTGTGTAGAGGGAAATTTATAGCACTAAATGCCCACAAGAGAAAGCAGGAAAGATCCAAAATTGACACCCTAACATCACAATTAAAAGAACTAGAAAAGCAAGAGCAAACACATTCAAAAGCTAGCAGAAGGCAAGAAATAACTAAAATCAGAGCAGAACTGAAGGAAATAGAGACACAAAAAACCCTTCAAAAAATTAATGAATCCAGGAGCTGGTTTTTTGAAAGGATCAACAAAATTGATAGACTGCTAGCAAGACTAATAAAGAAAAAAAGAGAGAAGAATCAAATAGACACAATAAAAAATGATAAAGGGGATATCACCACCGATCCCACAGAAATACAAACTACCATCAGAGAATACTACAAACACCTCTATGCAAATAAACTAGAAAATCTAGAAGAAATGGATAAATTCCTCGACACATACAGTCTCCCAACACTAAACCAGGAAGAAGTTGAATCTCTGAATAGACCAATAACAGGAGCTGAAATTGTGGCAATAATTAACAGCTTACCAACCAAAAAGAGTCCAGGACCAGACGGATTCACAACCGAATTCTACCAGAGGTACAAGTAGGAACTGGTACCATTCCTTCTGAAACTATTCCAATCAATAGAAAAAGAGGGAATCCTCCCTAACTCATTTTATGAGGCCAGCATCATTCTGATACCAAAGCCGGGCAGAGACACAACCAAAAAAGAGAATTTTAGACCAATATCCTTAATGAACATTGATGCAAAAATCCTCAATAAAATACTGGCAAAACGAATCCAGCAGCACATCAAAAAGCTTATCCACCATGATCAAGTGGGCTTCATCCCTGGGATGCAAGGCTGGTTCAATATATGCAAATCAATAAATGTAATCCAGCATATAAACAGAGCCAAAGACAAAAGCCACATGATTATCTCAATAGATGCAGAAAAAGCCTTTGACAAAATTCAACAACCCTTCATGCTAAAAACTCTCAATAAACTAGGTATGTAAATGGGACGTATCTCAAAATAATAAGAGCTATCTATGACAAACCCACAGCCAATATCATACTGAATGGGCAAAAACTGGAAGCATTCCCTTTGAAAACTGGCATAAGACAGGGATGCCCTCTCTCACCACTCCTATTCAACATAGTGTTGGAAGTTGTGGCCAGGGCAATTAGGCAGGAGAAGGAAATAAAGGGTATTCAATTAGGAAAGAGGAAGTCAAATTGTCCCTGTTTGCAGACGACATGATTGTATATCTAGAAAACCCCATTGTCTCGGCTTCTTCAAATTCTTAATCTTTTTGTCTGATAAGAGATGGTTTTTCTTTCCCTGTTCATGTATTTTGAATCAAAGGGTGCTATTTCCCATTTCCATCTTCATTTTCAAATGTGTGGTCGTACAATGCTGTTCCAAATATATATATCTGGAAGACCAGGTTAAAGGCTCAGACAGATTTGGTGTCTTGTAGGGACCCTGTCTCTGTTTTCCAAGATGTTGCTTGGAAACAGCAGCCTTGTTGCTACATCCTCCAGAGGGAATGAACACTATGTTCTCATGTGGTGGAAGTGATGGTAGACAAAAGAGACTAGGGTGCTCTCTTCAACCTTTTTATTTTTGATGGAGTCTCCCTCAGTTGCTCAGGCTGAAATCTGAAGTCGTGATCTTGGCTCACTGCAACCTCTGCCTCCTGGGTTCAAGAGATTCTCCTGCCTCAGCCTCCCAAATAGCTGGGATTACAGGCGCCTGTCACCACACCAGGCTAATTTTTGTATTTTTAGTAGAGACAGGGTTTCACCATGTTGGCCAAGCTGGTCTCGAACTCCTGACCTCAAGCGATCTGCCTGCCTCCACCTCCCAAAATGCTGGGATTACAGGCGTGAGCCACCGTGCCCAGCCCCCGCCTTTTTTTTTTTTTATAAGAACAATAATCCCATTCGTAAGGATGGATATGGCCAGGTGCAGTGGTGCATATCTATAGTCCCAGCTAGTCAGAAGGCTGAGGCAGAAGGATCGTTCGTGCCCAGTAGTTGGAGACCCAGCCTAGGCAACAAAGCAAGAACCTGTCTCAAAACCACAACAACACAAAAAACAAGTGGCAGCTTCAGCAAATGGAATTATAAGGTGGATGTATAGTACTCTCAAACACCATAACACTGAAAAAAAAAAAATCAGAGGAAAAAGAGAACTTAACTCTGCACAGGAAAAAAGGCAGTGGGTAGTATTTTTCAAATGTCTTGACATTCTAAGAAGTCCCTCAACAGTTAATAAATACGATTTTCTTTGGAAACTGCCTGTGAAATATTTTAATATTTAAGATTTGTTTTGGTTATTAAGCTTATGTAACATGCCAAGGCAGATATTAAGTTACAAAATTCTTGTCACAGTTGAATATGACAACAACCCATTAGTCTAGACCTTAAAATGAAACTAGTTCATACAGTAATTTTTTTTTTTTTTTTTTTGAGACAGGAGCTTGCTCTGTCATCCAGGCTGGAGTGCAGCATGCAACGCCAGCTTACTGCAACCTCTGCCTCCTGGGCTTAAGCCATTCTCTCACCTCAGCCTCCCGAGTAGCTGGGACTACAAGCGCATGCCACCACACCCAGCTAATTTTCTTTTTTTTTGATGTTTTGTTGAGACGGGGTCTCACTATATTGCCTGGGCTGTTCTCTAACTCCTGGGCTCAAATGATCCTCCTGCCTCAGCCTCTCAAAGTGTTGCAATTACACACGTGAGCCACCACAACCCACCCATAATAAATATTTGTAATTTCTACAATGCTTGTCATCTGCAGCCCTTCAATGACCAGCAAACACAAACAGCCTTATTTTCCTGTGGTTGAATACATTTCATAACACCTGGTAGCCAAGCTTACTCTGAGCCCCATGAGACAGGAAGGGAAGTATATGCTTAGATCAAGACACTTAGTATCTTGCAAGAAAAGAAATGGGTGCTAAAAGGTAAGTGGCCTGACAACATTTCCTAGAGAAATGCGTGAGGTATGGGGAACTCTGAGTAGAGCCCAGATTTTTCTTCTGGGAATCATCAGCTCTGAGGAATTAAGGGAAAGGTGAAATCATGGTTTGTCCTGTGTTGAAAAGTTTAGTAATCTTTCAACTCACATATCATACTGGACTATTCCCTACTTTTTTTTATTTTTTTATTTATTATTTATTTATTTATTTATTTATTTATTTATTTATTTATTTTTGAGACAGAGTTTCGCTCTTGTTGCCCAGGCTGGAGTGCAATGGCATAATCTTGGCTCACCACAACTTCCGCCTCCCAGGTTCAAGCAATTCACCTGCCTCAGCCTCCCGAGTAGCTGGGATTACAGGCATGTGCCACCATGCCTGGCTAATGTTTTGTATTTTTAGTAGAGACAGGGTTTCTCCATGTTGGTCAGGCTGGTTTTGAACTGCCGACCTCAGGTGATCCACCCACCTCAGCCTCCCGAAGTGCTGAAATTACAGGCGTGAGCCACCATACCTGACCTTTCTTTTCTCTTTTGTTTCTTTATTTTCTTTCCTTTTTTTTTTTTTTTTTGAAAGAGTCTCCTTTTGTCACCCAGGCAGGAGTATAGTGGTGTGATCTTTGCTCATTTCAACCTCCACCTCCTGGGTTCAAGAGATTCTCCTGCCTCAGCCTCCTGAGTAGCTGGAGCTACAAGCATGCACCACCACGCGGGCTAATTTTTTGTATTTTTAGTGGAGACAGGGTTTCACCATGTTGGCCAGACTGATCTCGAACTCCTGACCTCAGGTGATCTGCCCCTCTCAGCCTCCCAAAGTGCTGGGATTACAGGTTTGAGCCATGGCGCCCAGCCAGTTCCCTACTCTTTTATACCATTAGGATATAAACCAACAGACTGGTTGATTTGAACATTTAGAACAGCTTTTCTGGTACTTAGTGTTTGTCAAAATATGGAGAAAACAATGTAACAGAATCAGTGGTCAGCTGAGTTCACTTGAGTCCTGGCCCTGCCAACAAGTTAGCTATGTGCCCTTGGGCGTATCTCACTGTCAGACCTCAGAAGAGGAAGGAAGGGAGGGAGAGAGAGAGATTGAGAGAGAGAGAGGAAAGGAAGGAAGGAAGGAAGGAGGGAGGGAGGGAAGGGTGGGCGAAAAAAGAGAAGAAGAGAGGGAAAGAAAGAGAGTGATGAAGGGAGAAAGGGAGTAAAGGAAGGAGGGAAGGAGGAAGAAAAGAAAGGGAGGGATGGAAAAAAGATGAAACAAAATGATTATGAAGCTCTGTTTCAGTTGTAATAGTCAAAACCATGATTCTTTTTTATTTCCTTTTCCTTTTTCTTCTTTACAACACAAGAGCAACTTCACAAGAAAAAGTGCGAAGTCACAATTGATAGATACACATGGCTTTCTCCCATCTGGTTTTGGCAGGACATCCAATGATTCCTTTGTTCTAAAAAAATATTTAAAATCATAGATTATAAAAACAAATGGAAAAACATTCCATGCTCATGGATTGCAAGAATTAATATCATTTGAATGGCCATACTGCCCAAAGCAATCTACAGATTCAACACTATTCCTATCAAACTACCAATGTCATTTTTCACAGAATTAGAAAAAAACTATCCCAGAATTCTTTTTTTTCTTTTTTCTTTTTTTTTTTTTTTTTGAGACAGAGTCTCGCTCAGTGCAATGGTGTGATCTCAGCTCACTGCAACCTCTGCCTCCCAGACTCAAGCAATTTTTCTGCTTCAGCCTCCCAAGTAGCTAGGATTATAGGCACCCACTAACATGCCCAGCAAATTTTTGTATTTTTAGTAGAGACGGGGTTTCACCATGTTGGCCAGGCTGGTCTTGAACTCCTGACCTCAGGTGATCCACCCACCTCGGCCTCTGAGGCTAAGGCACACTTACAGGTTTGAGCCACTGTGCCCGGCCCTCAAATTCATATGGAACCAAAAAAAAAAAGAAAAGAAAAAGAAAACTTGAACAGCTACAGCAATCCTAAGCAAAAAGAACAAAGCCAGAGACATCACATTATACAACTTCAAATTATACTATAAGGTTAGAAAGAACCAACACAGCATGATACTGGTATAAAAACAGACACACAGACCAATGGAACAGAATGAAAACCCCAGAAATAAAGCTGCACACCTACAACCATCTGATCTTCAATAAAGTTGACAAAAACAACAATGGGCAGAGGATTCTCTATTTAATAAAATAAAAGGTGCTGGAATTACTGGCTAGCCATATGCAGAAGAATGAAACTGGATCCCTCCCTTTCATCATATACAAAAACTGACTCAAGATGGATTAAAAATTAAAGTGTAATACCTCAAACGATAAAAATCCCGGAAGAAAACCTAGGAAATACCATTCTGGACATTGGCCTTAGCAAAGAATTTTTGACTAAGTCCTCAAGAGCAATTGCAATAAAAAAAAATTGACAAGTGGAACCTAACTAAACTAAAAAGGTTTTGCACAGCAAAGAAACTATCAACAGACTAAACAGATAACCCACAGAATGGGAGAAAATTTTTGCAAACTATGCATTTGACAAAAGTCTAATATCCAGAATCTGTGAGGAACTTAATAAGCAAAAAACAACCTTATTAAAAAATGAGCAAAGAACATGAACAGACACTTCTCAGAATAAGACATACAAGTGGCCAACAAACATATGAAAAAATGCTCAAAACTACTAATCTTCAGAGAAATGCAAATCAAAACCACAATGAGATACCACCTTATACCAGTAGAGTGGTTACTATTAAAAAGACAAAAAATAACAGATGCTGGCTGGTTGCAGCAGCTCACGCCTGTAATCCTAGCACTTTGGGAGGCTGAGGCAGGCAGATCATCTGAAGTGGGGAGTTCAAGACCAGCCTGACCAACATGGAGAAACCCCGTAAACACTAAAAATACAAAAATAGCCGGGCATGGTGGTACATGCCTGTAATCCCAGCTACTAGGGAGGCTGAAGCAGGGGAATCGCTTGAACCAGGAAGGCAGAGGTTGTGGTGAGTCGAGATCATGCCATTGCACTCCAGCCTGGGCAACAAGAGCGAAACTCAGTCTCAAAAAATATAAAATAACAGATGCTGGAGAGGCTGTGGAGAAAAGGGAATGCTTATATACTGAAGGTGGGAATGTAAATTGGTCCAGCCTCTATGGAAAGCAGTTTGGAGATTTCTCAAAGAACTAAAAATAGAACTACCATTCCATCCAGCAATCTCATTACTGGGTATATATCCAAAAGAGAATAAATTGTTCTACCAAAAAGACACAGACATTTGTATGTTCATTACAGCACTATTCACAACAGCAAATATGTGGAATCAACCTAGATACCCATCAGCAGTGAACTGGATAAAGAAAATGTGATACATATACAGCATGGAATACAATACAGCCATAAAAAAGAATGAAATCATGTCCTTTGTAGCAATATGGATGCAGTTGGAGGCCATGATCCTAAGGAAGTTAACACAGGAGCAGAAAACCAAATACTGCATGTTTTCACTTTAAATGGAAGCTAAACATTGGGTAGATATGGACATAAAGATGGGAACAGTAGACACTGACAACTGCTAGAAGGGCAGACGGAGAGAGGCAAGGCCTGGAAAATGACCTATAGGGCACTATGCTTACTACCTGGGTGATGGGACTATCTGTACCCCAAACCTCAGTGTCATGCAATATGTCAAGTAAGAAACTTACACATGTATCTCCTGAACATAAAATAAAAGTTGAAAAAATGCTTTGTGTTGTGTTTCCTCACAAGAAAGAAGCAGCTAACCAGTCTGGATCATCAGAGAGTGCCTCTCCTACCCAGTGGAAGGAGATCCTTTTGCTCGGCTGGGGCAGAATTATTAGTTGGCAGGTACAGAAACTGCAGGGGTATCTGGACATTACATTCTCTTATCTCATTTTTGCACTTTGCCCGTATTAACCAACTACCTAGACCTTCACTGCATACCACATGGACTGTGAATGGCTGCTTTCACTTGCTTTGTTGTTAAGTCATATTAATACATGTGTATCAAGTTTCTAGAAAATAATGTCTTTGCAGTGTAGGGAATATGATGAAACCAATGGCACTGTCCCTACCCTAGTGAGATTTGAATGGGCATAGAGAAATGTGCTCTTTCTCTTCAAGGCATGCAACTTCGCCTCCCCTTTCCTTCTCTTTGTTTGGATTCTTGTAGTTGCAAAGGCCAGAAAAACTCTATTAATAAAATTTCCCATAGCAAAATGGGGAACTCTACTGGCTTTTAACACAGACCAGTTTGCACACAGCCGGATTTCAGGATTCAATTATGTTACTGAGTCAGGTCCATCTCTTGGCTAGAATTTCCCTCATGTACACTTTACTCTCTGGAAGGTCCTCGTCAGAAAGGTGAAGCCCAGCAGAACAGCTGGCCTAATCTTCACAACTTTCATCTAGCAACAACAAAAAAATACCTCTTTTCTGGTCCCTTCAGCAATAGTTGTGGGATTGGTTCAGAGTGGGTCCGATTGGGTGGGTGCCATTCCTGAATCAGTCACTGTGGCTAAGGGAAGGGATGCTCCGATTGGTCTGGTCTTAGTTAACAGTCAACAAAAGGAGCTGAGAATGTGGTTGACCCCACTCACTCAGCTACAGGGACTGACAATGGGCAGGGGACAAAATTTCCCAAGAGAAAGGAAGGACACCTTTACTTAACTCCAAGAAGAGTGAATGAATACTGGCCAGGCTATGTGAACCAATATCCACATTATCCTATAACATGAATCTTCTGAATCTCTTCATTCAGAAGAATAAGGGAGACTAAGCAGGCAGAGGGACGATGAGATCAACCAGGTTGAAGTTGGATACTTGACCAACCCCAGTATCATTTTATCCTAAGGACTAACTGAACCAAGTACTAAGTAGACTGTCCACTTTTCTGTTTATCTTTGTCATATCACAAGTTAGAATTCTTACAAATCCTTAGTAAAGCTGCTCCTTACAATGTACACAGGGTTTTGCTACATTATTGTTTAAATGTTGAAAAGGGTTTCTTTTTTCATCCCTCATTGCATTTTGGTTTTTCATAGTGTGCAATTTTGCTGCATTTATAATCATTATGTACTTTGTTTTGGGAGAATGCATTTTGTCATAAAAGCTCTTCACACAGCAAGAGGAATGATCAGCTTCACGATCAATATCCCAGGACAACCTGTTTTTTTTTCCTCCCTAAAAATATTTAAAATAAATTGTAAAACTATATGTATAGAAATTGAATAAAGAAACTGAAACCAATTTGATTCTTTTAATCAAGAAATAATTAATGTGTGCATGACAATATTAGAATATTATTTTTAAAAGGCTGGATGTATTTCTTTCCCTTTTCCTTTCACAAAGTTGTCATTTAAATCTAGCTTTGTTTGTGATATAATAATGCAGCACTTGTGCACAAAGTGTGACAAAACTAACAGAAAGACTTTTCTTATGAATAGGAAAAATGAATGTTTTTTAACTTAAAGGAAACTGTATTTAAAATTCAATTTTTGAAAAATATAATAAAGTCAAATATAAATATTATGAACAGATGTTTCTTAAGAAGCTTCTGAAATGAATAGTCACCATCTGGAACCATTTACAAGGAGAAGAAGGTAAGCACGCACCTGTTTCTTTCTTTAAAAAGATGTAATCTCTGTCCCAAATTATAAAGAAGTATGGCAGTTACCATAAAAATGTAATATTCAATTTGTCAAACTGTTTAGAAAAATATTGATAAGAATGTAGATGGTTTAGAAAAGTGTGCTTCTAAAAGGCTTAATCTGTCTTCAGATTTGTTTATAATTTTTTAAAGATAAAACTCTTTAAAGTGGATGCATGTTCTACGTTTCAAAAAACATGCGCAAAACCTCAATAGACACTATCACTGCTGCTGCCACCACTATCATCCAAGGTATCTATTTGCCCATTATTGCATTTTAGATACTCCACAACAAAAGTTGAACCCATATACTCCTTCCAGTTAATGTGATTGATTGCATTAGTGGCTCTAATTAATGCCCTTCCTTTATCCATGCCCTTTGCAACATGGTATTGCAGCAGCTTTCATCAAAAAATGGAGTTTTTGGCCGGGCGTGGTGGCTCATGCCTGTAATCCTAGCACTTTGGGAGGCCAAGGCCGGTGGATCTCCTGAGGTCAGGAGTTCGAGACCAGCCTGGGCAACATGGCGAAACCCCATCTCTACTAAAAATACAAAAATTAGCTAGGCATGGTGGCAGGCGCCTATAATCCCAGCTGCTTGGGAGGCTGAGGGGCAGAAGAATCACTTGAACCTGGGGGGTGTAGATTGCAGTGAGCTGAGATTGCGCCACTTCACTCCAGCCTGAGAGAAAGAGTGAAACTCTGAAATGGAGTCTTGTTGCCCATCCTTTGCGTCTGGGCTGAACTTGTAACTTGCTTTGGCCAACAGAATACAGGAGAAGAAACAGCATGCCAGGTCCAAGACTAGATCTCAGGAGGTTTTGTACTTTCTCATTCTCCCTCGTGGAGCCTTGCTACTGCCATGTAAATAAACTTGGATTATTCTGCTGGAGGAGGAGAGATGACATGGGGGAGAGCCTTGCAAAGGCCATCTTAGAGCAGTAAGACAGCAAGCCAAGATCAGCAGAGCAGCCTTACTTAGCTGTTTGCCTGCAGCAGGAGGCTTTTAATTTCTCCCTGTCTTAGGATTGAGAAGGTGATACAAAAGTTGCTAAAAGATTTTGGGAACTTCTGGCTACTGTCCTTGAACTGTAGGGAGGTAGGCACAGTTTCAGGGACATAGTACAAAAGAGAAGATGCTGGGATTTACAGATAGATCTTGATTTGCAGATTGGAGGCTCTAAATAAAATAGGAAAAACTCATGGGGTTTGTATAGAAATACAATTAACTTATTGAGGAGGATAATCTATTTTAAATTATTTTGGCATATTTTTAAAATAATTACAAATGAGGCTAATCTCTTTATCAAAACCCTTCCTATAAATGAATTCTTCTTGTTCAATAGTTAGCTCCACATGCTGTATGTTCTTCTAAAATACTCAACTACTTTATCTGTAAGTTAATTCGTTTCCCAGCTAATTCATCTTAATTAGAATACTTTTACCATAACTGAATTGAGTTGTATTAACTCCATTGGTAAATTTATCTGAAAGTTCTTGAAACAAAATTTCAAAGAGTGAAGCAATGAAGAGTTACTTTTCACCGGGTGCGGTGGCTCACGCCTATAATCCCAGAACTTTGGGAGGCCGAGGTGGGCAGATCACGAGGTCAGGAATTCTACACCAGCCTTGCCAACATGGCGAAACCCCGTCTCTACTAAAAATACAAAAAATTAGCCCGGTGTGCCGGCAGATGCCTGTAATCCTAGCTACTTGGGAGGCTGAGGCAGGAGAATCACTTGAACCCGGAAGGCGGAGGTTGCAGTGAGCCAAGATCATGCCATTGCACTCCAGCCTGGGTGACAAGAGCAAGACTCTGTCTCAAAAAAAAAAAAAAAAAAAAAAAAAGAATAAAAAGAAAAGTTATGTTTCATATTGGTAATGATCATCTATTGGTTACTTCCCTGGCATCTATCTTCCAGTTTTCCCTTTAGCTTTACTCCACAATGTGAAAACCTCCACAATATAAAACCCTCATTCCTGGTCATGTGATTTGGGTGGAACCAACTTTACTCCAAATGACAGGGGTGGGCTCTGATTGGCTTATGTCCCATGGTCACTTGTGTTGGTTCTGGGGTGATATGCTGCACAGTCAGAGACAACAAGATGCAAGGAGATGTTTGTTGGCCTTCTGTTGTGGAAAAGCTGGGCAATTTCCCTGCATGGTATGAGAACTAGAATTGCGCCGGGTGCGGTGGCTCACGCCTGTAATCCCAGCACTTTGGGAGGCGGAGGCGGGCGGATCACAAGGTCAGGAGATCAAGACCGTCCTGGCTAACACAGTGAAACCCCATCTCTACTAAAAATACAAAAATTAGCCGGGCCTGGCGGCGTGTGCCTGTAGTCTCAGCTGCTGGGGAGGCTGAGGCAGGAGAATGGCGTGAACCCGGGAGGCGGAGCTTGCAGTGAGCCGAGATTGCGCCACTGCACTCCAGCCTGGGCGAAAGAGTGAGACTCCGTCACACACACAAAAAAAAGATAACTAGAATTATGGAAGTTTCCTTCCTTCCTTCCTTCCTTCCTTCCTTCCTTCCTTCCTTCCTTCCTTCCTTCTTTCCTTCCTTCCTTCCTTCCCTCCCTCCCTGCTTTCTTTCTTTCTCTTTCTCTCTTTCTTTCTTTCTTTTTTTTGACTGAGTCTTGCTGTATCGCCCAGGCTGGAGTGCAGTGGGACGATTTCGGCTCACTGCAACCTCTGCCTCCTGGATTCAAGCAATCCTCCTGCCTCAGCCTCCTGAGTAGCTGGGATTACAGGCATGCACCACCAGGCCCAGCTAATTTCTGCATTTTTTAGTAGAGATGGGATTTCACCATGTTGGCCAGGCTGGTCTTGAACTCCTGACCTCAGGTGATCTGCCCACCTCGGCCTCCCAAAGTGCTGGGATTACACGTGTGAACCACCAGGCCCAGCCAGAAGTCATTTTTCTATAAGCAGAGGAGAGGAGATCCTAGAGTTGCCAGAGAGCCACAAAGTGGAGTCTAAGGGTAAAGCCAGACCATAGAAGGCAGAAAAGAGACATATAGAAAAAAAATGGGTCCTTGGAAACATTATTCGAGCTGCTAGATACAGCCTTGCCTGAAGTTAACATTGCCTCTGGAGTTTTCGCTGATGAGACCGATAAATTTCTATTATTATTTAAACCAAATTGAGTTGTTTTCCTCACTTGCAAGTGAAAGATCACTGAAACAATCTGTACCTCTTAGTTTCCAGGTTTGCCTCAAGCACCCTAGTTCAGGCCCTCTTTCCTCTTGCCTGGACTACTGCACTCTCCTAACTACAGGCCCTATTTCAAGATTTTACCTTCAGATCTCTACTTCCCTACTGGGTTAATATCTCTTTTTTTTTTTTTTTGAGACAGAGTCTCGCTCTGTCACCAAGGCTGGAGTGCAGTGACGCAATCTCTGCTCCTTGCAACCTCCGCCTCCCGGGTTCAAGCAATTCTCCTGCCTCAGCCTCCTGAGTAGCTGGGATTACAGGCATGCACCACCACGTCCAGCTAATTCCAGCTAATTTTTGTATTTTTAGTAGAGAGAAGGTTTCACCATATTGGCCAGGCTGGTCTTGAACTCCTGACCTCGTGATCCACCTGCCTTGGCCTCCCAAAGTGCTGGGATTACAGGTGTGAGCCACTGCGCCAGCCCATGGGTTAATATCTCTTAAGCACATCTACAGTCATATCCCCTTGCTCAAAGACCTTCAGTGGGTCTCCAGTGCTGACTGGACTGTACTAAAAACAAACATCTTCTTTTGACATTCCAGGCCCACTTCCGTGTTTCCCAGCCATTCTCCTTAAGGCTTCCCATGATCTCCATTCAATGTTGGTAAGTCAGAAAATATCTTTTCACTTTTTCTTATTCTTTTTTTTTTTTTTTGAGATGGAGTTCAATTCTTGTTGCCTAGGCTGGAGTGCAATGGCGCGATCTCGGCTGACTGCAACCTCTGCCTCCCAGGTTCAGGCGATTCTCCTGCCTCAGCCTTCCTGAGTAGCTGGGATTACAGGCATGTGCCACCAGGCATGGCTAATTTTGTACTTTTAGTAGAGACGGGGTTTCTCCATGTTGGTCAGGCTGGTCTTGAACTCCCGACCTCAGATGATCTGCCTGCCTTGGCCTCCCACGCCTGGGATTACAGGCATGAGCCACCGCACCGGCCAACTTTTTCTTATTTGACAGCTCATTAGTGTTTAGCATTGTTGATGGCTCTCTACTAAGACATTCTTTTCCCTAGTGTCTGTAATACAGCATTCAGATCGTTCTTCTCTACTCAAATATTAAATGTTGGACTTTTTCAGGTTTGTATTCTAGTATTGCTTTCTTCTGAGTTGACATACATCACATTTTCTGGACATCTCTCATCTATTCCTATGACTTAAAATCCCCCCTTTTTGTCTTTTCTTTCTTTTTCTTTTTTTCTTTTTTTTTTTTTTTTGAGACGAAGTTTCGCTCTTTGCTCTTTTCATCCAGGCTGGAGTGCAGTGGCGCGATCTCAGATCACTGCAATCTCCACCTCCCCAGTTCAAGCAATTCTCCTGCCTCAGCCTCCCGAGTAGCTAGGATTACAGGTGCACACCACCACGCCCAGCTAATTTTTTGTATTTTTAGTAGAGACAGGGTTTCACCATGTTGGCCAGGCTGGTCTCAAACTTCTGACCTCAAGTGATCTGCCCACCTTGGCCTCCCAAAATGCTGAGATTACAGGCATGAGCCATCGCACTTGCTTTTTTTTTTTTTTTTTGAGACGGAGTTTTGCTCTTGTTACCCAGGCTGGAGTGCAGTGGCACGATCTCAGATCGCTGCAACCTCTGCCCCCCAGGTTCAAGAGATTCTCCTGCTTCAGCCTCCTGAGTAGCTGGGATTACAGGTGCCTGCCACTACACCCAGCTAATTTTTTGTATTTTTAGTAGAGAAGGGGTTTCATCCTGTTGGCCAGACTGGTCTCAAACTCCAGACCTCAGGTGATCCACCCGCCTCGGCTTCCCGAAGTGCTGGGATTACAGGCATGAGCCACCGTGCCCAGACTTTTTTTTTTTTTTTTTTTTTTAAAAGATGAGGCCTCACTATGTTGCTCAGGCCGGTCTCAAATTCCTAGGCTCAAGTGATCTTCTTGCCCCTTGGCTTCTAGAGTCACTGGGACTGCAAGGTGCACCACCACATCTGGCTAAAATACCTTTTAAATGCCAATGACTCCTAAATCCAAGGCTCCAGCTGAGACTTCTCTAAGTTTCAAGTCCCAACATCCATTTTTTCCATTGGACATCCTCATCTCAGCCTTTCCATGTTACCCTTTCCTACTCCCATAGTTATCACCACTTATCTAGGTGCTCATGCCAGAAATTTCAAAATTATGCTGGTCTCTTGCACCTTTTTAGTTCTTCAAATCTAATCAAACACTAAATCCTCTCAATTCTACGTGCTAAACATCTCTTGTCTTTGTTACTTCTCTCTGTTCCCTACCGTCACCCTCTAGGAAAAGCCAAAAATCACCTGTCCTGAACTATTCAATAGTCTCCTAACTGGTTTCCCAACTCCCACAACCTTTCAACATTTACTGGGGGGGCTTAATTAAAAATACTAAACACAAATTGGGCTGGACGCAGTGGCTCATCCCTGTATTTACTTTTTTTTAATTTAAATTTAATTTCTTTTATTTTTTTAAACAGAAATTCACTCTGTCACCCAGGCTTGAGTGCAGTGGTGTGATCTTGGCTCACTGCAGCCTCTCTGCCTCCCAGGTTCAAGCGATTCTCCTGCCTCAGCTTCCTGAGTAGCTGGGATTACAGGCACACACCACCACCCCTGGCTAATTTTTGTATTTTTAGTAGAGATGGGGTTTCGCCGTGTTTGACAAGCTGGTCTCAAACTCCTGGCTTCAAGCGATCTGCCTGCCTTGACCTCCCAAAGTGCTGAGATTACAGGCATGAGCCACCATAAAATACTTTTTAAAATTTTAAAAATACAGAAGGAGTCTCACTATGCTGCCCAGACTGGTCTCAATCTCCTGGACTCAAGCAATCCTCCCATCTTGGCCTCCCAAAGTGCTGGGATTATAGTTGTGAGCCATTGTGCTGGCCTCATGTATGTAATCCCAGCACTTTGGGAGACTGAAGTGGGAGGATTGCTTGAGGCCAGGAGTTCAAGACTAGCCTGGGCAACATAGCCAGACCTTGTTTCTACAAAAACAAAAAAAAATTATCCAGGTGTGGTGGCGCATGCGTATCATCCTAGCTACTCAGGAGGCTAAGGTGGGAAGATCGCTGGAGCCTAGGAATTTGAGGCTGCAGTAAGCTATGATTGCCGCCACTGCACTCCAGGCTGAGCAACAGAGTGAGACCCTGTCTTTTAAAAATAAATAAATAAAACAAACACAAATTCTGTCTTTCCTTTTTAAAATGTCATGCTTACATGTGCGTGAAGATTGAAAATAAATTAAAAAGGAAGCTAAATGTTTTGCATAAAATAAATTTCTCAAAGTATATTCCTAGCTTGTGAAATAAAGAAGCGGATACAGATGCCCCTTTTAAAATAATATTTTTAAGCCATTATTTAAATAAGTCTCTTACAAAGGAGTATATTTGAGAAAGCAAAGAAGTAAAAACCCTCAAACCTCTTAGCATGTTTCTATCTTTGTATCTATTTGCTACAGTGGAGAGAATTGCTGACAAAAAAAAGTTAAGTACTATATAGGTCATGCAAATAGGCAGTTGCTAATGACAATGTTACAAGTTAAAAATTTGAATTATAAACGTTGAATTAATTTTCATTGCATGTGGTTTCTTTTGATAAGATCCTTTTAAATGTAGTCTAAATTTTAATTTATTGCACTTAAAAATAAAATCAATGCCATTTATTAAAAGAAAATGTGGGCTGATTGTTAATTCAGCCTTTGTGTTTGGGGTAAATGAGTCAGAACCTCCTAGCATCTAAGCTTTTCTTAGGTGGTAAAGGGAAATTCTTGGAAACCTTTATTAACTTTTCCTAGCCACATGAACATGTTCAAAAAGCTACAGTTCGAAAGCTGTGCTAACAAAGAAGAATGCAGGGCCCAAACTCAAACTGATTGCACTGTTCAGTTCACTCAGTAAACAGTCATTTCCTACATTAGCCAGTTATCAGAGCTTTAGGAGATATGCCAAATACACATAATTAGTTTTTGAAAACTTAGTACATAATAACTGCATTTAAGGCCAAAAATATACTAAACATAATTTTAGGTATTTGTGAACTTAATAATTGATACTGTTCATAGCATTATGCTACATGCCCTGCATGCACTATCTCATTTAATCCTCCCAACAATTCAATGTGATATGTACTATTATTCTCTATTCCCTTTACACAATGGAGGCAATTGAGGCTCAGAGCGGTTAAGTAACTTGACCATAGCCACACGGCTAGGGGGAGCTAGAATTACGGGCCATGGAGCTGGGTGTGGTCATGGGTGCCTATACTCCCAGATGGGAGGATCCCTTGAGCCCAGAAGCATAAGGGCAGCCTGGGCAACAAAAATAAGACCCTGTCTCTGAAAAACAAAACAAAACAAGCCATGTTTTCCGACTCTGAAGCCAGTAATTTAGTCACAATTGTGTACTACTTCTTTTTAGATTACAAATTTGAATATTCCTGTCCTGTAAGGTGTGGAAATGATAATACCAATTTCTGATTATACAATAATGAAAAGCTGAATTTGATGCCATATTTAATTTTTCAAATTTCTCACAGGAAATATATTTTTCTCCCAGAGAGAGTTTTAGCAATCAAAAAACAGTTCTTCCAGGAAATGGGTGGACTTCTCTTATCTCAGGACACTTGGTGGCTTATCAGTATCAACTTGATTTCCCAATACTTGTTTTAGAGTAATTTAAACTCTATTAATGCTGATAAGCCCTGCCCATCTCCCTATCAGTTACAGGATAGGACATCTGGGAGGCAGGCTCTGTTTGATGGGGACAGCCCAGTGGGGATTTGCCTGGGGGAAGAGGAAATAAGTGCACCTTAAGCAGAGAATTGAGAAAACTAGAGTCTAGCTCACTGCAACAGTTTGTTTGTTTCTTGAGACCGGGTCTCACTCTGTTACCCAGGCTGGAGTGTGGTGTTGCAGTCATGGTTCACTGTAGCCTTGGCCTCCCTGGCTCAAGCAATCCTCTCACCTCAGCCTCCCAAGTAGCTGGGACTACAGGCACACAACACCATACCCAACTAATTTTTGTATTTTTGGGGTTTCTCCATGTTGTCCAGGCTGGTCTCGAACTCCTGAGCTCAAGAAGTCCTCCTGCCTCAGCTTCTCAAAATACTCAACAGTTATTAAATAAAGTTATTAAATAAAGGTGGAGCATCCCTGACTTGAAAATCCAAAATCTGCAATGCTTCAGAATTTGAAAACTTTTGAGCACCGACATGATGCCACAGTGGAAATTCCACACCTGACCTCATGAGATAGGTAGCAGAGATTATTTAAAATATTGTATAAAATTACCTTCAGGCTATGTGTAGAAAGTGCATATGAAACATAAATGAACTTTGTGTTTAGATGTGGGTCCCCTCCCCAAGGTATCTCATTATGTATATTCCAAAATCTGAAAAAATTCCAAATTCAAAACACTTCGGGCCAGGCGGGGTGGCTCACCCCTGTAATCCCAGCATTTTGGGAGGCCGAGGCAGGCAGATCACCTGAGATCGGGAGTTTGAGACCGGCCTGGCCAACATGGTGAAACCCCATCTCTACTAAAAATACAAAAATTAACCAGGTGTGGTAGCACACATCTGTAATCCCAGGTACTCGGGAGGCTGAGGTAGGAGAATCGCTTGAACCTGGGAGGTGGAGGTTGCCGTGAACTAAGATTGTGCCACTGCATTCCAGCCTGGGTGACAGAGTAAGACTTCATCTCAAAAACAAAAACAAAAACAACAACAAAAAACCCACTCCAGTACCAAGCATTTTGGATAAGGGAATAAGGGACACTCTACCTGTTCCTGTCATGTGTTAGGCACTGTGCTCCCCACTTTTATCTGGTAATATTGGCTTTTACAGTTGAGGAAACTGAGCCCCAGAAAGGTGTGACAGCCACAGTCACAGTAGTGCAGAACCCTAATGTGTCCGACTTTTATCCAACACTCTGCTCCGCAGCACTGTCGGGTAAAGGCATGCACAGAGGCTGGAATCCAGCACTCACTGCCTGTTCAGAGTCCCAGGACAGGGCAACTCGGAGCCAGCACAGTGAGGGCTGTGAGAAACATGGGACACTGCCGCCTGCCTTTCAGAACAATGCAGTTTCGCTTCCTCTGGGATCAAGTCCAACAACGATTGTACTTCCCAATCTCCTCTCCCAGTTTATTAACAGATGCAAGTTTTCTTTATCAAAAAAAATAAAAAACCTTTCGTTGACCTTGCTACACTTGGAAGCAACCCCCTTATCTTTCAGCTCTTCCTTGCTCAACCTCTCTTAAAGGGGGTTTACACCAAGGCCAGGCGCCATGGCTCGCGCCTGTAATACCAGTATTTTGGGAGGCCAAGATGGGCAGATTACTTGAGGTCAGGAGTTCGAGACCAGCCTGGCCAACGTGGTGAAACGCCATCTCTACTAAAAATACAAAAATGAGCTAGGCATGGTGGCACACGCTTGTAATCCCAGCTACTAAGGAGGCTGAGGCAGGAGAATCACTTGAATTTGGGTGGTGGAGGTTGCACTGCACTCCAGCCTGGGTCACAGAGCAGACTCTGTCTCAGAAAAAAGGTGAGGCCGGGGGTAGGGTGGTTACACTAGCTGCCATGGGTAGGGTGGCCCTGGGTTACCCAGGACATAGGAGTTTCCTGAAATGTATGACTTTCTGTGCTAAAAAGGGGACAGTCCTAGACGTATTAGGACAGTTGGTGACCATAATACCAAGAGGATCCTCTCCTCACTCTGGGCTTCTGTTCAGATTTAACCTTAGGAATCTGCCTTTCTCCTCCATCCACTGAAACCAACACTAACACCTAAACTCAGTGGGTTTTCTTGTGTTTTCTTAGGTCTGGAGCATTTGACTGGTGAACTTTTCCTTCTTGAAATTCCTTGGTTTCTTTCTTCACCCTCAGTAGCTCCACAAAGTTATAATTTTATTTCTTCTAGGTGGCTCACGCCTGAAATCCCAACACTTTGGGAGATTGAGGCAGGTGGATCACTTGAGGTCAGAAGTTCGAGACCAGCCTGGCCAATATGGCAAAACCGTGTCTCTACTAAAAATACAAAAATTGGCCAGGTATGGTGGGGTGCTTCTGTAATGGTATGGTGTACGGTATGGCCGGGTATGGTGTACGGTATGGCCGGGTATGGTGGGGTGTTTCTGTGCTACTCAGGAGGCTGAGACACGATAATTACTTGAACTTGGGAGGTGGACGTTGCAGTAAGCCGATATCACACCACTGCACTCCAACCTGGATGACAGAGTGAGACTCTATCTCAAAATAAATAAATAAATAAATAAATAAATACAATAAATAAATATATAAGCTGGGTTCGGTGGCTCACGCCTGTAATCTCAGCTCTTTGGGAGGCTGAGGTGGGTGGATCACGAGGTCAGGAGCTCGAGGGCAGCCTGGCCAATATGGTGAAACCCTGTCTCTATTAAAAATACAAAAAAAATTAGCCAGGCATGGTGGCACACGCCTGTAGTCCCAGCTACTAGGAAGGCTGAGGCAGGAGAATCACTTGAACCCAGGAGACGGAGGTTGCAGTGAGCCAAGATTGCGCCACTGCACTCCCGCCTGGGCAACAGAACAAGACTCCGTCTCAAAAAAATAAAAATAAAATAAAATAAAATAAAATAAAAATAAATATATAATTTTCTTTCTCCTAACAAATTCTTCTCTGTCTGTTTCATTGACTCCTTTGACTACCAAATTCTGACATCAAACTGCATGGGATCAGGTGGATCTGGGTTCAAGATCTAGTTCTTTACTTGTGAGTTCTGTGAACATGACAAGTTATTTGATTCCCCTGAACCTTAGCTTTCTGGTCCGCAATATTGAGTTAACAACACTTACTTACGCTGTACCATAACGACTGGGAGAGAAATATTTCAAATATTTAAGGCAGCTGTTGGAAGAAAGCAAGCCTTATTAAAAGGAAGTTATAGTTATGACTGTGGTTCATCATATCTTAGGGCTTCAACTTTCATTTCCATGCAGCTTGACAGACTGCAGCCTCAAGTACTCTTTCTACTTCTATGACCTAATTTCTAATTGCTGCCTTTCCCAGGTTGTCTTCCAGCTCTATCAGCGAAAAATACTAAAGGATGAGGTGGCTTACGTCTCTCATCCCAGCACTTTGGGAGGCCAAGGTGGAAGGATCCCTTGAGCTCAGGAGTTTGAGATTAGCCTGGGCAACATAATGAGACCTCATCTCTACAAAAAATTAAAAAATTAGCCAGGCATGGTGGCACACACCTGTTATTCCAGCTACTCGGGTGGATAGCAGGATCGCATGAGCCCAGGAAGTTGAGGCTGCAGTGAGCTGTGATCATGCCACTGCACTCCAGTATGGGTGTCAGAGTGAGTTCCTGTCTCAAAAACAAATTTAAAAAATTAAAATTAAAAATATTTAAGGCCAGGCACAGTGGTTCACACCTGTGATCCCTGCATTTTGGGAGGCCGAGGCGGGTGGATCACCTGAGGTCAGGAGTTCCAGACTAGCCTGGCCAACATGGTGAAACCCCGTCTCTACTAAAAATGCAAAAAATTAGCCGGGTGTGGTGGTATGCACCTGTAATCCCAGCTACTTGGGAGGCTGAGGCAGGAGAATCGCTTGAACCCAGGAGGTGGAGGTTGCAGTGAGCCAAGATGGCGCCACTGAACTTCTAGCCTGGGCAACAGAGCAAAACTCTGTCTCAAAAACAAACAAAAAAACAATTTAAGGCCAGGCGCGGTGGCTCACACCTGTAATCCCAGCACTTTGGGAGGCCAAGGCAGGTGGATCACAAGGTCAGGAGTTTGAGATCAGCCTGGTCAACATGGTGAAACCCTATCTCTACTAAAAATACAAAAAATTAGCCAGGCGTGGTGGTGCATGCCTGTAATCCCAGCTACTCAGGAGGCTGAGGCAGGAGAATCACTTGAACCCAGGAGGTGGAGGTTGCAGTGAGCCCAGATCATGCCATTGAACTCCAGCCCAGGAGACAGAGCAAAACTCTGTCTCGAGAAAAAAAAAAAAAAAAAAAGCAATTTAAGACCAAAGCTATCATCCTCCCCTCAAACTAAATCTAAGAAACAGTGTCTCCTCCTAGGTAACAGGATTCTCAGGAATCCAGGTTGAAACACTCCTGGCTAGCTTTGACTTATTCTCTGATTCTTCTGTCTCCCCATCCACATCTAATCAGTTCCAAATCTGACTCATTTTCTATGGTATGGTTGTTGATTTTCCTTCCTCTTGTATTGATTCCCAGTGCCACTGCTCTTCCCGCTTCTGCCCACCCCCTAACCCCCGGCTCCCATCTCAGTGTCTCATAAGCTCGTACCCGGGCTACTCCAGTAGTCTTTTTACTGACTCCTCAACCCACAAGATCTTTTGTGCCTGCTTTTGCCTAACGCAAGACTCAAAAAGACCTTCAGAAACAAATAAGGCACAAACTCATTGGTCCGACTTTCAAGGCTAAAGGTTCAAGACTTTCGAAAATGACTTAGCCCACATCATTTGATTGCTTAATAAGTGCTTCTTGAGTATTCAGATTCAAGCAATTCCTTGAGAAATACTATGATTATTTCCTCAATTCAAATCAGGATTGGCTGGGCATGCCTGTAATCCCAATACTTTGGGAGGCCAAGACAGGGAGGACTGCTTGAGGCCAGGAGTTCAAGACCAGCCTTGGCAACATAGTGAGACCCCCATATCCATAAACAATAAAAATTAGTCAGGTGTGGTGGTGCACCTGTAGACCCTGTTACTCTGGAGGCTGAGGCAGGAGGATAGCTTGAGCCCAAAATTTTGAGGCTGCAGTGAGCCATGATTGCACCACTGTACTCCACCCTTAGTGACAGACTGTCTCCAAAACATTTAAAAAATCAGGATTTTGTCCCTACCCTCCAATAACATTCCTGTTTGCAAGTTCACCTATAAGCTTACATTCCCAAGTCCAATGCTACTCTTTTTTTTTTTTAGACGGAGCCTCAATCTGTCACCCAGGCTGGAGTGCAGTGGTGCGATCTCAGCTCACTGCAACCTCCGCCTCCCAGGTTCAAGTGATTCTCCTGCCTCAGCCTCCTGAGTAGCAGGGATTACAGGTTCGAGCCACCATGCCTGGCTAATTTTTGTATTTTTAGTACAGATGGGGTTTCAACATGTTGGCCAGACTGGTCAGGTGATCTGCATGCCTTGGCCTCTCAAAGTGCTGAGATTACAGGTGTGAGCCACTGTGGCTGGCCCCAGTGCTACTCTTCTTTGCATTCATGCTATCCCACCTCTTGACTGTAGGGCCTCACCCTCCTTTACACATTTCCTCTCCTCTGCCACAAGGAATGGATCAAGAATGGTTCCAAAGTATTTGATCTGAGCAACCAGAAGAATGCAGGTCTGAATATGGAAAGGAATGAGCTAGAAATATAAAAATGGGATGCTTGATTGAGGCTATAGAAAAAGGCTTAAGAAAATATTAAGAAAGACAAAATCCAGAGAGGGCCATGGGTGTGTATGGTTAAGATAGGGTAGAGACAAAATTATTAAAGGTGAGGAGATTAAGAAAATGAGCCGTGTGTGGTAGTACATCCCTGCGGTCCCAGCAACTCCAGGGGCTGAGGCAGGAGGATCCCTTGAGCCCAGGAGTTCAAACCCAGGGGTTTGAGGCCAGCCTGGACAACATAGCTGAGCTTCCACCTCTAAAAAAAAAAAAAAAAGAAAGAAAGAAAAGAAAAGAAAAAAGGAGGCTGAGGGCTGGGTCCAGTGGCTCACACCTGTAATCCCAGCACTTTGGGAGGCTGAGGCAGGCAGATCAGTTGAGGTCAGGAGTTTGAGACCAGCCTGGCCAACATGGTGAAACTCCATCTCTACCAAAAAATACAAAAATTAGTTGGGCATGGTGGCATGCGCCTGTGGTCCCAGCTACTCGGGAGGCTGAGGTAGGAGGATCACTTGAGCCCCAGAGGTGGAGGTTGCAGTGAGCTGAAATTGCCCTGTTGCACACCAGCCTGGGTGACAGAGCAAGACTCCATCTCAAATAAATAAATAGGCTGGGTGCATGGCTCATGCCTGTAATCCCAGCACTTTGGGAGGCTGAGCTGATAGATCACCTGAGGTCAGGGGTTCGAGACCAGCCTTGCTAACATGAAGAAACCTGTGTCTACTAAAAATACAAAAATTAACCAGGCATGGTAGCGGGCACCTGTAGTCACAGCTACTCAGAAGGCTGAGGCAGGAGAATCTCTTGGACCCGGGAGGCAGAGGTTGCAGTTAGCCAAAATTGCACCACTGCACTCCAGCCTGGGTAACAGAGTGAGACTCCATCATCAGAAAAAAAAAAAAAAAGATGAAATTAATATTGACATTGCTAGTATCTCATATTCACACCCCATTCAAGTTTTGCCACTTAGATCAAAAGGATTCAATTCCAAATCAAGCATTATGTTTAGTTTATCATGTTCCTTTAACCTACTCCATTATAGAAAGTTTCCTTGGTCAGTGCCTCTGCCCGGCCGCCAACCATCTGGGAAGTGAGGAGCGCCTCTGTCCGGCCGCCAACTGACTGGGATGTGAGGAGCGCCTCTACCCGGCTGCCAACCATCTGGGAAGTGAGGAGCGCCTCTGCCTGGCTGCCAGCCGTCTGGGAAGTAAGGAGCGCCTCTGCCCGGCCACCCCATCTGGGAAGTGAGGAGCGCCTCTGCCCGGCCACTGTGCAACCTTCCAAGTGTGAAGGGACAGCCTTGTGTGTGATCTTTTCTGTCTTCCCCAAGTTTGCATTTTCAACATTAAAGTTTACTTTTTAATTAAAAGTTTTAAATTGGAAAATATATACATAAAAAAGAAAGATTCCTTGGTCTTCTATTGACTTTTATGACCCTGATAATTTTGAAGCTTGTAGTTAGCTTATTTTGTAAAATGCCCTTCAATTTGGGTTTTTCTGATATTTCCTTGTGATTAGATTCATGTAGCAGGATGGTCACAGAAGTGATGTCGTGTACTTCTCATTGTATGGTACCAATGGTGCACAGTTTCAATTTGTCCCATTACTGATGTCAAAAGACAAAATCATGAGTTTAGTTATAGACCTAATTGGCTTTTATCTGGAATTTATGAGTCAAGATAGCCTCTATTCTACAAAATAGAAGAATAGATTGGCAGGGGGCAAAAGAGAAGTGGGTTTTGTAAGGTGAGAACAAGGAAACAGAACAATAGAAATAAAGCTGATTGACCAATGTCAAGTTACTTCAGGTTACTTTTTTCCCTTTTCTTTCTTTCTTTCTTTCTTTTTTTTTTTTTTTTTTTGAGACAAAGTCTCACTCTGTAGCCCAGCTGGAGTGCAGTGGCATGATCTTGGCTCACTGCAACCTCCTCCTCCTGGGTTCCAGCGATTCTCATGCCTCAGCCTCCACAGTAGCTGGGACTACAGGTGTGTGCCGCCACACCCGGCTAATTTTTGTATTTTTAGTAGAGGTGGGGTTTCGCCATGTTGGCCAGGCTGGTCTCAAACTCCTGGTCTCAAACGATCCACCCACCTCGGCTTCCCAAAGTGCTGAAATTACAGACATGAGGCACCACACCCAGTCCAGGTTACCTTTTTGTAAGGGTTAAAGCAGAGGGGACTTCCTTATCATGCTGTATAAAACTGGCCTGTTTAGGGATTTGGCTATTTTTCTTTCCTGATTTCTTGGAAGGTCAGATAAACAACTTAGTTTTGGCTTGGTTTAACTCCATTTTGGTCTGTTAGGCCTAGGGTAGGAGGCCAGACTGAACCAATGCCCTCCTATTAAGTTTTATTTAATTAACACTGATGATGTTCATTTTGTATAATTTTTTTTAACACACTCTAAGAAACCAGAATAATGTTGTTGTTTTAGAGATAGGATCTTGGTCTGTCACTCAGGTTGGAGTCTAGTGACATGATCGCAGTTCACTGCAGGCTCAAACTCTTGGGCTCAAGCAATGATGATGTTCAGCTGGATCACATGATTACTGTGGTGTCTGCCCTCTTTTTCACTGTAAAGAGACTCTCTTTTCCTTTATAATGAATAACTATGTAAATGTCCCATCCCTTCAAACTCTTAATTTACTCATGTTTTAATGTACATCTGAATGGGCTCATGATTTCTATTTTAGCAAATAGATTATAATTTGCTACTATAATTATTTAATTTAGTGTTCAAATCCTGACCACACCGGCCAGGGGAAGCCCATTCAAGTTCACTTCTGTGTCCTTTGACAGATCCTCATCATTGTTGGAGTACTGTCTTGATTTTTGGTACAAGATGTTCCAGGCTCATCGTGTACATTCTCAGTCTTAACTCTAGAATCTGCCAGCTCTCCAAGAAGTCCTCATTCCTTTTAGTGAAAAACAATATTTAGAAACCAGATCTGAGCACTAGGTGTGTTCATTGCTCATGGGGTGTCGCTGCTCTCAGCACACAGAGCTAGGGAATAGAAATGTATATGCATATATACACATTTAAAACTATATTATTCGTTGATCTCTATATATGAAAAACTTTAAGTTTTCACCAACACATCTAATTCTGGTTCAACAATTCAGAATTTATCCTAGTTTTCTCTATTTCCATAGAGACCTGGCTGTCATTATTCTTATCGCATTTATTTATTTGATCAATCCTCTGGAGTACGGCTAATATCCCATCTCATTCTCCCATGTGACAGGCTTTCTCTCCTGTTTGAGTCCTGACTTCCCATGCCAGAGGCTGCCCTGCTTCATGGACAACTTGCTCACCTCTCCTGGGTGCTGACACCCCACATCACTTCACCTGGCATCCCACTTATGCATCCTGCCCAGGCTCTGCTTCCTCATGCTGGGCCACTGTGGATTCCTCTGTCTCCCAACCTTGGAGGTCTACCATGCTCAATTTACCTAAAAAATAGAGGCAGGGGGAGAAGAGAGAAGGGAGGTAGAAGTGTAGGGAAGTGAGAAGTGGAAGGCAGATGAAGGAGGGAGGGGAGGGAATAGAAGAGAAGTGGGGTGGGTAGAAGGAGAATGGAAGAGAGGAGGAAGAGGGGGAAAAGAAAGAGAATGAAGAGGGAGGGAAGGGTAAAGAGAAGGGTGGAAGAGAGGAAAGGTGAGGAAAAATGTGTAATTTTTAATCTCTTTAAAAAAGGCAATGGCTAGGCTTGGCATGGTGGCTCACGCCTGTAATCCCAGCACTTTGGGAAGCCAAGACAGGCGGATCACTTGAAGTCAAGAATTCAAGACCAGCCTGGCCAACATGGTGAAACACTGTCTCTACTAAAAATACAAAAATTAGCTGGGCATGGTGATGCATGCCTGTAGTCCCAGCTACTCGAAAGGCTGAGGCAGGAGTATTGCTTGAACTAGGAAGGCAGAGGTTGCAGTGAGCCAAGATTGGGCCACTGCACTCCAGCCTGTGGGTGACAGAGCTAGACTCTGTCTCAGAAAAAAAAAAAAAAAAAAGGCAATGTCCAGGTGCGATGGCTCATGCCTATAATCCCAGCACATTGGGAGGCCAAGATGGGAGGATCACATGAGTTTGAGACCAGCCTGGGCAACATAGTGAGACCCTGTCTCTACAAAAAAAATTTTTAATTAGCCAAACATGGTGGCATGAGCTTTAGTCCCAGCTAATTGGGAGGCTGAGGTGTGAGGATCCCTTGAGCTCAGGAGGTTGAGGCTGCAATGAGCCATGTAGGCCTCTGTACTCTAGCCTGGGTGATAAAGTGAGAGTCTGTCTCAATCAATCAACCAATCAATAAAAATTAAAAAGGCAAAGGCAAATATGGTAAAATGTTAAGTTTTGACAAAGGCTGGGTAATGGCTAAATGAGTGTTTGGTGGGTTTATTTTCTTTCTTTTTTTGTATCGTCTGTGGTTTGCTTTTCATACTATGTGTGATAGGGTTTCCTTATTCTTGAATTATTTCCATGCCATTATGGACTGATATTCTTATAAATATACTAAAAATGAATAAATAGAAAAGTGAAATAGCAAACCAAAGACATGTAAAACATAGGCTCCCCAATTTTTATTATTAGATTCAAGAGACATAAGATTATTCTGTGAAAGCACTATGAAATTTTCTAAATGCATTCTCTCAATTTCTTCGTTTCTCCACTGACCAGTAGTAAGAGCCATGAGGAGCACTGTCTGTCAGCAACCCACAGTTTGAGTAACACTGTAGTCTAGATTTTTTCTTGCTCGACATATGACTTTTAAAAATAAGATGAAAAACAGGCCAGGTGCGGTGGCTCACACCTCTAGTCCCAGCACTTTGGGAGGCCGAGGTGGGCAGATCATGAGGTCAGGAGTTCAAGACCAGCCTGGCCAAGATGGTGAAACCCCATCTCTACTAAAAATACAAAACTTAGCCATGTGTAGTGGTGGGTGCCTGTAATCCCACCTACTCGGGAGGCTGAGGCAGGAGAACTGCTTGAACCCAGGAGGCAGAGGTTGCAGTGAGCCAAGATGGTGTCACCACACTCCAGCCTAGGCGACAGAGTGAGACTCCGTCTCAAAAAAAAAAAAGATAAAAAACAAAGACTAAGAGCCTGGCTTCTGCTTCAAAAAGTCACAGCTGTGTTCATGAATTTGTGGGTGACTAGGTGAGGACTTCTGCAGGCATTCATTCCACTGCCAAAGCATCCTGCCAAAATAATAATGTTTAGGGACTGGTAAGCTGCCCTGACCTTGACTTCCTGGAATCCAGGGATGAAAGAAACGAAAGAGACAGAGAGCAGACTGGGAGAACCAAAGGGACAGAAGCCCAGGCAGACAGAAGCCCATTAGAAGGCTCCTTACAGAACACAAAAACTTCTAAGCAGAGAGAGGAGATGGGCAGGCCATTGTAAAGAGATTACTTTCAAAAAATTGCATCTGTGGGTCTGGATCTTCCCCAGACAAGGCAGTCTCCTTTCCAGTCATTCCTGGTCCATGAGCCTGAGTAACTTGGAGTGTTGGCAGCTACTCTGAAAACCACGCCTTTGGCTCCACGTTTTGCAGACAGTGACTACCCCCTGAGAGCCTTGTCTCCTGTCATCTGTGTGGAGATTCTGCAGTCCCCATTGTTCTGGGATCCTGTAAACAAAATCACAGTGGAAGAGGGGAGATAAAGAACAGATGTGACCAGCACATCTGAAATACAAAACAAAGCACAACAGAAAACAAGGGCACTGCACAGTTTTCTCCACAGTGGGGATCAGGTTTCTATGGGGTTTGACTTCGCCTTGGCACAGGGCGCTCCGAGTGGGTAGTGAGCGTGCTCAGCACAGGAAGAAAGGGGCTCTCTGTGGTGTTCATTTTGAAGGTTTATGTTTTTAGAGCAGCCATTTTGATTTGAAAAATGTGTCAGCTTAATGCCCTCTCCCCAGGGGCCTGAAAGACCATTTCTTAAAGTGTGAATTTCCCAGCAAAATATTTACTAGATTTTTGGGCTTTTTTTTTTTTTTAAGTACAGTTAACCTGGAATTTTCCCTAATAGTTAGAAGTGTTTTTTTCTTTAAACGAACCCTTTAGCGCAGTCGTGTAGAAAATACTATTCTTCATATTTCCTCTGCTAGAAGGCTTTATGTTGCATTTTCCTTCCCCCGATGGCATTTTTATCCATGCCTGACAAGCCACTTTGACAGGTGGCCCTGGGAATTCTCTAGAGGCCAGGATGAGGTCTGGATACCATTCCTGGGTGGTCTGAGAGCAGGGTATTTAAAGCTAACTTTTCACATTCTGGGTCTGGAATTGTTTCTGAATCCATTCCTCAGAGGTCTGCTGCTTGTTCTATGAGACTTTTCCTTCCAGTATATGAACTGGGATTTTGGCTGCATGTGCTCATTAAGAAAACCATGCCACTTGTCTCAAGTGTAAAAAAGAGTGTTTCAAATGTTCCTGGAAAACTTTCAGCTGGTCTACCTCCATGCCTAGGTCCTTCTTATAATTTCCCATATTCCTCCCTGCCCAGGTTGTCCATCAGAGTTATTTATGAGGCAGAATGACTGCCACGGTTCAGCCAGGCAGACTGGCTGCCTGTAGGTGATGGGTAAAGTCATTGATTTGGACGACTGACTGACACTGTAGAGTTCCTTAGGGAACGGGCTCAGGGGTGAGGAAGGTGTTCCTAGGCTGGATTTCTATTAGTGTGGCCAAGACAGAAGATTTATAACAACCCTTCAAGGATTTAATACCCTTTTGTGGATATGATCCCAGAGGATCTTATTAATACAGAGGCTCATTCTAAAGCGAAGAAACTCAATAGACATAAAAGCAGGGGGGAAAAAAACCTAGCCTTTATTCCCAAAGATTTACTTAGGACGGAATTTTTTTTTCTTTTTTTTTTTGAGATGATGTCTTGCTTTACTACCCAGGCTGGAGTGCAGTGGCACAATCGCAGCTCACTGTAACCTCCACCTCCCAGGTTCAGGCAGTTCTCTGCCTCAGCCTCCCAAGTAGCTGGGATTACAGGTGCCCACCACCATGCCCGGCTAATTTTTATATTTTCAGTAGAGATGAGGTTTCACCATCTTGGCCAGGCTGGTCTCGAACTCCTCACCGAGGGTGATCCACCCGCCTTGGCCTCCCAAAGTGCTGGGATTACAGGCATAAACCACCGTGCCTGGCTAGGATGGAATTTTTTTTAATGAAGCCCCATTCACGTGTAATTTCTTAAATGTTTTTGAGCCTATTTACCTAATTATTTTATCTTCTATTTTTTAATTGACAAATAAAAATTGTATATATTTATGGCATACAACATAATGTTTTGAAATTTGGAGTGGCTAAATCAAGCTAATTAGCCTATGTATTACCTTACGTTATTTATTATAATTTTTAATTGAAAAAATGTTTGGTGTGATCCTTTTGGATTTGTTGTCAGCATCAGCGTGGCTATGAACATACACAAGTAAGCACTTAGAGACTGTTCTGAGGTCTTCAGGATATTTTTTTCTGTTTTTTCCTTTCTTTTCTTTCTTTTTTTTTTTTTTTTCTTTTGAGATGGAGTCTCGCTCCATTGCCGAGGCTAGAGTGCAGTGGTGCAATCTCTGCTCACTGCAACCTCCGCCTCCCAGGTCCAAGTGATTCTCCTGCTTCAGCCTCCCAGGTAGCTGGGACTACAGATACCTGCTGCCATGCCTGGCTAATTTTTGTATTTTTAGTAGAGATGGGGTTTCACTATGTTGGCCAGGCTGGTCTTGAACTCCTGACCTCAAGTGATCCACCTGCCTCAGCCTCCCAAAGTGTAGGGATTACAGGCGTGAGCCACTCTGTTTTTTCCTTTCTCATCCATTTTGTGAAAGAAGGTAGTCCTAAAGTTACGGCACTGGGCAACACCGACCTCAGGGGATTAAGGACAATATCACTCTTCGTTAAAATAAATAAATAAATTGAAACAGGGTCTCACTCTGTTGCCCAGTTTGGAGTACAGTGGCATGATCATGACTCACTGCAACCTAGACCTCCAGGGCTCAAGCAATTCTGCCACCTCAGCCTCCCGAGTAGTTGGGATTACAGGCGTGTGCCACCATGCCCGGTAAATTTTTGTTTTTTTGTTTTTGTCTTTTTATATTTTTTTTGGTAGAGACAGGGTTTTGCCATATTGCCAGACGGGTCTTAAACACCTGGGCCCAAGCAATCCACCACCTCAGCTTCCAAAATTGCTGGGATTAGAGGTGTGTCTGGCCACAGTATGACTCTTAAGGGAATGAAAAGACAAGACTGGGAGAAATTCTTTGTAAACCATGTATCTGATAAAGAATTTAGGCCAGGCTCATTGGCTCATGCCTGTAATCCCAGCACTTTGGGAGACCGAGGTGGGTGGGTCACGAGGTCAGGAGTTCAAGAACAGCTTGGCCAAGATGGTGAAACCCCATCTCTACTAAAAATACAAAAATTAGCTAGGTGTGGTGGTGGGTGTCTGTAATCGCAGCTACTTGGGAGGCTGAGGCAGGAGAATTGCTTGAACCCGGGAGGTGGAGGTTGCAGTGAGCCGAGACTGTGCCACTCCACTCCAGTCTTGGCAACAGAGCAAGACTCCATCTCAAAACATATATATATATATATATATATATATATATATATATATATATATATACACACACACACACACACACACACACATATATATACACATATATATACACACACACATATATATACATATATGTATATATATATCTGATAAAGAATTTGTATCCAAAATATATCAAGAACCCTTAAAACTCAGCAATTAAAGATTTTAATTAAAAATGGGCAAAAGAGCTGAACAGACACCTCACAAAAAAAGATATGCAGATGGAACAAACATGAAATGATGCAATACATTATATGCCATTAAGGAATTGCAAATTAAAACAACAATGAGATATCACTGCATACCTATTAGAATGGTAAAAACATATTTTAAAAAACACTGACACCACCAAATGCTGGGTGAGGATATGGAGCACCAGGAACTCTCATTCATTCCTGGTTGTAAATGCAAAATGGTACAACAATTTTGGAGGACAGTCTGGCAGTTTCTTACAAAGCTAAACAGTCTTACTACATGATCTAGCAATTGTGCTCCTGGGTTTTTACCCAAATGAATTAAAAACTTATGTCTACTCAAAAAGTTGCACATTGATATTCATAGCAGCTTTATTCATAATTGCCCAAAACTGGAAACAGTCAAGATGTCCTTTGAGAGGTGAATGAGTAAATGGTAGTACATCCATAAAATGGAATGTTATGCGGTGATAAAAAGGAAATGAGCTATCAACTCATGAAAAGACATGGAGGAAACTCAAATGCATATTTCTAAAAGTAGCTAGTCTATAAAGGCTACATATACATACTTTATGATTCCACATATACGACATTCTGGAAAAGGAAAAGCTTAGAGGCAGTACAATGATCAGTGGTTGCCAGGGGTTGGGGAGGAGGGAGGGAGGAATGAATGTGGGTGAAGCATCACTATTCTGTGTAATACTACAGTGGTGGATATATGATGGTATGCATTTGTCAAAACCCATAGAACTGTACAACACAAAGAGTGAATCCTAATATAAACTATGGCCTTGGCCAGGTGTAGTGGCTCACACCTGTAATCCCAGCATTTTGGGAGGCTGAGGCAGGAGAATCACTTGCGGTCAGGAGTTCGAGACCAGCCTGGCCAACATGGTGAAACTCTGTCTCTACTAAAAATACAAAAATTAATCAGGCATGGTGGCACACAACCTGTAATCCCAGCTACTCGGGAGGCTGAGGCAGGAGAATTGCTTGAGCCCGGAGGCGGAGGTTATAGTGAGCTGAGATCGCACCACTGCACTCCAGCCTGGGTGACAGAGCGAGTCTCCATTAAAAAAAAAAAAAACCATTATGGCTTTTGTTAATAACAATATATTCATATTGGTTCATCAGTTGTAACAAATGTACCACATTAATTCAGGATGTTAATAATAGGGAAAACTAGGGGAGGTGGGAGTATATGGAAACTCTTTGTACTATCTGCTCAATTTTTACGTAAACCTAAAACTGCTCTAAAAAGTAAAGTCTAATAATTTTTTTTAAAAGAGACTCAAAATGATCAGTTTTCATGATGAAGGGAAACTCTATCTTCTACTATATCTCATATCTTTGCTTGTTCCTCAAGGGCCCTGGTCTAGCTTGTTAACCATCGTATCCCCAATGGCACATAGATGCTCAATAAAGACTGCTAAATCAGTATGTTCAAAAGGCTTAGCCATAAAAACCTGCTCTTGGCTGGGAGCAGTGGCTCACGCCTGTAATCCTAATACTTTGGGAGGCTGAGGTGGGTGGATCGCTTGAGGTCAGGCGTTGGAGACCAGCCTGGCCAACATGGTGAAACACTATCTCTACAAAAAAATACAAAAATCAGCCAGCTGTGGTGGCAGCCACCTGCGGTCCCAGCTACTTGGGAGGCTGAGGTGGGAGGATCACTTGTGTCGAGATTGTAGTAAGCTGTGATAACACCATGATCAGCCTGGGTGACAAAGTGAGATCCTATCTCAAACAACAACAGCAACACTTTTGTTCTTATCACTTTATACTCTGTTTGACAGACAGAACTTGACCAAGCACAAACCACTGAATTATTAGTTATTATGTATGGAACATTTAATGTGTATCAGCCATTTTTCTAGAATCTTGACATGTAGTACTTAATAATTCATTTACTCCTCATGAGAACCCGGTGAAATGGTACTTGTTTTACAGATGAGGAAACTTGGCCATAAAGAGTTTAAATAGGCCGGGTGTGGTGGCTCACACTTGTAATCCCAGCACTGTGGGAGTCTGAGGCAGGTTGATCACCTGGTCAGGGGTTCAAGACCAACCTGGCCAACACGGTGAAACCCCATTTCTACTAAAACACACACACACACACACACACACACACACACACACACACACACACACCCCAAAAATTATCCAGGCGTGGTGGTGCACGCCTGTAATCCCAGCTACTTGGGAAGCTGAGGCATGAGACTCGCTTGAGCCTGGGAGGCAGAAGTTGCAATGAGCCGAGATCACGCCACTGCCACTCTAGCCTGGTCGACAGAGCAAGACTCTGTCTCCAAAAACAAAAAAAAAAAAAGAGTTTAAATAACGTGTTCAAGGTTACAGAATCTGTGAGTTATAGAGCCAGGATTCAAACCTACAGAGTCTAGCTCCAGAGGCCACACTCTTTGACAACTCACTACAATAAAGCTGTGAGAATAAAGACGTGTACCTCCTCACTTAAGGAGATTTCAGTATACCAGGATAGTGAGGCATGAAGACTACAGACTATTGTAGAGAGGGCTGATCTCTGTCCTCTGGAGGGCTCACCCAGCACAGCTCTAATGGATACACCTCAGCGGGGTGGCTTGTTTATCTACATCCTGAGCCTAGTTTTCCCTTCAGACACTATCACAGTCGACATTACTTACTGATCCTTTCTTCTGTGTTCATCATTTCCCCCAATTAGACTCAGACTCCTTGAGGTCGGGGATGACTTCTTATAATTGGCTCTCTACCTGCATGGTGAATGGTTGTCTTAGTCAGATCAGGTTGCTATAACAAAATACCTTAGACTGGGTAATTTATAAATAACAGAAATTTATTTTTCACAGTTCTAGAGGCTAAGAAGTCCAAGATCAAGGCACTGGCAGGATCCCTGTCTGGTGAGGGCTGCTGTCTGCTTCCAAGATGGCACCTTGTTGCTGCGTCCTCACATGGTGAAAAGAGGGCAAAAGACCCAGGGAGCTTTCTGAAGCCTTTTCTATAAGGGTATTAATCATATTCATGAGAGCTCCATCCTCATGGCCTCCTCACCTCCTAAAGTCTCTAGCTCTTAATACTATCACATTGGCAATTAAGTTTTGACATATGAATTTTGGGGGACATATTCAGACCCTAGTAGTGGTTAATAAATACTTTTGGATTGATTCACTGTTGGGAGAACACTCAATAAGAGAACAAATTCAAGTCCAATTTTGAATAAAAATAGAGTTCAAAAGTTATTGGGTTTGTGTTTGTTTTTTAGGATGTTTGGTAGCAGATTTCCACTTTATTTACATTTGGTTAACTGTGAAGTCATAGTGTTTGATGTTAGCCATATCTTTGATGGCCCATTAGGGGGCAAATGCTTGTGTAAACCATTCATACAAAAGCAGAGAGGGGTCCCCACTGGATCCCAGAATTAAGGGGTCAGGAATCACCAGACTTGGTGGAAGGGGTCAATCTTCGGGGAGTTGGAGAGCTATGTTTTAGCCTAATATCGTCACTGGTGCTGTGTCTAGGGTAGGTCATTTAACTTCTCTAAGCCTCAGTTTTCCCGTCCATGACATGAAAGGTCACTTTTTTGGGGGGGTGGACAGAGTCTCACTCTGTTGCCCAGGCTGGAGCACAATGGCGTGATCTCAGCTTACTGCAACCTCTGCCTCCCTGATTCAAGCGATTCTCCCGCCTCAGCCTCCAAGTAGCTGGGATTACAGGCACACGCCATCATGCCTGGCTAATTTTTGTATTTTTGTAGAGACAGAGTTTCACCATGTTGGGCAGGCCAGTCTTGAACTCCTGACCTCAGGTGATCCACCCGCCTCGGCCTCCCAAAGTGTTGGGATTACAGGTGTGAGCCACCACACCCGGCCAATGTGAAGATAATTTTACCTGCCCTGCCTACTTTTTGTGCCAACTGAGATTTTGGTAAGTAAAAGATCAGGATGTTATGTAAATTGAGAGAGAACATGGTAGAAAAGGATAGTGATTAAATATTTTGTACTTCATTTGACATTAATTCTGCATTAGAGGCTTATTGTTTGAAACAGGGCATTGTATAAACACCTTTTTTTTTTGCTGTTGCGGGATATGTTAAGAGCTTCTGAAAGAGGGTTTTGGTCATCTGGGTTAGCTGTTGAAGAACACCAAGTGAATGTCCTCTTTTCTCTCTAAATAAATTTCCCTCTGCTGGGCATGGTGGCTCATGCCTGTAATCCCAGCACTTTGGGAGGCAGAGATGGGAAGATTGCTTGAGGCCAGGAGTTTGAGACCAGCCTGGGCAACATAAGGAGACCCCCATCTCTACAAAAAATGAAAAGAAAAATTAGCTGGTCTTCGTAGCACACATCTGTTGTCTCAGCTACTTGGGAGGCTGAGGTGGGAGGATCACTTGAGTCCAGGAGGTCAAGGCTGCAGTGAGCTGCAATCGCACCACTGCACTCCAGCCTGGGTGAAGAGGAAGACCTTGTCACACACACACACACAAAACATAAAAATAAATAAAATAAAATAACATATATAAAACATCCAGCCCAGTGTCTCACATGTAGTAAGAGTTTGCTGGTTGTTATCGTTTCACATGACAGCCATGTTAGGGTTATTTGCATATATGCCAGTCAGTCCTATTTGATTATAAGTCCCCTGGGGGCAGGCTCTGAGTGTACTTATCTTTGTCTTTCTTCTTCTGGAACTGAGAACTCCCTGAAGGCAGGGACTGTTTCTTATTCTTTTCTTTTTTTGTTTTTTTTTGAGACGGAGTCTCTCTCTGTTACCCTGACTGGAGTGCAGTGGTGCCATCTCAGCTCACTGCAACCTCTGCTTCCCGGGTTCAAGTGATTCTCCTGCCTCGGCCTCCTTAATAGCTAGGATAACAGGCGTTTGCCACCATGCCCGGCTAATTTTTGTATTTTTAGTAGAAACAGAGTTTTACCATGTTGGCCAGGCTGGTCAGTTCAGGTTGCTATAACAAAATACTTTAGACTGGGTAATTTATAAATAACAGAAATTTATTTTTCACAGTTCTAGAGGCTAAGAAGTCCAAGATCAAGGCACTGGCAGGATCCCTGTCTGGTGAGGGCTGCTGTCTCCTTCCAAGATGGCACCTTGTTGCTGCGTCCTCACATGGTGGAAGGAGGGCAAAAGACCCAGGGAGCTTTCTGAAGCCTTTTCTATAAAGGTATTAGTCGTATTCATGAGGGCTCCATCCTCACGGCCTCCTCACCTCCTAAAGTCTCTAGCTCTTAATACTATCACATTGGCAATTAAGTTTTGACATATGAATTTTGGGGGACATATTCAGACCCTAGTAGTGGTTAATAAATACTTTTGGGTTGATTCACTGTTGGGAACACCTGACCTGAACACCTGACCTCAAGCGATCTGCCCGCTTCGGCCTCCCAAAGGGCTGGGATTACAGGCATAAGCCACTGCACCCAGCCCATTTCTTATTCTTGTAGATATTTGTTCTTAGCAAACAGCAGGCACATGGTAAGCAACATAGAAACTAGGTTGAATGAGTGAATGAATGAATGAAGGAGTAAATGAATGGATGGAAACCCACAAAAATGAAGAGAATGGAAACCCAGGAATAGAGTGTGATTCCATATGCCTGTTATTTTTGCTTGACATTAATTCTCAGATCTTCTCTGCTGGGATCTTGGCTGACATGCATTTGCTGGAGTTGACTGGATTATATAATTGCTGTTTTCTGTCTCTGCTGTGATTATGACTGAAACAGTGGATACATTTACGGTGCTACATAAATAATAATTATTTTAATTATGGTTTGACCTGTACAACATATTCTAGCAACGTAGCTGACTGTGCATTTGTGTATGTGCTCCCTTGAGAGTCCTGGAGAAGACTCCTATTATGAGGGTACAAAGGAATCTCCCCTCTATGCACATGGTAATTTTACAATTATAACATGGAGAATTATAATACCACTGTAATTATAGCAAGTTTTCAGAACAAAATGGCTTTGAAATAATATATAATCTAACTGTATTGTACATATGTAGTATAAAATTTAACAATATTTTATTTTTGGTGCCAGGAAAAATGGATGTATGGCCATTTTTCCGGCTTCCTATAGGAGTACAAAAGTGACTTATAAATTTTAAGTGAGACTTAAGCAACATGATTTGGGTAACATGCTTAACTAAGTGCCCAGCATGTAGTAAGTGCTCAGTAAGTATTAGGTAACTGAACTTAACTAACAACAATGATAAAAAAAAAATAGGTATCATTCGGTTATAGTGTATCTAAGTAAGCATTTGATATAAATGATGGTGTATGTGCATTTTAAAAATGATCCTAGGGAACTCAGATTTGGTCCACATGCCACCTGTAGGCCCTCACCAATTCAGTGAACTTTTTTTTTTATCCCACTTGTAGTGCATAGGGGACCATGCTAGACACTGGAGGGGTTGAAGAATGGTTTAAGCCCATGGAGCCCATGGGTAGGACACAAAGATAAATATGATAATAACTGCTGCTATGAAACTGACAATGTAGTGAAAGAGACAAGACAGTCATGGAATAATAGAATTCTCACTGAGCACTTACTACATGTCAGGCAGCGCTCTATGATTTTACTCATGAAAAATCATTTAATCTTCACAGAGACGAGGAAACGGAGGCATAGAGAGTTAAATAGGGTGTTACAGATAAGCAGCAGTTGAGATTCCAACTCAGGCTGTCTGATCAGAGTCTACACTCTTGACTGCTATATTATGTTTTCCCCTTTACACCTCACACCTTTAGTGTGCAAATAGCAGTTATATAAATATAATTTGCAGAGAGGGGTAAGAGAACTACTGTGGGTACATTACAGCCAAGATATTGGGACTACTTCTCCAAGGAGTGAGATTGAGTAAGAAAGAACAGCTGCCTAGAGGTTTTGACTGACACTCCCCATTTCCACCAAGTCTGGGGTAGACTACTCCTATGGGATCCCACAACAACTATAATTACCCCTATTGGAGCCCTAAGTACATTTTACTGCAATTGCCTGTTTATCTGTCTCTTGGCCATTAAATATATAAGCTCTTTGACCTGCTTGGACATATTTGTATCCTGAGCATCCAGGAGACCCTCAAGAGTTCACTGAGGGCTGGGCAGAGTGGCTTGCACCTGTAATCCCAGCACTTTGGGCGGCCCGGGCAAGAGGACCTCAAGCCCAGAAGGTTGAGGCTGCAGTGAGATATGATCATGCCACTGCACTCCAGCCTGGATGACAGAATGAGACCCTGTCTCTTAAAAGAAAAAAATTTACTGATATGAACTGTCACCACTTTTTTTCCCTAAAATTAGATGTTTTACACAATAAAATGAATACATTTAATTTAAAAGACCAGATGCCTTGCAGAAATGCTCATTTATATAGTGCTAAGATTTGTTGAGCATGTAGCTCAGGATTTGAAACAGTTTTGTGGCTAAAAATCAGTAGGATTACTGGAGCCAAAGTAAACCTTTTAAATGCATATGTCATGGAGGATGAATGTTTCCCAATTATCTGGAAAGTTAATATGGCATTTTAAATGAAATAACAAGAAATCCTGCTCCTGCTCTCATCTGAATGCTCTGTGCTCTTCTATTCTATTCGCACATAAAGGATGTTCAGCCTTTCCAGTCCAGTAGGAAATACATAGCCATGGTTGTCAGATGGGTGCTATTTAATTGAGTAGACAATAGAGGGAAACCAGGTTCACACAAGAGAAGATGACCATATTTCAGAAATGAACAAAATTAACAATTTATGATAATTAATGTATTCTCAAATTCCTTCCAAGGAATACTATTTTTCATGTTATCAAATTCTGTTTCCATTGTTATTGAAATGTTAGAATATTAGAAGCATATTCTTTCTCACACCAAAGTTACTGGCTTCAGGATCTGAGCCAGCTGATTTCTAAGGGCACTCTCTCCTGGAAAACATTAGGGTGCTTTTTGGAGACATGGAGGGCTATGTGTTTATTTTTAAAAATTCATTTCCTAGGCCAGGTGTGGTGGCTCACACCTGGAATCCCAGCACTTTGGGAGGCTGAGGCGAGTTGATCATCTGAGGTCAGGAGTTCGAGACCAGCCTGGCCAATATCGTGAAACCCTGTGTCTACTAAAAAATACAAAAAAATAGCTTTGTGTGGTGGTGCACACCTGTAATCTCAGTTAACTGGGAGGCTGAGGTAGGAGAATCCCTTGAACTCGGGAAGTGGAGGTTACAGTGAGCCGAGATCGCACCACTACACTCCAGCCCCAGCAATAGCATTAAGACTCTGGCTAAAACAAACAAACAAACAAACAAACAAAAAATTTATTTCCTAGAAGACCCAAACCCTCCCCCAGGATTTAAGCCATACTCTGCTTCTTCAAGAGCCCTCTTTGGGTTCCCCCTGATGCTTTTTTCTCGAGGCTCCTGGCTCACAGACAAGCTCTGAGCTGCCTGTCTATGCATTGCTTGGTCTGCCACTCAGGCCCTTACCATGTCCACTTTTGGCCATGTTTTTCATGCATCTTCAGTGAGTGTCAAAACTCCATCCCCAAAGGTGATATTTGACATTACTTTGGCTGGGTACAGTGGCTCACAACTGTAATCCCAGCACTTTAGGAAGCTGAGGAGGAAGGATCCCCTGAGGCAAGGAGTTTGAGACCAGCCTGGACAACACAGTGAGACTCCCGTTTCTACAAAAAAAAAAAATAATAATAACAATAATTAGCTGGGCATGATGGTTCGTGCCCATAGTCTCAACTACTAGGGAAGCTAAGGCAAGAGGATTGCTTGAGCCCAGGAGGTCAAGGTTGCAGCAAGCCATGATCACACCACTGCACTCCAGCTTGGGCGACAGAGCAAGACCCTATCTCAAAAAAAAAAAAGAAAGAAAGAAAGAAAAAAATATATATATATTACACATTGTCTGAAATAGACTGGATTCATTCATTTGTTCCTTCAAAAAACATTTGATGAATGCCCAGTATATGCCAAGCACTGTCTGGCAGGCACAGGCACTAGAGTGGCTTATGAAGTAGTGAGGCTCCTTGTTTTCATGAACTTTATACTCTAAAGAGAGGAACAAACAAAAAAACCAAGCAGATGAGTATGTACCTATAAACTGTGATGAGTGCCTTGTGGTAGCCCTATGATGAGAATAAGAACAGGAAGGAGGGGTCAGGGACTTCCTTCTTAAGGACAGACATTAAATCTGAGATAGGAGGGGTAGGGAGGAAGGCTAGCAAAAGGGTGGGAGAGAAGGTGAATGGAGAAAAGTTTTCCAGGCAGAGGAAAGCAGTGTGCAGATCCAGAGGTGGGAAAGAGCTTGATGGATTTTAAGAAGGAAAAGACCATTGTAGAAAGGAAAAAGAGTGGTATGAGATGACATTGGAGAAGGTAGGCAGAGCCACATTTAGGTGTCTGGGTTTTGTTTTAAATTCAATGGGAAGCCATCGAAGGCCACTAAGTAGGAAGTGACACTAATCAGATTTACGAAAGAGCACACTGCCCATGAGAATGGCTAAGATTAAAAAGACATCAAATGTTGGCAAAAATACAGAGCAAATGCAACATTCATATCTTTCCAGTAAGAGTATAAATTGGTATAACTACTTGGGAAATTGGCAATATCTACTTAAGTATGCATATCCCGTGCCCATCAATTTCATTCCTAGGTATATTTCAACAGAAATGCATACATACACTCACCAGAAGAAAGGCATGAGAATACTCATGGCAATATTATTCATAATAGTCAAAAACTACTTGAAAACTACTCAAGTATCCATCAACAGTAGAATGGGTAAATAAATTGTGGTAAATTCATACAATGAAATACTTCCCAGGAATAAGACTAAACAATCTACAACTACAAGCAACAACATGGATGAACTGCATCAACAAAATGTTGAATAAAAGATGCCAGGTACAGAAGAGGATGCATGGGATGATTCTACTTACATAAAGTTTTAAAGCAGGAAAAACCAATCTTATGGTGTTGGAAGTTAAGATAGTGGTTCCCCAACCCAAATGCTCATCAGTGACAGAACGAATAAAGAAAATGTGGCACATATACACCATGGAATACTATGCAGCCATAAAAAATGGTGAGTTCATGTCCTTTGCAGGGACATGGATGAAGTTGGAAACCATCATTCTCAGCAAACTAACACATAATAGAAAGCCAAACACCACATGTTCTCACTCATAAGTGGGAGTTGAACAATGGGAACACATGGAGACAAGGAGGGGAACATTACATACCAAGGTCTGTTGGGGTCTGGGGGGCTACGGGAGGGATAGCATTAGGAGAAATACCCAATGTAGATGACGGGTTGATGGCTGCAGCAAACCACCATGGCACGTGTATACCTATGTAACAAACCTGCGCATTCTGCACATGTATCCCAGAACTTAAAGTATAATAATCATAATAGTAAAAAGATAGTGGTTCCCTTGGAAGGAGTGAGTGTGGAAGGGGTGTGAGCGGATGTCTGGGATGCTGGTCATGTCTTATGTATTGACCTGGCGTTGGTCACATGAGTATGCTCTTTTATGTAAAACCACTGAGTTATACAATATGGTTTGTGTTTCTTTGTATATAAGTTATATTTCAATAACATATATATAACTTGAATAAAAAATAAGACTTTATTATTATTATTTTTTTTGAGATGGAGTTTCACTCTTATTGCCCAGGCTGGAGTGCAATGGCACAATCTTGGTTCACTGCAACCTCCACCTACTGGGTTCAAGCAATACTTCTGTCTCAGCCTCCCGAGTACTGAAATTTCAGGTGTGCACCACCACGCCCAGATAATTTTTGTATTTTTAGTAGAGACGGGGTTTCAACATGTTGGTCAGGCTGGCCTTGAACTCCTGACCTCAGGTGATCCATCTACCTCAGCCTCCCAAACTGCTGGGATTACAGGCATGAGCCACCACACCCGGCCAAAAATAAGACTTTATGTTTTAATAAGGGTACCCCCTGATTGCTGTGTGGAGAATGAATTGCCAAAGGCAGGAGTTGATGTAGGTAAGCAATTGGAAGGTGATTCCTTGAGAGATGAACCTCTTGAGATTAGGTGGACGCCGTGGAGCAACAGAGGAGTGGATTTGAGAGACTCTTGGTAAGTAAAAATCAATAAAACTCGCTATTGGCTGGGCACGGTGGCTCACGCCTATAGTCCCAGCACTTTGGGAGGCCAAGGCAGGTGGATTGCTTGAGGTCAGGAGTTCGAGACCAGCCTGACCAACATGGTGAAACCCAGTCTCTACTAAAAATATAAAAATTAGCCAGGCATGGTGGTGCACGCCTGTAATCCCAGCTACTCGGGAGACTGAGGCAGGAGAATTGCTTGAAGCCAGGAGGTGGCAGTTGCAATGAGCCAAGATCACACCATTGCACTCAAGCCTGGGCCACAGAGTGAGAATCCATCTCACACAAAAAATTAAAAATTAAGGCCAGGCGCGGTGGCTCACACCTGTAATCCCAGCACTTTGGGAGGCCGAGGTGGGTGGATCATGAGGTCAGGAGATCGAGACCATCCTGGCTAACACGGTGAAACCCCGTCTCTACTAAAAAATACAAAAAATTAGCCAGGCGTGGTGGCGGACGCCTGTAGTCTCAGCTACTTGGGAGGCTGAGGCAGGAGAATGGCGTGAACCCGGGAGGTGGAGCTTGCAGTGAGCCAAGGTCACACCACTGCACTCCAGCCTGGGCGACAGAGCGAGACTCTGTCTCAAAAAAAAAAAAAAAAAAAAAAATTAAAAATTTAAAAAAAGTTAAAGTGGCCGGGCACAGTGGCTCATGCCTGTAATCCCAGCACTTTGGGAGGCCGAGATGGGCAGATCACGAGGTCAGGAGATCGAGACCATCCTGGCTAACACGGTGAAACCCCGTCTCTACTAAAAATAGAAAAAATTAGCTGGGCGTGGTGGCGGGTGTCTGTAGTCCCAGCTACTCAGGAGGCTAAGGCAGGAGAATGGTGTGAACCCGGGAGGCAGAGCTTGCAGTGAGCAGAGATCATGCCACTGAGCTCCAGCCTGGGCGACAGACCAAGACTCCATCTCAAAAAAAAAAAAAAAAAAAAAAAAATTAAAGCTTACTATTGGCCTGAATGGGAGTTAAGAGAAAAGGAAGAAGAAAGTAAACTACTAGATCTGGGGTCTGGGTTACTGAATGGTGGTGTTATCATTTGAGATGGGAAAGTCTAGGGGATAATCAAACTTGGGTAAATATCTACAGTTCAGGACTCAAGGCTTCCCATCATGTCTATTGGTGCAAGGCTGATTTTAGAGTAAATGGAGAAAATCAAAATGACTCAGAACACCTATAGCTTTGCCAGCTTTGACAAGGACTCTCTGGACAAAAAGAGGGAACACTCACGTTCTAAAGAATTTTCTTCCCAGGATTTCACAGTCTCTCCTCCAACTCTTCTCCACTCCTTTAGCTCTGGATCTGACAAGCAAACTCCTGCCACCAGAACAGTGGTGAGGATATCCTTGCATTCCTCTCTCTGCCAGAAAGTGGAAAATTCCCGTGTCTTCTTAGGTCAGAGAGTGTTGCAATTAGGGAATATGCTTTTCCTAGGATAAGAAGGAAAGGAAACAAAAGTACCAACCAGAGAAAACAAAGTGGAAGGAAAACGAAGAGTGTTTTCCGAGCTGCCAGGGTTCTGACCCAAACAACACAATGTTGAAAGAGCTGCAATGCTGGAGCTGCAGGGTGCAGGCAGGGGTGTCCAGGGCAAGGCAGGAGAGGGCGTCGGGGATCCTATATTATATGGTAGGCATGGTAGGTTCTGCAGAGGATTCCGGCACTCAAGCTTATAGTCATTGAACAACTTTGAATAACACAGTGTGGTCTGCATTTCAGAAGGATCCTTATGGTAGGATTGTGGGGGGTGAGGAGAAGAGGTGAAGATTGGAGTTGGGAGATGCAGTTAGGAGGCTGTGACCATAGTCTGGACAAGAGAAGGCAAGGACTTGAACTAAGGCCCTGGAGGCAAGAAGGAATGAAAGAAAGACTTGGTACCAAGAATGATTTGGGAGGTCAATCTGGAGATTTCCCAGTTTAGGGAACTGGGCAGATTCTGATGGGGAGGGGGATGGGCTAGTCAAGGACAACATCCAAGCTGAAGGGACCCTTGGAACTGTAACATCAACAACTGAGATAATACAGGACAAGAAGGAGGTTTACAGGAGCTTGAATAGGATTTGTTGACTCCTATGATCTGGTGAGAGCCTAAATCCTGTTTCTGCAAAAGTCGTCATTGTTCTGGTCAATCGATGCCCCACCCAGGCACTGAGTCACTGGTTCCATGCATTTGTTCATATGCTAATTTGTTCATAAAGTTCTGGGAAATTACTTTCTATTTCTTATCTCCTTGCTATTTCTTCCTGGTCACCAAATACTCAGCCTTGCATGTAGAAGGTACTGTATCCAAATTACCTTTTGAATTTAGTGGCTTTTATACAGTGTGAACCATAATGCTAGGAAAAGGACACAGGAAGCCAGGCATGGTGGCTCACGCCTGTAATCCCAGCACTTTGGGAAGTGGAGGCCAACAGATTGCTTGAGCTCAGGAGCTAGAGACCAGCTTGGGCAACATGGCCAGACCCCATGTCTACAAAAAATACAAAAATTAGCCAGGTGTAGTGGCACATGCCTTTGGTCCCAACTACCCAAGAGGCTGAGGTTAGAGGATCGCTTGAGCCCGGGGGTTGAGGCTGCAGTAAACTGTGACTGCGCCACTGCACTCCAGCCTGGGTGACAGAGCGATACCTTGTCTCAAAAAGAAAAAAAAAAGACAAAGGAACACTAAAGCCCACCCCATTTAGATGAGAGGAGAAAAAGAATGTTTTCCTTTGAGTTCTTTGGTTAGCAACTCTGTCCCCATTATGTGCACATAAGTTATTTCAAATGGCAAAGAGCACAATGATGCTTGAGATATCATTGCTGAGAGCCAGGAGGGTCCCTGTTCTTTCCTTATCTGAGTATGACAGTAGCTTGAGTAAATCAGTGACCTCTCCTACTCAGTTTCTTTTTCTTTTTTTTTTTTTTTTTTTGGAGACAGAGTCTTGCTCCATCACCAGGCTGGAGTACAGTAGTGCCATCTGGGCTCACTGCAACTTCTGCCTCCCAGGTTCAAGAGATTCTCATGCCTCAGCCTCTTGAGTAGCTGGGATTACAGGTGTACACCGCCATGCCAGGCTAATTTATTTTTAAATTTTAGTAGAGACAGGGTTTCACCATGTTGGCCAGGCTGATCCTGAACTCCTGGCTTCAAGTGATCTGCCCACCTCAGCCTCCCAAAGTGCTGGGACCACAGGTATGAGCCAGTATGCCCGACCTTCTACTCAGTTTCTGTGTGCAAATGGTGATAGAATGCTGCCCTTTCTTTCCGTGGCTGCGAAGAGCATCAGATAAGCTCATATATTCAGATATGCTTTGGAAGGAGTAAAATGGCATTGGAAATATCGGGCCATGTAAAATGGAATAGCAAAACTAAACTGAAAGGAAATGACCTGTATACTTCTATTGGTCCATCTGGATTTTGGAAGTGTCAGGGTAATTGAAATATTTATTTTTCATTCAACCTTCAGGTAAAATGTAGACCCAGCTGGTGTTTATCCTCTAGGTGGTGTGTGTGATTGCACGTGTGACACAAGGATGAGCTATTTGTCACACAGCTTTAGAATGAAACTTGAAAAGGTCACAGAGAGGGCTGTGAATTTTAAGCCTTGCTCCAAGAGGGAGTGCTAAGCAGCACCTATCAGAAAAGCTCTTCCTTTGTCCTCCAGGTGGGGTGAAGAGGGAACTCTTGAATCTCCAATGCCACTTTCTCAGGTTCTATTGGTGGCTTTAGTGAAAGCAAACAGGACTCAGACAGGCAGATAAGATAACCACTATCTGAAGTGTGAGCCTGCAGTTTTAAATTGCCTTTTATTTGGAAATACCTTCAATCTCATTTGGATGCTAAGGGAAAAACTTAAATCTATCACACACAGCCCTAGACAACTTGTTTATTAAATGTGCAGAATAAAGATTTGATGCGAACTTCTATGGCAATAAACTAGGTTCATGGGTGGGTATTAGGTTAAACCAAATGAATCGCTGACATTCAAGGGATTTTTGGCTGCAACAGTTACACAGGCCAGAACTGCCTAATCTAATCCAGGTTCTGTCACTGGCAAATGCGAATCACCTACAGGAATCTTTGACAGAATTTATATTAGTCATTCCTTACTTTTTGTGTGTGTGATAGTCTGGTGTGTCTCTAATTATCTCAAAATGTATTGAAGTATATCTTAAATCAAGTTTACTTTCATGTATCTTTACAAATAAAAATATGTCATTGCACTCTTATTTAGTACAATACGTGTTAGAGAATGAACACAAAGCTTGGAAATCATCACGATCATGCCTGAATTTGACCAGAATAGAGACAGGCATTAAATCTGAATTATCAATATTTTGTGTGTGTGTGTGTGTGTGTGTGTGTGTGTGTGTGTGGTGCTACTGGTGTCTGTAGCAACATAACTCAACCACAAATACATGAATCTTGTAGTTGGATAAATCATTTTGGTTCAGCCAACCTTTATTTTCTCAAGTGAACAAAATGCAGCTTCCCTCAATAATATCAGGTTTTTCACAGGGCTGCCATATGATATTATTTGATAATAAATATTTTCTATAATGCATGCTTGTTTTAGAATGTTATTTTTATGGAAGAGCCTCAGAAAGTTAAATCTTTTAATTCCACAACGAAGGCTAGTCTGTCAAAATACTGTTTTTTGTGATAATAAATGCAAAACCTACTATGCCATTTCTTACCAGCAGCCAAGATTTTTTTTTTTTTTTTAATGTTTGAGAATTTCAGCAGTTGATGCAAAGTGGACATTATGAGCCACGGATCTATGTTACAGGAGCCAATTTTAGACATTTTAATTTGAGTGGAATTTAAGTTCAGCTCCTCCCTTATCTCTTTGAAGTTGCTGGGGCCCTGTTGCATTTTAAATCTACTCAAAAGTGCCCACAGGAGCAAGACTCACCAGTCGCAGCCACTGATGGAGTTCATGGCCACCCCTCTCCCTGCTCCTGTCCCTATGCCTTTGTTCATGCAGTTCCCTCTAGAAGAAACACACCTCTGGTCGTTCTTCTCTCTCTCTCTTTTTTTTTGAGACGGAGTCTCACTCTGTCGCCCAGTCTGGAGTGCAGTGAAACGATCTCGGCTCACTGCAACTTCCATCTCCCAGGTTCAAGCGATTCTTGTGCCTCAGCCTCCCAAGTAGCTGGGACTACAGGCATGCGACACCACACCCGGCTAATTTTTATATATTTAGTAGAGACGGGGTTTCTGCATGTTGGCCAGGCTGGTCTCGAACTCCTTGCCTCAAGTGATTCGCCTGCCTCGGCCTCCCAAAGTGCTGGCAATACAGATGTGAGCCACCGCGCCCAGCCCGTTCTTCCTACTTTTTTTTTTTTTTTTTTTAATGAGACACAGTCTCTCTCTGTCGCCAGGCTGGAATGCTGTGGCTCGATCTCTGCTCACTGCAACCTCTGACTCCCTGGTTCAAGCGATTCTCCTGCCTCAGCTTCCCAAGTAGCTGGTATTACAGGCATGCGCTAGCATGTCCAGCTAATTTTTGTATTTTTAATAGAGACGGGGTTTCACCATGTTAGCCAGGATGGTCTCGAACTCCTGACCTCGTGATCCGCCCACCTCGGCCTCCCAAAGTGCTGGGATAACAGGCGTGAGCCACCGCGCCTGGCCCGGTTCTTCTTACTCTTAAAGACAGCTCAGACAGCAGCCCAAGAAGCCCCCCGCCCCGCCCCCCAAATCTCTTAGTTTGGGTAAAGCGCCCCGACTCCGTGTGGTCATGGCTTTATATTTGTCCCTCTTCCTGTTCAAATAACTTGTGCGCCTATATAGGGCCTGGCCCGCGGTGGAATTGACGCGGCTGCAGCTGGAATCGCATCACTCCCTCCTCCCCTCCCCCAGCACTGACATACGAGCCCCAGTGTCCTGAGGATGACTCCAAACAGCGTCGGACCTTCAAGTGGAACCTCAGGCTTGTTAAGGAGTGGCCTGGAACTGCACCAGATTTTAGGGGTGCCTGGGGAGGCTTAGAGATGGGAGACGCCCTGACTTGGTTCCTTTCCAGAACATTTGGGAACACTTGGCTTGGTTTCAGTCACCAAATGCGGACTCGCCCAGGGTGGACTTAGTTCTGAGGTGGCCTCTTGCTCCCTCTAGTGGTTTAGAAATCACTGCAGGCGGGTCAAAGACGGGTCTGGTTTTTCTCCGAGGAGGAATCCGCATTAACCATTTAGACATCTACTGCCCAGTGAAGTCAATTCATGACTACGTTTTTGAGCAATCCAATAATTAACCAAATGCACACACAATAAGGACTTTGGACCGTCTTGTGGATCCTTGGAGGACCTTGGGTTCATTTTATAATGCAAACCTAACAGGCTGTAAGTACCCAAGGGATAATTGAAAATATGCTTTAATCAAAGGCAATCACCCTGTCATTGTCAGCCTGTGAAACATTAGCTCGTGGAGCGGGATGAGAGCACGCAGTTCTCTTATCGCTCCAAGATAACTCCACCAGGATGACAGAAAAGCATCAGATTTGGAGATGTCACCAGTCTGGAGTCTCAGTTACATTCAAATTTCATGATAGCCTATCCTTGGGGAACTGAATTGTCTCTTTTGAACAAAGACAATTTCTTAGTTGAGTGAGTTCAGTCATTTTTTGATTCAATATCAGATCATTACAGTTCCTTTGGGACATAAAAACTATCGTTTCCAGAGACAGAGGAGTGTACTTTGCTATGTTTGTACGTGCCCTACACACAAACTTCTTATGCAACATACATTTTCTGAATGACTTAAAAATAATAGCTGAATATGGCATCTTTCTTCAGAATTGCACGAAGCTTTAAATATCACCTACTGTGGGGTGCAGCGGCGCATGCCTGTAATCCCAGCACTGGTAAGGCTGTAATGGGAGAATTAGGCTTGATTTTCGGAGTTTGAAACCAGCCTGGGCAACACAGGGAGACACTGTTTCAATTATAAATAAATAAATATCACCTCCTCAGAGAAGATTTCCTGAGGCACCAGACCAGCTTGGGCTTCCCACAGTGACGATGGCCTCCCACAGCACTGGGTGACCACAGAGCACTAGTCACGCCTGCCATTTAATGAGGGCCTGGTTTGTTTTCCGTCTGTCTCCTCTGTCCAAAGCTGAGCTCCATGGTTGGTTGTTTGTCCATGACAGCATGCTAGAGTCTAGCGCAGTGCCTGGTATAAGAGGTGCTGAATAAATATTTGTCAACTGATACAATCTAGGGGGGTAAATGCTGAGGAGACAGACAGCAGAGGAGAGCTGGTGCTGGTTTTTTTTTTTTTTTTTTTTTTTTTTGAGACAGGGTCTCACTCTGTCACCCAGGCTGAAGTGCAGTGGTGCCATCTAGGCTCATTGCAACCTCCACTTCCCAGGCTCAAGCGATTCTCCTGCCTCAGGCTCCCAAATAGCTGGGATTGCAGGGGGTCACCACCACACCTGGCTAATTTTTGTATTTTTAGTAGAGACGGAGTTTCACCATGTTGGTCAGGCTGGTCTTGAACTCCTGACCTCAGGTAATCCACTCGCCTCAGCCTCCCAAAGTGCTAGGATTACAGGCGTGAGCTACCATGCCTGGCCTGATTCTTATCTTAGGGCTGTGAGGGAACCCTTCATTCAAATTATGAGCAGAAAAAAATACCTGATTAAAGACTCAGGAATAGTGAGGTGAAGGGCTGAGATTAGCACCCAGGTGGCCAGTGCACATCTGTAACCACAGTGCAGCGAAGAGGAGAGAAGCCCAGAATTCTCCCACTCAGATTCCAAGTCAAGCAGGAATCACCATCTCCTGGCTCGTGGAGCTGCATTTCTTTGTCAACGGCCTGATGGAAACTGGCCTAAGCTCTGGGGGATGGTTTACCAGCAGGACTGTCCTATTATCTTAATATGTGTGGGATGTTTACCTTAACAAAGGCATTTTTTTTTTTTAAACAGGCTGGAGTGCAGTGACATGATCTCAGCTCACTGCAACCTCAGCCTCCCAGACTCAAGAGATCCTCCTGCCTCAGCCTCCTGAGTAGCAGAGATGGCAGGTACATGCCACCACACCTAGCTAATTTCTCTACTTGTAGGTGAAATGGGGTTTCACCATGTTGGCCAGGGTGGTCTCGAACTCCTGACCTCAAGTGATCCACCCTCCTTGGCCTCCTAAAGTACTGGGATTACAGGTGTGAGCCACCATGCCTGGCCTCTAAAGGCATATTTTTAAAGCACTGAAAATTAAACAATAACAAAATACCTGGAAGCTCTGGAGGCAACAAAGACAGAAGGCCAAAAGTGTGCAGACTGTAAGAATAGAATACAGAGTAAGGGTAAGACTATAAAGAGGAATGAAAATATGAAGCCAGGAGAAAAGATACGGAAAAGAGAACGAATGTGTTCCTTCTTGTGTGTCCTTCAGCTTTCCTTCTGTATCACTGACTATCCAAAGAAAAATTTAGTTAAACAGGCAGCAAGTATGAATTGAATGCTGGGAAAGACACACATACATTTAAAATCCCACAGGAAAATTATAAATGTGAGTAGGTCAGCAGAGAGGCCCCCAGCCTTGGTAGGCCTCCTGGGATGTTATGTAGCTGGGTGTGTGTTTTCAGCCCTGCTATACCCCAGATTTCATTTTTGAGTGAGGGTGATTGTATTTGGAATTAGAATGAGTAAACCATTTTTGACTTTATTAGTTAGGATTGTTAAGGTTGGCTGTAAGTAATAGAAAAAAAATCAAAATAAGTGGCTTAACAAGAGAGAGAGAAGGTAGAATTTTAGGCCAGGCACTGGCCTAAATTTGTGGCTCACACCTGTAATCCAAGCACTTTGGGAGGCCAATGCAGGAGCCCAGGAGGTCGAGGCTGCAGTGAACCATGATTTCACCAAGGCACTCCAGCCTGGGCAACAGAGTGAAACCCGGTCTCAAAAAAAAAGAGGCCGGGTGCAGTAGCTCACGCCTGTAATCCCAGCACTTTGGAAGGCCGAGGTGGGTGGATCACCTGAGGTTGGGTGTTCGAGACCAGCCTGACCAACGTGGAGAAATCCCTTCTCTACTAAAAATACAAAAAAAAATTAGCTGGGCATGGTGGTGCATGCCTGTAGTCCCAGCTACTCGGGAGGCTGAGGCAGGAGAATTGCTTGAACCTGGGAGGCAGAGGTTGCAGTGAGCCGAGATTGCACCATTGCACTCCAGCTTGGGTGACAAGAGCAAAACTCCATCTCAAAAAAAAAAAAAAAAAAAAAAAGAGACAATTTTCTCTCTGCTGGCATGGCCGACTCACGAGGGCATCTCAGAAAGACAAGAAGCCCAAGAGGTCAACCTGAAAGTTTAATTTGGACCTTACTAATCCAGCAGAAGATGGAATTTTTGATTCTGGAAATTTTGAACAATTTCTACGGGAGAAGGCTGGATATCTCGGGAATGTTGTTCACATTGAATGCTTCAAGAATAAAATCACAGTTCTTTCTGAGAAACAGTTCTCTAAAAGGTATTTGAAATATCTTACCAAGAAATACCTTAAGAAGAGCAGTCTTCATGATTGGCTTGGAGTGGTTGCATCTGACAGGAGACTTACGAACTTTGTTACTTCCAGATTAGTCAAGAAGATGAAGCAGAGTCGGAGGGCTAGGCAAAGGCTTCCCTTATAGGGATTTGCTGATTAATAAAATAAATGAAGTATACGTGAGAAATACCAAGAAATTGACTTTTAGTTTATCAGTGAATAAAAAAAATGCACCCTTAAAAAAAAGAGAGACAATTTTATTTCTGCTACATTTTCAAGAAGGCAGGAGGTAGCTTATCAAGGTTTGTTTGGGGCTTAAGGGTGAGGAATCTTCTACTTGATAGTACCACAGTGTTCAATTTCCCTTTTCAAGGTGGCCTCATAGTCTAAATTGGCTGCCGAGGCCCCACTCACACACCTACTTTCTACTCAGCAAGAAGACCAGACTGAGAAGGATGCATCCTTTTTTTAAAGACGCTTTTTAGCAGTTGCACCCACAACTCATGCTTACGTCTTGTTGGCCAGAACTTTTCTTCATGACACATCGACCTGCAAAAAATTTGGTGAAAGGAAGACTTTTGTTCCAGGGGGAAAAAAAACAAACTAAAATTAAAAATCAAGGACTCTATTACTGAGAAGGAAAGGAGAATGATTACTGGAGGCCAATATGCAATATGCAATCTTCTTCACTGGAATTGAACATATATTTTTTTGTTCCTGAAAATGAGTCCTGCTTCAGTCTCTCCAGGGCATGGTGAGGGGTGGGAGTGGTAGCTGGTAGAAAGCTAGTGTCCTTAAGACAAGGATTGGCTTTAATCCTGCTTTGGGTCTTTGGGTGATTTGAAATCCAAATGTGGATACAAATGTCTACTTTTTTTGTTTGTTTGATTTTGAGACAGGGTCTCACTCTGTCACCCAGGCTGGAGTGCAGTGGCATGATCTCAGCTTACTGCAGCCTTGACCTCCTGGGCTTGGGTGATTCTTCCACCTCAGCCTCCCCGAGTAGTTGAGACTACAGGTGCCTGCCACCACGCCCAGCTAATGTTTTGTATTTTTAGTAGAGATGGGGTTTCACTATGTCACCCAGGCTGGTCTTGAACACCTGAACTCAAGGAATCCACCCGCCTCAGCCTCCCAGAGTGCTGGGATTACTGGCATGAGACACTGCACCTGGCCACAAAAGTCTATTTAAGAGTACAAATGAGGGAAAAATAATCTAATTTTGCCAATTATATTATCACTAAAGCTCTTACGTTGTTGTAAAAAGTCACCAGACATATTGTATAATGTCACATCTATCTTTCTTTCTTTCTTTCATTTCTTTCTTTTTCTTTCTTTCTTTTTCTTTCTTTCTTTCTTTCTTTCTCTCTCTCCTTCCTTCCTTCTTTTTTTCTTTTTTTTCTTTCTTTCCTCCCTCCCTCCTTCCCTCCTTCCTTCCTTCCTTCCTTCTCTCTCTCTCTCTCTCTCTCTCTTTAGAGACAGGTTCTTACTCTGTCACCCAGGCTGGAGTGCAGTGGTGTGATCATAGCTCACTAAAGCCTTGAACTCCTGGGCTTAAGCCTCCTCCCGCTTCAGCTTCCCAAATAATGTTGAATTTAGATGATAAGTTTACACAGGTCTTTAAATTCAACCAACTCTCATCCTATGGATTCAGAGACAACAGCTGACTATCCAGGAGATAAAGATTCCTGGCTGTTCCTTCTCACAATCTTCTTTGCTTATTGGAAAATGCTGGAGTTACCCCAAATTCTGTCCTGTTTTTTTTTCTTTCTCTCATTTTAATCCTTCTTGAGCTTTTTCAAATGTGTCATGTTTAAAAGTGGACTCATCCTTTCTTTTCTTTTTTTTGTTCTTTTCTTTCTTTTTTTTTTTTTGAGATGAAGTTTCGCTCTTGTTGCCCAGGCTGGAGTGCAATGGCGCAATCTTGGCTCACTGCAACCTCCCCATCCTGGGTTCAAGATATTCTCCTGCCTCAGCCTCCCAAGTAGCTGGGATTACAGGCTACCAGATAATTTTGTATTTTTAGTAGAGATGGGGTTTCTCCATGTTGGTCAGGCTGGTCTCCAACTCCCGACCTCAAGTGATCCGCCTGCCTCAGCCTCCCAAAGTGCTGGGATTACAGGCATGAGCCACCATGCCCGGCCCATCCTTTCCTTTCTAACCCAGTTCCTGGTTGTCCCCCTGCTGAGTAGACAGCACCAGCCATGGCCTCAGCCAGGAACCCCACCCTCCCTCACAGTTCACATTTTCAGTGAGTGCTAGGCTTTCTACTTCCTTCTCTCTAATTCACTTTTCACTTTCTCCAAACTCCTGCCATCCCCCAGGAACAGGGAAGCATCCTCCCTTGCTAGATTATAGCAGGAGCCTCCCTATCTCCTCAGATCATCCAGGCTGATCTTGCTAAATGTTCAACTCTGTTCCTGTCTTGCCCCTCTTTAAACCATATACTTCCATAGAATTAAGCCCAGGTTCTTTTGTCAATTGTTTTCCTTTTTATTAATTAATTAATTTTTTTTTGAGATTGAATCTTGCTCTGTTGCCCAGGCGGGAGTGCAGTGGCGTGATCTCGGCTCTCCACAACCTCCGCCTCCTGGGTTCAAGTGATTCTCCTGCCTCAGCCTCCTGAGTAGCTGGGACCACGGGCACACACCACCATGCCTGGCTAATTTTTGTATTTTTAGTAAAGACGGGGTTTCAGTGTTGGCCAGGCTGGTCTTGAACTCCTGACCTCGTGATCTCCCCACCTCAGCCTCCCAAAGTGCTGGGATTACAGGTGTGAGCCACTGCACCCAGCCTTATTAATTTATTTTTTAGAGATGGTGTCTTGCTGTGTCTCCCAGGCTGGAGCGCAGTGGTGTGATCATAGCTTACCTCAGCCTTGAACTCTTGGGCTCATGCATTCCTCCTGCTTCAGCCTCCTGAGTAGCTAGGAATACAGGCGTGCACCACCACATCTGGTCAATTTTTAAATTTTTTGTAGAGATGGAGTCTCACTATGTTGTCCATGCTGGTTTTGAACTTCTGGCCTAGAACCTTCCATCGATCCTCCCATCTCTGCAAGCCTAGACATTTAACATGGTCTAGAAGGCCTCCATGAGCTCCATCTCACCTCTTTTTTGCTCCTTCCGCTCCGGACCTTTACAAGTTGCAGCCATTCCAAACTCCTTTCACTTCTGATTATCTCATGTTCTCTCTCACCTCCTCGCCCATGCAATGAGGTTCCTCCCCAACTAGATTCTTATTCCTCTTAGATTCTCAGAGAAGTCTTCCCTGAAAGAAGCCGTCTCCCATCTCCCAGATTGGGTTAGGCTCCTCCTGTGTGCTGACTTCATTGTCTCTCTCCAACATTGCTTAGAACGCTAAGTTGCAACTTTATGTCTAATTGATTGCTCCACTAGTCCATAAAATCTAGGAGGAAAGGGCTGTATCCTTAGCCCTTGACGCATGGCCTTGTACATCTTAAGTTTGCATATGAACCGCTTTATTTACTTGGGATATTATCTTACTTAATCCCCAAGACAACCCTATACGTTGTGCATGATTATTCCAATGGTCATTACTGTTATTTTAAATAGAGATGGGGGCTCACTATGTTGCCCAGGCTGGTCTTAAACTCCTGGGCTCAGGTGATCCTCCCACCTTGGCCTCCTAAAGTGTTAGGATTACAGGCATGAGCCACCATGCCTAGTCGATTATGCCCCTTTTAGTGGATGAGCAAAGAGTCGAGGTTCCACTGGTTTTCCACTGCAGTGTCTCTGCTGAAGGATTTAAAAAAAAAATCACAGGGCTGTGCTGGACTCCTGGGACTTCCAGAGGACAAGGCCCTCTCTTCAGTGAGGCTGACCTACACAGAGCCAGCCCTCCTTCCCCTCCCAGCCACAGCTGTGTGTTGGAAAGCTAGAGGCCTGGGCCCCTAATAAAGAGCAGACCTCCCAATCTCCTCGTTCCCTCCCCCTCCCCTCATATGGTTTTTCAAATTAAAAGCAACTAAAACCAAAGACCTAAGGAGCAGGAGAGGGCAGAGGCACAACAACATCCCTAAACTGAGGAAGGGGGCTCTCTAGCGAGGGAAGGGGTATCCAAAAGCCAGATCCAGAGGGTTCCAGTCCTACCAGTCTGTCCCAGGCTCTAAGGAGTGTATGGCCCACCGGGCTGGGCTGGACCAGGAAACAAGCTCTTGTCCTCAGGTCTGTAAACAGGCTGCGTTGTTAGGAACCCTCTGCTTCTACTTCCTGAAGAGCAAGCCCCCCAAACCCAGAAGAGAGGCTGCACCTTGAGATACAGCCAGCAAGGTGGGTGCGGAGTCCTGGGGAGGGAACTTTCACCTCAAGCTGCACAGACCCATCTCGATCTTTTTGGAGAATTCCTCCTTTTCCAGGACTAGTGCCGTTCTGAATTCTGAACGTGCAAAGAGACTCCTTAGAGCTAGCTTCCGAGCCTCAGCTGGGGCAGACCAGAGGCCAGGGCGTCTATCTCTCTGCGGGGACCCCCCACATCTGTGCGTCACCTCCACCACCTCTGGGCAAAGGACCCTTCCTCGCTGGACCCAGGGAGGCGGCTATTCCAGATGCAGCCAAGGGTTAAAGGGGGTGGGAGAAGGAGCAGTTAGCACCGTTTTCTTTTGCAAACCACCAAACGGGCCCTTCATTTTCAAATTCTGAAGCCAGAAACATCCCCCATTCCCTTGCCCCGCCCATCACCATTTGAAAAAAATAATTCACAAGTTTAAACGTGATTTTCACAACTAACGGCTTTGATAACTGTTAAATTCGTACGGCTTCTAGAGCAAACGGACCTGAATTCTTCAAGGAAAGTAGAATTGGCGGTGGAGCTGGGGGGCAGAGGAGGAGAAGACACAAAAAGCCAACTCAGTGGGAAGCGCCCTCAAAGCCAAAGGTGTGGCGCTCGGAGCTGCGGCCGCCCTCGCCCGGGAGTCGGGGCCAGGAGAACGGGCCCTGGAGGCAGGGCAGGGCACGGCGAGATTTTGCTTTTGTTTTTAGTGACCATTTTGATCTGGTTGTAAAAAGTTTACGAGGCCCTCTTTTTGAAAGTCAGCTCATCGACTGCACCTTTTTATACCCTTGCCCTCAATTTCATGTCGCCTGCTGGCCTAGACGCGCAAGGCGGAGGACAGAACTGTCACAGTCCCTACCCTTTTCTCCCAACTTCCCGGCCCGGCTCAATTCGGGAGTTGGGCCTCCTTCCTCTCGGCTCGCAGCCTCCCCGACTCCCACTTTGGGGAGAAAACCCACATTCTTAACCCCTTGATAATCCCTCAAGGAAAAAACAAAACAAAAAACCCCAAGAGGTTGAAAATTAGAATCCAGGCGCGGGTTGAGATCTGCGCAGAGCTGCCCAGGCCAGTGCATGTCGCTCCTCTCCTCCGGGTACATATGGTGGCCTGGTCCCCTCCCCCCACCCCCCACACGGTGCCCAGTGAGAAGCACAAGAAGGGGAGAAAAGACCCGCAGCCCGCCTCAGGAGGGCAAGGTTTCTCGCCCCCTGCGGCTCCGGGACCACCCAGGACCCGGGGCGTCGTGGGACCGATCTCGAAGGATCTTAGAACGACACTGGGAGAGCGCGGCAAGAACTAGCCCCACCTTCCCCCGACGCCCCAGGCTGACTGCCGGGCGCAGACCCGACTTCTCCCGAACCAGCCTCCGACCAGCCTTAGAAGGCGGAAAACAGGATTCAAACCCGCCTATGAGCAGTGGTAGGGGCGGGGGCTGTGGGGGCAGGACTCGGTTTAAGGAACCAACCGCCTCGGTTCGAGGGCCTCCTGTCCGGAGGTTGCTCCTGACCAGTGGGTTTATTTTGCTTTTGCAGAGGAGGCAGATGTTGACCTCTCTTCTTTGCACAGTCTCTCCGCAAAATCTTCCCCCAACCATTTGCTTTCTTGCGCCACCCCCCACCGGGGCACTATCCCTGGAGTCAGCTCCTCAGGCCTTTAAACCTTCCAGAATGTCACACATGGAAACCTTTAGCAAATGTTTGTTAATGATCATAACAAAGGCATCATTCAAATTAGGCAGGTAATTACTACCAGAAGGACAACTGGGTGCTCGCTTGCTCATCCATTGCTTTCTGCTTTAAACTCCCGAGGAGTCGCTGCCTGGGGACACTCCCGCCCGGACTGCTTTTCGGGCCCCATTAAACGGCTCTGAAATGAACTGTGAAGTTACCATTTGTGGGCGGAGAGCGCTGGGGCCCTGCGGACGGAAGACCCTGGCTTGACCGGACTAACAGTGTCGCCGAAGCAAAGCAGCCCCTCTGGGTAGGCTGTCTGTCTCGCCTCCTACCCTCTGGGGCAACTAGCCTAAAAACTCGGTTCTCAACTTAACAGCATGTGGCCCAGCACCCGCTTTTGCCTTTTATTCCGCACTCTGATTTTTGGGGGGATCGTTTGTTCCCGCTCATTTTCTACAAACATTACGGTATCCTGTTAGCATTCCGAACAAGGGGCTGTTCATATATTTGCCTTCAATGATTTCCTGAAGGAACATGTGGAAGTAATAGCGAGCGGTGCAGTCACCCAAGCTGAAGATGCACGAGAGCGGGTCGCGTAGAAGAGCTGGGGCAATGGGACCCCCAGCGCAGCCCCAGGCGCCCTGTTTTCGAGGCTGACACCCCAAGATCCTGTCCTGGTTAGGCACAGAACCGCGCCCGTTGGAGTACTTCTCTGTAATTCTCCCCCGTCCACTGCACTGTGTCCACCCTCCTGGTGAAGGAGGAGACGGCTGTTGGACATGCCAGTCCCAACCTGGCCACTTTGGCCATTTTCAGAGTGCGTGTGTTGGGGTGGGGTTGAGGGAGAAGGATGAAGGATGACCCCCAACCCCAGCAGGAGAATTCAAAAATCAGAGAGCGATGAAGGTGAACGCGCTCCCCTCCCCCGCTGTCGCTGGGAAGCCCCACTCTGCCCAGGTCTGGTTCCTGGAGCATCAGCGCCCCCTTTCCCTCGCCGGCAGGATCGTTTCCTCCCGATACTGGCCTCTCGCCTTGGGCGCAGGGTTTGGGTCTCAGCTGTCAATTCCAAGGCATTCGTAGGGTTCGACCCACGCGGCGGGAGGGAACGGAGGGAGAATCAAAAGGCATCCTCCCCCACGACGCGGAGGCGGTAGTACGATTCCTCAAACGCCCAAGCTTGAGCTTTTTTTGTATGAGAGATAGAAGCCAGGACAACCTCGCCCAGATAACCCCGAAAACAAAGGCACGACCAGATAAGTGACTTCAAGGGAGTAAAGGTCGTTCTATCGGAGAACGTTCCAAACCTACACAGACCCTCTTTTCTTTGTACCGTATTTCAGACCACCCAGTCTTGCACACACACACACGCACACACACTCACACACACACCACACAAAACAAAAACCCATCATTGTCATATTGGACTCAACAGTTTGCCTAATCCTATTAAATAACTAGCAACTATATAGCCCTTCCCCTAAAAGACCCCTAGTTCAAAACGGCGCAACCGCTTGGAGATTTCTCCCGAGGGCCCTATTTCTCGTTGGGCCGAGTTTGTAGAGGGGACATTTCTTGATTCTAGATTTATATTCTCTCTGGGTATTAAATGCAATTTTGTATGTTCCTTTTCTTCTTTTCAAAGAGAATACAAAACTATAGCAGTCTAAGAAAATAACCCCAAAATGGGGAGGCAAACTCATTCTGGAAATGATGGGCTGTTTGTAGTTTCACAAAACCTCTTTCCCGGCAGAGCACCAACACCTCCCCCTTCCACCACCCCCCATCCCATCTGGTCTGCTTCTCCCCGCCCCCCAGTTGTTGTCGAAGTCTGGGGGTTGGGACTGGACCCCCTGATTGCGTAAGAGCAAAAAGCGAAGGCGCAATCTGGACACTGGGAGATTCGGAGCGCAGGGAGTTTGAGAGAAACTTTTATTTTGAAGAGACCAAGGTTGAGGGGGGGCTTATTTCCTGACAGCTATTTACTTAGAGCAAATGATTAGTTTTAGAAGGATGGACTATAACATTGAATCAATTACAAAACGCGGTTTTTGAGCCCATTACTGTTGGAGCTACAGGGAGAGAAACAGAGGAGGAGACTGCAAGAGATCATTGGAGGCCGTGGGCACGCTCTTCACTCCATGTGTGGGACATTCATTGCGGAATAACATCGGAGGAGAAGGTAAGGGAAAAGAAAAAATGATTTTTTGTTTGTAAGGGAAGTCCCTGATCAGACTCTGGGACTGGAGAAAGCGAAGTAACTTCAAACTTTGGGCGACAAGAAAAAAAAAAAAAGGAGCTGGATTCCAGTTGTGTGTTCAGAGAGTAATTTTTTTTTTTTTTCGGAATAAACTTCACTTGGGGACGGGTGGGAGATAACCATAGAGTTAGAAAGTCTAGGTATTTTTTTTAAACACACATTTTCCAGACCTATTTTTAAAAACAATGTTTTTCTAACAACCCTATGGCCTCCCAAAGAAATTGTTTAGGCTTACATTTTTGAGGTTTCTTTTGGGAGTGGGGGTGGTGTTCGTGAATACTGGGCCGAACACCAAGGAACTGGGGGTGGAGGCAGAGGTGTTTGCCCTCTTCTTGGCAGTGGGTCCTGGAAGGCGACAGGTTTTAAATGAGTGTTTTCATTCCTCGCCTGCGGTTTGGCGGGACAGCGCTGCAGCTCATGGTGTGGAGCGCGGCTGGGGGACCAGGGGAGGTGGGGAGAGGGGAGCGTGGAGGCGGGCGCGGGAAGGGGTTGCGGGGCGCAGGAGGCGGGCAGGGCTCGGCTGGAGACCGGACCTCGGTGTTGGCCTACAGCACAGGGAGCCGGCCGAATGCGCGTGATTACTGGACGGCGCTGCTCTGGGTGAGAGTCGGGGCCAGATTTGGCGCGGCGGTGAGGCGGCTGCGGGACAAGCAGAGGCGCGCGGGCGTGGGCAAGGGTTTGGGGCGCTCTGGAGCGGTTTGTTGGGTCAGTGAGGTGCCAGGGAGAGCGGGTGCCTGCCGGGCAGTGTGCTCGGGTTGCACGCCCTAGCGCGGGGGCGACAGCGGCGGCGCTGGCGGGCGGTCTGGAATAATGACAAACACATTTGGCCCTGAGTGAAGAAGTCGTCGTCGCCTCGCATTCCAGCAACTGGGATTTGAGGAATTTCGAACCGCACACCAAGGGGCCCTCATTGTGCGCCGTGGCCCCCGCCCCCGCCCGTCTTCCCGCGCCCCCTCCTCGGTGGAATCATTTCTGCATTGCCCGGGGGCTCTGCTTTCGCTCAGTTCTGGCCGCAGGCAGGAAGAGAGGAAAGGTCTCCAGGAAGGTGCCGAACTTCTTGTGAGGAAGTTAGGGACGGCTTGGAACTGGGGAAACCTGTTTGCAGGTAAGACAGAAAGGTGGGAGGTAAACCATATTCTCCCTCCGGGCACCCAAGCCCTGGACACCCACTACCCGGCGCCCTTCTCCGCGCGGGGGTGCGTAGCACTTGCCGTCTGAGCTCGCCCAGCGCTGCTCGGTCCTCTCTAGTTGCCCTTTTTTCCATTCCTCTCCCTGCCCGCTTCAGAGCCGTCTGTGCGTACTTCTCCTTCCTCTGCTGTCTACCCCCATGGAAACCAGATTTACACACGAAATTAACTCCGCCCGGCTGCGCCCAGGGAGCGGGCGGCGTCCATTTGGCATTGAATATGTGGGATCAGCTGTTCTATTCCGGGAGGGTGTCGGCCAGGTCGGAGCGACGAGTGTGGCCCAACCCGAGTACGGTTGCCAGAGGGAGCCAGGAGCCGGGGCCGGGCCAGGTGTGCGAGAGCTGCCGATGGCCTGGCCTCGCGTCTTGGTCGGGAAGGACTTGCTGGCCCGGCAGGCTGTCCGTTGTGCATCCCTCCCGCAGCCAGAGCGCCGGTCCCGCACTTCGCTCCCCGAATTGTGCTAAGACCTCAGGATGTGCGCAAGGAGTGCCTGGAAGAACCTGCCACTCACTCCATCTCCCTGGGTGGGAGGCAAGCATGGATGGGGCCCCTATCAGGTCCCTACCGCCCCGCGTCCGAAAAGCCCCGGGCTGGGCGGTGTGGGAAATGGCTTTTTGGCTCCGAGGCCAAATTGCTCAATGTTTTGGACCGACTCGCCTCGCCGCGGTTGCTCCTGACAAGAACTAGACAGATTTTTGGAGCAGGGAGCATCCAGGGCAAACGCACGACAGTCCTCCGCAGTGCATCTCACCGGACAAACATCCCCGGAGCCACAGGAGAGGAGGAAGGGACACTCCGGGCGTGCGCACCTCCCCAGCCGCCGCGCTGTCCCATCCCCGACCCCTAATCTGGTCAACCTGGACCCCGGCACTGCTGAATTGCATCCCCCTCTCTCTTCTCCCTTTCTCCTCGGCCTCCTCCTTTCCACAACCCTCACGATGAGGAGGCCCTGCCTCGACTCTCCGACAGGCGCAAGGCCGACCAGCCTCGCTTTGACGCCCTGGTCAGGCCCTGCTTCGGAGCTTGCAGTTTTGGGTTGACCCAAGTGCAGCTGGACCTCGTTCACAAGAGTGAGGGGACGCCAAGAATGAACCCGTCGTTAGCCCCCGGTGCCCTGGCTCTTGTTTAAATCCTTAGATCGAGAAGGACTTGAAGGAGATCCCAGGCTCCCAGCTCTCCGCCCCTGGGTCAGTTTCCTCTCGGGACGCGGACTGAGGAGGGATGCAGGGGGAGGGGCATTGGGCCGGGCTTTCCAGCTGCAAACACGTCTGGCGCCGAGGCGGGCCCATTTTGTGCCTCCTGGGGACGGACCGTGGGCGGCGCGCAGCGGCGGGACGCGTTTTGGGGACGTGGTGGCCAGCGCCTTCCTGCAGACCCCGCAGCGAAGGACTCCCTTTGACCTCCGGGGAGCTGCGACCAGGTTATACGTTGCTGGCGGAAAAGTGACAATTCTAGGAAAAGAGCTAAAAGCCGGATCGGTGACTGAAAGGTGTGGGTCTCAGGGTTCCCCGGGTCTAACTCGCCGGGTCCAACCGCAGCATCAGCCTTGGGGCGGCAGATAATCTTTCGGTCTCGCCTGGGGCGCAAGATGCAGGATCGGGGGCAAATGGCTTCTCCCAACTTCCCCCTAATTCGGGTTCTGCCAGATGGTTGTCGTTTGCTGAAGTGGCTCGGCGGCATTTCCTTTTGTTTTAAACTGATCAATGAGCGAACCTGGGATGGGCTGAACAAGTAGATTGTAGGAGGGAATAATGGGAAACCCGACTTGGGGCCCCTCCTTCCCTGCCTCCTACTGCAGTTTCTCGGCCCCCGCGAAAGGGGATCGACAAGCGCGGGTGGGCGCGGACTCTTGAGAGGGCAGAGGCGGCTATGGCGCGTGTCGGGCAAGGTTGCACCAGAAGGCACTTTTGTGTGTGTGTGTGTGTGACAAGAGTCTCGCTCTGTCGCCCAGGCTGAAGTGCAGTGGTGCGATCTCGGCTCACTGCAACCTCTGCCTCCCAGGTTCAAGCGATTCTCCTGCCTCAGCCTCCCGAGTAACTGGGATTACAGGTGCCCGCCACCATGCCAGGCTAATTTTTGTATTTTTAGTAGAGACGGGGTTTCACCATGTTGGCCATGCTGGCCTCGAACTCCTGACCTCAGGTGATCCGCCCACCTAGGCCTCCCAAAGTGCTGGGATTTACAGGCGTGAGCCACCGCGCCCGGCCAGGAACGGTTCTTAAATGCCGAGAGGGCGCATGCTAGCTCTCCCCAGCATTCCCGGTGAGCCGCTACCCACGGCCGTGAGGCTCTCGTGCCCATAGGAGGCGCTGGCGAGCGCCTGTAACCCTAAACCCCTCGGCCCCTTTCCCCCCACCCGCCCGGACTCTCTTCCCGCTCTCCCCCCTCTCCCCACACCCCGCCCGGCCCCCTATTGGGTCTCAGTTGAAAACAATGCAAACGCAGAGCGTGGTGCCTGGGGCGCAGCGGCCTCTGCAGCTCTGAGGTTCAGAGCGCGGCGCGCAGGGGCGCAGGGGCGCAGGGGCGCAGGTCCCCGGAGCGGCTGGGCATCGCCACCAACCCGGGACAACCGAGCCGCCGAGGACTTGGTGGAGGTGGGAGGGAGAGCGGACCGCGCAGTGTTCCTCTGGGTCCCGGGGTCAGAAACCGGACCGTGGCGGGGGCTGGACCGTCCGAGCGCAGAGCCTCCCGGGCGAAGTCTGCGCGCAGCACTCCCGGCTGCGCTGTCGGGGACCAGGAGCCTGGGCTGCGGGCGAGCTTGCTGGCGAGCCGGGTAAGATTCGCGGGGCTATCGCGCCCTCTAGTGGGCTCCGGGGACGCATCCCGCTTTCCCCAGCCCCGGGCGGTCGGCGCCGCTATCTCAGTGGAGCGCAGCGCTGGAACCCCGGGGGCCCGGAGCGGAGGCTAATCTGGGTCACCTTTCCCCTCCTCCGGGCAGCCAGTGGACGCCTCGCAGGCTCTGTGTGGGCCCGGGAGGCGCCGGGTGGATGAGAGGGGGCCGAGGTCTCTGGGTTTGGATTGAGAATGGGACGTCCTTGTAATTCAATGTGGGAGAAGCAGGGGAGTGTGGAGGAGGATGGGTCCCGTGCGTTCTTGGGGGGCAGGCGCCGTCTTCTGCGTTCCAGCCCCTCGCCAGCTCCCTTGCCCCGCGGGCGGCCTGTTGCTGTTTGTTTGCTTTACGACCCTGCGTTATTGTGCAACGGGAACAGTCGTTTCCAATCAGCTGCGCGGCCGTCGCGGCCCTCGCCAGGCTGGTTTATGGGGGCGGCGGTGGCGCGCGGACAGATAGGACAGCGCGGCCCGGGAACGGCGTCGAGGTCCAGGCGATCCCCCTGCCCCGAGGGGGCGGGAATGCTGAGGTGGCGAGAGCGTGGGTTGCACAGAACCCTAGTAGCGAGTCCGGCTGAGCCTCTGCGGCCTAGCCCAGCAGCGTCGTCTTCCCGGCTCCGAAGACGTCTTCCCGAAGCCCCGCTGCCCCGGCGCACCAGCTCCCGGTGATGGGGATGATGATGGGGATGATGGGACGATGTCCCCGAATTCTCCTGGGGTCCCGAGGAGATTTAGCCATTTTCAACAGCAGTTTTCCTATTTCTGCTTAAACCCCGCGGGCTTTCAACTGAGGTCACCACGAAAGCTAAAAGTACAACCTAAGGAAGGAAGAGACTGGAAGTTAACATTTGGGGTAGTGGAGCTCAGAATTCCTCGCAGCGGCGTCTGTGTCGCAACCCCTGGACGCACGTCCTTGGACCAACACTGCCATCTGCTGGCCACTCGCAAGAACTACTGCGACCCGCTGTGAGAATGGGCTTCGCGGAGACCATTAGGAAGGTGCTTTTTTTTTTATTTTTTATTTATTTTTTGCTCAGTAGGACCGTAATAGGTGACTGATTTTCTTTTGCTGTGAGGCTACAAGAATTGCTGGAAGACAACATTTTTATTTCGTGGAAATTTGTGTTGTGTTTCGCCTTGGTTGTTAATGCTTTGCATTTACATAGTGAACATCTTATTATCAGAGCTGGCCTGTGAGGAGGGTAGTGGGGGGCATTGATGTTCCCGTTTCTGAGTGAGGAGACTTATGTCGGGGCCTTGGTGACCTCAAGCCGAATGCTCAAACTGCTACTGCTACTCCTAAGGTTGTGCCATTAGGAGTCACACCCGTTTGGTGATATTCAAAAGGATATGTCATTTTATTCTCCCGTGGTTAAATATATGGTGAGAGGAGAGCAGGCATGTTAATGAGCCCAGATTGTCCCATAAAACGCTCCTGTGTAAAAACACTCCAGCCCCCTCCCATTACTGGAATGTCTGATGGAGCTCCGGGAGATCAAAACAACAAAACAGGCTCCGGTAGGGTGCAGAGGTCCTGGTAAACACACCCTCTGCTGGAAAACAGGGAAAAGTTTCCACCAGTGTAGACCTGCACTTGGTTTGCCTGGGCTGAAGTTAGGAGACTGCGTAGAAAAAGGAAGATGTGTAATTTTCACAGTTAGAATTAACTTAGGAGAGCTGAAATTAACTGAGCCTCGGAAATCTGAATCTTGAAGTCACCAGTGGCTTTTGGGGCTGTGAGAGAGTCTCCTGTGGTCTTTAATCATGTGAGGGTGGGGTGAAATTCAATATTCAGTGGTTCTGCAACGGGATGCACTGTGCAATTGGTGATTGAGAAGCCAACTCTCTGGCTTTAGGAGAAGAATGTCTTGCTGTTAGTCCTTCTGGAAATAGAGCCTTGCATTGCCTGCTGTCTGTTTACACTACCTTTGCACATTGCCTTTGGTTATAGAGTCATGTCCAATGGCTCTTTACTTCTGTTTGCAGGGCAGGAGATGGCACCCTGTTAAAGAGAAAGGATAGTAGCTGCAAAATCATTTGTTTCTCTGTTTCTGTGACTGTATATATTGGCACATCTGTGAATGGTCTTTATAGCCACACCAGGCTGGAGGTAACAGGGTCATGGGAGTAGACTGCTGGTGTGGGCTGAATCAGAGTTCAGATCCATGTCTCCAGGAGGTAGGAGGTGCACGGCAAGTCATGTGGCTTCTGGGGCATCCCTCACTTTCTTAGTTAAGGAGAAGTTGAAGGAGCCGATCTAAAATATCTTGGGAGTCTGCAGAAAAAGTCGTGAAAATCAAAGCACTTTCAATTAAACTATATAATTTAGTCCTTACAATAATGCCACAGGGCAAGCAACCAGTCAGGCCTTGCTAGTCGTGCTTCCTAGAAGAAAAGACTGAGGTTCAGAGAGTTGGACAGAGTGTCAGATTTGGGATCAGTGGCTAGTCCAATGTGATTTCCATCCTTTCTTCTGAGAGAAAGCATAAGAAGGCCAAGAGGATGGGGGAAAAGCACAAGTCACCTGCCTGAGAGTCAACAGGGCAGGGGGTCTCTTTCTCAGTTTGTTTCTCTAAGTTATGGCAAATGTTTTTTGAGCTGTGATTATTGAGAATGGGGGCTGAAGTTCAACATGTAGTTGGCATGAGGGAAGTAATTATGATTGAAGAAAAGATTTGGGTGAAATCTATTGTTCTTCCCTGCAAAGGGGGTTGTTCTCACAGATTCTTATGGTGTCATGTTTCTCAGAATTTGTAGCTTCAGTTACTTATATTTGCACACCTGACTTTAGATGAGCTCCAGAATAGCAGTTACTAATTAAGGATGAGCATTTAGAGTAGATAAAAGTGGCAGGAACAGCAAGACTCACTCCCAGAGAGCCTCACTACAGGTCTAATAGGTGAGGAAATTCCCCATGTTTCCCATTTTTCTTCATTACCTCCCTGTGGGGCAAGCACTGCCATTATTCATGAGTAAACTGTCTGAGTTATAGATAAGTAATGACATGAAACTTCACAAACACGCTGAGCACAGTGGCTCACTCCTGTAATCCCAGCACTTTGGGAAGCCGACGCGGGTGAATCACGAGGTCAGGAGTTCGAGATCAGCCTGGCCAACATGGTGAAACCCTGTCTGTACTAAAAATACAAGAAATTAGCTGGCCATGATGGTGGGCACCTGTAATACCAGCTACTCCGGAGGCTGAGACAGGAGAATCGCTTGAACTTGGGAGGCAGAGGTTGCAATGAGCTGAGATCATGCCACTGCACTCCAGCCCAGGTGGCAGTGCAAGACTCCATCTAAAAAAAGAAAAAGAAAGAAAGAAAAAAGAAAAAAAGAAACTTCACAAACAGGCCTGATTTCTACCCAGGGAACCACTGTTATCAGAGATGGGAGTTTGGAATTTTAAGCAACAAACACATGTTTATTCTCTTCCCTCCTGATGGCTTGCTCAGAGGGCCTGTTTCCATTGCCCACTTTTTTTTGGAGACAGAATCTTGCTCTGTCACCCAGGCTGGAGTGCAGTGGCGAGATCCTGGCTCACTGCAACCTCTGCCTACTGGGTTGAAGCCATTCTCCTGCCTCAGCCTCCCGAGTAGCTGGGATTATAGGTACCTGCCGCCATGCGTGGCTAATTTTTTGTATTTTTAGTAGAGATGGGGTTTCATCATGTCGGCCAGGATGGTCTTGAACTCCTGACCTCAAGTGATCTGCCCACCTCAGCCTTCCAAAGTGTTGGGATTACACACGTGAGTCACCACGCCTGGCCTCATTGGCCACTTTATATGTCAGTAAATAATCTTTCCTGGCAGAGGGTCCACTGTATCTGGAGGCACTGAAGGAAATCTGGGAGTGTCTGGCCAGGGCAAAGCACTGCTTAGAGCTTGCACAGGAAAAGCAGTGAGCCCTTCTCTTAAGCTGGAGAATGCTTTAAAGATGCATCTTTGGCAAGTCTTGCCAAAGAAATATGGGATCTAAATGTGATAAAACCAAAGACATCAAGCTGGCTCTGGAGGCCTTCTTTGAAGTTTGCTGAGTGGATTGTCAGTGGGAGGCTGATATTTATATGTACAAACACACAAGCATTACTGCTAATTGTGGTAAATCAGGCTGGCCAGCCTGGCTCTGGGGCCCACTGTGCCTGCCACCGCAGCAGTGTGGAAGCCTTGCATCCCAGGCACATGTCAGGATCCTCGGAGGCCATCAGCCAGCCAGCATTGTGTGAATTGCATTTGGGTTCACAGCACTGTAATTGTGTTTCTCCTGCTGTGGTGAGCAAAGGAGGAAAATGGAAGGAGGAGGTGTAATTTGCCCTAGGAAATAGTCAGGCAGGTGGCACACAGGGATGGGATATGGCTAAAACACTGACCTTCCCTTGAGAGAGACCATATGGTGAAGTGCAGAGGGCATGGCGTTTGTATCACACGACCTTGTGTTTGAATCCTGGCTCTGTCACTGGCTGTGTGACTTTGGGTCATTTGCAAAACCTCTCTGAGCCTCAACTGCCACTTCTTAAAATCACCTCTAAGTAATCACAGGGTTATTCTTCACAAACACAGCATGCACATGCAAACTTTGGCTTAGTAAATAATGGTTTCTCCTTCTCTTACTTTGTTTTCTACGTACCCCACTCCCCTTCCTGTAAGGAGCCTTCCACCTTTTTCTCTGTGTTCTCTTCCTCTCCCATTTTCCTGGTAGCATTCAATAAAACAGAAATCTGATTTCTGCAAAGTAGGCCACCTTACGGTAGAAATACATGATTAGGCCCCACCAAAAACTTTGTTTAGGCTATTATCTTCTGGATCCTGGATCCCCTCCAACCAAACCAAGCCCAACTAGGGCTAAACACAGCAATATATGAATACATTGAATTTCTCTCTCACTCTTTCTTTTTTTAAACCAGTTTACTCAGGAATCACATGCACACATATTTTAGCTTCCAAAGTCAATGATGGAACAAATTGTGTCCCATTAGGCTCACTCCGTTGTATGAGTTAGCGTCAGAGGAGTTCATACCAGAGTGACTTCATCTTGAATAGGGCCTAGGTAAGAAGAGGATGAGACCTGCTGGGCTGCGTTCCCAGGAGGTTACGCATTTGTAGTCACAGGAGAGAAAGGAGTTGGTATAGGAGTTGATAGATACAGGTCATAAAGACCCCAGTGATAAAACAGGTTGCAGGCCAGGTTTGGTGGCTCATTCCTGTAATCATAGTACTGTGGGAGGCCAAGGCAGGAAGATTGCTTGAGCCCAGGATTTCAAGACGAGCCTGGACAACATAGTGAGACCTCGTCTCTACAAACAATAATTTTAAAAACATGAGCTGGGCATGATGGTGCAGGCCTATAGTCCCAGCTACTGGTCTGAGGGGCAGTTAGGTGGCAGGCTGAGATGGGAGGATGGAGGCTGCAGTGAGCTGAGATCAGGCCACTGCACTCCAGCCTGGGTGACGAAATAAGACCCTGCCTCAAAAATAGATAAATAAATAAATAAATGAGCCAGCAAAACCAGGATGCAGTGAAGAAGCTGGCCAAAACCCACCAAAACGAAGATGGTGATGAAAGTGACCTCTGGTCATCCCTACTGCTTATTACACACTAATTATAATGCATTAGCATGTTAAAAGACACTCCCACCAGTGCCATGGCAGTTTACAAATGCCATAGCAATGACCAGAGATACTCTATATGGTCTAAAAAGGGGAGGAACCCTCAGTCCTGGGAATTACCTGTCCCTTTCAGGGAAAACTCATGAATCTTCTACTGCTTGTTGAGCATATAATCAAGAAATAACTATAGGTATACTCACTCAAGCAGCCATGCAGTTGCTGTGCCCATGGAGTAGCCACTCTTTTATTCTTTGACTTTCTTAATATATTTGCTGTCATTTTACTCTTTTGGCTTGCTCTTGAATTCCTTCCTGCATGAAGCCAAGAACCTTTGTGACCTCCCAGGCTGAACCTCAATTTTGAGGTTCACCCTATGACATCTTTTCTGTGTCCAATCACCCTATGACATCACCCTATGACCAATGAAGGGACAATGGTAACCTCCCGTTGACTTTAAATTAAAACTGATTGGCACTGTTTGGGCTTCACCGGTGGGTGAGTCTCTCCTTGCCCAGATTCAACTTGCTAACATTTTTTTCCCTTCAATTTTGGCTCCTTTGTCCTTTCTAATGTTCTTTATTTTGGACAGATGGGAAAGTGGCTGTGAGGCCTCTGGCTTAGCAGCCTGATAGCAGCCTCCTGTTGTCTGGGTGCCGCAGATGGGAGCACGCCTGGCTGGCCACATCTTTTGCAACCCACCTTGTCATCCCTTCTCTGGGACCTTTTCTCTTTAGTTTCTTTTTTTAAAAATTTTTAAAGTATTTATTTATTTATTTATTTATTTATTTATTTATTTATTTATTTATTTTTAGAGATAGCATCTCGCTGTGTTGCCCAGGCTGGAGTGCAGTGGCATAATCATGGCTCACTGAAGCCTGGACCTCACTGGCTCAAGTGGTCCTTCCACCTCAGCCTCCTGAGTAGCTGGGACTATAGGCATGCACCACCACGCCTGGCTAAATTTTGTATTTTTTTTGTAGAGACGGGGTTTTGCCATGCTGCCTAGACTGGTCTTGAACTCCTGGGCTCAAACAATCTGCCTGCCTCAGCTTCCCAAAGTACTGGGATTATAGGCGTGAGCCACTGCACCTGGCCTCTCTTTAGTTTTTAATGACTGGCTGTTTGACTTCTCTGCTCTTCAGGCTGAAATTCTTATTTCATGTTTGTAGTCTTTGCCTTGGCTATTTGGCAACTGTTTAAGGCAAGACACTTGGTTTTGAGAGTTCTCCCGTTGTGTTGACCCTGGGACACCAGGGTCATTGTTCTGTAGCTCCAATTATGTTAGGTCTCATGCTTTTGGGTTTCACTATTGGCCACTCTCCAGATGCTCTGGGGTTTTTGGCATTTGGTGTGGGGACCCTTGTTAGCTGATACTCTGGGTTTTTCAGCATTTGGATGCTCCAGGGTGTTTGGCACTGACATTCCCCTCTAGCATTGTGGGTTAGAGTTCCACCCAGGGGGAATCTTGGTCTTGCCTTTTCTTGTTTTCTACTCTAAAGTTATCATTTTCTGTAAAAAAATTTTCTTTTCTTATTGTCACTTTATTTAATGCTTTGCTCCAGGAGGTAGGAATTTGCAGGGGAAAATAATTGGGCTCTCCCTATACTTAGAAAAACTTCTGTGTCTAGTAGAGATCCTTGTTAGACAAAGGGACAGTGGTGAGTCCCAGAGAACTCGTCACTAGGGTGCCTTTTAGGCAATTGGAGCAAATTCAAATTAGCAAACTAAGTTTGGCCATTTGGATAAGTCCCATTTTTGTCAGGGAAATAATTTGGGTCTGGCTATCTTTTATAAAATAGTGCGTTTGCGTTCCTACATTATGGCTAGAGCTCAAAGATAAAAGCTATTGGATCTTTGTTTATGTGTGTGTATAAATGTCTAGATGTGTTTGTGTGTATGTACATTTATTATGTTATATATTTTGTCTACAGGGTACTAAATTGGCTTATAAATAAAAGAGTGCTCATAAAAAGAGTAAATAAGTCCAAGCATTTCTCAAGCTCATGTAACTTAAGTTTACTAAAATTTAGAGTTACTAAAAATTCATATATAACTCTGTATAAATGTGCCAAAGAAGATATGCTCTTAGTGAAAATAAATTCTTTTTGGCCAATTCAGATGTCATTTATATGTGGGGTTTAAAATATGAATTTTGAAAGAAAATAAAAACAAGTAGAAAGAAATAAAAAACAATAAGCAGTGGAGAGAGATGTGAGGAAAGTTATGAATATGAAGATGTATTTTTGGTAAGGAATGTTATAAAGAAATTTTATGAGAAAGGATCTTATATGATAAATTCTTGTCCTAAGGTAGAATGACTGATTGTTTAGAAAAGAAGGAAATATAGGACAAGTCAGAAAGTCCAAGCATGTTGTAGATGACCTATGTAAGTCACGATAAAGTTTATACAAGAGAATTTATTAAAATTTAGCCGTAATTAGCCATAACTGAAAGGAAATTTATTTATTTATTTATTTATTTATTTATTTATTTATTATGTATTTTGAGAAGGAGTTTTGCTCTTGTTGCCCAGGCTGGAGTGCAATGGCATGATCTTGGTTCACTGCAACCTCCGCCTCCTGGGTTCAGGCATTTCTCCTGTCTCAGCCTCCTGAGTAGCTAGGATTACAGGCATGCACCACCACACCTGGCTAATTTTGTATTTTTAGTAGAGATGGGGTTTCATCATGTTGGTCAGGCTGGTCTCAAACTCCTGACCTCAGTTGATCCACCCACCTCGGCCTCCCAAGGTGCTGGGATTACAGGCATGAGCCACCTCATGCGCCCAGCCAGGAAATTTATTTATAATACTCTATCTAAATTTTGGTGCCCTATGTTAAAACAAGTTTTTCTTCAGGTATTGGTTTGCTTTCAGTAAGATTGCAAGAAATATTGACTTTTAATTCTAGAATCTGTTTCCTTTGAAGGCCTCTGAGATTTATATCTTTTCCTTTTCCCTTGAAAAGGTATAGCCTTTGCAAGTTCAAAACTGACTTCCCTAGACTCCTTTTAGGAAAAGCAATACAGTGCTTGTTTCAGGCTGTGGCTCAATAGCTAAGCCTTTGTTCTTTCATGGTGGTGGCCCGGGTTCAGTTCCTGGCTTAGAGAATGAGAGGTTTCCAGTTTGCTACTTCTGGGACTTTTGTCATTTATTTATTCTTTTTGTCTCCATCGACAGCTTCTGATTTTCTCACTTGAATTTTTTTTTCTGTGAGCCAACTTAAGGGTAATGCTGGATCTTGTAAAAATTGCTTGCCATCTCTTTGGAGATACCTCTTGTGTCCATGGTTAAGTTATAACCTTGGTTAAGGCCTGTTGGTTTCACTAGGGAAAATACCTTTAAAAAAAGGCTTAAAAGCCAGAGATGTTGGCTATTTGTCCTGGCTAGAGTCTGGTATTAAGGGATTTAAAAGGATTTTTTAAAGGACCTCTATAGTTATAAGTCAGCTTAATTAAAAATGGATATTCCATATTCATATTTATATATATATATACACACATATATATGTATGTATGTGTATATATATATATATATATATATATATATATATATATATTTAAAAGACCTGTATGATTTTTTTCTTCTTGGAACTTATTTTTTTGAGAGAAAGTGTTTTGTGTGTTTGTTGTTTGTTTTTCTTCTCAGTGGACTGAATTATTTCTCCATTCTGTCTTTTTACCCCCTTTAATGCCCATATTAGAGGACCTAAGATAATTTCTGACAGCCTGGGACTCCTTGGGAGGAAACAGAAGGTGCCACAGACCTCGTTTTGGGAGAAACCTCTGTTTTCTTCATGGAACCCCAAGAACTGTAAGCAGACAGGTCTCCCTCAGAATCCAAGGCTCTGCTCTGTTTACGTCACATTACCTGACCTTTGTGACTTTTGGGGGCATCAGAAATTACTTTGCATTATGAGAGAACCTTTAGCACTGGTGTGTATTACCTAGGTAGGATGTGTACTTTTAGGGATTGTAGTTGCTTCCATGAGTGGTTATTACTACAGACCAATACTTCTTTCTTCTCACATTTAAATGAAAAAAAAAGCATGCTCTTGGGCATCCACCTATGAATGGAGGATGGGCTGATTTGCTTTAGGTTGGCCACCAGCCTTTGGGGAACATCCTTGCAGTGAAATGCTTGGTGAAAGCATTGCACTGTCTGATTGCATAGTGCACTTCTATGCACTTCTGTCTGATGTTCTAGGCTCAACACCTGCTACATAATTAAGATCACTTACTCATCAGGTTTTTAATCAAAATGAAATGTTGCTAAGAGTTAACATTGTAGCATATGTAATTGAGATTACTGGAGAAACAGTTTTACCTAGAAGACATGTAAGGAAAGCAAAATGTGTTTTTGGTAAAAGATTATAGGAAGGTGTGCCAGTATAGTTTTTTATTTTGCTTACTTTAGTGGGTTAAAGGATTGTTTTAAGTTTGATAGGAGAAAGCTGAAGCATGAGCAAGTTGTGGAAGGTATATGAAAGATTTACATTTTAAAAGAAATTCTGTGTGTAAACATTGGCTAAAGTTAAAGGAGGAGGCTGGAGCCAAGATGGCTGAATAGGAACAGCTCCAGTCTACAGCTACCAGCATCAGTGACGCAGAAGATGGGTAATTTCTGCATTTCCATCTGAGGTACCAGGTTCCTATCACTAGGGAGTGCCAGACAGTGGGTGCAGGACAGTGGGTGCAGCACACCATGCGCGAGCCAAAGCAGGGCGAGCCATTGCCTCACTCGGGAAGCGCAAGGAGTCAGGGAGTTCCCTTTCCGAGTCAAAGAAAGGGGTGACAGGCGGCACCTGGAAAATCGGGTTACTCCAACCCCAATACTGTGCTTTTCCAACGGGCTTAAAAAACAGTGCACCAGGAGATTATATCCTGCACCTGGCTCGGAGGGTCCTATGCCCACGGAGTCTCGCTGATTGCTAGCATAGCAGTCTGAGATCAAACTGCAAGGCAGCAGCGAGGCTGGGGGAGGGGTGCCCACCATTGCCCAGGCTTGCTTAGGTAAACAAAGTGGCCAGGAAGCTCGAACTGGGTGGAGCCCACCACAGCTCAAGGAGGCCTGCCTGCCTCTGTAGGCTGCACCTCTGGGGGTGGGGCACAGACAAACAAAAAGACAGCAGTAACCTCTGCAGACTTAAATGTCCCTGTCTGACAGCTTTGAAGAGAGCAGTGGTTCTCCCAGCACGCAGCTGGAGATCTGAGAACGGGCAGACTGCCTCCTGAAGTGGGTCCCTGACCCCTGACCCCTGAGCAGCCTAACTGGAAGGCACCCCCTAGTAGGGGCAGACTGACACCTCACACAGCCGGGTACTCCTCTGAGACAAAACTTCCAGAGGAATGATCAGACAGCAGCATTTGCGGTTCACGAAAATCCGCTGTTCTGCCACCACCACTGCTGGTACCCAGGCAAACAGGGTCTGGAGTGGACCTCTAGCAAACTCCAACAGACCTGCAGCTGAGGGTCCTGTCTGTTAGAAGGAAAACTAACAAACAGAAAGGACATCCACACCAAAAACCCATCTGTACATCACCATCATCAAAGACCAAAAGTAGATAAAACCACAAAGATGGGGAAAAAACATATCAGAAAAACTGGAAACTCTAAAAAGCAGAGTGCCTCTCCTCCTCCAAAGGAACACAGCTCCTCACCAGCAACGGAACAAAGCTGGACGGAGAATGACTTTGACGAGTTGAGAGAAGAAGGCTTCAGACGATCAAACTACTCCGAGCTACAGGAGGAAATTCAAACCAAAGGCAAAGAAGTTGAAAACTTTGAAAAAAATTTAGACGAATCTATAACTAGAATAACCAATACAGAGAAGTGCTTAAAGGAGCTGATGGAGCTGAAAGCCAAGGCTCAAGAACTACGTGAAGAATGCAGAAGACTCAGGAGCTGATGCGATTAACTGGAATAAAGGGTATCAGTGATGGAAGATGAAATGAATGAAATGAAACGAGAAGGGAAGTTTAAAGAAAAAAGAATAAAAAGAAACGAACAAAGCCTCCAAGAAATATGGGACTATGTGAAAAGACCAAATCTACGTCTGATTGGTATACCTGAAAGTGACGGGGAGAATGGAACCAAGTTGGAAAACACTCTGCAGGATATTATCCAGGAGAACCTCCCCAGTGTAGCAAGGCAGGCCAACATTCAGATTCAGGAAATACAGAGAACGCCACAAAGATACTCCTCGAGAAGAGCAACTCCAAGACACATAATTGTCAGCTTCACCAAAGTTGAAGGAAAAAATGTTCAGGGCAGCCAGAGAGAAAGGTCAGGTTACCCACAAAGGGAAGCCCATCAGACTAACAGTGGATCTCTCGGCAGAAACTCTACAAGCCAGAAGAGAGTGGGGGCCAATATTCAACATTCTTAAAGAAAAGAATTTTCAACCCAGAATTTCATATCCAGCCAAACTAAGCTTCATAAGTGAAGGAGAAATAAAATACTTTATAGACAAGCAAATGCTGAGAGATTCTGTCATCACCAGGCCTGCCCTAAAAGAGCTCCTGAAGGAAGCACTAAACATGCAAAGGAACAACCGGTACCAGCCACTGCAAAATCATGCCAAATTGTAAAGACCATCGAGGCTAGGAAGAAACTGCATCAACTAACGAGCAAAATAACCAGCTAACATCATAATGACAGGATCAAATTTACACATAACAATATTAACTTTAAATGTAAATGGACTAAATTCTCCAATCAAAAGACACAGACTGGCAAATTGGATAAAGAGTCAAGACCCATCAGTGTGCTGTATTCAGGAAACCCATCTCACGTGCAGAGACACACGTAGGCTCAAAATAAAAGGATGGAGGAAGATCTACCAAGCAAATGGAAAACAAAAAAAGGCAGGGGTTGCAATCCTAGTCTCTGATAAAACAGACTTTAAACCAACAAAGATCAAAAGAGATAAAGAAGGCAATTACATAATGTAGAGGGATCAATTCAACAAGAAGAGCTAACTATCCTAAATATATATGCACCCAACAATACAGGAGCACCCACATTCATAAAGCAAGTCCTGAGTGACCTACAAAGAGACTTAGACTCCCACACAATAATAATGGGAGACTTTAACACCCCACTGTCAACATTAGACAGATCAACGAGACAGAAAGTTAACAAGGATACCCAGGAATTGAACTCAGCTCTGCACCAAGCGGACCTAATAGACATCTACAGAACTCTCCACCCCAAATCAACAGAATATACATTTTTTTCAGCACCACACCACACCTATTCCAAAATTGACCACATAGTTGGAAGTAAAGCATTCCTCAGCAAATGTAAAAGAACAGAAATTATAACAAACTGTCTCTCAGACCACAGTGCAATCAAACTAGAACTCAGGATTAAGAAACTCACTCAAAACTGCTCAACTACATGGAAACTGAACAACCTGCTCCTGAATGACTACTGGGTACATAACGAAATGAAGGCAGAAATAAAGATGTTCTTTGAAACCGACGAGAACAAAGACACAACATACCAGAATCTCTGGGACACATTCAAAGCAGTGTGTAGAGGGAAATTTATAGCACTAAATGCCCACAAGAGAAAGCAGGAAAGATCCAAAATTGACACCCTAACATCACAATTAAAAGAACTAGAAAAGCAAGAGCAAACACATTCAAAAGCTAGCAGAAGGCAAGAAATAACTAAAATCAGAGCAGAACTGAAGGAAATAGAGACACAAAAAACCCTTCAAAAAATTAATGAATCCAGGAGCTGGTTTTTTGAAAGGATCAACAAAATTGATAGACCACTAGCAAGACTAATAAAGAAGAAAAGAGAGAAGAATCAAATAGATGCAAAAAAAAAATGATAAAAGGGATATCACCACCAATCCCACAGAAATGCAAACTACCATCAGAGAATACCACAAACACCTCTATGCAAATAAACTAGAAAATCTAGAAGAAGTGGATAAATTCCTCAACACATACACCCTCCCAAGACTAAACCAGGAAGAAGTTGATTCTCTGAATAGACCAATAACAGGCTCTGAAATTGTGGCAATAATCAGCAGCTTACCAACCAAAAAGAGTCCAGGACTAGATGGATTCACAGCTGAATTCTACCAGAGGTACAAGGAGGAACTGGTACCATTCCTTCTGAAACTATTCCAATCAATAGAAAAAGAGGGAATCCTCCCTAACTCATTTTATGAGGCCAGCATCATCCTGATACCAAAGCCGGGCAGAGACACAACCAAAAACGAGAATTTTAGACCAATATCCTTGGTGAACATTGATGCAAAAATCCTCAATAAAATACTGGCAAACCGAATCCAGCAGCACATCAAAAAGCTTATCCACCATGATCAAGTTGGCTTCATGCCTGGGATGCAAGGCTGGTTCAATATACCCAAATCAATAAATGTAATCCAGCATGTAAACAGAACCAAAGACAAAAACCACATGATTATCTCAAGAGATGCAGAAAAGGCCTTTGACAAAGTTCAACAACCCTTCATGCTAAAAACTCTCAATAAACTAGGTATGTAAATGGGACGTATCTCAAAATAATAAGAGCTATCTATGACAAACCCACAGCCAATATCATACTGAATGGGCAAAAACTGGAAGCATTCCCTTTGAAAACTGGCAGAAGACAGGGATGCCCTCTCTCACCACTCCTATTCAACATAGTGTTGGAAGTTGTGGCCAGGGCAATTAGGCAGGAGAAGGAAATAAAGGGTATTCAATTAGGAAAAGAGGAAGTCAAATTGTCCCCGTTTGCAGATGACATGATTGTATATGTAGAAAACCCCATTGTCTCAGCCCAAAATCTCCTTAAGCTGATAAGCAACTTCAGCAAAGTCTCAGGATACAAAATCAATGTACAAAAATCACAAGCATGCTTATACACCAATAACAGGCAAACAGAGAGCCAAATCGTCAGTGAACTCCCATTCACAATTGCTTCAAAGAGAATAAAATACTTAGGAATCCAACTTACAAGGGACGTGAAGGACCTTTTCAAGAACTACAAACCACTGCTCAATAAAATAAAAGAGGATACAAACAAATGGAAGAACATTCCATGCTCATGTGTAGGAAGAATCAATATCATGAAAATGGCCATACTGCCTAAAGTGATTTATAGATTCAATGCCATCCCCATCAAGCTACCAATGACTTTCTTCACAGAATTGGAAAAAACTACTTTAAAGTTCATATGGAACCAAAAAAGCACCCGCATTGCCAAGTCAATCCTAAGCCAAAAGAACAAAGCTGAAGGCATCACGCTACCTGACTTCAAACTATACTACAAAGCTACAGTAACCAAAACAGCATGGTACTGGTACCAAAACAGAGATATAGATCAATGGAACACAACAGAACCCTCAGAAATAACGCCGCATATCTACAACTATCTGATCTTTGACAAACCTGAGAAAAACAAGCAATGGGGAAAGGATTCTCTGTTTAATAAATGGTGCTGGGAAAACTGGCTAGCCATATGTAGAAAGCTGAAATTGGATCCCTTCCTTACACCTTATACAAAAATTAATTCAAGATGGATTAAAGACTTAAACGTTAGACCTAAAACCATAAAAACCCTAGAAGAAAACCTAGGCATTACCATTCAGGACATAGGCATGGGCAAGGACTTCATGTCTAAAACACCAAAAGCAATGGCAACAAAAGCCAAAATTGACAAATGGGATCTAATTAAACTAAAGAGCTTCTGCACAGCAAAAGAAACTACCATCAGAGTGAACAGGCAACCTACAAAATGGGAGAAAATTTTTGCAACCTACTCATCTGACAAAGGGCTAATATCCAGACTCTACAATGAACTCAGACAAATTTACAAGAAAAAAACAAACAACCCCATCAAAAAGTGGGCAAAGGACATGAACAGACACTTCTCAAAAGAAGACATTTAAGCAGCCAAAAAACACATGAAAAAATGCTCACCATCACTGGCCATCAGAGAAATGCAAATCAAAACCACAATGAGATAGCATCTCACACCAGTTAGAATGGCAATCATTAAAAAGTCAGGAAACAACAGGTGCTGGAGAGGATGTGGAGAAATAGTGTAAAAGTGTTGGTGGGGCTGTAAACTAGTTCAACCCTTGTGGGACTGTAAACTATTTGGTTGGTGGGACTGTAAACTAGTTCAACCCTTGTGGAAGTCAGTATGGTGATTCTTCAGGGATCTAGAACTAGAAATACCATTTGACCCAGCGATCCCATTACTGGGTATATACCCAAAGGATTATAAATCATGCTGCTATAAAGACACATGCACACGTATGTTTATTGTGGCACTATTCACAATAGCAAAGACTTGGAACCAACCCAAATGTCCAACAATGATGGACTGGATTAAGAAAATGTGGCACATATACACCATGGAATACTATGCAGCCATAAAAAATGATGAGTTCATGTCCTTTGTAGGGACATGGATGAAATTGGAAATCATCATTCTCAGTAAACTATCGCAAGAACAAAAAACCAAACGCCGCATATTCTCACTCACAGGTGGGAATTGAACAATGAGTACACACGGACACAGGAAGGGGAACATCACACTCTGGGGACTGTTGTGGGGTGGGGGTAGTGGGGAGGGATAGCTTTAGGAGATATACCTAATGCTAAATGATGAGTTAATGGGTGCAGCACACCAGCATGGCACATGTATACATATGTAACTAACCTGCACATTGTGCACATGTACCCTAAAACTTAAAGTATAATAATAATAAAATAAAATAAATTAAAAAAAATAAAGTTAAAGGGATATTATTATTATTTTGGTAAGTTAAACATTAGGATTAAAAAGCACAACAGAGTTTTCTAGAGCACTGATCTACTCTGTAACAGAAAATTGTAAAGGGTTATAAAAGGTTTATGAGAATCTTACCTTATGGTCAAACTGATTAAGATTGGGAAGATTTGTCTACAAAGTTTTATTAAGAATTGGGTTTGACATTAATACTACACTAATGCAAAGGTGAAATTTGGCTTTCTCTCATGAATAAGATTTTCATGTATTATTACAAGATAAAGAAAGATTTTTATTTGCTTTTTAAATAAACTATAGGAAAAATAAGGGAGAGAAAAGTGACAGATCTTTTGGAAACCCAAGTCTCCCCTATATCAATGAGTAAAAGTTTTTACCTTTTTGAAATCTTTGAGTTATCATTTTGGCTAAATAAATGCTTTATGGTGACCTGGGATTCTATTTTGTAATATCAGCTGTTTAAACCTTTTGTATTTGACAAACGTTCCAAACTGAAATTCTAAAGTAAGTCTTTTTCTGACCTGATTAGTCCTTCTAGATATTAGGTCCCCTAAAGTCCAAAAGTGACATATTTGGCTTATTTGATATATTAAAATCATACAGGAAGCACTTTCAAATATAAAATACTATTTGGCTTTCTTTGGACTATACTTATATAAATGTGTTATTGGTATGTGTTCCAAAATTATGCAAAACTCCTATAATTCTGATATGACTTAGTGTACATTATCAGTCATAATTATAGTTCTTATGTTACATTATTGTATGCTATGGAGTTAACCAAATTTCTTTGTCAGTTGCATCTTTAATCAGCTGTCCTAAGACTTTTGTCACCCACAGACAATTGTTGTCTTGTTTTAATCCTTTTCAAAAGATGGTTTATAATCAGCTATAGGACTCTGATGGGTGCTCTAAAATGCAAGCCTCTGATAACTTTGAAAATTGTGCCATTGGCTGGGCATGATGGCTCACAACTGTAATCCCAGCACTTTGGGAGGCTGAGGCAGGCAGATCACATGGGGTCAGGAGTTCAAGACTAGTCTGGCCAGCATGGTGAAATGCCATCTCTACTAAAAATACAAAAATCAGTCAGGCATGGTGGCATGCACCTGTAATCCCAGTTACTTGGGAGGCTGAGGCAGGAGAATCACTTGAACCTGGGAGGCAGAGGTTGCAGTGAGCTGAGATCGCACCATTGCATTCCAGCCTGGGCAACAAGAGGGAAACTCTGTCTCCAAAAAAAAAAAAAATAGAAAAAGAATATTGTGCCATTGAAACAGAAAAGAAAACACAAATAAACTTCCAGTATTCTCATAGAAACTTAATATATTCATAAGGAATGTGGCCCAATATCAGGCAAAACAAGAGTTAACAGCATGGAGTAAACTAATAAAAGACCAAAACAATCTTTTAATGACTTTTTGCCTAAAACATTGCATATCCTTTCTGTTTTGCTTTTCAGAGTCAAGAAAACTTTTCCTTTGGAAAGTATTTACTGCTTTTAACAATTGAAAAAAGTATACTACTATGGACAAAATTTGGAGCATATGTCTTTCTTTTTACCTGATTTCTCCAGAATTTGAAAACTATTTGGGAGTATTCTTAACTAATGGCAATATAGTTATTTGCATAAGTGCAGTAAGAATCTTTTCTTTTGTAACAGGACACAATTAAAGAAACTGCTTATTTTATGAAGGCTTTGACTAGAATGGTGTGCTTTCAGATACAAACAGACTGCTTTAAGGGATCAAAGTTGACTTATAGAGCCAATAAAAGCCACTATGGAAAACTGGCCTTATTCCTTGTCTATGCAGTCTCTGTATGGGGTTCCTGACATGTGGTAAGTGAAGAATGTCACTTTCTGACAGGCCCAGGAGCCCCAGGTTATCTTGGGACATCAAGAAGAAAGGAATGCACCCAACTTATACAGGTATTTGCAGGCACAGATAAATCTGTGGCTGGCTCAAGGCTTTAAGAAGCCTAATGTGAGATTCTTTATAAATTAAATTTCCATCGAAACCAATTTTAACAAGAGTCTATGTGGCAAATAATTATTTTTGCTGCACTTTATACAAATAATCAGGCCAAATATAATAAGATTAAAACTTTATGGCAAACAAATTTGTCCCACTATGATTTGTCTTTGGTAAAAATGGAAGTTAGAGAGAGAATTTGTTTCAAAAACTGTGATACACCAGTTATTAGATTCTAGTCTCGTCTGTTGTTTTTGAGTTTCTCCTGCAATTTAGGCAGACCCTGCTTATTCCTGAGAATCAACCAGTGATCTATGGCTGTTGCTCAGAAGAAATAAGAGGGATGGCTAACGTAAAGATCTGGATTAGTATTCTAATTCTGGGCATGTATTAGAATTGGCTAGTGACCCCATATCAGCTTGGTTTTAACAATTACCCAGTTCATGGACAGCCTTCTTATTTAGTTTACTTGGGATAATTGTGCTGATTTTTTTTTTACTGTTGTGGAATATATTGCTGTTGTCCTCTTTGTGTAGGAATGCAGGAAAAGCTTACTTAACATTTTCTTAAATTGAACACATTAATCTTCCAGATTTCACCTTTTGTCAGAACTCAGAGTTATGATTTGCCCTCACTGTACTGACAACAGGCTCTGGTAGGGTGCAGAGGTCCTGGTAAACACACCCTTTGCTGGAAAACAGGGAGAAGTTTCCATCAGTGTAAACCTGCACTTGGGTTGCCTGGGCTGAAGTTAGGAGACTGAGTAGAACATTTGCTGCAGAAAAAAAAGAAGATGTGTAATTTTCACAGTTAGAATTAACTTAGGAGAGCTGAAATTAACTGAGCCTCAGAAATCTGAATCTTGAAGTCACCAGTGACTTTTGGGACTGTGAGAGAGTCTCTTGTGGTCTTTAATCATGTGAGGGTGGGGTGAAATTCAATATTCAGTGGTTCTGCAATGGGATGCACTGTGCAATCGGTGATTGAGAAGCCAACTCTCTGGCTTTAGGAGAAGAATGTCTTGCTGTTAGTCCTTCTGGAAATAGAGCCTTGCATTGCCTGCTGTCTGTTTACACTACCTTTGCACATTGCCTTTGGTTATAGAGTTATGTCCAGTGGCTCTTTACTTCTGTTTGCAGGGCAGGAGATGGCACCCTGTTAAAGAGAAAGGATAGTAGCTGCAAAATCATTTGTTTCTCTGTTTCTGTGACTGTATATATTGGCTCATCTGTGAATGGTCTTTATAGCCACACCAGGCTGGAGGTAACAGGGTCATGGGAGTGGACTGCTGGTATGGGCTGAATCAGAGTTCAGATCCATGTCTCCAAGAGGTAGGAAGTGCAGGGCAAGTCATGTGGCTTCTGGGGCATCCCTCACTTTCTTAGTTAAGGAGAAGTTGAAGTAGTCATTCTGAAATATTATGGGAGTCTGCAGAAAAAGTAATGAAAACCAAAGCACTTTCCATTAAACTCCATAATTTAGTCCTTACAATAATGCCACAGGGCAAGCAACCAGTCAGGCCTTGCTAGTCGTGCTTCCTAGAAGAAAAGACTGAGGTTCAGAGAGTTGGACAGAGTGTCAGATTTGGGATCAGTGGCTAGTCCAATGTGATTTCCATCCTTTCTTCTGAGAGAAAGCATAAGAAGGCTAAGAGGATGGGGGAAAAGCACAAGTCACCTGCCTGAGAGTCAACAGAGCAGGAGTCTCTTTCTCAGTTTGTTTCTCTAAGTTATGGCAAATGTTTTTTGAGCTGTGATTATTGAGAATGGGGGCTGAAGTTCAACACATAGTTGGCATGAGAGAAGTAATTATGATTGAAGAAATCTAGATGAAATCCATTGTTCTTTTCTGTAAAGGGGTTGTTATCCCTGATTCTTTTTTCTTTTTTTCTTTTTTCTTTTTTAGATGGAGCCTTGCTCTGTCGCCCAGGCTGGAGTGCAGTGGTGTGATCTTGGCTCACTGCAACCTCTGCCTCCTGGGTTCAAGTGATTCTCATGCCTCAGCCTTTCCAGTAGCTGGAACTACAGGAGTGTGCCACCATGCCTGGCTAATGTTTGTATTTTTAGTAGAGGTGGAGTTTCACCATGTTGGCCAGGCTGGTCTTGAACTCCTGACCTCAAGTGATTCACCCACCTTGGCCTCCCAAAGTGCTGGAATTACAGGAGGGAGCCATTGTGCCTGGCCTGTTCTCACTGATTCTTATAGTGCCATGTTTCTCAGAATTTGTAGCTTCAATTACTTATATTTGTGCACATGACTTTTAGGTGAGCTCCAGAATAGCATTACTAATTAAGAATGAGGATTTAGAGTAGAAAAAGTGGCAGGAACAGCAAGACTCACTTCCAGAAAGCCTCACTACAGGTCTAATAGGTGAGGAAAGTCCCCATCTTTCCCATTTTTCTTCATTACCTCCCTGTGGGGCAAGCACTGCCATTATGCATGAGTAAACTGTCTGAGTTATAGATAAGTAATGACATGAAACTTCACAAACAGGCCTAGATTTCTACCCAGGGAACCGCTGTTATCAGAGAAGGGAGTTTGGAATCTTAAGCAACAAACACATGTTGATTCTCAGTATTTGCCTCCTGATGGCTTGCTCAGAGGGCCTGTTTTCATTGCCCACTTTATATGTCAGTAAATAATCTTCCCTGGCAGTGGGTCCACCATGTCTGGATGCACACAGGGAAATCTGGTGGGGTCTGGCCAGGGAAAAACACTCCTCAGGTTTTGCAGGAAAAGCAGTGAACCCTTCTTTTAAGCTCGAGAATGCTTTAAAGATGCATCATTGGCAAGCCTTGCCAAAGAAATACGGGATCTAAATGTGATAAAAGCCACGACGACATCAAGCTGGCTCTGGAGGTCTCCTTTGAAGTTTGCTGAGTGGATTGTCAGTGGGAGGCTGATATTTACATGTAGAAGCACACAAGTGTTACTGCTAATTGTGGTAAATCAGGCTGGCCAGCCTGGCTATGGATCCCACTGTGCCTAACACCAGCCCTGCATCCCAGGCACATGCCGGGCTCCTCAGAAGCGATCAGCCAGCCAGCATTGTGTGAATTGCATTTGGGTTCACAGCACTGTCATTGTCCTTCTCCTGCTATGAGGAGCAGAGAGGGAAAAGGGAAGGGAGGGTTGTGTAATTTGCCCTAGGAAATTGTTGGGGAGGGACAGGCACGGGGCCGGGGCGGGGGGCGGCGCGACATGGCTAAAACACTGACCTTCCCTTGAGAGAGACCATATGGTGAAGTGGAGAGGGCACAGCTTTTGCATCACACAGGCCTTGTATTAGAATTTTGGCCCTGACACCAGCTGTGTGACCTTGGGTCATTTGCAAAACCTCTCTGAGCCTCAACTGCCCCTTCTTAAAATCAGCTCTAAGTAACCACAGGGTTATTCTTCAGAAACACAGCATGCACATGCAAACTTTGGCTTAGTAAATAATGATTTCTTTTTGTTCTATCTACTCCACCCCCCTTTCCCATTAGAAGCTTGCTACCTTTCACTCTGTGTTTTCTTCCTCTCCCATTTTCCTGGTGGCATTCAATAAAGTAGAATTCTGATTTCTGCAATGTAGGCCACCTTAGAGCAAAATACATGATCAGGCACCACCAAATTAGGGTATTATCTACTGGATCCTGTTTAACCAACCCAAACCCAACTCAGGCTAAATACAGGAATACATGAAAACGCTGAATTTCTCCCCTTTCTTTTTTTTTTTTTTTTTGAGACGGAGTCTTGCTCTGTCACCCAGGCTGGAGTGCAGTGGCGCGATCTTGGCTCACTGCAAACTCCACCTCCTGGGTTCACGCCATTCTCCTGCCTCAGCCTCCTGAGTAGCGGGGCCTACAGGTGCCTGCCACCACGCCCGGCTAATTTTTTGTATTTTTAGTAGAGACAGGGTTTCACCGTGTTAGCCAGGATGGTCTCCATCTCCTGACCTCATGATCTGCCCACCTCAGCCTCCCAAAGTGCTGGGATTACAGGCGTGAGCCACTGCGCCCTTCCCTCCTTTTTTTTTAAAACAACAACAACAACAACAACAACAAACAGTTTATTCAGTAATTATGTATACGTATTTTAGCTTCCAAAGTCAGTGATGGAACAAATTGAGTCCTATTAGGCCCACTCCATTGCATGAGTTAGCATCAGAGGAGGTCAAACTAGAGTGACTTCATCTTGAATATGGGCTAGGTAAGAAGAGGATGAGGCCTGCTGGGCTGCATTCCCAGGAGGTTAGGCATTTGTAGTCACAGGATGAGATAGGAGTTGGGTAGGAATGGTTTCACGAGATACAGGTCATAAAGACCACAGGATGCAGGCTGGGTGTGGTGCCTTATGCCTGTAATCTCAGTACTTTGGGAGGCCAAAGCAGGAGGATTGCTTAATCTTAGGAGTTCAAGACCAGCTTGGGCAACATAGTGAGACCTCATCTCTACAGATAATTTTTATTTTATTTTATTTTATTTTTTGTGATGGAGTCTTGCTCTGCTGCCCAGGCTGGAGTGCAGTGGCATGACCTTGGCTCACTGCAACCTCCACCTCGTGGGTTCAAGCGATTCTCCTGTCTCAGCCTCCTGAGTAGCTGGAATTACAGGCGCACACCACCACGCCTGGCTAATTTTTTTGTGTTTTTAGTAGAGATGGGGTTTCACCATGTTGGCCAGGCTGGTCTCGAACTCCTGACCTCAGGTGATCCGCCTGCCTTGGCCTCCCAAAGTGCTGCGATTACAGGCATGAGCCACCGTACCCAGCCTCTACAAATAATTTTTTTTTTTTTTGAAATGGAGTCTCAGTCTGTCGCCCACACTGGAGTGCAATGGTGCGATCTCAGCTCACTGCAGCCTCTGCCTCCCTGGTTCAAGTGATTCGCCTTACAAATAATTTTTAAAAAATGAGCTGGGTGTGGTGGTTTCACAAGATACGGGTGATAAAGACCCCAGGATGCAGGCCAGGTGTGGTGGTTTATGCCTGTAATCCCAGCACTTTGGGAGGCCAAGGCAGGAAGATTGCTTAAGCCTAGGAGTTCAAGACTAGCCTGGACAACATAGTGAGACCTCATCTCTGCAAATAATTTTTTAAAAATGAGCTGAGTGTGGTGGTGGAGGCCTGTAGTCCCAGCTCTTGGGCTAGGCGTGGGGGTCACCTCAGGTGGGAGGATTGCTTGAGCCCAGGAGTTCAAGGATACAGTGAACTATGATTGTGCCAGTACACTCCAGCCTGGGCAACAGTGCAAGACCCTGTTTCATAAATAAATTAAAAAACCCCAAAAACCTAGGATGCAATGAAGAAGGAAGCCCAAACCCACCAAAACCAAGACAGTGATGAAAGTGACCTCTGGTCATCCTCACTACCCATTATATGCTAATTATAATGCATTAGCATGCTAAAAGATACTTCCAGCACCATGACAGTTTGCAAATGTTGTATTAATGACAGGAAGTTACCCTATATGGTGGAAAAAGGAAGGAACCTTCAGTTCTGGGAATTTCCTCCCTGTTTCTGGGAAAATCATGAATAATGCACCCTTTGTTTAGCATATAATCAAGAAATAACCATAAGTATACTCAGTTAAGCAGCGTGGCTGTTCTGCCTATGGAGTAGCCACCCTTTTTTATTCCTTTATTTTCTTAATAAATTTGCTTGAATTCCTTCCTGGGTAAAGCCAAGAACCCATGTGGCCTACCATGGTGATCTCCAATTTTGGGATTCACCATGTGACATTAGGAGCAACTTAGGGATCTGGTGCATCCCAGGCCAAGACTAACATGGTGATTTTTGGGGGGTTATCTTAAAACTGGGGGCTCTGCCCAGGCCCCTCAGCACGGCTTCTTGAGTCAATACCTGGGTACTTACTGGCCCTGGCACCTACAAGTTCATTCACAGTTCCTTCTCACTGACTTCACCAGTGACCACTATCAGTGACTTCAAGGGAGAAATGAGGGGGGAGATAAAATAAAGTGAATGGGGAAGAGATAAAGAAGAGAGGTCTTTTCACAGTTTGCCAGAATAGTCCCTTCAGTGGTTTTACCCCAGGGCAACAGGGGCCCCCTTTTAGTTTCTTTCTCTTTTAATTTTCTTTTCCCTTCCCACTTTTTGCCCACTTTTTGCCTTATTTGTGTCTTACTCAATTTCCATCTCTTTCTCTACTTCTTCATTCCCAGATTTGGCTGTAGAAAATTAGAAAGTTCTTGAACTTGGTTTGCACGGGTGCTTTTACTTTAACATGAAAATGAATGATCAGCCTCCTTCTAATTTTATCCTAGAGTCTACTGCATCCCTCCTACCCCCTGCACAGGAATTTAGTCACACTTATCTCTCCCACTTTCTCTCCCTTCTTCACTTTCTCTATTGCTCCTCCTTTCATGCCTGTACCTGGTTTTCCATGCCCTGTTTAGCCTGGTTTGGGATCCAGCAGGTTCTCCAAGGGTTCCTGCAAGAACCCCGGCTGGGTGCCCAGGTCTGAGCCTGGTATGTGCCTCAGTATCACAAAGGCCTCCTGTAAATGACATCCATTGTTGGAAGTTTCAGAAATTCTAGGTCAAAATGGCACTGAAATATTAAGGTATTTACTCCAACCCAAGCAACTTTTCTAAAAGTTGTAGAGAGTGTGACCTCTTTATTAATTGAAACGTGAAAATCAGCTCTAGTTTGGAAGCTGAGAAAATATATATATATATATGTATTTATTTCTTTGTTGTTTGAATTCTTAATATAAATGGTTTAAAGGACCATTGAAAACTGCATGCAATCACAGAAGGTTTTGGCTTCAGGTAGCTCCCGCCATGATCTTGGGGCCCCATTGATTCTTTCATCTTTCAGGCATCTTACGGTTTGAACCTTGAATTTTAACCTGGGACATGTTTGACTAAAATGATGCTGTTAATATTTTCTGTTGTGCAAAACACAAAGAGAACTAGGCTCCAGGGTTGTTTCCATTTGCTAATGCAGTTTCTGTTGACTTTTGACTTTTCTAGTTTCCCAGAGCTATGGGGACTTCCCATCCGGCGTTCCTGGTCTTAGGCTGTCTTCTCACAGGTACGGAGCCCAGTCCTCTCTGAGTTCCTTGTTTGGGTGTCTCGTTTTTTTAAGCTTTGTGCCGCATGGGTTTATTACCAGTACTCTGCATACACAGTCCAAAAGAGTGAAAAGAAATAGAAAACTATAGGACGTTATCCAGAATGACCACAAACCTTCAGTTCCCTTTGCTGTATTGCACTTACTCCATTTCAAAAGGAATGCTCTCCAGTGGCAGTTTTAGTACATATATAATGTTGGCATTGAAATGTTGTTAGTAATAATGTCTAAATTTACTTACTACTCTCTTCCTTTTCCTAGGACAAGGCTTCTATTAGAGCTGGATTAGATAAATTCAGGAATGGCCAGCTGTGGGAGGTGGCACATCTGTTGTCCCAGCCCCTTGAGCAGCTGAGGTGGGATGATCCCTTAAGGCCAGGAGTTCAAGGTTGCAGTGCACTGTGATTATGCCTGTGACTAGCCACCACACTCCAGCAACATAGCAAGACCTCATTTAAAAAAAATGTTCAAAGGAAATAAATAATAGAAAATTCTTGCCCAAGAAATCATACTTGTCTTAAATCATAGCTCTCTTGAGGAAAGATGCTTACATTGCTTCCAAATCTCAGAGTCACCTTTATCTTCTCTAGGAATCAAATTGATAGATGAATGTTTGGCTCTTGGAAAATCTTAAAAACTTTCCCACCAAAAGGATCATTGGGGTAATTTGTTGAAGTGTGTATTGGACTGTCTTAGTTTTCCTCCAGATATTTATGCACTGCAGATGTTCGCCATGAAACCAGGGCTCTTCTATTCTGAGGAGTTAGCTCAGCCCTTTAGTGTCTTTGTCTTACCCATTTGGATATGGTAGAATTGAGCAAGACAAGAGATTCAACAGTTCTAAGCTCCACTAAGTATACCCCATCTACAGAGTAATAGGTGATCCAGATGTACTTACAAATCCTATCTTAACAAGCTTTAGGAATTATAGTGGTCATATATTGAAGTTGGGTGGGAGTCTCACACCAGGTTCCAAGGGAGATTACAAATCATTAATTAATAATTAAGTCATAATATCTCTTCTATCAGTCTCGGGTTTCTTGTTTTCTAAGTTCTGTGCTCCATGGGTTTATTATCTGTACTCTGCTTACACAGTCCAAAAGAGTGAAAAGAAATAGAAAACTACAGGACGTTATCCAGAATGACCACAAACCTTCAGTTCTTTTGCTGCATTGCACTTACTCTATTGCAAAAGGAGTAAGTGCAATTTCAGTCTAAATAAGCAAGACTGAAATTTGAGCTTCAAAGATGAACTTAGAGTTTTCACTCTTGGGTTTTACTTACCAATTGTGAATTAAAATCCGTATCATCTGGCACCACTGCACTCCAGCCTGGGTGACAGAGCAAGACTCCACCTCATAAAAATAAATAAATAAATAAACAAATAAATCCACATCATCCTGCTTTGGCCCTGGAAGTCATGAGGGAGAGACGGCATGCCCGAGGGCTATAAGAAATGGAAGATGTGGAATTCTTGAGCACAGATGTGCTTTGTGTTTTGTTCAGTCTGTGTCCTTGCCTCCATTCTCATTCCATGTGGGTTTTTTTTTTTTTTTTTTTTTTGAGACAGGGTCTCTCGCTCTATTGCCCAGGTTGGAGTGCAGAGGCTCACTGCAACCTCAATCCCCTGGGCTCCAGTGATCCTCCCACCTGAGCCTCCGGAGTAGCTAGGACTACAGGTGTACACCAGCACACCTGGCTAATTTTTTTATTTTTTTATTTTTTGTGGAGACCAGGTCTCACTACGTTGCCCAGGCTGGTCTTGAACTCCTGAGCTCAAGCGATCCTCCCACTTCCACCTCACAAAGTGCTGGGATTATAGACATGAGCCTCTGTGCCCCAGCCTCATCTCATTTTAACTAAAGGAAACCTTTGCAGTGATTGTGAACCATAAAGAACCCATATGTGCTTGAGCCCTTGCCATCTTGGGATATTTTATGGTTACACATAAGAGTCTGAAATATGGAATTGGAATCAGAGATCCTCTGTCTATTTGAGTGTTTGGAGGGGTGAATCTAGTGGGGCTTGGTGGAGCTATTTGGAACATTTGCTGCTCTCAGCAGATGCAGTGGCTGTTATAATGGGGGAGCTTTCATGGGCATCCAGGCTAACGGATTTTTGTGTAGAAATGGTCATTGTTCATCTAAGCTGCTACTGTTGCTTCTCTCAGTTATCGGGATGAGACTGTCCTTTCTGACTGCATCCTATTCAGAGCGTGCTTCCTTTTGCAGGGCTGAGCCTAATCCTCTGCCAGCTTTCATTACCCTCTATCCTTCCAAATGAAAATGAAAAGGTTGTGCAGCTGAATTCATCCTTTTCTCTGAGATGCTTTGGGGAGAGTGAAGTGAGCTGGCAGTACCCCATGTCTGAAGAAGAGAACTCCGATGTGGAAATCAGAAATGAAGAAAACAACAGTGGCCTTTTTGTGACGGTCTTGGAAGTGAGCAGTGCCTCGGCGGCCCACACAGGGTTGTACACTTGCTATTACAACCACACTCAGACAGACGAGAATGAGCTTGAAGGCAGGCACATTTACATCTATGTGCCAGGTGAGTTGGCTGGGTCCCCAGGACCAAGCTTCTTCTCTTCCTGTCTCTCCTGTTAAATGTACTAAGGTTTTAAACGTGTATATAAATAATTAATATTTATTGCGGGAAGTTTGAAAAATGTAAGCGAACACACACAAAAATCATTTGTAATATTATCAAGAAATATTCATTGTTAGCATTTCAGAGCTGTATTAAGTTTGGAAAGTCATCTTTGTTATGACATGTCCTGTATTGATACTGTATAAACAATCTGAAATATACTCATCTCTATTCAGTTCATTCAAGTTGCACACATACTCACAGTGTGTCCAGCACTGGGCTAAGTGTTGAGTACACAAAAATTAATAGGTAAGCCCTGTCTTGGAGTTGCTGATAGTTCATTATAATATCTTCCAAATAAACACTCGATTTTTCAGATTCACTATCAACATACATTTATTCTTGGAGAGTTGGAAGGAATTTTCTTTTTCCTTTTAAAAAAGTTACATATATATGTATATATATATATATATATATATTTTTTTTTTTTTTTTGGTAACAGGGTCTCACTCTGTTGGCCAGGCTGGAATGCAGTGGCATGATCATCATAGCTTACTGCAATCTCAACTCCCTTGGTTCAAGCGATTCTCCCACTTCAGCCTCCCCAGTAGCTGGGATTACAGGCATGCACCACCACGCCCAGCTAATTTTTATATTAGTTGAGACAGGGGTTTCACCATATTGACCAGGCTGGTCTTGAACTCCTGACCTTAAGTGATCTGCCTGCTTCAGCCTCCCAAAATGCTGGGATTACAGGCGTGAGCCACTGTGCCCGAATTTTTATTTTTATTTTTGTAGAGATAGGGTTTCACTGTGTTGCCCAGGCTGGTCTCAAACTCCTGGGCTCAAGTGATCCACACCCACCTCAGCCTCCCAAAGTTCTGGGATTACAGGTACGAGCCACTGGGCCTGGCCTACTCCCGCATTTTGATTAAAAGGACAAAAGGGTCGAGCACAAGTGATGGCAATTTCAGTATGCAGTTGGGTAAATTAAAAAGGACTATGGCTAGAATCCTTGGTTTTAGAACAAAACATAAACTGTTTATGATTCTTGCCATCCTTGCTGTTTTGGCATAAGTGTGTCTTCCTACCTTTCTGCCTTTTCTTTTTCAGTTTTTAATGAGCTCCTCTTCCTACCCTCTATAACTACGAGTGTCCCCAGGGATCTAGACCCTCTTTACTTTTTCATGATACTCTTATTCATATGAACCTTCCTTCTTAACAATTAAAAAAAAAACAAAAACTTTGTTTTGAAAAGGGAAGGTATTTAGAATGTCACTCCAACTTCATTCACACTTAGATTCCTTCAGGAAAATCCTGTAGGTGTGGAGGGATTTTCCCCTGCTGTGAAGAGAATGGTAGGAACGTGAATGTGTTAAAGGCACACGAGTCCCTGAAGTTTTAATCCGTGTAAGATTGTCCAAAAATTCTTCTTGTTCCAGCACAGACGCCATCCAAGTAGCCCCTGCATCGTTGTCTGACTGAGATCTTTTTATTTGCAATCATGGAGACTTAGGGGCCCTTTCTGCAGCTGATGTTTGAGACTCTTAGAACTTCTTACCACCGTAGCTTAAGTAGCTGTTTTTCTTTTGGAAAGGAAATTCTCAGGCTCCTTCTCCTTCTTTAAATTTTATGTATTTCTCAAAGGATTACTTTTTAATAAACAGATTTCTATGCTATTTTTGAATCATACTGACTATAGGTGATAAGAGTTTTTAAAAGCATTTCATAATAAAACTAGAAATATTTTTTCCTGTTTTAAACAGAGTTGGACTCTATTATTTTATTGTTAATTTTTGTTTTTAGTTGTTTAAATTTTGATTTAGATTCCTGGTTAGTATTTATTTATTTATTTGTAGAGACAGGGTCTCTCTATGTTGCCCAGGCTGATCTCAAACTCCTGAACACAAGCAACCCTCCCACCTTGGCTTCCCAAAGTGCTGGGATTACAGGCATGAGCCACAACTCCTGTCCAGTATTGATATTTATCATCAGTATTATACATCAGGAGACAGGCAATTTGGTATTATTCATACTTAAAAATCACTTTGTAGCTGTCATGATAACTAATGCCAGTGGGGCAATTCTTCTGGATATATGTGTAAAGGTGAACTTCATACCTAATATCAATAATGCCAGTGGGATAGTTTTTCTGGATTTATGTGTAAAGGTGAAATTAATGTCTAATAGAGTCTTCATTCTTTTTTAAACCACAGACCCAGATGTAGCCTTTGTACCTCTAGGAATGACGGATTATTTAGTCATCGTGGAGGATGATGATTCTGCCATTATACCTTGTCGCACAACTGATCCCGAGACTGCTGTAACCTTACACAACAGTGAGGGGGTGGTACCTGCCTCCTACGACAGCAGACAGGGCTTTAATGGGACCTTCACTGTAGGGCCCTATATCTGTGAGGCCACCGTCAAAGGAAAGAAGTTCCAGACCATCCCATTTAACGTTTATGCTTTAAAAGGTACTTGTGTCATCTCCTTCCTTCTTTAAATAAGAGTAACAGGCAAAATCATCAGGTGCATATAGGATTTTTTTTTTTTTTTAAATCAACATCACTGGTGATCCTAAATTCTGATTTGGGGATTTAGGACCCCAGCTAATACAATGTCTGTGGCTATAATAATAAGCTTAAAATTACTAAAGGCCAAAGCTTGATTACCCATGCAAGATTTCATGTTTCATCAGTTGACTTCAAAATACTGTAAGGAATTCTTTTCTTACATAAGCCTCTTACTTTCATTCACATTCCTGACTATGGCGGCCCTAAAAACAAACATACACCCAGGGAGTTAGATGCCTAGATTAATTTTAGTAACTTAAGAAAAGTGATTTGAAGAAAGTAGTTTAGACTTCAACCCTTTGATGTCCACAGTTAGTACGCTTGGGGAAGTATAATACATGCTGAGGTCAACAGATATTTCCTGAACACTATATTACATGGAGGAATGGGTAGCAGCAAGAGTACACTGTTTTAAAATCAGAGCACAGCTAATTTTGTGCCAGGCACTGTGCTAGATTCTGGGAAAGTACTGAGAATAACTGAGGAGCAGAGTGGAAGAGAAGAAGAGAAGAAACAATTGGATAGAAACAAAGTGTCTAGAGCAGTGTGGATCAGCAAATGTTGGTTGATTAAATGAATAAATTTATTAGTCAAGGAGATTGTGGACGAGTATAACCATAACTAACCCACTGCTGAGGAATGCAGTGTTCTGTTTGATTGGAATTTATTTTTATTGTTATTATTTTGTAATTCTGTATTATAACTATATGCCTAATTGTTGTACACCATCTCACAATCAAGCCTTGTGAGATTTTCCAAATTTTATCTTGATCAAACTGGTTTGCAAATTATTTTTCAGGGTTTTCTTAAAAAAAAAAAAACACCCAAACTTTATAAGATCCTGGCTATCCTGTGGATTTTTAGGCCCTTGTATTTGTTCTTTTTTATAGCAACATCAGAGCTGGATCTAGAAATGGAAGCTCTTAAAACCGTGTATAAGTCAGGGGAAACGATTGTGGTCACCTGTGCTGTTTTTAACAATGAGGTGGTTGACCTTCAATGGACTTACCCTGGAGAAGTGGTAGGTACCCTCAAAACGTGCAGTGGCTTGGAGCAGAGCAGTAGGGCTCAGAAGACCTGCATTTGAGCTTGGTCTGTCACTGATGGGCACATCACTGAGTTTCTCTAGATCTTAGCTTCCCACCTCTGTGATGAACACATTTGATTAAATGGCCTTTAGGACTCCTTGATCAATGGGAGAGTTTGAAATGATAGTTCCTGGACCAGGCCCTTCAGAATACATAAAGAGTGTGCAGTAAGCCTTCTTTTTCAGAAGTCAGACATAAATAGGAAGGTTCTCTGGCTACAAGATATCAACCAAAAAATTAGAAGAGCAAAAAAACCACTGGATTTTACTATTGCGGAGACAGTGATTGATTCTCATCGTCTTGGCTTCTGTGCCCTGAGGTTTGATTCATCTGATAGTGTTGATTGCCCGCACCCCTTCCTCTTCTTCCTTGTTGGCACCCAGGACAATGTGTCTTCCTGTTCCACCTCCTATGTGCCTGACCTTTGCATGGCTCACCTTCAGTGAACAGTTATCATGTAATCATTCAGCAAAGGTTTAATGAAGTTTGCTCAATCCCAAGCACTGTACCAGAAGCTGGTTCAGTATTGCAGGAAGAAGGGAGGAGGGGAGATGGAAGTGGGGAAGGGGAGCCACCATGCTGCCTCTTGGTCACTGGAGATTTACACAGAGTCTCAGTCATTCTAATGCATTGTCACTAAGTGTGTAAGACAGCCATGTGTAAGAGGCTATGAATGCCCAAATGCAGGAATGACTAATATTCTTATGGAGAACAAAAACGAGATATATATATTTCTTCCCCTCCACTCCTGACTTGTAAATTTCTGTTCCCTGTTCTTTTAGGCATTTGACAGCTTTCTGTCCTTCTTTCCATTGATCTCCCTCCTTTTATCCGTTTCTCTCTCCCATGCATTTGCCGCTGCTTTTCATTTGTCCTGGGGCGTCTGACTGGAAGTTGGGCATTTTCACTATTGCCTCACAAACTTCACACAGTGAAGGGACATTTACAGTCCAACAAACGTACATCTTCCCTGAAATATGAAGTGATTTGGTTCTTCTGTTCATACTTGATTGACTTTAATCCTTAACACATAAACACTGCTTTTTATTTATAGGAGACAGAAATTTTTTTTTCCAAACCAAAGTACATGCTATTTGGCTTACAAATATGGAATCAAAGTATTGTTTCATACAGTATGTTTTCTCCGATTATAAAAGTAATGCAGGTTTATTGCAGAAACTTTGTAAAATATGGAGAGACAAAGGAAAGGCTACTTCCCAAAGCATCACTGTTTATATTTTAGGGAGATAAAGCTTTTATTTTTCATTTGTATTTCTTTCTTTTTTTTTTCTTTTTTCTTTTTTTTTTGTGTTGTGGAGATGAGGATCTCACTACATTGCCCAGGCTGGTCTCGAACTCCTGGGCTTAAGTGATCCTCCCACCTTGGCCTTTCAAAGTGTTGGGATTACACATGTGAGCCTCTGAGCTTGACTGAGATAAAGCTCTTAAGTATTTCTTATCCATAGATAAACATTGAATAGTAGGTGTTATTCTTTAAACGGTAATTTATTACATTCTTTATCCTTCAGCAGTATAGCACAAACACCTTATATGTGTCATTAACTGTCCTTTTAAAAAATGGGCTGGGTGTGGTGGCTCATGCCTGTACTCCCAGTACTTTGGGAGGCTGAGGCAGGAGAGTCACTTGAGGCCAGGAGTTTGAGATCAGCCTGGGCAATGTATCGAGACTCCGTCTCTACAAAAATTTTTAAAAATTAGCCAGGTGTGGTGGCATGAGCCTGTAGCCCCAGCTACTCAGGAGACTGAGGTGGGAGGATCACTTGAACCCAGGAGGTTGGGGCTGCAGTGAGCCATGATTGTGCCACTGCACTCCAGCCTGGGCAGCAGAGTGAGATTCTGTCTCTAAAAAAATTTAAAACAAAATAAAAAATCTCATGATTTTCTAAGCAGCTAGCTTTTATTCTTTAGGTTTTATCTTTTAGAGCAGTTTTAGGTTTACAGCAAAATCGAGAGGTACAGAGATTTCCCATGTGTTTCCTACACCCAGACATGCGTAGCCTCCCACCTTGTCAACATCCCTACCATCCATTTGTCATAAATGATGAACCTCCATTGACACATACATATCATCCAGAGTCCATAGTTTACCTTGGAGTTCACTCCTAGGAGCGAGCTTTTTAAAAGTCGGTTTTCTTCCCCTTTTGCTGTAGAAAGGCAAAGGCATCACAATGCTGGAAGAAATCAAAATCCCATCCATCAAATTGGTGTACACTTTGACGGTCCCCGAGGCCACGGTGAAAGACAGTGGAGATTACGAATGTGCTGCCCGCCAGGCTACCAGGGAGGTCAAAGAAATGAAGAAAGTCACTATTTCTGTCCATGGTACATTCCGCTTTCTAAAATGTCAGTTGTCCATGCTGCTCGGGATCCATATGTGGTAATCATTATTTAATGGAAACTCTTCCCTGTACAGAGAAAGGGTTCATTGAAATCAAACCCACCTTCAGCCAGTTGGAAGCTGTCAACCTGCATGAAGTCAAACATTTTGTTGTAGAGGTGCGGGCCTACCCACCTCCTAGGATATCCTGGCTGAAAAACAATCTGACTCTGATTGAAAATCTCACTGAGATCACCACTGATGTGGAAAAGATTCAGGAAATAAGGTAAAGAAACTCTCTGCCCAAGTATGCCTTTTTTTAGTGTGCATCAGAGGCAGACTGAGGTTTGTGTGTGTCTTACAACCCAGACCCAAAGTCGGTCTAGAAAATGTAACAATCTGAGTTAAGAGATGCTTGAAATCACATCCCTTTAATGATAACATTGCAATGTGGTCTTAGTATGCTGGTAAGTATTTAATGAGAAGATGAGAAGAAAGAACTAAAAGCTCTGGCCCCTGGGGAAAGACAGGTCACTGGATTCAGCTAGGGTGGAAGAAAGGAAGTAAAATTGGACTCACCAGGATTGAATAGATTGAATATATTCCCTGATGTTCATCATCCATATCGCAAGTAGACATGTATGGTGATTACACCCATGAGGCAGTTATCACATCACCTTACGTGAAAGTTAACGTCATAGGCTTAATCTGGAACCCATTTGCCCTAATCGAGGACTCCACAGGAAAGAAGAGTAGAGCCTGGCTAACTTTAATCAGGAGAGAGATGTGCAGTGAGTTGCTTGGATCCCTACCTTTTAATCAGAATGGTAGATTGCTCTCATCTCTTAACTGGTGGTGGAGTTTTGAATGAGTCACCTCTCAGCCACAGTTTCCTCATCTACAATGTAGGATAAACAATACCTTATGTCCTTCAAGGCAAGGAATTGGATGAGATGATATCATGAGGCCCTTTAAGGTTTTAAGCTGTGATTAGAACCCAAGAGTCAGAAGGTACATCTCACAGCACCCAGCTAACCAGCCCTATACTTTTGTCAGAAATCATCTCAGAAAGACAAAGTCAGTCCTGTATTTCAAGCCTTCAGGAGGAAGAACAGAGCCTTTCTCATCAGTTCCATTCACCTCAGGATTTGCTTTCTTCTTTGTGAACTAAATTCCACGTGTAATTGAGAAGCAATGTCTGAGAAAATGGAATTTTACAACCTCTATAGAATAGTAAAGGAAAAATGAAGTGGGATACTGAATCTGGAAGGGTTTCTGTTGACACAAAATGAAGGTGTACAACAAGGAGGGCAGCTTTCCATGAGGAACTTCCATGAGGCTGTGCAGCCAGAGAGGAATAGGGTAACAACCCTGGTACAGCTAACACCTCCAACACATGTGTGAGCACTGTCTGCAAGCCATAATCCATAGCAGTGGCAGGACAGGCTCACCAACTGAGTGGTTCTGGAAAGCTGCCTTTTCCTTTTAGTGATTCAAGGATGCTTCAACGTGGATTTTTTAGTTCCTGTTATGAGCCAGTGAATACAAAGATGAACATGGTAGATGGGGGATCTGGCTTCCTGGAGCTTAAAACTCCAGGATGGGGGATCTGGCTTTCCTGGAGCAAGAAAACCAGTGGTTTTCTTGGCCGAAGAAGTGTAGAGAACAAACAGCAGAGGATAATTTGGTCATCAGCATCCCAGTGTGCCCCAGGGGACTGTCTTAAGGAAATCCAGTCCTGGAGCACACCCAGTATGGTCCAGCCTGCTCTCTTCGTAGGTCTGAGTGCCCCAGTATTTGCAAAGTGTTTTGGAGCCTATGAAATGCTTTCACACATACAATCTCCTTTAATTAACTCTCACAATGACTCTGTGCTATGTGTACAATTATCACGTTTTACACACAAGGAAACTGAGGCGTGGAGCATTGTAATAATGCCTGAGATCTTCTCACTCCATGACCAGTGCTTTTCTTCTCCATTCCAGTTGCTTTTTCAACTGTGATGATTTATAAAGGACAATCAAATGGGCACATACTATATTTATGCACATACATACACACACACACACACACACACACAACCAGATGTCATTTATAATCCATGTAAAATATTTTTGGGGAAGTTTCTCTTTAATAAAGTTTGAAGAGGCATATTTTTTCTAACTTTTTTTTTTTTTTTTTTTGAGATGGAGTCTTGCTCTGTCACCCAGGCTGGAGTGCAGCGGTACGATCACGGCTCACTGCAACCTCCGCCTCCTGGGTTCAAGCGATTCTTCAGCTTCAGCCTCCTGAGTAGCTGGGATTACAGGCGTGTGCCACCATGCCTGGCTAATTTTTTTTTTTTTTGTATTTTTAGTAGAGATGGGGGTTTCACCATGTTTGTCAGGCTGGTCTCGAACTCCTGACCTCAAGTGATTCACCTACCTTGGCCTCCCAAAGTGCTGGGATTACAGGTGTGAGTCATCACACCCAGCCTATAACTTTTTTTTAATAGGTGATAGAATCCCGTGCTTGAAAAATAATCAAACAAAAAGAGAATGCATTGTAAGAAGCCTCACTGTACTCCTGTCCCCAACTGCCCAGTTCTCCCCTCCTCTCCACAGGGAAACATCTTTATTAGTTTCATTAGGTTCTTATGAAGCCTTCCAGAGTTTCTTTAAGCAAAATACAAGCAAGTAGGACTGTCATATCCTGGGGACCGCTACATATCAATACATAGAAAGTGTCCTCATTCTATCCTCCAGTTATATTCCATTTTTTGGCTGAACCACCTAAATGATGGCTATTTAGGGGAAGCAAGTATTTTTTAAAAAAGGTAAAAATCGAAGGTTTTTATTTTTTATTTTTTTAAAGAAAAGTTGGTAGGCTGTGTTTATTCATTCAGAAGTCAGGCCCTGGCTGAACTGATAGCTCTTGGAGATGGCCATTGCTCATCTCTGAATGTCTGGTTTTCTCTTGTAAGAATTGTGTGTATGACCCAGACTTTCAGTGTGTGCACTATATATTGAGAATTCCAGAAGAGATGATATGGACAAGAAAAAAAGATGACTTTACTTTTTACAGTAAAAATAAAACTTAAATTGAAGAGTACAATTGTTTAAACAATTGGAACTTACTTAGCTACTGCTTGCTGAAACAAAATCCTTTTTTTAAAAGGTATCGAAGCAAATTAAAGCTGATCCGTGCTAAGGAAGAAGACAGTGGCCATTATACTATTGTAGCTCAAAATGAAGATGCTGTGAAGAGCTATACTTTTGAACTGTTAACTCAAGGTATGTAAAGGGAGTATAAAGATAATGCTAGCTCTGTAGATGAGTGTCTTCCAAGGAAAGCCTGGCACTTTTCTCCCCGGTCATGGAAGAAAAGCAGCACTTAGGGGAGAAGCAGTGTCTGCATATGTCACATATCGGGAATACCTCTGCTGGACTCATGAATTCAGGTATTTCTGGGAGGTTCTGGGTTACTCTAGAGTAGGCGAGGAATCCCTAGGCTCCACTGGCTTTCTTTATTTTTGTAGAGATGGAGTCTTGCCATGTTGCCCAGGCTGGTCTCCTGGGTTCAAGCTATCTTCCACCTTGGCCTCTCAAAGTACTGGGATTACAGGTGTGAGCCGCTGCACCTGGCCTCCATCAGCTTGCTTAGCACCTGCTTCTCAATCTGAGAAGAGAGAAGCAGATGACCTTAGATTGTTCTGGAGAGTTTTGCTACAAGTTTTCCTTATAGACATTGTACAGTGGTCCTTACCAGAATGGAGTGCCCAAGTCTGTTTACATTCAGGCTCAGCACCTATCCAGAGTCCCAGCCATGTGCCAGGTGCTGTCTGAGGTGCGCTCATGTGATCCTCACAGTAAAACCTGTGATACAAGCAACACCGTGTATCTAATTTATTTGGCCACAGATTTAGAAAAGAATCTTTAAAACCTAATAACATACCACAGATGCATTTTGGTAAATGCTGCTTTAGATTATACTTTAGCTGAATCCATTAGTTGAATCCTAAGCTATAAAATAATTTTAAGAACCTCCTTGCCTTTCAAGCCAAATAACCAAGGGACTTTCTCTCTCTCTTTCCCTCCCTCCCTTCCTTCCTTCCTTCCTTCCTTCCTTCCTTCCTTCCTTCCTTCTTCTCTCCCTCCCTTGTTATCTCTTTTCCTTTCCTTTCTCTCCTTCCTTCCCTCTTCCCTCACTTTTTCCTTTCTCTACTTCCTTCCTTCCTTGCTTCCTTCTTCCCTCCCTCCTTTGTTTTCTCTTTTCCTTTCCTTTCTCTTTCTTTCCTTCCTTCCTCACTCACTCTCTCTTTTCTTTTCCTTTCTCTCCTTCCTTCCTTCCTCCCTCCCTCACTCTCTCTTTTCTTTGCCTTTCTCTCCTTCCTTCCTCCCTTTTCCTCCCTCCCTCCCTCCCTTGTTCTCCCTTTTCCTTCCTTCCCTCTTTCCTTTCTTCCTTCTTTCCCTCTTCCCTCACTCTCTTTTCCTTTCTCTCCTTCCTTCCTTCCTTCATTCTCCCCTCCCCTCCCCTTCCGTCCCCTCCCCTCCCCTCCCCCTCCCCTCCCCTCCCCTCCCCCTCCCCTCCCCTCCCCTCCCCTCCCCTCCCCTCCCCTCCCCCTCCCCCTCCCCCTCCCCTTCCCTCCCCCCTTCCCCTCCCCTTCCCTTCCCTTCCCATTTTTCTTCTCACCATGTTGCCCAGGCTTGCCTCAAACTCCTGGGCTCAAGTGTTTCTCTTCCACCTCAGCCTCCCAAGTAGCTGGGGCTACATGTGTGAGGCATCACAACCATGGACTTTTCACTTTCTTCACTCCAAGTTACAAACATCACAGGGATAAATCTCAAAACACCAAAACTGAAAATGCTGCTAACCATGTGGGTCTGTCTAAACTGGAGTGTTACTTGTACAACTGGTTTCAGCCCCTCCGGAGTGTTTTGAATGCCATGTAGATGAGTTGTGAACTCATATTCCACTTTGTAGTCTCACATGTTCTGGGACACGAACTATTCCATTCTGACTTCTTTCTGCCTCTTGCAGTTCCTTCATCCATTCTGGACTTGGTCGATGATCACCATGGCTCAACTGGGGGACAGACGGTGAGGTGCATAGCTGAAGGCACGCCGCTTCCTGATATTGAGTGGATGATATGCAAAGATATTAAGAAGTATGGAAAACAGATGTGTCTTCTTCTTTCGTGGTCAGAATCTTTCTCCCTTGACACAAATGATGTCAAATACATTTTACTTATTGACTATAAGATAGGGTTTTGGGTGTGATAGCTTCAAGGTGTGTATCTTTTGTCATGAATAGCTGTGAGAAGAAGGTCCAGGGCTCTCATTAGACCTTCAAAATGTCTCCAATCTAAAAACAAGAGTGAATTTTAAGAACCACTGTTCTAAGAAGATTTTTACTACCCTGGCTCACATATCTTATTTGGTGAACTTTGTTTGGTAGTCGGACTGCATGTAAACATAAATGTGACTGCTTAGTCCCTTATCTGCCCACCTGCTGTTTGGTGGGTTAATTCGCCATTCCCTCCTCCCTCCCCCCAGTCCTCAGCCTTCTTAAATGGGCACATGAGCAATGTGTTTACACTTCATCCATGGTAACTGGTTGTGTTCAGAAGCCTCAGTTGTTTCTTCCTCTAGACAGAGACTCCTCATCTTAATTTCTCCTAGGGCTGAGAACAGACTTGGATGTTGACTGGAGTTTCTAGTAGATTCCAGTGTGGAGCAGGAATCTAGGTCTTATAACTCAATCTGAGGATCATCGCAACCCTAGTGACACCTTAGGGGCTCTTCCCAGTGTGAGTGTTGAGAAGGGAGGGCTCCAGGCCTTTTTGAAGGGGTGAGAGATTGAGATCATTAAATATGGTTGAAGTTGAACTGTTCAGTTTGCTCATAGGTTCAAGATTGGGGAATCGTAGTCATATTTTATTAAACTTGTTTATCTCTGCCTGCTATGTAAACACTTAGCTTTCAGTTGTTCATGTGTGAGTTATTCCCTCTTCAGCACATGCAGACAAGTTTTAATGTTCATCTGCATGTAAAATAAATCAGTGTGTATTGCCCCAAAATGCAGACAAGGTCCCAACTCCTTGCCATCTTAGAGTGTTCCCGTGGCTCCACTCATTGCCATGACTCTCAGGAATTGGCCCTTTACTTAGGCCCTTTTTCTCTCTAGATGTAATAATGAAACTTCCTGGACGATTTTGGCCAACAATGTCTCAAACATCATCACGGAGATCCACCCCCGAGACAGGAGTACCGTGGAGGGCCGTGTGACTTTCGCCAAAGTGGAGGAGACCATCGCGGTGCGATGCCTGGCTAAGAATCTCCTTGGAGCTGAGAACCGAGAGCTGAAGCTGGTGGCTCCCAGTGAGTTCCTCAACAGTCAGGACAACTCATCAGCTGAGCCGCATCTCCCCCAGGCGGAACTTTGAATCCCAGATAGGGGTCATATAGAAATGAAGGTCCCAAGGCAGAAATTCAGTTATGAATGCTCTTAAAGGCATGTGGGACTTTGTTTTATTTTGTTTTGTTTTTTGAGACAGAGTTTTGCTCTGTGGCCCAGGCTGGAGTGCAGTGGCACAATATTGGCTCACTGCAACCTCTACCTGGGACTTTGTTTTAGATTCAGATCCAAAACTGCATTTTTGCAGAGGCCCCTTAACATTTTGCTTGTCTAATAATATAGCTACAGTCTCTACTTTGAATGTCTGTGTATGTGGATGGAGTGTGGGGAAGGATCTTCTGTCTCATTGCTCCTTAAAAGATAGATGAAGCCAAAAGCAATATAAGCAAAATGCAACTTACAAAATAAGCTTTATAATAAAGCATATGAAATAGAGGTGTCTGCCCATATAGTAGCTGTCAATTGCATTTATCCTATTCAAATTCTGTCCACAAGGTTACTGTTGGAAGAACTTTGGAGAAAATACTGAGTTCTCCTGATTGAATTTTGTCCCCTTCTTGTATAAGGAAAGAGTTGATGTAGTTTCCTGGGTGTAGATGGTTTGAGAGATGGTACCGCCTATCCCTAAAATGAACCAGGCAGCCCTCACACTTCCCCACCAGCAGTGAGAGATTCCTGGCTCAGACACAGCCACACTACTTTGCTGCCCCTGTGCATGTCTGCCAGGAAACTTTTCATTGTGCCTCTCTCTCTTGTCACGTAGCCCTGCGTTCTGAACTCACGGTGGCTGCTGCAGTCCTGGTGCTGTTGGTGATTGTGATCATCTCACTTATTGTCCTGGTTGTCATTTGGAAACAGGTAGATATTTTCTCGTAAAACTAAAGATCTTTGAAGCCAATGAGAACAAGAATAGCAACCTAGTTCAGTGCTTGGCACAGAGAAGGAGCTCAGCAATTACATGTGGAGTGAACGTTGTTGGACTCTACTGTGTCCAGTCACTGTGCTGCTTCAGTGAAGCTCTGGTGCACTGGGACTTTGGTAATTCACCAGTTACCTGTCCTGGTCATTTATAGAAACCGAGGTATGAAATTCGCTGGAGGGTCATTGAATCAATCAGCCCGGATGGACATGAATATATTTATGTGGACCCGATGCAGCTGCCTTATGACTCAAGATGGGAGTTTCCAAGAGATGGACTAGTGCTTGGTAAGTTCCATGGGGTGACCTCCCAAGACTCCCTTTTCCCTTGAACACAACTTTACAATTTATAGGCCTTGACAGAATAGATATCTGAGCTTGTGCTTAGTAAGAACTAGGCAATGGAAATTTGCTTTCAGAAATACATTTCTGTCTTGACAATAAGTTAATTGGATCATTGCAATGATTTTTTTAAATCTCTTTCCATAACAAATTATAGTTCAGGAAAATTTTACAAAGGGAGAAGAGAATATGAAGAGGGCTGGCAAAGATACCCACCAAAATTGCTTTTCTTTAGAAATGACACAAATTGAAAATGAATTTCTGTGACTAAAAATGAGCAGATGAGAAATGAATGAAGACAACCACAAAATGTATTTTGATTCAGTACATTCTGAAGATGCATTAGATACTCCTTTTTACATATTTGGAATATGGAATATAAAAATATAGGTACATTTTAAGGCAAAATATGTAAAAATAAGCAAGCCAACTTATCACAAGCATTTCAAGTATTTCAATCCTGGGCTGAGACCAAGTATATGAAGCTTTAGTCCAAGGGAGTATTTCTTTTTTAAATCACATTCCTAATGAATGAAAGCAAGACAAAGGCAAATGAAAGTAGAGGTAGAGGTTGTGTTATGATGAATGATCTAACAGTATATATGTTGAAGAATGCCAAATGCAGGTTTTAATTATCCACCGGTCTCATTGCAAAATACAGAAGAGTTTAAGTCTTCTTAGAGAGTTAGGTAAACTGAAATCAAGCAAGCCACCAGAGTGAAATCACCTTTGCAAAAATTGTAACTGAGGAAATTATGACAGTGAATGAGATATGACCTAACCAACTCCATTTTGCTTTAGCCTCCAAGTTGTCCTTGTTCCTTCCTGGGCATAGGCCGAACTAACTTTGAGAGGAACTTAGTTTATAGTTTGACTTTGAAAAAAAGACAATAATAGCCCTTTGCCAAAACAAACCCTCTTTTTGCCTGGGAACTAGACTGCCTTTGCGGGACTAACGAATTAGCTACAAGATTAGAAAGTATGGTTTAGGGGTCACTGTTGTAAAACCTGAGGTCAGTGCTTGAGATATTTTGGAGACCCTGTATTTCGATGCACCAGCTGACACCACCCAGGTCAATAAACTGGCTCATCTGATCTTGTGGCCCCTACCTAGGAACTGACTCAGTGCAAGAGGACAGCATCAGCTCCCTATGATTTCATCTTTGACCCAACGAATCAGCACTCCCCATTTCACCCCCTACCCACCAAATCATCCTTAAAAACCCCATTCCCCCAGTTTCAGAGACACTGATTTGAGTAATAGCAGAATAGTAGAAATTCCCCCAGTTTCAGAGACACTGATTCGAGTAATAGTAGTAATAGTAGAATAGGTCTCCCGTACAGCTGGCTCTGTGTGAATTAAACCCTTTTTCTATTGCAATTCCCCTGTCTTGATAAATCGGCTCTGTCTAGGCCGCGGGCAAGGAGAATCCACGGGGCGGTTATAAGAGCTGCCCCCAATTTCAAATATTTATATCTAAGCTTTCTTTATTTTCCTGCCTGTTTCCCAAAAAGGGATGAGGAGCTTAGGGAGCTAAAAAGTAGTAAAATATGGGGAAAAGGGCATAATTCCCATTATACCAAGAGGCATTGCTGGTGAAGCAATACCTTTCCAGGTACGATTTTCAGTAACACAGACGTGCAGTAAGAGGCAGTGTTGGCTGTTAGTGTCTTTTGTGAGCCAAGTCTTTTCCTGGCTTGGCTATCCGTGGTGAGACTGACACCCTGGGAAATGTTTCTCTCAGGGTGAGCTCTTTCAGGGTGGGACAACAGCTTCAGTGTCTTTACGTATGTCTCCTCCCAACATGAAGCTAATTGCTGTGCTCTCGGGCATGTTTAGCTCTTGGTAGAGTGGCTTTCCTAACAAATAGGGAGCAGTGAGCCCAGCCTGAAGTTTTTATTTAGTCACTCCTTGGAATCAGTGATATTTTGAATACTGAAGTATTTCCAGTGGCTAGTAATTTACTAAGACAAAAGATGCCCCTGTTTGCATATGGAAAACAGAAGGGGAGAGAACCAGGGGGTGTGGGTGAGAGCCCCCGAAGGCAGAGGATCCCAGGGGCTGGCCCAGCATGGAGCTGGTAGACAGCGCGCTCACACCAGGGAGGGCTGCACCCTCCTTTCTCACGTCTGTGTTTTCTTTCCCTTGCAACTGTTATTCGACAAAAGCAATTATGCTAATTTCCTTCCCTGTGGGCTCAATTCCGTTTTTGACACGATGACTTGGAGGAGTCATTATGATTACTCCAAACAGGAAAGACACCCGCCCAGCTGTCCACCCGCAGAGAGCTGGCTATGGTGCAGAAAGCTGAGGAGGCGTCTGGAGTTTTTCGGGGTTAATGATTCTGCCTGCCCACAGGTCGGGTCTTGGGGTCTGGAGCGTTTGGGAAGGTGGTTGAAGGAACAGCCTATGGATTAAGCCGGTCCCAACCTGTCATGAAAGTTGCAGTGAAGATGCTAAAACGTAAGTGCTCCTTCCGGGGGATTTTTTGAGCATGGGGATATTAAGGGAATTTCTCAAAATCATACAGCTAGTAAATAAGACATTTAGGACTAGGTCCTGATTATTTTGACTCCAGGTTTTATGTGTATTTAGATTAGGTTTATTTAGATTGCTCTTGCTGCCTGTATGTTGGAAAATTAAGAGCTTGTTATTTCCAGTGACTTCTTTTTACTAGAAAGACCAGGAATTAGTTATTAGCACTGAGGCCAAGTAGCTATCTGCTTCTTTTAGACTTCTGGTAAATAGAATGATATCCAATCATAGGATTAGTCATATTCTTGGTTTTTTTCTGAGAACAGGAAGTTGGTAGCTCAGCTGGACTGATATGTGATTTATTCTTTCAACAGCCACGGCCAGATCCAGTGAAAAACAAGCTCTCATGTCTGAACTGAAGATAATGACTCACCTGGGGCCACATTTGAACATTGTAAACTTGCTGGGAGCCTGCACCAAGTCAGGTGGGCTCACTGACCTGGAGTGAGGATTTTCACTGGACACATGTGGTTGTGAAAACTGTTCAATCAGGCTTAAATCCTCCACTCTCCATCCCCACACATGGCAGGGAATAGAAGTCCCTTGAATGGAGCTGACTGGTCCCTTGAACTGATGGAAGCTCATGGTTTTTTGAGCAAAATCTGTTGCCAGTCCAGTCATAGCCATTCATGGCTCTTTATTAAAAAAAAAACAACAAAAAAAAGCTTTTTTGGTATCTTATTTTTTTCTGCGCCATATGGTCTGCAGGACAATTCATGGCTTTTCTGTTCTTCATTTTCATACCCATCTCCTAACGGCTTTTGTCCCCGTAGGCCCCATTTACATCATCACAGAGTACTGCTTCTATGGAGATTTGGTCAACTATTTGCATAAGAATAGGGATAGCTTCCTGAGCCACCACCCAGAGAAGCCAAAGAAAGAGCTGGATATCTTTGGATTGAACCCTGCTGATGAAAGCACACGGAGGTGGGTGCAAAGAGAGATGTTGCTGTCTATCATTATCTTACAGGCATCACAAATGGAAAGGACCCATGTCCTGATAGATATCATGTCTGCAGATTCAGTGCCCAAGGTAGCAAGACTTAGAGTCAAACTACCCTGTCCAGTCTTTCCATGATCATGCAGAGAGATGCATGATGTCTAAAGGTGTTTTGGACTGGGGTGTCACATGGGAAGGCCTTGCTGATAGGTTTGAATGAGAGTGAGTTAGAATGACTCTGGGAGCTCTTCTGCTATTTACATGTGATCCACTTAGACCTATAAAATGCAGCTCTGGCCAGGGATGCTTGAGTTCTGGAACCTTGCGAGAACTGTCTGTGGATCTCCAAGCTCGAGGTCCTTGCTGAACCTGGACCTATAAATGACGCCAATGATAGTGATCCCTACTGCAGAAATCTACAAGTGGCTATAAAGAACTCTGTAGGTAAGAAGTTCTGTAAGATCAGAAAGTACAATGAATTCACTTCATAATAAATTACTTGGTGGACACCAAATGGGTGCTAAATTGATTGGGTAGAAGGAATTGTATGCCCAAGCCACATGGCCACACGGCTCAAGTTCCAACCAAGGCTTGTGAGTTGAAAAACTGAGAAAGAATAATGACAGACTTAATGTAGTGAATTCTTCAAACTTTAAGTGTAATGGACTTACAGGTCCATGGGAGCACAGCCCCACTGTCTTAGATGTGGCTCTTCAGGATGTGCGGGCTCCTGCTAAAGATGTGCAGGGAACTGGCTCTGAAAACAAGTGAACAGTAGTCATCATGGCAGCTGACATTTGTGGAGTCCTTTGTATGTGCCAGGTGCCATGACAAATATTCCGCTAGTCTTTCCCATCTTTGTCAGTGGGATTCATTCTACATCTTCTGAAAAGTGCTTCCTTGACCCCCAGATCAAGTCATTTTCCTTACAAGCTATTGAAACCTTTCTTCCTTCACAGCACAGCTGAGTTTGAGTTGATCTGTGTATTTATTTTGTTTGTTTTTTACATTTCTTTTTTTCCCTATTTAAAAAATTTTTTTATTTCCATAGGTTTTTGGGGAACAAGTGGTATTTGGTTACATGAGTAAATTCTTCAGTGGTGATTTGTGAGATTTTGGTGCACCCATCACTGGAGCAGTATACACTGAACCCAGTTTGTAGTCTTTTATCCCTCACCTGCCTCTCAGTTTTTCCTCCTGAGTCCCCAAGTCCATTGTGTCATTCTTATGCCTTTGCATCCTCATAGCTTAGCTCTCACTTATGAGTGAGAACGTATTATGTTTGGTTTCCATTTCTGAGTTACTTCACTTAGAATAATAGTCTCTAATCCCATCCAGGTTGCTGCGAAAGCCATTAATTCATTCCTTTTTATAGCTGAGTTTTATATATATATATATATATATGCACACCTACACATACATATGTATAGATACACTGCAGTTTCTTTATCCACTCCTTGATTGATGGGCATTTGGGGTTGGTTCCACATTTTTTCAATATGTGAATTATGCTGCTATAAACATGTATGTGCAAGTATCTTTTTCGTATGACTTCCTTTCCTCTGGTGGATACCCAGTAGTGGAATTGCTGTGATGCATGTATTTGTGTGACTATTTGATTAATGCTCATTTCCTTGACTAGATCACCTCATGTGAAGGGTGTGGATTGGTTTTGCTTTTACCCAGTTAGCTCCCATGCCTACCTCAGTACCTGGCACATTGTAGGTCCCCCAAAATCATCATCTACTGAAAGTGGAATGACCACTTCAGAAGGGCACCCTGGGTAAGATTTCTCTTTCTGTTTTTACAGCTATGTTATTTTATCTTTTGAAAACAATGGTGACTACATGGACATGAAGCAGGCTGATACTACACAGTATGTCCCCATGCTAGAAAGGAAAGAGGTTTCTAAATATTCCGACATCCAGAGATCACTCTATGATCGTCCAGCCTCATATAAGAAGAAATCTATGTTAGGTAAAAGTGTCTATACTCACTCTGTGTGTTGGGACTTTCCAGTGGTTTAATATGATACTTAAAGTATTTAGAGGGAAGTGTATAGGGATGGTAAGTGAACCTGGCAGCCCACGTGATCTCTAAATGCAGGTCTGCACAACCAGTTCTGTGACATGTTTCCAGGTTTGTGTCCTGTAAATTGAAAAGAATAAAAGCTGACAATGTAACAAATTTTTTAAACTTTAAATTTAATAGTTTTAAAGAATTTTCTTGGTGTGTTCCTGCAGTAAACTTTTTTAAAAAAAATATTTATTTTGATATAATGAACTTCCTTTTTTATTGCTGTCTTTTTCTTTTTTAATGAAAATATGGTGATTGATTTTTTTTTAATGCCCTTACTTGGCAGAATTACAAGTTGGCTGTCTTATGTTGGTTCCTCACATTGCTTTTTTTCCCTTAAGTTTTGGAAGTCTCTGATGTCTATGAGTTCAGTAACCCTTGCTTTTACTTTTCCTAACATTCAATTTGTGATAGAAACTCTAGAGTAGATAATTTGCAGTTATATTTTCTGGACCAGTGTTTCTGTCGAATGTATTTTGAAGGTGGGTCTATCTGTTTTTCAAGTACATGAATATGTGGCAGGGTTAAATTGATTTATAAACTCCAGGGAGTCCAGCTGATGCCCAGACCAGATGGACCACTTCACATCTGCTCAGGGTGGTTCCTCCAGAGCCCTGGGCTGGTCACAGACATGAAGCTGGAAGTCTGACATTGGCTTGTCCTGTGAGCTTGCCAAATGGGTCTGAGCCTTCCCATTAGTCAATGCAAAAAAGTGTTGAGCTGCCCTGGACATTGTTTTGGAAATTATTGATGTGCTCTGAATGTTTTCAGGTTCTTAAGTGAAAGGTACAATCCATTTAAAAAAGAATGTGTTTGTTTTGCAAAGCTCAGTACACAATATTTTCCATTTCTGCGGTTCCAAGTTCTATTCACTTCTCATTGCCAAGTGGGTGAACTTCCAAGCACTTTTAAAAGATTAGCCAGTGAGAGTTATCGGAACCAGTACTTCCTCTCCCCTCCCATATTGTTAAAAATAGTTTACATTGCTTCCCAGGCTGGGCTGGTGGAGTTGGCACGAGATGTCAGAGGAACCTGAGTCATGCTCAGGCCCAAGCCCTGTTGGCAGGCAGACCACTGCTTTCTGGCCTTCTGTGACTATCTGAAAAAATTGTGAGTGGCTAGAGCTACTCTTCACTTGCTGAACATTTTCAAAAAGAATTGAGAACTTCTGGATTAAATTGCCTTCTTCCTCGAAAACCCTGGGACCCTTCCAGATGGGACTAACTGGGGAAAGTGGACAAGTTACAAACAAAGAAACTCAAAGCAAAGTCATTGGCACTGATCTCTAAGATGCTATCACATGTGATTGGTGGTTGATTTTTATTAACAAATTATAAGCAAAGTACTACAAAGGTGGCTTTAAAAAGAAAATAAAGCAATTCACAGAAACTACTTTTTCATGTAGCTTGTATGTGTGCTCCATGTATTTCATCATGGAAGATTTTAGTGTGTGTTTATGTGTATGTGTGTTTTAAAGGTAGCTGAGATGATTTGCTAATTATGGTTGAAAAAAAGAAATTTAGGAGGTAAACAAAATAATTATGTGTAAGATTGGTCCTTGTGGCTGTGTGTGTGTTTTGTGTGTGCGTGTATGTCTCTGTGTGTTTTAGGCTGTTCTTTTATTGCTATAAATAAATACTTGAGACTGGGTAATTTATAAGGGAAAGAGGTTTAATTAGTTCATGATTCTGCAGGCTTTACAGGAATCATGATACTGGTAGACCTGCTCAGTTTCTGGGGAGGCCTCATGAAGCCATGAAGTCATGGCAGAAGGCAAAGCAGTGCAGGCACATCACATGGCCAGAGCAAGAGCAAGCGAGAGAGAGAGAGAGGTACCACACACTTCTAAACAGTCAGATCTTACAAGAAGTCACTTACTATTGCGAGGACAGCACCAGAAGGATGGTGCTAAATTGTTCATAAGAAATCTGTCCCCATGATCCATTCATCTGCCACCAGTCCCCACCTCCAATACTGGAGATTACAATTCAACATGAGATTTGGGTGGGGACACACATTCAAACTATATCATATTGACCCTGGACCCTCCCAAATCTCATGTCCTTCTCACATTTCAAAATACAATCATCCCTCCACAATAGTCCCCTCAAGCCTTAACTCATTCCAGCATCAACTCAAAGTCCAAAGTCTTATCTGACACAAGGCAAGTCCCTTCCACCTATGAGCCTGTAAAATAAAGAACAAGTTATTTACTTCCAAGATACAATGGGGTTATAGGCATTGGGTCAACAATCCCATTCCCAAAGGGAGAAATCGGCCAAAAGAAAGGGGCTACAAGCCCCACAGAAGTTCAGAACCCAGCAGGGCTGAAAACTCCAAATAAACTCCATTGACTCCATATCCCATATCCAGAGCACACTGATGCAAGGGGTGGAGCTCTTGGGAGGGGTGGAACACCCTGTGGCTTTGCAGGGTTTAGCCCCTGCAGCTGCTCTCAGGGGCTGGTGTCAAGTGCCTGTGGTTTTTCCAGGTGCAGAGTGCAGGCTGTTGGTGGATATATTATTCATGGAGGATGGTGGCCCTCTCCTCGTAGCTCCACGAGGCAGTGCCCCAGTGGAGACTCTGTGTGGGGACTTCAACCCCACATTTCCCCTCTGCAATGCCCTAGTAGAGGTTCTCTGTGAGGGCTCCACTCCTGCAGCATGCTTCTGTCTGGACACCCTGGTTTTTTAATATATCCTCCGAAATCTAGGCAGAGGCTCCCAAGCCTCAACTCTTACACTCTGTGCACCCACAGGCTAACACCACATGGAAGCGGCCAAGGTTTATGGCTGTCACAAGCTGAAGCAGCAGCCCAAGCTGCACCTGAACTCCTTTGAGCCACGGCTGGAGCTGGAGTCATAGGGATGCAGGGAGCAGTGTCTCGAGGCTGCACAGGGCAGTGGACCCTGGGGCTGGCCCATGAAACCATTCTTCCCTCCTAGGCCTCTGGGCCTGTGATGGGAGGGGCTGCCATGAAGGTGTCTGAAATGCCTTAAAGGCCTTTTTCCCATTGTTTTGGCAATCAGCCTTTGCCTCCTTTTTAGTTCTGCAAATTTCTCTAGCAAGTGGTTGCCCAGCAGCCCTCTTTAATTCTCTCCCAAAAAAGCTTTTACTTTCTCTGTCACATGGCCAAGCTGCAAATTTTCCAACCTTTTATGCTCTGCTTCCCTTTTACTTTTTTTTTTTTTTAAAGAGATAGGGTCTCGCTATGTTGTCCAGGCTAGTTTGAACTCTTGGACTCAAGCAATCCTCTCACCTCATCCTCCCAAAGTGTTGGGATTATAGGTGTGAGCCACTGCGCCCAGCCTCTGCTTTTCTTTTAAATGTAAGTTTCAACTTCAAGTCATTTCTTTGCTTCTGCATCTGGCTGTAGGCTATTGGAAGCAGCCAGGCCATATCATGAACACTTTGCTGCTTAGGAATTTCTTCCACCAGATATCCTAGGTCATCACTCTCAAGTTCAAACTTCCACATATTCCTAGGGCATGGACATAATGTGGCCAAGTTCTTTGCTGAAGCTTAACAAGGGTGACCTTTACTCCAGTTCCCAATAAGTTCTTCATTTTCATCTGAGACCTTGGCAGCCTGGATTTCATTGTCCATATCATTATCAGCATTTTGATCACAAGCATTTAACCAGTTTCTAAGAAGTTCCAAACTTTCCTTCATCTTCCTGTCTTCTTCTGAGCCCTCCAAACTCTTCTTATCTCTGCCTGTTACCCAGTTATCTTTACAGCAATTCCCCATTCCTTGATACCAATTTTCTCTATTAGGCTGTTTTTGCATTGCTATAAAGAAATACCTGAGACTGAGTAATTTATAAAGAAAAGAGGTTTCATTGGCACATGGATTCTGCAGGCTATACAGGCATTTGCTTCTGGAGAGGCCTCAGGAAGCTTCCAATCATGGTGGAAGGTAAAGGGGGAGCAGGCATATCACATGGCCAGAGCAGGAGCAAGTGAGAGAGAGAGAGAGAGAGGTGCCATACAGTTTTAAACAGGCAGATCTTGCAAGAAGTCACTCACTTTTGCAAGGATAGCACCAAGGGGATGGTGCTAAACCATTCGTGAGAAATTCACCCCCATGATCCAGTCACCTCCCCCACCAGGCCCCACCTCCAGTACTGGGGATTACACTTCAACATGAGATTTGGGTGAGGACACATATCCAAACTATATCATTGCGTGTGTGTGTGTGTGTGTGTGTATAATTTTTAAACCAGATATATGTTTCTGCATATCTCTTTCCTTTCTTTCATTCTTTCTTTCTTTCTTTTTTTTGAGACAGAGTCTCCCTCTGTCACCCAGGCTGCAGTGCAGTGGTGTGATCTCGGCTCACTGCAACTCATTGCAACCTCCTCCTCCCTGGTTCAAGCAATTCCCCTGCCTCAGCCTCCCGAGTAGCTGGGATTACAAGCACATGCCACCATGCCTGGCTAATTTTTTTGTATTATTAGTAGAGATAAGGTTTCACCATGTTGGCCAGACTGGTCTCAAACTTCTGACCTCAGGGAATCCACCCACCTCGGCCTCCCAAAGTGCTGGGATTATAGGCATAAGCCACCATGCCTGGCCTATATATCTATTTTCTAAGATAGAATCTTTGCATAGTGATATTCATCTGTGAGATCTAAACATTCTACAAAAAAATTAAGAAAATATTTTTGGATGTGTTCTTTGGGCATGCCTCCGCAACCTGATGATTTCCTGCTGCCTGCCAGCACCAATACATTTAATTTCTTTTCTGCAGACTCAGAAGTCAAAAACCTCCTTTCAGATGATAACTCAGAAGGCCTTACTTTATTGGATTTGTTGAGCTTCACCTATCAAGTTGCCCGAGGAATGGAGTTTTTGGCTTCAAAAAATGTAAGTTCAAGGAACACAGACCTTTTTAGACCTAGATTTCAGTGAGTGGAGTATGGAAGGAGATGCTAGGAGATAGATCTTGGAAAGGCCATTAATAACAGGGGCCTCCTACTTACCTGTCTCTCTCCTTCATCCCTTACGCAGGGCAGGGAGTCCGAAATCATCAGGCGTCTACTCTTCTCTAGAGCTTTCTCTCTGTTGGGAGTGGGTGGAGTGAGAACCTGGGAGAAGGCCAGCCCTTTATATCCAGGCAGACAGCTCCAAGTGCCACCATGGATCAGCCAGTCTTGCAGAGGTGATGCTATTCAGCTACAGATGGCTTGATCCTGAGTCATTTCTTCCTTTTCCATGCAGTGTGTCCACCGTGATCTGGCTGCTCGCAACGTCCTCCTGGCACAAGGAAAAATCGTGAAGATCTGTGACTTTGGCCTGGCCAGAGACATCATGCATGATTCGAACTATGTGTCGAAAGGCAGTGTACGTCCTCACTTCCCTCACTAGGCAGGCTCACCCTCCTTCACTTTAATCTCTGAAGTCAGATGTTGCTTCTAGAGATTCGGTGCCTGTTTTTTAAAACATCAATAGACTTCAAGGGGTCAGTACACTGCCTTGGCAGCAGATTGCCCAGGTGTGAGTGCCAGCTCCACCACTTACTTAATTTGGATTTGGGGCTAGATACTTGACTGTTCTGCCCCTCTGTCTCCCTGACTGTAGTGGGAGGTGATAATAGTACCTATTTGCTGAGTTGCTATGGGGATTAAATCAATGAATTCATGTAAAGTGCTTAGGACAGTGCCTGGCATATAGAAACAGCACTCAATAATGTTAGCTATTTTATTTATTTATTTATTTATTTTCTTTTTTTTTGAGACAGAGTCTCACTCTGTCACCCAGGCTGGAGTGCAGTGGCGCAATCTTGGCTCACTGCAAACTTCTGCCTCCCAGGTTGAAGCAATTCTCCTGCCTCAGCCTCCCGAGTAGCTGGGATTACAGGCATGCACCACCATGTTCAGCTAATTTTTGTATTTTTAGTAGAGACAGGGTTTCACCATGTTGCCCAGACTGGTCTCGAACTCCTGGCCTCAAGTGATCTACCTGCCTCAGCCTCCCAAAGTGCTGGGATGACAGGTGTGAGCCACTGCATCTGGCAAGTGTTAGCTATTAATATGTCAATTGTGTGTATGCATGGACAAGCATGCATTCCCAAGGATGGTGTCTTTATATTTTAAGCTTTTATCAGATTTTCAAAAGCCATCTGTGACCCCTAAAATATTGAAACCATTTGGGTTTATGTATCTTGGAGGCACAGTTTCCTTAAAGATACTCATTTTGTTGTCTACTTGAACCATTCTTCCCATCCCTTCCACTTCTCAGCAGATGACATAGCTCCCTGTGGGGATATATCTGCTCCCTATAGGTACAATTCCAAATTACCTCACTGCACTGGATGTGAGACAGCTTATGGCAGCTGCTGCTTCCACCTAGAAAAAGACATGGGCCTGCATCCGTGCTGTGTGTGATTCATGTACTCATGTGGCCGTGATAGCTGTAATCGGCTCATAGATCATTGGATCTGTTCTTAATTTTGTTCCCAGGAATATCTAAAAATAGGAAACCGGTCCATTCAGGGCTTACACCTTTTGGGTGAAAATTCAGGATTAATGTTTTTGGATATTATTCCTTTGGAGGACATAAAAGGCAATATTGACCATTCATCATTCATCTAGTATTTGTTGAGCACCTACTATGTGCCAGGGACTGAGAGTTCAGTAATGAACAAAACACATGTAAAAGACACTCAAATGGGACAAGATAATTAGCACAAGTTATTAAGAGCCCAAGGGGAACCCTTTTCTATTTCCACTGCTGTGGATCATCAGTGAGTAGACATGGGTTTAACTGTCTCCCTCCTTCCTTGCAGACCTTTCTGCCCGTGAAGTGGATGGCTCCTGAGAGCATCTTTGACAACCTCTACACCACACTGAGTGATGTCTGGTCTTACGGCATTCTGCTCTGGGAGATCTTTTCCCTTGGTATGGGCCTGACATCGCTGCTTATTTGGGCTGTTCTGAAACACCACTGGAAGGAAAATGTGTTCTTTCAAGCCCCAGGATGTAGACAGTGTTAAGATAACCTGGTGTGAGGCCAGTATGCTGCAGCTGCCTCAAACCACATGTTGTGCCTTATCGTGTCTGAGATAGGCCCATGCAGGTGGAGATGGGGGTTTTTGTTGGGGGTTGCATCTCACTCCTGGCCTCTGCCCCTCCTCTCCTTTGGGCTATGCCAGAGTGACTTCCTCCCACTGGAAGTGGTCCCAATGACATTCGCATCCCAGCTGCTTTTTCATTTTGGGCTTTGGGTCACATGGGTTCACCCATGGAGAGTGGGCCCTCCCTCACCTGGTGGCGATTGATGCTCAGGTGAAAAGGGGTATGTGGAGGGAAGGACAGGGCTCTCACTCCTGGTTGTCATTGGCCAGTCTTGACAACCCAGGTGCTGAACAACCCAGGTGCCCTGGGCTGTCCAGTGAGGTCCCTAAGAGAAGGATGAGCCATAACCCTGACATCTGGATGGTTCATCTGGGGAGATGAGACTTACACACTTAGGGATAAACAGTGTGGTGCTGATTTAAAATTGTAATTTGAGTCTTGAGTAATGAGAAAGGAGTCCTGGAATAGTGTGGGAAGGCTTCAGAGAGGGAACTTAACTTGACCTGGCCTTGGCTTTGAAAGTGTGAAATGTTTCATGAATTTATCTGTGATCAGGATGTAATAGTAAAGTGTGTCTTCCTGCCCCGTCTCCTTTTTCATCCTAGTTCTCCCTCCATGGATGATCACAATGGATCATCCCCCAGTGGCTTAATGGAGTCCTGTACTCCCTTAAAAGCAGAGAGGCCACAACTTTGATTTTTGCTTTAGCTATTTGAACATACCTGGTGAAAAAGACTCTCTGGGTTTTAATGATTCAGAATTTCTCCTTGCTTTTCTAGTTCATTTTGTCTGTGTTGATCCAATAGTCATACACATTGAAAAACACTTGAACACTTATTTCTAAAGATGTAGAATTTCTGTGATGGTACTTGGACTTGACCAACCTGGAGTCCTAATTAAACTTAAGGTTTGAGCTGGTCTCTGAAGTCAAGGAGATGATGACACTGAATTTTCTTGAAAAAACCAGTGCTTCAAGGCTATAGGATCTGAAAGGTTTTCTAACAGTGTTCTATCATGCCAAGTGTTTCAGCAATGCACTGAGCGTTTGTTAGTCCTGGTGTTTTATTGTTTGGCTTTTAGGTGGCACCCCTTACCCCGGCATGATGGTGGATTCTACTTTCTACAATAAGATCAAGAGTGGGTACCGGATGGCCAAGCCTGACCACGCTACCAGTGAAGTGTGAGCTCCTTCCCCATCCCGGGGGCCTGTGTTCACAGTCTGTGGGTCTAGGGGGAGGGAGGGGCCCTGAGACTTCCCCCTGTGCCCACTCTTGAGTTCTGTCCCCACAGCTACGAGATCATGGTGAAATGCTGGAACAGTGAGCCGGAGAAGAGACCCTCCTTTTACCACCTGAGTGAGATTGTGGAGAATCTGCTGCCTGGACAATATAAAAAGGTGTGTTTGGATCTGTGGGTGGAAAGGTCTGGATAAAGCTGGAAGTTATACCAGTGAGCTGTGCTGTTCCACAGTTCTAGAGGAGCATTTTCAAAAGAGGCGAAAGATTGTGTGATCCAGTGGCTGGGCTTCATGGCGGTGCTCCACGAGACCCTAGTAGCAAGGATGAATGAAAACCCTCCCCTTCCCGTGGGGCTTTCCTTTCATCTTATATGTGCAGTACCTGTAAGCACTATTCTCCAGATGTTTGAGTATCAGAAGTTAGTGTGCAGTTAGAAGACTCAGGGCATCCATGGCCATTACATCACTAATTTGAGTGCACTTAAATCCATGCGAAATTGGCTTTTACCAGCAGACTGGAAGGAGCAACCTCAGCTGTTATCTGTGGCACCAGCTGGTTTTTTGTGGAATAGGAAGCATTGTTCAAAGGAACAAATGTAATTTCTTGGAACCAAGCAGGATATGTAAATGAATGAAACAACTTTCTGCTGAGGTGTTGAGAGGAAAACTCAGACATAACCTCAGTTTCTTAGATTAAGATTAGTCCCTGTGTAGACTTTATACTTACCATTTTTCTTCCTTCTTCTCAAGGAGGAATAGCGTTAGGAGACTGTGTGCCGAACTGAAAGTTAAATACTTCTGTCTGTTAATTATCTCACTGCCCACTACAACTTTCACAGGTTAGGCAGTGAGGAGGCAGAAGGAAATTAACCCTCAGTTGATCAAAGATGCTCTGACTGGTGGAAATGTGTTGGTGGGAAGAGATTGAAGTTATTGTTGAAAATAGGGTCTTTTCACATCCAGTGTTAGACCTCTCCAATGTTTAAGGATCATGAAGGCTTTGGGTATTATCCACCCAATAGAAGGCCTCACTGCCTCTCTATGGGACCCATCCAAGCCCTGGAAAGGCAACGTGATGGGGACCAGAAGGGTTCTCAGTTGTAGCTACTGACTTGGAGAAGGGGCTACTGGTATCTTAGCACCTAATGGCAGAAGCTCTTTACCATTGGTGGCCCCTTCTTCATGTTCTATGTCTCTGGGGATAGTTGACATGACTCTCCTTCAACTAAGTCCCACATCTTCCAGGTAGTTTGGAAATATGTGCAGTTAAATAATAGTAAGTTCTGAGTGTCTCTATTCATTTTTGAGGTTTGGTTGTTAACACTTGATTAAATATGTTCAATGAATGTTTATAGAGTTATGAAAAAATTCACCTGGACTTCCTGAAGAGTGACCATCCTGCTGTGGCACGCATGCGTGTGGACTCAGACAATGCATACATTGGTGTCACCTACAAAAACGAGGAAGACAAGCTGAAGGACTGGGAGGGTGGTCTGGATGAGCAGAGACTGAGCGCTGACAGTGGCTACATCATTCCTCTGCCTGACATTGACCCTGTCCCTGAGGAGGAGGACCTGGGCAAGAGGAACAGACACAGGTAGCTGTGGGGGCAGCCTCAGTGTCTCACCTTTCCCCTCCCCTATAGGCCCTGAAGGAGAGGACCCATTTTCCCGATAATGGTACACTCCCGGTTGGTAAATATGTACTCAGGGACAAGTTGCAGAATCCTCAGGAGGTCCACGTGGTTTTGAAAATGCTTCCCAGATGATTCTAATATGTTCCCCCGGGGCTGGGAGAGGGATGTGCATGTTGTGGGGAGAGGGACATGCTTCCCTGGTGGAGAATCTTTGAGCTAAATTCTCAGGTAATTTGATCAAATTGATACAGAACTGTGATTACTGAGATCGTATAAGCCTCTCCTGCCATTGTCTTAAATAGTCATTGAACTGGGGAAAAAGTGAAGAGAGGCGGGACTGGGTCCTTTGACGCTATACCCTACCTGTGAATTGGAATCACCTGCAGAGATTTAAAAACTGCTGATCTACAAGCCTCACCCAAAACAACAAATTAGAATCCCTGGGGGTGATGGCCAACTGCTCCCTGGCTGATTTGTTTCTTCTTTCTTTTAAATTTTGTATTATGGAAGATTTCTAACGTGTGTACAATTCACATAGTATAGTGAGCTGTTCAGTATCCGTCACCCAGCTTCAATGACTATGCACTCTGCCAGCCTGGATGCGCACATGGCCATGTCTGTCTCTCCTCAGCCTCCTCTGGATTGTTTGGAAGCAAATCCTAGACACCTTATCATTTCACCCATAAATATTCCAGTGTGTGTCTCTTAAAGATAAGGGCTCTATTTTAAAGAAGAACAACAGTTATTAAAAATAACTACAATGCCATTATCTCACCCAAAACAGGGACAATAAATCGTTAAGGCATCAGGCAGCCAGTTAAAGTTCAAATTATCTCACAAATATTATCATACTCCATTAAAAAGTGGGCAGAGGACATAAGCAGACACTTTTCAAAAGAAGACATATATGCAGCCAACAAGCATATGAAAAAATGCTCAACATCACTGATCACTAGAGAAATGCAAATCAGAACCATGATGAGATACCATCTCACACCAGACAGAATGGTTATTATTAAAAAGTCAAAAAATAACAGATGCTGGTGAGGTTGTGGAGAAAAGGGGAAGCGTATACACTGCTTGTTGAAGTGCAAATTAGTTCAGCTATTGTGGAAAGCAGTGTGGTGATTTCTCAAAGAACTTTTAACAGAATTACCATTCGATCCAGCAATCCCATTATTGGGTATATAACCAAAGGAATATAAATCATTCTACCATAAAAACATGCATACGTATGTTCACTGCAGCACTATTCACGATAGCAAAGACATGGAATCATCCTAAATGCCCATTGACAGTAGACTGGATAAAGAACATCTGGCACATATACACCATGGAATACTATGCATTGATAAAAAAGAACAAGATCTGAGATACAATCTCCCACCAGTCAGAATGGCTATTATTTAAAAGTCAAAAAGCAACAGATTGTGGCAAGGTTGTGGAGAAAAAGAAACACTTTTACAATGTTGGTTGGAGTGTAAATTAGTTCAACCATTGTGGAAGACAGTGTGGCGATTCCACAAAGACCTAGAGGCAGAAATACTGTTTGACCCATCAATCCCATTACTGAGTATATACCCAGAGTGATATAAATCATTCTATTATAAAGGCACATGAACGTGTATGTTCACTGCTGCACTGTTCACAATAGCAAAATCATGGAATCAACCTAAATGCCCATCAATGATAGACTGGATAAAGAAAATGTGATACATATACACCATGGAATACAATGAAGCCATAAAAAGGAATGAGATCATGTCCTTTGCAGGGACATGGATGGAGCTGGAAGCCGTTACCCTCAGCAAACTAACACAGGAACAGAAAACCAAACACCACGTGTTCTCACTTATAAGTGGGAGCTGAACGATGAGGACACATGGACACATGGAGGGAAACAACACACACTGGAGCCTTTCAGGGGTTGGGGATTGGGTGGAGCATCAGGAAGAATAGCTAATGGATGCTGGGCATAATACCTGGGTGATGGGATGATCTGTGCAGCAAACCACCATGACGCATGTTTACCCATGTAACAAACCTGCACATCCTGCATATGTACCCCTGAACTTAAAAAGTGGAAAATACAAAAATGAAATTAAAAAAAGAACAAGATCATGTCCTTTGCAGCGACATGGTTGGAGCCGGAGGTCATTATCCTTAGCAAACTAATACGGGAACAGAAGACCAGATACCGCATGTTCTCACTTGTAAGTGGGAGCTAAAACAACGAGAACACATGGACACAAAGAGGGGAACAACACACACCAGGGCATAGTTGAGGGTGCAGGGTGGGAGAAGGAAGAGGATCAGAAAAAATACCTATCGGATACTGTGCTTATTACTTGGGTGATGAAATAATCTCTACATCAAACCCCCATGACATGTGATTTATCCATGTAACAAACCTGCACACGTGCCCTTGAACATAAAATAAAAGTTAAAAAAAATTATCATACACTTGTTTTCTTCTGTTTGAGATCCAGATAAGAGTCACACATTGCACTTGGTTGCTATGTCTCTGTAAGTTCACTATGCCTCTTTTTTTTGCCCTCTTACATATTATTTGTGAAGAAACCATAGTATTTGCCTGTGGAGTTCCCATAATCAGTATTTTGCTGATTACATCCTTGAAGTGTCCTTCTCAGGTGCTTCTGTCTTCTCTATGTGTTGTAAACTGGTAGTTAGTCTAGGAACTTAACCTGACTCAGGTTAGATCTTTGGCAAACATGCTTCATAAATGGTTCTGTGTGCTTCTGTCAGGAGGTATTCACTGTCCAGTTGTCTGCCTTTTGTAACATTATCAGTCATTGGGTGATCATTACCTAGAATTTCTTTTTTTTTTTTTTTTTTTTGAGATGGAGTCTCGCTCTGTCACCCAGGCTGGAGTGCAGTGGTGTGATCTCAGCTTACTGTAACCTCCGCCTCCTGGGTTCAAGCCATTCTCATACCTCCGCCTCCTGAGTAGCTGAGATTACAGGCACATGCCACCATGCCCAGCTAATTTTTGTATTTTTAGTAGAAATGGGGTTTCAGCATGTTCGCCAGGCTGGTTTTGAACTCCTGACCTCAAGTGATCTGCCGGTCTCGGCCTCCCAAGGTGCTGGGATTATAGGCATGAATCCCTCACCTGGCCTAGATTCTTTAACTCAGCACCAAGGTGGAGCTAATGTCCAGGCAGGACTGAGAATCACTGGTTCACGTGGTCAGATGGAGGAGACCATGCCCCAGTTCTCCGCTGTCTTTGCATGGCCCTTGGACAGAGGTAGGAGAAGGTGATGATAGTGGCCCCTAGTTCAAGGTCCAAGTTGCTTGTGTGTGTGTGTGTTTTTTTTTTTCCTCTTCTTTCCCATCAGAACATTATTTTGGAGGCTTATGACTGTGACCTTTGTTAACCAATTTAGGTATAATATGTAGACAGCCCTTGTTTCTTTGTATGGGCTGGGTAATTTTGAAAGTATGGCTTTTCTATTTTGTTTTAGAATATGTTATGTGATTTGAAGATGGGACACAGTGGCCCATCAGTCTTCGGTTTTTTATTATGCTTTGCTCAGGCCTGTTTTTATAACGTGTTTATATCTCTTCAGCATACGGTGTTCCTCCAAGTTTTGGGGGTCTGCGATGGAACTTCACGGGGTCGGGGAAGGCTGGGCAGTGAATCTAGGGCTCTCTGTCTCAGATCCTTTCTCAATTTGGTTACTTTGTATTTGTGGGCTCTGAATAATATTTGAGTTGTAAGAGGGTTCTGCTTTTATATAAAGTTAGAAAGTCACATTGGAATAAATAACATGAGAAAGGTGCCCAGAAGTTTTCTAGGGCTACAACAGGCTGAGCTGCAGAATTTGACGCACCAGGAATTGAAGTTTCTCAGTTGAAGTTCACGTTCAAGTTAAGTAACTTGTGTGGCATCACACAGCTAGTAAGTGGGGGGACCATTCCAGACCTAAGGCTTTCTGACTCCAGAACTCCCCTTTCAGCGACTTCTCTAGTACGTAAGGAGCTGTCACCTGGGCCTTCAAGTTGGGGGGCCGGTGGGGGGGCATTTGATGTCAAGAGAGAGGGGAAGAGGGCATTCCAGGCAAGTGGCAGGAGATCCTGAGAACACAGTTTGGATGCTCAGGAGGCTTCCGGGAGAGCACCTGATGGGCCTGGCTGCAGCTTGCACCCTGATGGGCCTGACTTCACCCCCTGCTCTGCCTTCCCAGGCCTTTGGATCAGGCATTGCTTATGTTCTCTTCCACTAGGATTGAGTAGGGAAAGTAGAAATTATTGCAGCTTGTCAGTAACTTTGATGAAAGACCCAGCAGAAAAGCAGGAAAGCTGAAGTGTAAAAATGATGGGTGGACCTTGGTTTTCCACGTGGCCTACCACAGCATGTCAGGCCTGGGGGCAGAATCTTGCCATACTGTGCAGCCCAAATTTGAATGCCAAAGGCTTTCGTTTGTCTCTGGGGGGCCACAGTCTAGGTCTAGTTCTGTGCAGGAGTTGTAATATTTGCTCTTCTCTCCCTCCTCCAGCTCGCAGACCTCTGAAGAGAGTGCCATTGAGACGGGTTCCAGCAGTTCCACCTTCATCAAGAGAGAGGACGAGACCATTGAAGACATCGACATGATGGACGACATCGGCATAGACTCTTCAGACCTGGTGGAAGACAGCTTCCTGTAACTGGCGGATTCGAGGGGTTCCTTCCACTTCTGGGGCCACCTCTGGATCCCGTTCAGAAAACCACTTTATTGCAATGCGGAGGTTGAGAGGAGGACTTGGTTGATGTTTAAAGAGAAGTTCCCAGCCAAGGGCCTCAGGGAGCGTTCTAAATATGAATGAATGGGATATTTTGAAATGAACTTTGTCAGTGTTGCCTCTTGCAATGCCTCAGTAGCATCTCAGTGGTGTGTGAAGTTTGGAGATAGATGGATAAGGGAATAATAGGCCACAGAAGGTGAACTTTGTGCTTCAAGGACATTGGTGAGAGTCCAACAGACACAATTTATACTGCGACAGAACTTCAGCATTGTAATTATGTAAATAACTCTAACCAAGGCTGTGTTTAGATTGTATTAACTATCTTCTTTGGACTTCTGAAGAGACCACTCAATCCATCCATGTACTTCCCTCTTGAAACCTGATGTCAGCTGCTGTTGAACTTTTTAAAGAAGTGCATGAAAAACCATTTTTGAACCTTAAAAGGTACTGGTACTATAGCATTTTGCTATCTTTTTTAGTGTTAAAGAGATAAAGAATAATAATTAACCAACCTTGTTTAATAGATTTGGGTCATTTAGAAGCCTGACAACTCATTTTCGTATTGTAATCTATGTTTATAATACTACTACTGTTATCAGTAATGCTAAATGTGTAATAATGTAACATGATTTCCCTCCAGAGAAAGCACAATTTAAAACAATCCTTACTAAGTAGGTGATGAGTTTGACAGTTTTTGACATTTATATTAAATAACATGTTTCTCTATAAAGTATGGTAATAGCTTTAGTGAATTAAATTTAGTTGAGCATAGAGAACAAAGTAAAAGTAGTGTTGTCCAGGAAGTCAGAATTTTTAACTGTACTGAATAGGTTCCCCAATCCATCGTATTAAAAACAATTAACTGCCCTCTGAAATAATGGGATTAGAAACAAACAAAACTCTTAAGTCCTAAAAGTTCTCAATGTAGAGGCATAAACCTGTGCTGAACATAACTTCTCATGTATATTACCCAATGGAAAATATAATGATCAGCAAAAAGACTGGATTTGCAGAAGTTTTTTTTTTTTTTTCTTCACGCCTGATGAAAGCTTTGGAGACCCCAATATATGTATTTTTTGAATCTATGAACCTGAAAAGGGTCAGAAGGATGCCCAGACATCAGCCTCCTTCTTTCACCCCTTACCCCAAAGAGAAAGAGTTTGAAACTCGAGACCATAAAGATATTCTTTAGTGGAGGCTGGATGTGCATTAGCCTGGATCCTCAGTTCTCAAATGTGTGTGGCAGCCAGGATGACTAGATCCTGGGTTTCCATCCTTGAGATTCTGAAGTATGAAGTCTGAGGGAAACCAGAGTCTGTATTTTTCTAAACTCCCTGGCTGTTCTGATCGGCCAGTTTTCAGAAACACTGACTTAGGTTTCAGGAAGTTGCCATGGGAAACAAATAATTTGAACTTTGGAACAGGGTTGGAATTCAACCACGCAGGAAGCCTACTATTTAAATCCTTGGCTTCAGGTTAGTGACATTTAATGCCATCTAGCTAGCAATTGCGACCTTAATTTAACTTTCCAGTCTTAGCTGAGGCTGAGAAAGCTAAAGTTTGGTTTTGACAGGTTTTCCAAAAGTAAAGATGCTACTTCCCACTGTTTGGGGGAGATTGAACTTGCCCCGTCTCCCGTCTTCTGCCTTCACTCCATACCCCGCCAAGGAAAGGCATGTACAAAAATTATGCAGTTCAGTGTTCCAAGTCTCTGTGTAACCAGCTCAGTGTTTTGGTGGAAAAAACATTTTAAGTTTTACTGATAATTTGAGGTCAGATGGGAGGATGAATTGTCACATCTATCCACACTGTCAAACAGGTTGGTGTGGGTTCATTGGCATTCTTTGCAATACTGCTTAATTGCTGATACCATATGAATGAAACATGGGCTGTGATTACTGCAATCACTGTATGTGCTATCGGCAGGTGATGCTTTGGAAGATGCAGAAGCAATAATAAAGTACTTGACTACCTACTGGTGTAATCTCAATGCAAGCCCCAACTTTCTTATCCAACTTTTTCATAGTAAGTGCGAAGACTGAGCCAGATTGGCCAATTAAAAACGAAAACCTGACTAGGTTCTGTAGAGCCAATTAGACTTGAAATACGTTTGTGTTTCTAGAATCACAGCTCAAGCATTCTGTTTATCGCTCACTCTCCCTTGTACAGCCTTATTTTGTTGGTGCTTTGCATTTTGATATTGCTGTGAGCCTTGCATGACATCATGAGGCCAGATGAAACTTCTCACTCCAGCAGTTTCCAGTCCTAACAAATGCTCCCACCTGAATTTGTATATGACTGCATTTGTGTGTGTGTGTGTTTTCAGCAAATTCCAGATTTGTTTCCTTTTGGCCTCCTGCAAAGTCTCCAGAAGAAAATTTGCCAATCTCTCCTACTTTCTATTTTTATGATGACAATCAAAGCCGGCCTGAGAAACACCATTTGTGACTTTTTAAACGATTAGTGATGTCCTTAAAATGTGGTCTGCCAATCTGTACAAAATGGTCCTATTTTTGTGAAGAGGGACATAAGATAAAATGATGTTATACATCAATATGTATATATGTATTTCTATATAGACTTGGAGAATACTGCCAAAACATTTATGACAAGCTGTATCACTGCCTTCGTTTATATTTTTTTAACTGTGATAATCCCCACAGGCACATTAACTGTTGCACTTTTGAATGTCCAAAATTTATATTTTAGAAATAATAAAGAGAAAGATACTTACATGTTCCCAAAACAATGGTGTGGTGAATGTGTGAGAAAAACTAACTTGATAGGGTCTACCAATACAAAATGTATTACGAATGCCCCTGTTCATGTTTTTGTTTTAAAACGTGTAAATGAAGATCTTTATATTTCAATAAATGATATATAATTTAAAGTTATACTAAGGTTTCAGCATTTTTGTTTTTGGTTTAATCATAAGAATTAAAGCAATCCTGTTCTATTTACTTTCTTAGCAACATTTGTAGGACTCTATATTAGGCCTTTTTTTTTTTTTTCCTGAGACGGAGTTTTGCTCTTGTCATCCAGGCTGGAGTGCAGTGGCGTGATCTCAGTTCACTGCAACTTCTGCCTCCCGAGTTCAAGCAATTCTCCTACCTCAGCCTCCCAAGTAGCTGGGATTATAGGCGCCTGCCACCATGCCTGGCTAATTTTTGTATTTTTAGTAGAGATGCGGTTTCATCATATTGGCCGGGCTGGTCTCGAACTCCTGACCTTAGATGATCTGCCTGCCTCGGCCTCCCAAAGTGCTGGGATTACAGGTGTGAACCACCACGCCTGGCCTGTATTAGGCTTTTGATGAACCTATATAATATCTAAGGTTTAAGACATTATATGAGCTAGATTGTTCTACGACACAATATTTGACTTAAAGATGATTGGCACTTGGCTCATCTTTGGTCTCATCATTTTTTTGATTGTTCCTCTTTATCCTGTGGTGTTTTCTTCCCCTGCATAAGGAATACAGGACTGTAGTTACTCTGTACAACATTCAACTGTCATAAAAGTGTAGGAAGTAAAATGTTAAAATTATTTTTTTCACCGTGTCTTCTTCCCTGTCCCTGTCCTGTTTCCAAGAGGCAGAGCTGCACCACTTGGTGTGTCTTTTAAACTTCCAGTTCCCTTTGTATGCATCTGTGTATATATATTCCCATACACACATCTCTACGTTTGCTTCATATCTACCTAAATGGGATCTCACTTTATGTAATCCTTTGTAATGTTCTTTTTTCCTTTCCTTTTTAAAACTATTTATTAAAGCAGTTTTAGATTTGCAGTAAAATTGAGTAGAAGGTACAGAGATTTCCCGTGTGTGCCCTGCCCCCACACCAACATAGCATCTCCATCACTAACATTCTCCACCTTTGTTACAGCTGATGAACCTACATTGCCAAATCATTACCCATAACACAGTCCACAGTTCTGTTTTTTTTTAATGCTGTTTTAGCGATCTCTGTGAAAAGTATATAGAGGCAGACTGCCCTCATTTTTATTAGCTTCATTGGATCCCATTATGTAAATGTACCATAATTTATGCAATCATGGTCTTGTAAAATGGATTTATAGTTTCCAGTTCTTTGCTATTAAAATGATTTCATGAACATCTTTGCAACATACATATTTGCACACAAAAATGTGTTTTGTTGAATGGATTTCTACAAATGAAATTGCTAGGCCAAAGGGTGTGCAGAAATAAATTGATGTTGAGCTGAAGTCTTCAGATAGGATTGCTACATAAGTTCTTGAGCATCTGCACGTGAATCACTGGCTTTGCACGTTTACATGCAGTTTTCTAGTCTCCTCTGCTCCACATTGCCCAGGAATCACGGTCTTCAAAATAGGATTGGAAGAAATACAATGTGGTAAGTGTGAGAGAATGTGGGTTTTGTGTTCTGAAGCACACTGAAGCAAGTGACTTTAGGAATTTTAAAAAATGGTACAACTCACCTTATTTTGAGCTCACGGATAATGAAAATTGATTATGTTGTTAATAATCAGAATATAGCACCCTATTCCAATATAACTCCTTATCCAAATTCAAGTAGCCTGCAGCTGGAAGCATACTTCTTTGGAGTTAAACCTCCAAGGAGGGATTCAGAAGATCATGGCGTATGAGAGGCAAGACTAGATTGCAGCTCAGGACAGAGCAGCATGCAGCAGCTTGCATTGTGAATTTTAGCTCCAGATCCTGAGAGGACCCACAGACCCTCTGATGGAAGTGGACTTCTCCTGCAGGACCGGGGAGACACCCCAAATATTGTGAGTGCCCCAACCGCGGAAGTGGTACAGGGAGACCCTCCTCTACCGAATGCACAGTCCCACTGGAGAAGCTGAAGTTTTGCTTGCGGAAGAAGTTTCCGACTTTACCTCAAGCTGAGTCACGTTAGAGAGCTGAGCAAAATACAGGGGTAGAGGAAGCAGCAGAAAGGCCCTGGGAGCTCGCTGAGTCCCCAAGCAGCCCATTCCTGCCTGGCACCACAGGGATCCATAGGGAGGGTGGCCAGAGGAGCAGGGGGTAAAACTCCACAGGGAGAAGGAAATCTCTAGCTGAACTTTGTAACAATTTGAAAGGGGCAAGAAGCTTCCTGGCCGGAACTCGGGGGAGGGTGCAAATCGGGCGTACAGACTTCACAGGCAGAGGAAGAACTAAAGCCCTTTTCTCTCCCAGCTGGGAGGAGGATAGCCTTGGGCAAGTTTTCAAGCCCATCTTGCCCTCTGCCTGGAAACAGACTCAGGGCTCTTGAGGTGGGCAGGGTGGGAGTGAGACAAGCCCTTCGGTTTGTGGGGGAGCTGGGTGAGGCTTGTGACTGCCGGCTTTCCCCTACTTGCCTGACAACCTGCATGACTCAGCGGAGACAGCCATAATCCTCCTAGGTGCACAACTCCAGTGACCTGGGAATCTCACCCCCATTTCCCCCCAGCAGCCTCAGCAAGACCTGCCCAAGGAGAGTCTGAGCTCAGACATGCCTAGCCTCACCCCCACCTGATGGTCCTTTCCTATCCACGCTGGTAGCATAAGACAAAGGACATAATCTTGGGAATTCTAGGGCTCCGCCCTCCACTGGTTCCTCTCCACACTACTATAGCTGATGCTTCCTGGGAAGTACCACCTTCTGGCAGGAGGCCAACCAGCACAAAGATAAAGCATTAAACCACCAAAACTAAGGACCCTCATGGAGTCCATTGCACCGTCCACCACCTCCACCAGAACAAGCACTGGTATACAAGGCTGAGAGACCCATAGATGTTTCACATCACAGGACTCTGTGCAGACAACCCCCAGTACCAGCCCGGAGCTGGGTAGACTAATTGGGTGGCTAGACCAAGAAGAGAGAAAACAACCACTGCAGTTTAGCTCATAGGAAGCCACATCCATAGGAAAAGGGGGAGAGTACTACATCAAAGGAACACCCAGTGGGACAAAAGAATCTGAACAACAGCCTTCAGCCCTATACCTTCCCTCTGACAGAGCCTACCCAAATGAGAAGAAACCAGAAAACCAACCCTGGTAATAGGACAAAACAAGGCTCTTCAACACCTCCCAAAATCACACTAGTTCATCAGCAATTGATCCAAACCAAGAAGAAATCCTGATTTACTTGAAAAAGAATTCAAGAAGTTAGTTATTAAGCTTATCAGGGAGGGACCAGAAGAAGGTGAAGCTCAAGGCAAGGAAATCTAAAAAATGATATAAGAAGTGAAGAGAGAAATACTCATGGAAATAGATAGCTTAAGGAAAAAACAATAAAAAATTCAGGAAACTTTGGACACACTTTTAGAAATGTGAAATGCTCTGGAAAGTCTCAGCAATAGAATTGAACAAGTAGAAGAAAGAACTTTAGAGCTCAAAGACAAGGTCCTCAGATTAACCCAATCCAACAAAGACAAAGAAAAAAGAATAAGATGCAGCCATAAAGAAGGATGAGTTCAAGTCCTTTGCAGAGACATGGATGAAGCTGGAAACCATCATTCTAAGCAAACTATTACAAGGACAGAAAACCAAACACCACATGTTCTCACTCATAGGTGGGAGGTGAACAACAAGAACACATGGACACAGGGTGGGGAACATCACACAACAGGGCCTGTCAGGGGGTGGGGGGCCGGGGGAGAGATAGCATTAGGAGAAACACCTAATGTAAATGACGAGTTGATGGGTGCAGCAAACCAACATGGCACATGTATACCTATGTAACAAACCCGCACATTGTGCACATGTACCCTAGAACTTAAAGCATAATAATAAAAAAAAGAAAAAAGAATAAGAAAATATGAACAAAGCCTCCAAGAAATCTGGAATTGTGTTAAACAACCAAATCTAAGAATAATTGTTGTTCCTGAGGAAGAAGACAATTCTAAAAGCTTAGAAAACATACTTGGGGGAATAATGGAGGAAAACATCCCTGGCCTTGTGAGATACTAGACAGCCATATACAAGAAGCATAAAGAACACCTGAGAAATTCACTGCAAAAAGATCTTCACCTAGGCACATTGTCATCAGATTATCCAAAGTTAAGACCAAGGAAAGAATCTTAATAGCTGTGAGACAGAAGCACAAAGGAAAACCTATCAGATTAACAGCAGATTTCTCAGCAGAAACCCTACAAGCTAGAAGGGATTGGGGCCCTATCTTCAGCCTCCTCAAACAAAACATTTTATCGGCCAAGAATTTTGTAACCAGCAAAACTAAGCATCATATATGAAGGAAAGATACAGTTGTTTTCAGACAAATAAATGCTGAGCGAATTCACCATTATCAAACTACCACTGTAAGAACTGCTAAAAGGAGCCCTAAATTTTGAAACAAATCCTGGAAACACATTGAAACGAATGTCTTTAAAGAATAAATCACATAGGGCCTGTAAAACAAAAATACAATTTAAAAAGCAAAAACAACAAACAAAAAACCAAACCACAGAGGCAACAAAGAGCATGATGAAAGCAACAGTACATCACATTTCAATACTAACATTGAATGTAAATGGCCTAAATGCTCTACTTAAAAGATACAGAACCACAGAGTGGATAAGAATTCACCAACTAACTATCTACTGCCTTCAAGAGACTCACCTAACACATAAGGACTTACACAGAATTAAAGTAAAAGAATGGAAAGGGGCATTTTGTGCAAATGGACACCAAAATCGAGCAGGGGTAACTATTCTTATATCAGAAAAAAACAAACAAACAAACACTTTAAAGCAACAGCAGTTAAAAGAGACAAAGAGGGACATTATATAATGGTAAAAGGCCTTGTCCAGCAGGAAAATATCACAATCTTAAACATATATGCACCTAACACTGGAGATCCCAAACTTATAAAACAATTACTAATAGACCTAAGAAATGAGATAGACAGCAATGCAATAATAGTGGGGGACTTCAATACTCCACTGACAGCACTAGACAGGTCATCAAGACAGAAAGTCAACAAAGAAGCAATGGATTTAAACTATACTTTGGAACAAATGGACCTAACAGATATATACAAAACATTTCATCCAACAACCTCAGAATACACATTTTATTCAACAGCATATGGAACTTTCTCCAAGATAGACCATATGATAGGCCATAAAATAAGCCTCAATAAATTTAAGAAAATTGAAATTATATCAAGTACTCTCTCAGACCACAGTGAAATAAAACTGGAAATCAACTCTAAAAGGAATCTTCAAAACTATTCAAATACATGGAAATTAAATAAACTGCTCCTGAATGAGCATTGGGTCAAAAACAAAATCAAGATGGAAATTTAAAAATTCTTTGAACTGAATGCCAATAACGACACAACCAATCAAAACCTCTGGGATACAACAAAGGCAGTGCTAAGAGTAAAGTTCATAGCCATAAATGCCTACATCAAAAAGCTTGAAAAAGCACAGACAACCTAAAGTCACATCTCAAGGAACTAGAGAAACAAGAATAAACAAAACCTAAACCCAGTACAAGAAGAAAATAACCAAGATCAGAGCAGAACTAAATAAAATCATAATGAAAAAAAGATAAATGAAACAAAAAGCTGATCCTTTGAGAACATAAATAAAATAGACCATTAGCAAGATTAACCAAGAAAAGAAGAGAGAAAATCCAGATAACCTCACTAAAAAACAAAACAGGAGATATTACAACTGACACCACTGAAATACAAAAGATCATTTAAGGCTACTATGAACACCTTTATGCACATAAACTAGAAAACCTAGAAGAGATGGATAAATTCCTGGAAAAATACAATCCTCGTGGCCTAAATCAGGAAGAATTAGATACGCTGAACAGACCAATAACAAGTAGCGAGATTGAAATAGTAATTAAGAAATTATTAACCAAAAAAAGTCCAGGACCAGATGGATTCACAGCAGAATTCTACCAGACATTCAAAGAAGAATTGGTATCAATCCTTTTGACACTACTCCGCAAGATAGAGAAGAAGGAACCCTCCTTAATTCATTTTATGAAGCCAACATCACCCTAATACCAAAACCAAGGAGGACACAACCAAAACAACAAAAAAAACAAAAACAAACAAACAGAAAAAACACTACAGACCGATATCCTTGATGAACATAGATGCTAAAATCCTTAACAAAATACTAGCTAACTGAATCCAATGACATAAAAAAGATAATCCACCATGATTAAGTGGGTTTCATACCAGGGATGCAGGGATGGTTTAACATATGCAAGTCAATAAATGTGATACACCACATAAACAGAATTAAAAACAAAAATCACATGACCCTCTCAATAGATGCAGAAAAAGCATTTGACAAGATCCAGTATTGCTTTATGATTAAAACTCTCAGCAAAACTGGCATACAAGGGACATACCTTAGTGTAATAAAAGCCACCTATGACAAACCCATATCCAACATAATACTGAATGAGCAAAAGTTGAAAGCATTCCCTCTGAGTACTGGAAAAAGACAAGGATGCCCACTCTCACCACTTCTTTTCAACATAGTACTAGAAGTCCTATCCAGAGCAATAAGACAAGAGAAAAAAATAAAGGGCATCCAAACAGGTAAAGAGGAAGTCAAACTGTCACTGTTTGCTGATGATATGATCATTTACCTTGAAAACCCTAAGTAAGGACTCCTCCAAAAAGCTCCTAGAACTGATAAAAGAATTCAGCAAAGTTTCTGGATACAAGATTAATGTACACAAATCAGTAGCTCTTCTACACACCAACAGCAACCAAGTGGAGAATCACATCAAGAACTCAATCCCTTTTATAATAGCTGAAAAAAAAATACTTAGGAATATACCTAACAAAGGAGTCAAAAAACTTCTACAAGGAAAACTACAAAACACTGCTGAAAGAAATCATAGATGACACAAACAAATAGAAACACATCCCACGCCCATGGATGGGCAGAATCAATATTGTGAAAATGACCATACCACCAAAAGCAACCTACAAATTCAATGCAACCCCCATCAGAATACCACCACCATTCTTCACAGAATTAGAAAAAACAATTCTAAAATTCATATGGAACCAAAAAAGAACCTGCATAGCCAAAGCAAGACTAAACAAAAAACAAATCTGGAGGCATCACACTACCTGATTTCAAACTACCCTGTAAGGCCGTAGTCACCAAAACAGCATGGTACTGTTATAAAAACAGGCACATAGACCAATGGAACAGAATACAGAACCCAGAAATAAACCCAAAAACTTAAAGCCAACTGATCTTTGACAAAGTAAACAAAAATATAAAGTGGGGAAAGGACACCCTTTTCAACAAATGGTGCTGGGATAATTGGCTAGCCACATGTAGAAGAATAAAACTGGATCCTCATCTCTCACCTTATACAAAAATCAACTCAAAATGGATTAAGGACTTAAACCTAAGACCTGAAACTATAAAAATTCTAGAAGATAACACTGGAAAATCCCTCCTAGACATTGGCTTAGGCAAGGAATTCATGACCAAGAACCCAAAAGCAAATGCAATAAAAACAAAGATAAATAGCTGGGACCTAATTAAACTAAAGAGCTTTTGCACAGCAAAAGGAATAGTCAGCAGAGTAAACAGACAACCCACAGACTGGGAGAAAATCTTCACAATCTATACATCTGACAAAGGACTAATATCCAGAATCTACAACCAACACAAACAAATCAGTAAGAAAAAAACAAATAATCCCATCAAAAAGTGGGCTAAGTGCCTGAAGAGACAATTCTCAAAAGAAGATACACAAACGGCCAATAAACGTGAAAAAATGCTCAACATCACTAACGATCAGGGAAATGCAAATCAAAACCACAATGCGATACCAGCTTACTCCTGCAAGAATGGCCATAATGAAAAAATCAGAAAATGGTAGATGTTGGTGTGAATGCCATGAACAGGGAACACTCCAACACTGCTGGCAGGAATGTAAACTATGACAGCCACCATGGAAAACAGTGTGGAGACTCTTTTTTTTTTTTTTGAGACAAAGTCTCACTCTGTCACCCAGGCTGGAGTATACTGGTGCAATCATGGCTCACTGCAACCTCTGCCTCCTGGGTTCAAGTGATTCTCCTGCCTCAGCCTCCTGAGTAGCTGGGATCACAGGCACCTGCCACCACTCCCGAGTAATTTTTGTATTTTTAGTAGAGACGAGTTTCATCATGTTGACCAGGCTGGTCTCGAACTTTCTGACCTCAGGTGATCCACCCACCTCGGGCTCCCAAAGTGCTGTCATTACAGGTGTGATCCACTGTGCCAGCTGAGATTCCTTAAAGAACTAAAAGTAGAACTACCATCTGATCCTGCAATATCATTACTGGGTATCTACTCAGGGGAAAAGAAGTAATTATTCGAAAAAGATACTTGCATACACATGTTTATAGCAGCAAAATTCACAATTGGAAAATTGTGGAACCAACCCAAATGTCCATCAGTCAATGAGTGGAAAAAGAAACTGATATACATATATACATATGTATATATGAGATATATATGTATGATGGAATACTACACAACCATGAAAAGGAATGAATTAGCAGCATTTGCAGTGACCTGGATGAGACTGGAGACTATTATTCTAAGTGACGTAACTCAAGAATGGAAAACCAAACATTGTGTGTTCTCACTGATCTGTGGGAGCTAAGCTATGAGGACGCAAAGGCATAAGAATGATACAATGGACTATGGGACTTGGGAGGAGGCGTGGGAGGGGGCGAGGGATAAAAGATTACAAATACGGTGCAGTGTATACTTCTCGGGAGATGGGTGAACCGAAATCTCACAAATCACTACTAAAGAACCTAATCATGTAGCCAATACCACCAGTACTTCAATAACTTATGGAAAAATAAAATAAAAACCTCCAAGGAACTAGCTGTAGGTGGGATATTGGCTGTATCTCAGTTCCAGCTCCAGGAAGAAGACAGATCATTGGGAATAAGAACCCTGCTGATTAAACAATAGCTGCCTGATACGGCAGCAACACAGGGTACTCCAAACTTGCTTGGATAATTTTGTCCTTTTAAAATGTACAATTCTACTTCTTAATACAATGCAGACAACTCCATCTACTTTATCTAGTCATAATAAATGAAAATGACTTTTACTCTTCGAATACTTAAAACTTGTTCAAAGATTCTTTCACATTTACTTCTTTTGATTCTTACAAAGGAAGGGAAGACATTTTATAGATGAGGAAACCAAGATAGCACAAGACAAATGACTTTTAAAAAATTGTGTAACTGAATACTGACAGCACTAGGATTAGAAACTGCAAAAATACTAATGCCAGTGTCATTTATACTACAACAAACCATGGGAAAAGGAAGAGGTACAGAAAAATATCTGTGCTCAGAAGTAGGTTGCTTGCTTCTTGAGATATTTCAAAAGACAAGTGATGAGCTAGTCAGCCTGTGGAACTATTCTACACGTTTATAATCAGAACAATTTCTTTTCAGGGTATAATACACCAGTTCTAATAATGGGTATTATGATTTTAATAGCTATGTGCTTCACAAAATGCAGTTCAGGAAAATGGCTAAGAATATCTGAATCCATCATAAACTAGGCAATTTTCCCTGGGATAACAGTGATAGAAATGTTTCATTATCTCTCGTTCTAAATAAATGTAAGGATTAAATCCAACTACATTGTTACAGCAAAATTAATATACTGTGTTTATAACAGACAATTTTTCACCCCCTCCCATTAAGATATATGTGAAAATACGTATGTGGCTTTAATTAGCAGATTATAACATTCTGTTCCACACAGTTAGATACATAGCACCTGTGTCTTAAAGAATAATGAATATATTCTCCAAAGTCTATTCATCTGTGGGTAATGTTTCCATCACTCACACTTTCGCTTACATATAAAGTGATGGAGACATCAAGGACACATGGTCTCACATGGCAGAGGGAGCATATTCGCTCCCTGTTTCTGGTTTATAGGCTAATTGGAATTTTAAAAAGATTTGCCACATTATGCTGGCAGATGGTATTTTGCTTTATCATTATTCATGGGTATTAATGACTTCCCTCTGGAGCATGTGTATCCTGTCTATTGTGAATTTCATTACATTTCATGCTGACTGCTCTGAACAGAATCGGATCCAGTATTTTCTGTGTGGTGTTTGAGCTGCAGATTGTGTGGCTGGTCAAAGTTTTAGACTTGATTAAGAATTAAGTAACTCTTTGAAATAAAGAAAACCTTTTTGGTCTCTTTCCTGAGTATTCCATCAGACTTCTCATTTTGTTCAGCTTGCTATCTCACAGGGTTGCATATAATATCAGGTGTATATGAAGGCAATTCCAGAGTAGATTCATCTTTCATTAGCCTGAGATTATTAGACATCCTTTCTTTCTTTCTAGAAAGACTACGATTTCGTTTCCTAAAAGGAGAAAATGCATGAGAACACGCTGTAATAATCCAGTCACAGAAAGTCACTTTTTATTAATTCCTTCAACAAATATTTATTAGAGAACAGCCTCCTCTTTGTTTAGCTGATCTCTGAAATGCGTAAATGAGACAGCTGGTACAGTTGATTTCAACCAGCTAATTACCTGAGGGAAACACTACATCATAGAGAAGAAAACTGTGGTAGGTGGAGGCCACAGTCCTTCCTTAGAGTGAAAAGTAGAAAGCTGATGGAGTAGGATAAAGAATAAAGCTTACTGGAGCCTTCTGATAAAACTGAAGCATTCCTGCAACCAGAGAACACAAAGTATGGTTGCAGAATTTGAGAACAGGGAACTAAGTAAGGCCAGGGTAACCAGACCTGGTAGCTTTACTTCTGCAGTCCCTGTCTTTGCTTTAATTCCAGACACTTTCATGGCCACCTTCACATCCATCCTCCCTAACTATTCTTCAATGTTATTGAGCTCGGCACTGTTTTAGGTCCTGAGGTTTGGTAATTAACACAACAGACAAGATTCCTCTCTATCATGGAAGAAAGAGAAAGTCCCTCTCTGGAGCAGAGGGCAGATTTGCTTGAAGTAGGTCCTGAGGTTTGGTAATTAATAACAACAGACAAGAGTCCTCTCTCTATCATGGAAGAAAGAGAGTCCCTCTCTAGAGCAGAGGGCAGATTTGCTTGATGTGCAATATAATAAAGATGATGTCTCCTTCTGGGACAAACGTTTGTCAGGTTTGCTTGCAGCTCATTATAAAAGATTGGGGTTTCCTAAATGTTGTAGTTTTTAGTGCACTTATATATATATAGTTAACTTATTTATAAGTATTTCATGTTTTTAGCTGATGCTATTGTAAACGGTATTTTAAAAATTTCTATTTCTATCCAGTTTACGGAAATTCAATTGACCTTATCTTCTGCAACCTTGTATATTCCTTAGAATTTTAGATGTAGACAATGATGTTAACTGCAAGTAAAGACAATTTTGCTTCTTCCTTCCCAATGTGGATGTATTTTATTTCTTCTGCTTACTGTATTGCACTGGCTAGGAACTCCAGTACAAAGTGGAATGGAAATGGCAAAAGCCACATCCTTGCTTGATTCCTGATATTAAGGGGGAAAGTATTCAGTCTTTCACCATTCAATATGATGTTAGCTATAGACTTTTCTTTTTTTGTTTATTTTTTTATTTTTTTTATTTTTTATTTTTTATTGATCGTTCTTGGGTGTTTCTTGCAGAGGGGGATTTGGCAGGGTCACAGGACAATAGTGGAGGGAAGGTCAGCAGATAAACAAGTGAACAAAGTTCTCTGGTTTTCCTAGGCAGAGGACCTTGCGGCCTTCCGCAGTGTTTGTGTCCCTGGGTACTTGAGATTAGGGAGTGGTGATGACTCTTAAAGAGCATGCTGCCTTCAAGCATCTGGTTAACAAAGCACATCTTGCACCGCCCTTAATCCATTCAACCCTGAGTGGTTACAGCACATGTTTCAGAGAGCACAGGGTTGGGGGTAAGGTCATAGATCAACAGGATCCCAAGGCAGAAGAATTTTTCTTAGTACAGAACAAAATGAAGTCTCCCATGTCTACCTCTTTCCACACAGACACGGCAACCATCCGACTTCCCAATCCCTTCCCCACCCTTCTCCCCCTTCTATTCCACAAAACCGCCATTGTCTTCATGGCCCGTTCTCAATGAGCTGTTGGGTACACCTCCCAGACCGGGTGGTGGCCGGGCAGAGGGGCTCCTCACTTCCCAGTAGGGGCGGCCAGGCAGAGGCGCCCCTCACCTCCCGGACGGGGTGGCTGGCCGGGCGGGGGGCTAACCCCCCCACCTCCCTCCCGGACGGGGCGGCTGGCCGGGCGGGGGGCTGACACCCCCACCTCCCTCCCGGACGGGGCGGCTGGCCGGGTGGGGGGCTGACCCCCCTACCTCCCTCCCGGAGGGAGCGGCTGGCCGGGCAGAGGGGCTCCTCACTTCCCAGTAGGGGCGGCCGGGCAGAGGCGCCCCTCACCTCCCGGACGGGGGCGGCTGGCCAGGCGGGGGGGTAACCCCCCCACCTCCCTCCCAGACGGGGCGGCTGGCCGGGCAGAGGGGCTCCTCACTTCCCAGTAGGGGCGGCTGGGCAGAGGCGCCCCTCACCTCCCGGACAGGGCGGCTGGCCGGGCGGGGGGCTGATCTCCCCACCTCCCTCCCGGACGGGGCGGCTGGCCGGGTGGGGGGCTGACCCCCCCCACCTCCCTCCCGGACGAGGTGGCTGGCGGGCGGAGACACTCCTCACTTCCCAGACGGGGTGGCTGCTGGGCGGAGGGGCTCCTCACTTCTCAGACAGGGCGGCTGCCGGGCAGAGGGGCTGCTCACTTCTCAGACGGGGCGGTTGCCAGGCAGAGGGTCTCCTCACTTCTCAGACGGGGCGGCCGGGCAGAGACGCTCCTCACATCCCGGACGGGGCGGCAGGGCAGAGGTGCTCCCCACATCTCAGACGATGGGCGGCCGGGCAGAGATGCTCCTCACTTCCCAGATATGATGGTGGCCGGGCAGAGACGCTCCTCACTTCCTAGATGGGATGGCGGCCGGGCAGAGACGCTCCTCACTTTCCAGGCTGGGCAGCCAGGCAGAGGGGCTCCTCACATCCCAGACGATGGGCGGCCAGGCGGAGACGCTCCTCGCTTCCCAGACGGCGGGGGCGGCCGGGCAGAGGCTGCAATCTCGGCTCTTTGGGAGGCCAAGGCAGGCGGCTGGGAGGTGGTTGTAGCGAGCCGAGATCACGCCACTGCACTCCAGCCTGGGCGCCATTGAGCACTGAGTTAACGAGACTCCGTCTGCAATCCCGGCACCTCGGGAGGCCGAGGCTGGCAGATCACTCGCGGTTAGGAGCTGGAGACCAGCCCGGCGGACACAGCAAAACCCCGTCTCCACCAAAAAAATACGAAAACCAGTCAGGCGTGGCGGCGCGCGCCTGCAATCGCAGGCACTCGGCAGGCTGAGGCAGGAGAATCACGCAGGGAGGTTGCAGTGAGCTGAGATGGCAGCAGTACCGTCCAGCTTCGGCTCGGCATCAGAGGGAGACCGTGGAAAGAGAGGGAGAGGGAGACCGTGGGCAGAGGCACAGGCAGAGGCAGAGGCAGGGGCAGGGGCAGGGGCAGGGGCAGGGGCAGGGGCAGGGGCAGGGGCAGGCAGAGGCAGCTATAGACTTTTCATGGACACTGTTCATCAGTTTAAACACGTTTCTTTCTGTTCCTAGTTTGGTGAGAGGTTTTTATCTGGAATGGATGTTGGGATCTGTGGAAAGTGTTTTCTGCATCTTTTAAGATTATCACATAATTTTCATTTTTTCATTTCTTAATACAGTCAGCCTTTGAATCTGCAGGTTTCACATCTCTGGATTCAACAAACTGTGGGTGAAAAATATTTTTAAAAAACAAATAAAAAATAATAATACAGCAATACAAATAATACAAATAAAACAATCTAGTATAACAATTATTTGCATGGCATTTACATTGTATTAGGTAGTATAAATAATGTAGAGATTTTTAAAGTATATAGGAGGATGTGCATAGGTTTTATACAACTCCACACCATTTTACATAAGGGACTTGAACATCCTCAGATTTTGATATCTGCAGAGGGGTCCTGGAACCAATCCTTCACAGATACTGAGGGATGACTATATGGCAAATTACATTGACTGGTTTCCAAATACTAAAGCAATTTTGCATTCTCCAGTTCACACCATCTTGGTTATGATATACTATGTTTATATATTGCTAGATTCAACTTGCTAATGTTTTGTTAAGGAGTTTTAACTCTATGTTTATGACTGATATTGACCTGTAGTTTTCTATTCTTGTCATGTTTTTGCCTTCATTTGGTAACAGAGTAATAATGGCATCACAGAATGGGTTGGGAAGTTTCTTCCTTTTCTATTTTCTGGAACAGTTTGTGTAGAATTGGTATTTCTTCCTTAAATGTTTGATATAATTTACCATTGGATCCACCTGACCTGGTAATTTTTTGTTGAAAGTTTATAAATTACTAGTCCAATTTCCTTAATAGACATAAGGCTATTCAGGATAATTAATTAGTTAATTAATTACTTTTTAGTGATGAGCTCTCCCTCTCTCATCCAGGCTGGAGTGCAGTGGCACAATCATAGCTCTGCAGTCTCCACCTCCTGGGTTCAAGCAATCCTCCTGCCTCAGCCTCTCCTCAGTAGCTGGGACTACAGGCATGTGCCACCATGGTCAGCTAATTTTTAATTTTTTGGAGAGACAGGGTCTCGCTATGTTGCCAGGGCTGGTCTCAAACTCCTGGCCTCAAGCAATCCCCCCACCTTGGCCTCCCAAAGTGCTGGGATTACAGGCATGAGCCATCATGTCCAGCCAGGATATTTACTTATTCATGAGTAAGATGGGATAGTTTGTGTTTTTCAAGGAATTTGTTGATTTCATATGTTATTGAATTTATTAGCATGAAGTTGTTGATGACGTTATTTTATTACTCATTACTATTGTAGGATCTGCAGTGTCCCTTCATTCACTCATGATACTGACAATTTGTGTGGTCTCTCTTTTTCTTTTGATGATTTTGCCTAGAGGCTTATTAATTTTAGCGATAATTTCGACGGATCAGCTTTTGGTTTCATTGTTTGTCTATTCCCTATTATTTGTCCCATTTTATATCACTGGTTTCTACTCATTATTACCTCTTTCCTTCTGCCTACTTAGGCTTAATTTGTTATTTTTCCCTTACTTTCCTATGGTAGAAGCTTATATAATTTATTTGAAATCATGATTTTTCTGTTTTTTTTTTTTTTTTTTTGAGACAGTCTCACTCTGTCACCCAAGTTGGAGGGCAGTGAACGATCTTGGCTCACTGCAACCTCCAGTCAAGTTCAAGCGGTTATCCTGCCTCAGCCTCTCAAGTAGCTGGGATTACAGATGTGTGCTACCATGCCTGGTTAAATTTTGTATTTTTAGTAGAGACGGGGTTTCACCATGTTAGCCAGGCTGTTCTCAAACTCTTGACCTCATGTGATCCGCCCGCCTCAGCCTCCCAAAGTGCTGGGATTAGAGGTGTGAGCCACCGCACCTGGCCAATTCTTTTTAATACAAGGATTTAATGCTATGTTTCCGTCTAAGCATTATTTTAGTTGCCTTCTACAAATTTTGATTAAATGCAGTATGGTAGATAATTCAAAGCATTATCAGACTACAAAGGAAAAAGCTTTTAGTCAGGCTAGGAGAAGTTGAAGAGAAGCATTTGAGTTGAGTTTTGAAGGATTTTTTTTCTTGTCAGAGAAGAAGGTAATAGTATTCTAAGCCAAAAGAACTATAAGCCATAATTCATTAATTGATATTTCTCTTATAAGATGGGTTCATGAATATTTAATAACTATAATCTACAGATAGAACATCTCTTTGAAAGGCAGGGATGGAGCCAGTCATTCCCATAAACCAAAAGTGATGATGGAGCTGCAAGGTTGTTTGGCTCTTGAAGTCATCCTCTTGAGCTGATCTCATTTTAAATGAGAATGGTATTGGTCCAATATAGAGTTAAAACAAAAATTCTCACATGTGAAATTCTTGGATATTGATCAGAATAAAAACAAAATGAGGTTCAAATGGAAGCAATAGGGTAGTGGTCTGGTTATAACTCTCAGGTATAGGTACAAAGTCATTTAGATACATATATTTATCAGAGAGATATTACCTTGGACACTCCAGCTTTCTATTTATTTCTACAGCCATAAGATCCTTATTGTATCATTTCTTACCCTCTGCTGCAGATGCTGTATATATGACTGAGTAGATTGGCTCACTGACCATCTTTTCTAAACATTGCCATTATTACTTTTTTCTAATGCAAGTGTTGGAAATCAATGTACTCAAATTCCCTTGCAGATGGAATTTTATTCTGGCCAGTAAGATGTAGGTGCAATTTCTTGGGAGGACTTCCTTAGTGCACTGAAAAAGTAAAATCTTGAGGAAAAGGTTCTGTCTTTCTCATTTTGCTCTTCCCATTTCTTTCTGCCTGGAACTTAGAATTACAGCCTGGAGTTGCAGCAATCATCTTTTGACCATGAAGTTAAAAATTACACACTGAAAGTGGCAGTCCAGGAGACAGAAGACAGGCTTTGAAATGACATTCTTGCATAGGTGCATTAGCCCTGACCTATCTACCTCTAGATTCTTTTTTGCATGAGAAAAATACATCTTTAGGCGACTATTTTCAGTTATCCATTCTTTGTAACAAATAACATTTGTAAGCATAAGCGATACAACCTATTTGCAACAAACTAAAAAGTTGTATGGGGATATCTGTTATTTTAATCTCTAATGTATGCTTTCTTCATTGGGCTTCCAAGATATCAAACTCTCTTGATATTTCTCCTGCATTACAGGTTGTTTTTTTCTCAGTTGCTTTGCAGATCCTTTTTCTCCTGGCCTCCATTCATGTTAGAGTGCCCCAGGTCTCTAGGTTAGGTGCCGCAGACTCTCTAAGAGTCTTTGAGACTCTTGTTTGTTTGTTTTTTTGGTCTCATCTAACTTCAGGGCTTCAAATACTATCTATATGCTGGCAGATCCTAAATGTATATTTGTAACCCAGGCCTCTCTCTCTCTCTTTCTCACTATCTCATGTGTCCAACTGCCTACTCAACATCTTCATTTGAATGTCAAATAGTTGATCTATCATCTATCTATCTATCTATCTATCTATCTATTATCTATCTATTATCTATCTATCTATCAGCTATATATCTGTTTTAGAGATGGGGTCTCACTACATTGCCCAGGCTGGACTCAAAGAGATCCTGTGCTCAAGAGATCATCCTACTTCAGTTTCCCAGTGCTGGGACTGCAGGCATGCCAGGATATAAAGTAGCTGATCTCTTACCTTCAAAACAATTTCCATCACTTGAGCCCAGGAGTTTGAGACCAGCCTGGGCAATGTGGCAGAACCCTGTCTCTACTAACAATGCAAAAAATTAGCCAGGCATAGTGGCCCATGCCTGCAGTCCCAGCTACTAAGGGGACTGAGGTGGGAGAATCACCTGAGCCCAGGAAGTCGAGGCTGCAGTGAGCTGTGATCATGCCACTGCACTCCAGCCTGGGCGACTAGAGTGAGACCCTGTCTCAAAACAAAACAAAACAAACAAAATACTTAACTTCCAAGCCAGATGTGATGACTCACACCTGTAATGCCAGCACTTTGGGAGGCTGAGGCAGGCTGACCACGAGGTTAAGAGTTTGAGACCAGCCTGACTAACATGGTGAAACCTCATCTCTACTAGATACAAATATTAACTGGGCATGATGGTGCGCACCTGTAATCCCAGCTACTCAGGAGGCTGAGGCAGGAGAATCTCTTGAATCCAGGAGGCGGAAGTTGCAGTGAGCTGAGATTGTGCCACTGCACTCCAGCCTGGGTGACAGAGCGAGACCTCATCTCAAAAAACAAACAAACAAAAAAACCAAAAAAACAAAAAACTTAACTTCTTCCTTCTCTCAGGCTTGATCTGCCATCAGTGTCCATCATCTCAGTTGATGGCAACTCTAATTTTCCAGTTGCTCATGCCCCAAATCTTGGAGTCATCCTTGGCAATCCTGTTTCTCACGTTCTGTGTCTAATCTGCCAAGATTCTGGTTCTCCCTTAAGCATACCTGAAATCTATTCAGAATCTGACTGCTCTCACTCTCTCTAGTGCTGCCACCCTGGGCCATGCCATCATGACCTTTCACCTGTATGACTGCAGTAGGCTCCTCAAAAGTCTCCCCACTTTGCTGTTTTCCCTCCCACAACAGACTATTTTCAAAGCAGCAGCTAGAGGAATCCTTTTAAAACGAAGTCATGATCACTCTTCTGCTCAAAACCGTGCAATGTCTTTTCGTCTTACACTTATCAAGGCCTGTCACGATCTGGCCTTCATCACCTCTTCAAAGTTCTCTTCCGTTCTCTTTGTTCACTTCCTTCCAACCTCACGGGCCTCATTGCAGTTTCTAGAGCACAACAAGAACACACCCCTGTCATGGCCTTTGAACTGGCTGTTCCCTTTGTATGGAATGCTCTTTCCCTAGTTATCTTTGGATAATCCTCTCACTTCCTTAAAGTATCTCCTTAATTTCATCTTTTCCAAGAGGCCGACTTTGACAGTCCTATTTAACCTTGCCATCGGCACCATCCCACCATGTCCACCTCTATGCTGCCCCCATCCCCAGCACATCCCATCCCACCTACGCTGCTCAACTTTCTCTTTCTTCCCCTACAACGTATAATCTTCTAACTTACTGTATAGTTTATTGACGTGCTCTTGGTTATTTTCTGCCTCCCCTTCTAGAATGTAAGCTATGTGATGACAGAATTTGCATGTTTTGTTCACTGATACATCCCTGGTGCCTGGAACAGTGCTGGTTCAGAGTAAGTGCTCAGTAAATATTTGTTGCAGGATTGAATAAATTACCCATTCACAGAAGGATTTATGGGGGAGCTTCAGGGCAGCAGACTAATTGAGAAGCCAACACTCAAATCTGGCAACTCCTGAAGCCAAATTGAATGTTGACCCCGAAGTTCCTTCCCATGTGCATCAACTCAGAATGCTTACAACATAATGACTGTGGCCGTCTCTAGTGAAAAAAGAACAACAGTCTTGAGAGTGACTGTATGGGAAGCTTTTAGTAGGGACACAGCTGAAAAGCACCCTTTGCAGTTAAATAGAGTTTCTCTTGAATCTGGAAAAACCATACACTCCATAGAATGCACTCATTTGCCATCAGACTTATGGGAATAATTGTATTCCAGATTTTAAACAAAACCCAGAGTTTTACTGGCAACCTGTCCAAGCCTGGAGTGAGGGGGCTAAAGGAAGAACTAGATATAGGGAAATTTTTTACCCCAAGCACTACTGGAATTAAGTACGTGGGTGATCTTGGGTGGTGGCTACTTTCATAAAATGTGTTTTTGTAGAACTTGTGAATTTCTCAGAAACACTGACTTGTACCTCACTGAGGCTGAGAGTTTGTTCTACTTCTGGTCTGAATAAGCAAACGTTTAGTTTCAGTTCCTCTTCAAATTCAGGACTGTCGTTAGATTTCTATGAAAGCTACTTGGCAAAGGACCCAGTCCCTCCATAGAGGCCTGCTTCAGCGTGGAGTACAGCATACAATAGTGTGTATTTATATTATGCTACAGCTGAGGGCTAGCCACTTGATAGAGCTCCTCTATGTTAATGGTGTTAGAATGGAAATTCTTTATCCTTGTAGCTGTACCATAGGGTGGGGACCAGGGACACTCAACAGAGTTGGGAGTCCATGTGCCTCCTTAAATTTTGCACCTCGGGCATCTCACATGCCTCATTCTGGTTGTGATCCTGCTGTAATCTGTTCTCACTCTGAACCACATGGAGTTAGCATTAAATGCTATGGGAAATCTAGAAATTTTCTCATGCTGAGTTCCTTTAAAGAGAGTCACCATCTTGGTTCTGATACTCTCTGACTGGTCTTGGACAAGCCTTTCTTTGTTAGCAGCTTGAAACTGTGGGAGGCTCTCTGTAGAATTACTGTTATGTTTTGGAATAACAAGAACAGCATTTTGCTGCTGGAAAAGGCCATTTTCCTTCTGTTTGCTTTTTTTCATGTATTGCCTTTCTTTTCTTTCTAAAACATCTTTTGTTTCATTTTTGTTCTCAAATCATTGTGTTTAGAACAACAATAATTGAGAGTCTAGCGGGAAGTTTTTATAAACTAACAATTGGGTTTAAACAAAGGCTTAATAGTCAAGTTCTGAATAGTTGGACTCCTGAAAAGTTCTAGCTAGAATGATCATAAATATAACATTTAAAAAAATACACTAGGGGAGTCCTTTTTACTAATTTTTCTCTTTTAAGTGAAGAGTTTTGTATGCATTAGGTAAGACCAACCAATCCTGTTTCTCATAGCTCTATATCTGTTGCTTGGTCAGATCACAGTGAATTTACCTGGGTTATAGGATGCCCTGCATCTGGACAGGGGTGATACTTCATAAACATGGATTCATTGACAATATTGTGCCTGTAAGAAGCTGAGTTTGCTGGGAAAAAGGCACTAGCAGATCACATTATTGAGAGTTAGTGATAATAATGAACATGATTATAATGTGCAAAGACTTTTATCACTTTTCTTTTTTTTTAAGAGATGGGGGCCGGGTGCGGCGGCTCACACCTGTAATCCCAGCACTTTGGGAGGCCAAGGCAGGTGGATCACTAGGACAGGAGTTTGAGGCCAGCCTGGCCACTATGGTAAAACTCCATCTCTACTAAAAATACCAAAGTTAGTCAGGCATGGTGGTGCACGCCTGTAGTCCCAGCTACTCAGGTGGCTGAGGCAGAAGAATTGCTTGAATTTGGGAGACGGAGGTTGCAGTGAGCCGAGATCATACTACTGCACTCCAGCCTGGGTGACAGAGTGAGACTCTGTCTCAAAAAAAAAAAAAAAGAGATGGGGGTCTCTTCATGTTGACCAGGCTGGTCTCAAACTCCTGGTCTTAAGTGATCCTTTCATTTTGGCCTTCCAAAGTGCTGAGATTACAGGCATGAGCCACCACACCCGTCCTGTTATCATATATTTTAAATAAGCCTCACGACAATCACATAAATTTTTTTTATTACTCATATATTTTATGTGGGCAAAAGAAAATTCAAAGGTAGTAACACAGCTAGAATTACGAAGGAAAAGGTGTGATTTGTGCTCATGTCTTAATTTTTAAAGCAAATTGAGGCCGGGCATGGTGTGTCAAGCCTGTAATCCCAATGCTTTGGGAGGCTGAGGCAGGAGGATCGCTTGAGGTCAGGAGTTTCAGACCAGCCTGAGCTGGTGAGACCCCCGTGTCTACAAAAAAAAAAAAAAAAAAAAAAAAAAAAAAGAATTAGCTAGTCTTGGTGTTGGTGGTGCATACCTGTACTTCCAGCGTCTTAGAAGGTTGAGGCAAGAGGAGCGTTTGAGCCCAGGAGGTTGAGGCTGCAGTGAGCTGTGATAGCACGACTGCATTTCAGCATAGGTGACAGATTGAGACCTTGTCTATAAAAACAAGATAAATAAAAGGAATTGAGTGGTATCACACAGAAGTTAATGCTATTGAAAGATTTTTACTACATTTCCCAAGAGGAGAAGGCATGTCATGTCACACAGGGTCACATGGGGAAGCATAAGAGGTCAAGAGGCAGAAGGGGAAAGCATAGGCCACAGCCTGGACTGGGATTTCTGCAGGAAAGGCAAGGCGGGACAGGGTAAACAGTGTAGGACTGGCTAGTCTACATCCTTCTAGCAGGCTTTGGGGCACTGGGACGGTCTCTAGTCACCTGGTGCCTAGCCCTTGGGTGTGTGAGTTTGATAGGGGAGGTGATTTGGGGTATGGACCGAGGACTGGTTGGAAGGTCTGTAAATGATTTTCATGCACCTGTGGAAGCTGGATTTCTGGGGAGATGTTAACAACTTTGGCCATTAGTTTGGCCCTCTGATTAATGGATGCCACATAGAAATGGATGCCAAATAGAAAACAGAACAAAGTGGCATCAGGGCAGGAGCCTTACTCCAGAGGCAAAGCTCTTTCCATGAAACCATCTAAACTCATCCAGTTCTCCTCTTCTAATCTCTCCACCCCTTACCGTACTCCACACATCCTGTTTGCAGTATCAGTTCTTGATGATCCCAGCCACTGAGTTGCTTTAGTTGGAAATCTGGCCATTTGCTAAGCCCTTCAGTTCTCATCACACATGTCTCTTCCAGTTCTCATCACACATGTCTCTTCAAGCTCTCCTTTTCTGTCTTTATGCCTCCATGCTTGCCTTGGGTCAGTGTCTCCTGACCCAAGTCAGTCTTGACGTCACAGTCTCCTAATCCGTATTCTCCCCCAGCCCAACCAAGCTGCACCCTGTTTCCAGGACGATTTTTTGTAAATAATAGGTTTGGTCGTGTCACCTCCTTACTTACATCCTACCTACCTCCCTATTGCCTTAAAATTTCCCAGCAGAACACAAACGGTCCTTCATGAGCCGACCTTTGCCTACTTCCTGGCTGTCTATCCTACAGAACTGTGGTATTGTGTCCATTGATTTACCTGAGCACAGATTTTATGAAATGTTTGGAGAACGGGGGAGACAGAGAGAGATTCTTAACCCAATTGGTTCTCTTACAGAATGAGCTTCACTGGTGTTCAGAAAATTGATGCATTGCTAGTTTCTTTTTGGCTACTGTGAACTTTTTTTTTGAAAGGTATATGAGATTCCTGTGCCTAGAAGAGGGATTCTAATGCATTTGAGGTATCAGTTTCTTAGAGTTCAAACCTCTTGCAGCTAAGAGCAGGGCCTGGAAGAGGCACCCGGCTGCAGATTGTTTCAAGTACCACAAGGGGCTGCTAGAGAGCAACAGAAGCTCCAAAGAAATTTCTTTAAAATTTCCCCTTTTTGTCACATCCTCATTTCCTTAGTCTTGGTAGGAGGTAAAATGCTTTCCTCTTTTTGGAGTTTATATTAGTGGCTACAGCTCTGTCACAGATTATCCATACCTGTCTACCTGTAATAAATTTCTGTGTACCAATCCCTCAAAGTGCTCATCTGCCTACTCGGCTGTTTGGAGGGACTCCTGATACGCCTTCCCACGCCTCAGCTTCTTGAATGCCATTTAGAGGAGCAAGGTGAGTGCATGTATCTACCAGGGGACTTGCTAATGCATTAGCATCTCAGTGTCAATTGCCAAAGGATGCCTCTTAAGGGGGACAAATTGTAAAAAGTGCTGCTGCCTCCAGGCGGAACTGGCCCTACCCCCAGGTAGCCTTTGGGCAGAAAGACCAGGTTGGATTTTGGCCTTCACATACCTCCTTTGTCAGGCAACCTGGAGACCAACTTCTAGAAGAATTAGTGGACTAACAGGAACTGAGAATCACATTTTTATATATATAAAAAATATATATAATATAAAATATATATAAAATATTAAAAAATATATAAAATATAAAAAATATATATATATAAAAATAAAATTTTCTGGAAATTTTGCAAGCAAACTTTGTACAGAATGTGAATTCCAAGCAGTTGAGATACCTGCACTTTCTAAATCGTCTGAAATAAACTTTGCAATTATTCAATTATAGTTGTTAGGTCTTAATCACATTGAGCACAGTTTTTGTATTTGCTTTCAGTATATGGAATTGACATGCCCTTGTGATTTCAAAGATGCAGTTGCTAATAGACTCCCAAGGGGAGAGACTTGGGACGTTCTGCTTTGGTTGTTGCACTCCCAGTTCAAGACATTGAAAGAAATGTGGAAAATTTCCCTGATGATATAAGACAGAACATTTTCTTCTTTCATGCAGTAACCCGACCTGCATTATCCTTTCTTGTGTATTCCTATATAGTCTCTTGAATTCACTGTCATGTTTGATTATTGTATGAATGACCTATCAGATTAAGTTTGACTGCATAAATCACAAAATCCAAATACCAGCGGCTTATACAATGCAGAAGCTTATTTTTTATTTCATGTCAAAGAAACCTGGAAGTCACCCAGACTGGTAGGGTAACTTCACAGTCATCAGAGATCCAGAAACTATCTTTCTGCTCATTTCCCCACCCTTAGTGTGTAGCTTCCATCCTCAAGTTTACTTCATGGTCCAAGAGGGCCAATGAAGCCCCAGCCATTAGGCCCAAGTCCCAGGGAGGAAATATAGAAAAATAGAAGAGCCAAAGGTTATATGCCTCCTTGCTGAGTCAGCCCCCCTTAGGACACTTTTTAAAAGTCTCATTCAACAATTTCCATTTTTACCCCGCTAGCCATTCCTATCTGCAAAGGATGCTGGGAGGCATAGTTTTCTAGCTGGGCACATTGAGACCTTTGACAATAGAAGAGTCTGTTGTCAAGGCAGAGGAGAGAATAGGTATGGGGTAAGTAACCATAGCCTCTACCACATATGAGAATTTAATTATCTGATGCCCATGAAAATGCAGACTAGAACACAAAATGCAGGAAGAGTTACCACACAGAGTTGCTGCGTTGCCCTAGACAGTCATGGCAGCCTAGCCACTGGCCGGTCGGTGGACTCCCTCAGACTCCTCTTACCTGGACCCGCCCCGTACATTTACCATTCACACTCTCTCTATTTCCAGCACTGCCCTCTCTCAGGCTCCAGACTTGCATAGCAATTACTGACCATATGGCTCCTCACAGGACACTAAATTCAAGATGCTCCCAAATGACCACGAACTGCTCCTCTTAGTACCTGTGCATCAGCTGCCCAAACCGCAAACCTGGGTGTTATCCCTGACTCCTTCTTCTGACTCATACACTTTACAAGTTCTTCCTGAATTACTCCCGGATCCTCCCCATCCTCCTCATTTCCAGGACTGCCACCAAGATCAAGCCTGCATCACCTCTCACCTGGACTGCCGCTGCAGCCTCTTGACGGGTCTTGCCTTCTTTATTCTTCCCTCTCACCAATCCATTCTCCACACAGCAGCCAGAGAAATTCATATTTAAAAAAAAAAAAAACCTGATTATGTCATTGCATGGCTTACTACTCATCAATGGCTTCTTACTACCCTTAGAGAAAAGCCCAGCCCAGTAAGGACTGAAGGCCCTGTGTGATTTGGCCCCTGCCCCCTCGCTCCATGCCCTTCTCCCCTTCGCTCTGGCCCAGCCACAGTGATTTTCTTTCCCTCTTGCTAATGAGCTAATCCCTTCCCTGCCTCGGGCCTTGGCATACACAGTTCTGTCTGCCTGGCACTCATTTTCCTCAGATTCCCACCTCTTTGTTTAGTGCATTAAACAAAGCATTTTTTGAGGCATTAAATCCATATACCCCCAAACCATGCCAGGTTGCTGGAGACTCTCATAGCTCACTGCCCTTGTGCTTTGAAGCATTCCTCAGCCTTCTAATTACTTGCTCCACAGTAAGATCCTTGAGGCCAGGCCTCCTCTGTCTGTTCCTCTCTGGACCCCTTGTACCCAACACAGCACTGAACACCTATTCATTCAGTGATACAGCCCTTCATTCATTCACTCATTCACTCAAAGACATTTGTTGTCATTTCTGTCCCCATTTCTGGTTTGGTAGTGGAGAAAGACTTAGTAAAATAATTGCCCAAATAGTTTCTTTGTTAGAGTTAAAATCAGGGCTGCAAGCAGAAAGAGAAGGCTTTATGAACGATGTAAACAAGACATAGGAGGTGCGAGGAGAACGGAAGGTGGATTTTCTATCAAGAACATGAATGGGAAGATTTTCTGCCATCTTGACTCTAATTCTTATCTCCATTTTCACCCTGAACCTTACACTAGACCAAGTTACATAAACCCAGTGTGAGACAAGTTTAGTTGAAACATTCTTTTAACCAATTAATTGCCATTAGTGCTGCCTCCTTGGAGCTTCTGACTTCAGAAAAATAATCCAGGAACGTTCTGCCACTAATTCTTCTACCTTGCCCGCCACCATTTTTCTGATTATTTTTCTACTCTCAGACACTCTCTCCATCATAGGCTGGCTCTGCTTGTCTTGGAGCCTGTGTAGAACAGGACTCCATGTGCCAAGCTAAATCTGCCCCGCTTCATCACCGCTTAGGCTCCCAAATTGGGTCAATATAGTTTTAGAATGTAAAAATATATTTCTATTCGGTATATATATTATATATATATTTATGTATTCCAGTATATATATACTGAAGTACATATTTATATGTTCCAGTATATATGTGTGTGTATATATATATATACTGAAATATATATACGAAATTTATAAATTGTATTTATACATACATAAGGAAAGAATAGAAACACCAAGGAAGGCCTGAGGGCAGCTTTGATGAAGATTATGGGCTGGTTAACCACCAACTCTTCTCTTCCCCAGTCATCCTGGACAATTGGCCATTGCTTTCAGCCTATTAACACCCTCAAGATCCACTGAACATATGTTGACAGTCAAGCACTGATGTGTCTTAGAGCATCAGCTGGTAAACATTGATGAGTTTCCTGGCTGGAATTTGGAGGTCAGAGACTATTTTGGGGTCCCTAATCTTCAAACACCCAGATTTCTTGTGGGCTAATCTGTCCTCCACCTGCCTTGTCCACGAAGGAGTAGAGAGTGGATGAAGAAGCCGAATTCTTCACGTGAAATCTCTGAGCCTGGGGCATGGGAGTGCCCACCCAGGCTCAGGCCTCAGCCCAGGCATCTTACCTGCCTAGGTGGTAATCTCTGAACAGGGAAGACCTTTTGGAGAATTCTTTACCTCCTGTCCAAAGTGGCAAGTTGGCCACAAGGGGGAAGCATCACACAAAGATAGTGCTCTGGCCGACCTGCTCTTTGCTCTGACTTTCCTATTGTTATCTGGGCCAGGAAGGCAGGTGAGGAGGGCCCACTGCCGAAGGCTGTGGTTCAGCTGAGACCATGCCCACCTGATGTCTTGAATATGGCCATGAAGCCAATGAACACTCGATGAATAGTAATCGACGTGATGAATATTCAGGATTTAATTTATTAATGAAATTAAGCAGAGCCCTGGAAAAGATAAGCGTAGGTGGCAAAATTCTTAGATCTGAAGATTCATCATATGCTGAAAACTGGGAATTGAACAATCTGGTTCCAACACGGGCCCTGCAATGCAGTCACTGGTCGTGGGCTTTTCAGGCCATCTTTTGGCCTCGTCTGTCATTCCCCTTTCTGTCTTTATTACAGTGCTGCTGTGAGGATGAAGCAAGAGAATATGAAACTGGTGATGAGGTATTGCAAATGTACAAGACCTACAACTCAGGCAAGCAAAAAAAATGCAGCTGATCATTACTGTAGATGGTCATGACCTTCCTGAGGTGGGGGTGCGTGTGTGTGTGTGTGAGAGATTCAGCCTGGCATAATTTAGTTTAAATCTTAGGTCAACTTAATAACTGAAATAGCCTTTTAAAGCTAGGGTGCCAACCTTCCTGTTTGTCAGGACTTTTCCAGTTTTGATACCCCAAAGTCCTGGGCCCTGGAACCTCCATCAGTCCGAGGAAAACCAAGACTCAACTGAAGTCTCCTCAGGCTCTCTGATCCCCTCCCCATCTTCATTTATTCTCCAAAAAGCCTCTGGGTATAATTGTGGAAGGCCGTGGCTCCCAGACTCTCAGCAGGAAAGAAGAGCCCAGACCTTTGGGTCTCTGTGCAAAACTCTGAACCCTTTCTGCCTCTCTTGAGGGTGGCAGGACTGGCTTTGCAGACTTGGTGGGCTCCCATGCTGGGGCCCACTGCTAGAGTCTGCAGCTTTTGCTCTTTATCTCAGTCTCCACTGACTCCATCCCCTTAACTCTGCTCTCTGGCCAGGCCAGCAGCCCTCATGCCCACCAGGGCCACTCCCTCTGCCTGTGCACTTCCAAGTCATCTGCTCGCCATGGGGAGGACTTGGGCAGCTGGAAGTGCTGCCTTTGGCTCATTTGATCATCCGTCTCCACAACAATGCCTATCACTGCTCTTGTCCCATTACAAGCTGCTGTGGCAGACAAGGGCTTTTCCCAAAGGCTTGTGGCCTCCCCAGAATGCCTGGGAACATGAGCACTAGCAACATGTCTCCAGCCTTCCTCACACATCACTGGGTACCAGTGACGGCTTGTGCTGGGCGGAACTTGAAGATGACCACCAGGATTCCAGGCCCTTGGTGCACACACCCTCTCCCAGTATTCAAACACTCACCTAGGTGCTGTGTGTGGTGAAGGGCTTTTGCAGATGTGATTAAAATCCCAAATCAGTTGATCTCAAAAGAGGGAGATTACCCAGGTGGTACAGACCCACTCACATGAGCCCTCTAAATACATGTTCAGAGGTCAGGGACAGATAAGTCAGAGAGATTGGAAGTGTGAAACAGCCAGAAGGAGAGGCCACATGGCAAGGAGCTGAGGGCATCCTCTAGCATTCGAGAGCCATCCCTGCACAAAAGCTAGCAAGACATCAGTCCCACAACTGCCAGGAAAGGAATTCCAGAATTCTGCTAACAGCTGGAACGTACTTGAAAGTGAACCTTTCCCTAGTTGGTCCACCAGATAGAAACACAGCCTCTTGACACCTTCTGCCTTCTTCCCTTGGCTGAGGGCCCACCTAAAACATGCAGTCTCCTGACCCACGGAAACTGTGAGATAATAAATGTGTGTCGTGTTAAGCCACTAAGTTTATGATAATTTTCTACATGGTATAGAAAACAAATTCATTGACCCTTCTTTGCGTAGATGGGAAGAGGAACCACCTTCACATATTCCTTTCTCCCCAACTCCTTTCTCCCTTCTCCTTCCCTACAATCCTTCCAATTGGACAGGCAGACTTTTCCTTCCTTAGTACAGCCAGACCTGTGGCCTTACTGCCATGTGGGAAGGAGTCTTTTCTCAACAATTCCAAAGATGTACATGATTTGAGACCTCAAGGTGTAAAATGACTGTGCTCTGAATACCCTAGCATGATTTGGAATTGAAGATAACTGAGGATTAATATGGTGGTTTGCCATTCCCCAAATACTATCCCCCTTACATGTTATGAAGACGCAAATGTTATATATGATTACAGCAAATGCTGCAAGTGGTGGTCTGAACAAGGAGCAAAACAAGTTTTACTCCTTGACATTTTCTGAGTAGATGTTCAAACCTACTAATCCAAATTTATTTATTTCACTAATATTGTCTATCCCAAATTAATTTATTTCACAAATATTGCCTCAACTTTCTGTTACTGGTTGTCAACATAGACTTAGTATTGGCAAATCATCTACTCATATTTGTGAAATGTGTGTCCATTACCAGGGGCCACCAGGCTATGTGTTAAGGCCAGTTAGAAGCCACAGAATCAAAGCAACACTTTAAACTGGAGGGTCAATTTTATTTGAAGATTGTTAGAAAAAGCTAAGTACTTTTGATTTGTAATTTATTTTATTATTTTTTTGAGATGGGATCTTGCTCTGTTGCCCAGGCTACAGTACAGTGGCATGATCACAGCTCAATGCAGCCTCAACCTCCCAGGCTCAAGCAACCATCTCACATCAGCCTCTTGAATAGCTAGGATCACAGGCACACCACCACACCTGGCTAATATTTTTTTTTGAATTTTTTTTTTTGTAGAAACACGGTCTCACCATGTTGCTCAGGCTGGTCTTGAACTCCTGGGCTCAAGCGATTCTCCACCTCTGCCTCCCAAAATGCTGGGATTACAGGTGTGAGTCACCACTCCTGGCTCGATTTATCATTTAAAGCTTATTTGTAACATTTAAAAGGAACAGTGATTGGTTGTGGAGGTGAATGGGACCACGCATGAAATTTCGAGACAAAACAAGTGTTTTCAGAGAATTTATAGGCTTGATTTAGCCTGTGCCACAGAACTCAGGGGCCATGTGACCATTCCCTTCTATCATTGGCAACCCATTGGGGGATTAGAAGACCATTACCTAATCACATGTAGAGAATGGATAGGGGAGAGAGAAAGGAGGAAGAGGTATCAGGGTTTACGAGAAGAATCAAAAAATTGGTGGTGTTAGGGGTCTACTCCCATGGTAGGCGCACCAAAGACCCAAGGCTGGTTGGATTAAAGTCATAGAATCGTAGCACATTTGAACTAGAAAGCTTTAGTTAGTCAGTTTTTAGATGTGTAAATGATACTATGTTTTTATTTGTACATTATTTTCACATATTCAACTAGAGGTACAGTCCCTCAAGGAGGACTGGGATTTTTATAGTTGGGATACGAAGAGAGTTAAGAAGTCAATGTTAAGATTTTGACAACCAGAATTCACTCTCAATGCCCATTTCAGGAATAGTAGTTGGGAAAGCCACACATTGAATTGCAAGAGCCAGACACTTGAGAGAAAAAATAGCATATTTTTCAAATTCCCAAAGCTTTTCTTTAAATATTTAGTAACAGAGCTTGGAGGACCAAGCATAAATTTTTTACTATAAACCAAAAAGCTAGAAGAATGTAGGATATGACAAATTCAATTTCCTGCCACACAGGAAGGCAATTTTAAACTTTCTGAAGTGGGAAGAAGAGCTTGGAGGGAGAGGAGAGGAGAGAGCAAGAAAAGGCAAATGACCCTGGGAGAAGGTGAGCATTGGACACTCCCCAGGCAGGTTTGAGGGTGAGAGGAGAGAGGAAATGTCTATGCCATACCCTGACTGAAACTCTGTGGGGATGGAGCTCATCAGACACCCTGGGCCTATGCAATAAGATAATTAAGTTAACATTTAAAATCTTGTGTGATCTTTCAGCCCTGAATTCTGTGATGATAAATCTTCCTATGCAGATTGGATGCATATTTTGGAAATCTAGAATACTGGCTTTACTGAAAATTTTTTTGAGTTTCTTCTGATTGTGAAATGTTTGTCACATTGGGGTTACGAGCACTGCAGAGAGGTGTGAGGTAGTGATCAGTATTCCTCTGCTCACAGCCCCTTTTTCTACTGTGGGCTGAGGGTGGGTCGTCAGCTTTCACAGATGACTTCTGTGAAATTCTGTGAGAACTCTGACAGCATGAGCTGTTGGGTTTCCTTCTTCGTGCTTATAAAGTAATTAGGAAGAAAAACCAGTGACCAGTGGAAGACAATCCCAAAGGGAAGACCCATATGAACTACTGGTAATTGCCTCATCTTATACTTCATTTTTAAAATGGGTTTTATTGCAATATAATTCACGTACCATACAATTCAACCAAAGGGTACAATTCAATGGTTTTTAGTATATTCATAGATGTGCAGTTATCACAACTTTAGAACATTTTCATAACACCCAGAGGGAGCCCCGTAATGCTTTAGCTATAATTTTTTTCCTCTCCTTGACCCACCTCCCCCAACCATAGGCAACTAATAATCTACTTTATTTGCTTAAATTGAATTAAATTTATTTATTTAATTATTTTATTTATTTTATTTTTTTAGTAACAGGGTCTTCCTTTGTTGCCCAGGCTGGAGTGCAGTGGTGCAATCACAGCTCCCTGTAGCTTCAAACTCCTGGGCTCAAGTGATCCTTTTGCCTCAGCCTCCTGAGCAGCTAGGACTCCAAGCCCATGCCACCATGCCCAGCTAGTTTTAAAAAATAGTATAGACATGGGATCTTGCTATATTGCCCAGGCTAGCCTCAGGCTCCTTGGCTCAAGCAATCCTTTCACATTGGCATCTCAAAGCACTGGGATTATAGGTATGAGACATTATGCCTGGCCTACTTTCTATCTCTATAGATTTTTCTGTTCTGGACATTTTATACTTAGGAATCATACAATATGCAGCCTTTTGTGACTGGATTCTTTCACTTAGCATAATATTTCAATGTTGTAGCATCTATCAGAACTTTATTCCTTTTTATGGACAAATAATATTCCATTGTATAAATATGGCACATCTTGTTTATCCATTTATCAGATATGAACATTTGGATTGTTTCCTCCTATACGACATTTTGTATGTCCCCTAGAGTCTGAGGTTTTACTACTAAGCTCCTAACAATGAGACCTACTTCCCTTTTCTGAAAACATAGGTGGACTAAGAAACCCTGTTCCCTCTGGAATTCAGACAAATCAAATTATATATGTGTTGAGTGACACTTGAGGTAATGCCAAAGACAGAGGCTTAGAGAGTACCTTGCAGTGGTTTGTAATGATGGTGATCCAGCCAGAACCTGAGAGGTTCAGGGTCTGACATTCCCTCAAAGGTGATTAGGCTCAGGAGGCCCGACTCACATCAAACTCAACTGAAACCCCAACCTAAACCCAAACCACCTTAGAAACCAGGAAGCTAATTTATAATTTTATAATATTTCCAAACAGACCTGGAGGCCAGAGTTGGCTGATTTACATATGACCTTCCTGTGGGGAAGAGTACAGGAGAGGTCAGGTTACTATCAGATAATTGCCTTGCAGTGCAGGCATAGGGGACCGGATAACTTTAAAGAATTGACATTTAAGCCATAACAGTTGGACATGCTTCCATATATGCCTGATAAGCTTTCTTCTGGTCATGACACTGCTTCTCAATAGTACTGGATAAACACTGACCACCTCTTGCCATTTTCACCATCTCCTTCTTCTCATTCCAAGTTGAGCACTAGCCTTTTATGTATGCTGAAATTTTAGAACACAATTATTTAGAACAGTAATTTCCAAAAACATTTTGGGGAGTGCTAATCCCGTATATATTTATTTATAAATTATATACATGCACTAAAATTTATTTGTATATTAATTTATATGTTCAATGAAAGTTTATTTCTATAAATATTTATTTTTTCCAAAGTCAACTAAAGATGGATATTTCTATAAATAAATAAATAAGTAAATAAATAGTCTTGTTCCCCCCATTTAACGATCTCTGTTTTGGATTTTGTTGTTGTTGCTGTTCTTGCATTAAATCCATCTCAGGTCTACAGTTCTATTTTAACCATCTGATCTTTTGGTTGGGTTTACTTTCATTTGTACCAGCCTTAGAAGCCCGTCTTTTAAGGGAGGTTATTTAGAAGAGGGCAGAAGGGCTACCTCATCTGTTTTATATTGATTCCGTTAGTTTCAATTTTAGCTGAGGTGACATTTTTTGTTCATCTCCCGAGATTCCAGAGAGAAGCCCACTGCAGCCTTCTAAGCACGGACTGAAACCTTGCAGGAGAGTTATATTACGGACTTAGGCTTCTCTGAGAAGAGAAATGGTAGGAGATGAGTGTCTGGAGTGGGCGGGGAGAGTTACTTCTAGCCTCGCAGAAATGTGGGTTAATGGCACCAAGATGGTGAAATTGGGGGTAGCAAAAGAACATGAGAATTGGCAAGAATGATTGAGAGCCAATGCTCATTAGCAGTTAGCCTGTTGGAAGTAGGCACTGTGTTCTGCCTTTGAACTACACTCAGTAATGGACTGTGGAGATGCTCAGAGAAATTGAAGTGAAGCTGGGTCCCCTAGAGCACAGAACATGATGGTTCCAGAAAATTATCTGGTCATAAATGAGAGACACCAGTAAATTAGAATTTGGGTACTCTAGAGGGAAGAGTTTTGGCTTAAAAAAGGAATGAGTTGGGTTTCCGATGAAAAGGAACCTGCTTCCTGGGAGACCAATGTTGCTAAATGAGAGAATTCTATCCTTAGACGGTTTTTAAAGTTGCAAATTGGAATAACCTGGGAAGCCATAAAAATGCTGGTGCCTGAGTCTCAGTCCTAGACTTTCTGATTTCATCCATTTGAGATGAGGTTTGGCCATTGAGATTAAAACAACCACATACAGAAAACCTCCAGATGATTCTAATGTGCAGCCAAGGTTGGGAACCATTGCACTAGAGGATGGAAGAATGGAGTGGCCTAAGGAAATTAGAGGAGGAAGCTTGGGGAGGAAGTGGAGGGACCTGAACAGCCTAAGTAATCCTAGAAGGCTGAACCTCAGAGCCTTTGTGACTTCATCCGCCTCACTCCCATAGACACTGGAGAAGGGATTCACAAAGAAAAGGAAACAGGAAAAGCCTGGGATTTCTACTGCATGTCAGGAAAGTGACCATGAAACTGAGTCGCGGAGCCTTCTGTTTAGGAGCTGACCTCTGTCTTGGTTGCAACAGCAGCTGTTACTCAATAATTCCCTCGCAAGCCCAGTGCTGGAAGCAGCAAAAGTCCTCCATAATTGGTGTCTCTTATTGGGTCCTTTGCCTTCTCTCCCTTCCCTGCACCAAGCCCCCGACCCCCACCCTAGCCTCTGTGTACAGGGAGCCCTCCAGCCCAACCATGGATTTCTCTTCAATTCTACCATTTTCCAGGCATGAGAAGGAAGGGGAGGGAATGACTTCCTTTGGCCTAGAAATATCTGGGAGAATATGCTATACGGTCCTTGAGCAGACACAAAAGAGAATATTCTGGAGCTGCATTTTCCAAAGTGTGTTTCTTAGATGCTGGATCCTCAAGGTGTTCCTCCCTGTGTCCGCGCAAGCTTGGGAAATGCAGCAGGCTTCCGCGCCCTCGTTGAGATTCACACTGCCTGTGAGTAGAGTAAATGCTTTGAGATCTGGAGAAAGAAACCTGTTTGTTTTTCTTTAACCCTCACATCCCCAACTCATCTGGCCATGGAATTGTTTTTTTCTGCTTAGCACATTAACATCTTGCCTCTTTCTCACGACACTTTTGGGAAACTGCCTCAGAAGCTGCAATCAGTGGCTTCATTCACAAAGGACAAAGAAGGCAGCTGCATCCTGCACACATGAAACGGGGCAAGAACTCCAGTTAGGCCCTGGCCTCTCTTGGTAATTGTGCCCTTTTTCCACCCCCTCTGTAGCCCCCGCTTCCCGTTGCCATGGCAACGCCCCAGAGAGTAAGGACCAGGTCTTCTATTTCTTTCTTACATCCCTCCTCCTCACCCTGCTCTGTGTCTAGAAGAGAGCTGAACACGCAGTAGGTAATGTTTGGAAAATTTGATTGATTGAGGGTTTGGGGGGTTTCATTTGGGCCATCTGCAGGTGGGCTGGGTAGCAGAAGAAGGCCTCCCATGGTTTGCTTCTATGTATCTGGGTAGAGGAGTTGGAAAAGACGGTGGGAGAGTGCAGGTCTGGGAGCTCACACAGCTTTGGCACTGCCTGTTTTTTTTTCGTTTTGTTTTTGTTTAATGCTACAATAATAAATATTTTACAAATTAGGAATGGTGAAGGGCATGACAAAAAAAGAAAACGTTTTGATTTCTTGGTATGTCAGGGTTCAGGGGTAAATTTTTCTTTCCATAAAATGTCTGGTCATGTCGCTTGTTATAATTTTTTTTTTTTTTGGTAACAAATAATTTCCTTTTAAGTTGGAGGAAAAAAGAGAATGTCTTACTTTTGCCTGTGTCTCTAAATGGTGACCATATTTTCAAAGCTCCAAACCAGGACACAGAGCCTGATACACAGCCTTACAGGACATTTGAAATGGGGGGGCTGCCAGGACAGAGTATTTGGAGTGGAGGTATCTGGCCTCCTAGCTGCTGTGCCCAATGCCTTAGGAGTAACATCATTTCTAAATTACAGATGCAGTGAGGCCAATTTGGATATCCAGTGGGGAAACCTGGGGACCATATATGTTCTAAATTGATATCTGCCTATCTATCTATCTATCTATCTATCTATCTATCTATCTATCTATATATCTATCTATCTATCTATCTACCATCTATCTATATTTCTCTATTTATTGCCAGAAAGTCAAGAGCAGCCTTCCCAGAGGACAAAACAACAACAAAACCTACAGAAATTATCTCTAGGGTCTCAGTACATGCAAGACCTGGCTCTTTGCTGCCTGTGTGGCTGCCCAGTCCCAGCCTCAGCAATGTCTGAATGAAGGGTTTGTGGGCATCTGCATGATGCAAGCCATGAGCTGGGGAGCCGCACAGTATGGGTTCTGTCTTCCGGCTGGCTGAAAAGGCTTCTCAGGCTCTGAAAGTACCAATTCTTCAGGCATGAGCGCTGGTGGAGGATTATCTTTTAAATCAGCTTGTTCTTATTTTCTTAAGTGTGAAAGAAGGAGGGTGGTCAGGAGTGTGTTTGCGTATGTGTGTGTGTGACAGGCCAACATTAGTATAGTATCTGCCATGTGCTGAGAACTTTATGCAAATCTTGAATATAATTGCCATCTATCTATAGATATGTATAGATATATATATAGATGTATATAGATATTTGTGGATGTAGGTATATCTAGAGATAGATAGCAATTTATATGTTTTATATATATTAGAAATATAGCTATATATATTTCAGATATATATCTGAATGTATATCAATATATCTATACATATCAGGTTATTTTATTTTTACAACACTCTTTTAATGCTGATAAACAGAAAAGAAAATGGGCTGGGCACAGTGGCTCATGTCTGTAATCCCAACACTTTGGGAGATCCAGGAAGGAGGATTACCTAAAGCTAGGAGTTTGAGACCAGCCTGGGCAAAATGGTGAGACTCCCATCTCTACAACAATTTTTTTTTTTTTTAAAGAGAGAGAAAAAAGGAAATAGAGGCTGAAAGTGGGAAAAAAGAATGCTTACTTTGGTCACACGGTGGGAGAGCAGCTGAGACTTGTTTGGGAACTGGCTCAGGTCTGACTGAACCAAAGAGTTCTCTCCATGTCACCATCTTCCCTGACATTTCAACCTTTAGAATACTAAGGACTAAGGCAGGAATGAGACTGAAAATATGGGCCAAGGATAGTGCAGCAATCCCAATGCCTGCCTGAAATTTCCAATTGAAAATCCTACTCTCCAGGCACTGTGGCTCATGCCTGTTGTCTTGACAGTGTGGGAGACAGAGGCAGAAGGATCAGTTGGGGTCAGGAGTTCACTACCAGCCTGGGCAACATAGCAACACCCTGTCTCTACAAAAAATAAAAAAGAAAAAACAAATCCTACCTTCCTTCCACACCACACTTCCTGTCCTTCCTTCCTTCCTTTTTTCCTTCCTTCCTTCCTTCCTCCCTCCCTCCTTCCCTCCCTTCCTTCCTTCCTTCTTTCCTTCCTTCCTTCTTTCCTTCCTTCCTTCCTTCCTTCCTTCCTTCCTTCCTTCCTTCCTTCCTTCCTTCATTTTTCCTGGGTCTTCTTCATGGCATAATCCTGGACCTGGACTCTCCTCTCTTTCTCCACAGTCACTTCCTAGATTATATTACCCATTTCCAAGGCTCTACATACCATCTCTACAGTCTGATAACTTGGAAATTTTTATTTCTTGCAAAGATTTCTGTCTTCCATACTTCAAATCTATGTGTAAAAGCATATATTCAACATTTGCCTTTGGATGACTCATAGTCATTTACCCAAATATGGCCCAGATGAAATTTATGACCCATTCCTCGGCCTGCTTCTTTGAGTTTTCCATCAGCAAATGAACTCCATGCCCCAAGTTTCTCACACCGGAAACCTTAGGGTGTTTCTTGATGGTGGCCTCCTTCTCATCCCCACATTCAATGAGTCCCCAGATGCTGTCTGCTTTACCTCATAAATCTGTCCAGAACCTGTATTCTTTTTATTTTAATGAGATGATTTATTTATTGGGCAACTAATGTGAGCTAGGTACAGCTTTGGTAAAGGTATTTGAACTGCCTAAAAGCCCAGGCAGGTAGGGATGGTTTTCTCTATTTTCAGGTGAGAAAACAGAGGCTAAGAGAGGTCTGTTACTCTCCCAGCATCACATAGCTATTCATTCAAGCCTTTTGTTCTTTTCAGCACATTTTGATATCTACCCTTGAAGGCCCTCCATAAAGAACTCAGGTCCCAAGTTCTCAAGAAGGTCCTAGTAGTTCAGAAAGACATTTCTGGAAGCTTCTGGATTAGAAGTAGATGCCAGAGCTGTGCAGGAACTCTAAAAGGGGGTGAGGGACAGGAGGTGGGTGAACAATGGAGCCTGGAGAATCATCTAGGCAATTCTGACAGTAGTTATTCTTGAAAGAAGAAAAGAATCGGGTTCTGAGGATATTGCAAATATGGAGAATTAATAACATTGGCCTGGGCAGCGATGGTTGTCACCTTGTAGAGCAAGACCTGGTGACTGACATGCTGGACAAGTTTCCTAGGGGGAAGAGTGGGGAAGGAAGTACTTACACCTTCCTTGGAATGCTTTCTGGTGTGTGAAGCCAGCTAATAGTCGATAAAAATTAGGGAGGCTGTGAGACTTGTTTCCATTTTAACTGGTCTTGACCCTTGGCAGTGATAGTCACCCAATCTGTCTCTTTAAATATTTTTTTCTTACGCTTTGCCGGTTTATAGCCTTTATAGATCAATCTTTATATTTCATGTAGGGGAGAGAGACAGAGAGAAAAAAGCAAGGTTATTGATGACCTACACTGGATTAGCAGAACCTGTATTCTTTTTTTTTTTTTTTTTTTTTTCTGAGACAGAGTCTCGCTCTGTCACCCAGGCTGGAGTGCAGTGGCACGATCTCAGCTCACTGCAAGCTCTGCCTCCCAGGTTCATGCCATTCTCCTGCTTCAGCCTCCCGAGTAGCTGGGACTATAGGTGCCTGCCAACTCACCCGGCTAATTTTTTGTATTTTTAGCAGAGATGGGGTCTCACCGTGTTAGCCAGGAAGGTCTCGATCTCCTGACCTCGTGATCCACCCACCTCGGCCTCCCAAAGTGGTGGGATTACAGGCGTTAGCCACTGTGCCCGGCCAGAACTTGTATTCTTTTGCCCACATTCATCAGCCTAGTCTAGGCCACTATTATTTCTCACTTTAGTTAGGAGGTATAATAACTTCCTAACTAGCCTCTTAACATTCATTTTTGCCCTCTTTCCAGTATATTCAGCATACAGTAGTCAAAGTAATCCTTTAAAATGTACATTTGATTATGTCAGGCCACTGTCTACAATCTTCTAGTAGCCTCTCATTAGATTTAGAATCAAGTTTAAAATTATTTCCATATTCTGCAGGGGGATGATATTCAAAATATTTACTCCCCTATACAGCAGAAGCACAAACCAATTAGAACTGATGTTAATTTCAGTAGTGGAGCAAGATTTGGAGATGGGTGCCTGTGGTGCTGGTGTCAACTCTTTAATCCCAGGGAGTCCAAGGGGCTTCTGAGAAGGGCCACAGCAGCAGGGAGTCGGGAAGTGTCATCCTATTTGTTGTCAGCATTCAGTTTAGAAAAGAAAAATCACCCTAGGTATTTCAAACACAGGGGTAATCAGGAAATTTGTTACACAGATGCCTGGATATGAATAACTTCAGGAAGCGGCTACCATTCCTAGGACTGAAGCAATTAAAAGGGAAGAGGTGGGGCCAGAAAGTAGCAACTCAGAGGAGGGACTCCTGCCTACTGGTCCTGGCACCTCAGGTGGGACACGGTGGGGCTGGTGATGGGTGTGACAAAAGTGGCACAAGTCTGGAGGAGCTGCCCTGTGCTGTGGGAGTGACAGGAACTGATATTTTTGCACTCTGTACATCCAGCCCATTGTATATTAGCTGACTGGTAGCCCTGCCTCCAAGGATGCCTTGGCCTGCCTCCTCCAGCCTCTTCTGTCTCCTTTTACAGCACACCCTCCCTTGCTCATTGTGCTGCAGTCACACTGGCTTCTTTTCATGTCCTTGGACAGGTGAAGCTCTTCCTGCCTCCAGTCTGTCACTCTTATTGTGTACTCTGTCTTCTGGTTATCTATTGCTATATAAATGACCACCCCAAACTTAGTGTTGGAAAACAACTGTAATCATTTATTTTGTTCACGCAGCTGCAATTTGCAGGGATTGGAGGGAAGGCTCGTCTGCTCCATGCAGCATCACCTAGGGTGGATTGACTAAGGGTCACAGCATCCCCTCAAGGCAGTTCCCTCATGTGGCTAAAAATCTGCTGCTGTCAACTCAGCCACGGCTTAGGCCTGGGGTCTCAGTTCATTCCACAGGGGCCTCTCCATGTGGCTGGGTTCCGAGGGTGAGCTTCTAGGAGAGGAGGCTGATTGGAAGCTGCATCACCTTTTATGACCTACCTCCAAAGTTATACGACATCATTTCAAATATGCTTTCTTGGTTAAAGCAGTCACAAAGATCTGTCCAGGGACAGAAGGAAGGGACATGGACTCTGGCACTTGATGGAGGAGGGGCAGGTTCCAGAAGGGCATGTGGGGCAGACTATGGTTGTGACTAGTTTTGGAAAATACAATCTGCCACTCTTTTTTTAACTAGTCATTTCTGAGAGTCTAGTTTAAACTTCACCCATTTCTCTAGGTTAGGTACCCCAGACACAAATACAATCAAGGCATTCCTCTCCTCCTTTGTGGCTCTTATCATAATTTCACAATATACAGTAATTTATGTAACATTTTTGTTTATTGTCTTTTGTTTCTTGTCTGTCTTTACTTTAGACTGGAAGCTTCTGAATCTAAAACCATGTCTTCCTTATTTGGCCCTAATCTGCAGTACTTGTTTCATCACCTGGCATGCAGCAAGTGCTAAATAAAATCTCACTGAATGAATACTGTAATAAATGTTGAGCAAAATCTGCCCCCTCCCGTCCAAACAAATCATGAATTCAAGTCGTATTTGGTCATAACTTCATCACGAACTCATGCATTAAATGACCGCAAATAGAAAGGAATGGTAACACAAATTTCAGTTATGACTTTGTAAATAGCTAAAAATTTCTTGACTTAATTTCACTTTTGTTGATAGATGTTCAGTACAGAAAACCATATATTCTTGTGGGCATTCCTCCCTAAAAAAGCTCTTTTCAAACCAGAGAGAAGTTTCATTTGAGAGGCTGTTGGCCCAAACAGCCTGATTATCACTCACAGGGCTGATATAGTAATCTTCAGCCAGGGGGAGTCTGGCAATATCGCAGAAAGGACAATTTCTCTTCTTGACTTGTAAACTGTTCACCTTCAGGCTGAGTGTGGTGGCTCAGGTCTATAATTTCTGCACTTTGGAAGGCTGAGGTAGGAGAATCGTTAGAGTCTAGGAGTTCAAAACCAGCCTAGTGAGACAACATAATGCAACATAGTGAGACCCCATCTCTAAAAATTTTTTTAAAAAATTAGCCAAGCATGGTGGTGCATGCCTGTAGTCTCCGCTAATTGGGAGGTTGAGGTGGGAGGATTGCATGAGCCTGAGGATTGCTCGAGGCTGCAGTGAGCCATAATTGCGCCACTGAGCTTCAGCCCAGGCAACAGAGGGAGACATTGTCTCAAATAAAATAGAATAAAATAAAATAATTAAATTGTTCACTTTTGGTCAGAGACTTTGAACATCAAATCAAATAAAAATATTAGTAATTTATTCAAACTCAGAATCCTAAGATGTTAGAGAAGCCACTGCTGTCGTTTATGAGGTGGGGGCAGGGATGAGACAGAGGAACTGGTGGAATGGAGAAGGGGGTTCGGGTGGGGTTCTGGGTGGAATATTAATACTGGTTGAGGACAAGTTTCCTCCCAGGTGCTTTACATGTGTGATTTCATCTCAACCTTACCATAGTCCTGTGAGGTAGGTAGGGCCATCCCCATGTGAAAGATGAGAAGATCAAGGGTGCAAGTGGTTCAACACTGCGCCCACAGTGACACAGTTCACAAATGGATGTGTTAGGATTCCTTCTTCAGTTCTCAGTGGTTCCCCAGCCCACATAATTCCTACTGCACCAAAAATGCAAGTTCAATTTAAGAGATGTCAACAAGCTGTTTTTGGGGGCTCTCAGGTACACCAAGAACTGAGCAAACAGTGGCCTAATAGGGACCACATATACTTCCTGCATTTGCTGATATGGGTTTGATATGGGCCCAGTTCTTCCAAATCCTAAAATTATAAGAAAATAGGGATATCAGTGGCAGAATAAATTGGTATATTTCAGAATGTCAATTTTCCAAAATGTAGTAAGAGACTCAAAAATCTTTTTATCCTAGAATTCCACAATTCTTCAAGGAAAATATATACTCAAGATCATGCACGAAGCCAGGTGCAGTGGCTCATTCATGTAATCCCAGCACTTTGGGAGGCCTAGGTGGGGGGATTGCTTGAGGCCAGGCATTTGAGACCAGCCTGGGAAACGTAGTAAACCCCATCTCTACAAAAAATAAAAATTAGCCTGGTGCGGTGGCATATGTCCATAGTCCCAGCTACTCGGAAGGATAAAGTGAATGTATTGCTTTAGCCCAGTTCAAGGTTTTTGAATTCCAGATAAGGATGGCCATTGTAGTTATACCTACAAAATAAAAAAGAAAAAAGGAAGGCAGGAAATCCAGTAAGGGATTTAAAAAACTGTGGTATTTTTATATAATGGAATGTTATGCAGCCTTTACAAATCACCCTTTGGAAAAAATAAATAATATAATAACAAGGAAATGCTGAAGATATATTTTTAAAGTGCAAAGAACAAGCATATACTCTTATTCAAGCTTGGCTACTTTATCCTTCCCTTGCTACCCCACAGTAGAGCTAAGATACAGCTCTAGCATTTGACTGGACCATATTATAGGTTTAGGGAAAATGAAAAATACAAACAGAGAGAGTAATAAGAACTAGACAGGCTGGCATGTGAATCGCAGGTTATTCACATTCAGCTGTGACTCCATAAGGAGATGCCTCTTTCTCTGACCCTGGTGATGGGCAAGGGGCATGGTTAAGCCTCTGATAGGAGAGTATCTTTGGGAGTGAGAAATAACCAAGTCTCCTCATCTGCCCAAAAGGCCCATATTCCAAGTTTCAGCCTCCTGTCGGCCCACCTACCTCTTCCTGAATTATCAATACAGGGAACACCCAGCTTGTCTGGAGAGGACCACAGGACTGTAGATTGGAGGTGCCAAGAGATCAAACAGCATCAGAATGGGCACATGAAATACAAAAACTACTTTTAGTATATACCAATATAAAAATCTTATTTCCCCCAGGTAACTGGAAGGAAGCATCAAATCAAACAAATCAAGACTATAATCTGAAAGGCTAGAGCTTTGAATTGTGTTGATTTCTAAAAGAATGGCTTGTTAGCTCAAAGTAGCAAATAATTAATGGAAATTCTGTGTCCTCCCTTAAGAGTCTAGACCAGCACTAGTCCAATAGAAATATAATAAAAGCACCTATATAATATAATTTTTTTTAGTAGGCACATTTAAAAAGTAAAAAGAAACAGGTGAAACAAATTTTGTATTATATGTAATTAATAATATGTTATTTAACCCAACATATCAAAAATATCACTTTATCATATAACATAATGAATTATTAATGAGATATTTTATATTCCTTTTTTGGCATCAAGTCTTGGAAATCTGGAGTGCATCTTACATTTATAACATATCTTAATTTGGACTGGCCACATTTCAAGTGCTTGGTAACCTTGTGGGGCTGTGGCTACATGTTGAATACCAGGTCTGGACTCTAAAATAAACCTAAATAGAAACTGGAACTAGAGGATCATGGCGGATGGGAGGCAGGACTAGATTGCACCTCTGGAGAGAGCAGCATGTGGAGGCTTGCATTGTGAATTTTAGCTCCAGATTGACTGCAAGAACAAACCAGCAATCCCGAGAGGACCCACAGACCCTCTGAAAGAGGTGGACTACTCCTGCAGGACCGGGGAGACACTCCAAATACTGTGAGTGCCCCAACTGCAGAAGTGGGAAAGGTAGACCCTCTTCTCCCGAAAGCACACCCCCATTGGAGAAGCTGAAAGTTTGTTTGCGGGAGAAGTTTCCGACTTTACCTGGAACTGAGTCAAGTTAGACAGCTGAGCAAAATACAGGGGTAGAGGAAGCAGCAGAAAGGCCCTGGGAGCTCACTGGGTCCCCAAGCAGCCAATTCCTGACCGGCACCACGGGGATCCATAGGGAGGGTGGCCAGAGGGGCAGGTGGTAAAACTCCACAGGGAGAAAGAATTCTCTAGCTGAACTTTGTAACAATTGGAATGGGCGGGAAGCCTCCTGGCCAGAACTCGGGGGAGGGTGCAAATCTGGAGTACAGACTTCACAGGCAGGGGAAGAACTTAAGCCCTTTTTTTCCCCCACAGCTTGGAGACAGATAGCCTCAGGCAAGTTTTCAAGCCTTTCTCGCCCTCTACCTGGAAACATACTCAGGGATACTGGTTGGGGGTCACGGTGGAAGTAATACTGGCCATTCAGTTTGCATGGGAGCTGGGTGAGGCCTGTGACTGCTGGCTTTACCCTGCTTCCCTGACAACCTGCAAGACTCAGCAGAGGCAGCCATAATCCTCCTAGGTACACAACTCCAGTGACCTGAGAATCTCACCTCCATCCCTGACAGCAGGTGCAACAAGATCCACCCAAGGAGAGTCTGAGCTCAGACACACCTAGCCCTGCCCCAACCTGATGGTGCTTCCCTATACACCCTAGTAGTGTAAGACAAAGGGCATGTAATCTTGGGAATCTAAGGCCCAGCTCACTGCCAGTTCCTCTCCACACTCCTGCAGTTAATGCTTTCTGGAAAGCACCACCTCCTGGCAGGAGGCCAACCAGCACAAAAATAGAGCATTAAACCACCAAAGCTAAGGACCCTCTCAGAGTTCATTGCACCCTCCACCACCTCCACTGGAACAAGTGCTGGTATCCATGACTGAGAGACCCATAGATGGTTCACATCACTGGATTCTGTGCAGACAACCCCTGGTACCAGTCCAGAGCCAGGTAGACTCGCTGGGTGGCTAGATTCAGAAGAGAGACAACAGTCACTGAAGTTCGGCTCACAGGAAGCCGCATCCATAGGAAAAGGGGAGAGTACTACATCAAAGGAACACCCCGTGGGACAAAAGAATCTGAACAACAGCCTTCAGCCTTAGACCTTCCCTCTGACAGAGCCTACCCGAATGAGAATGAATCAGAAAACCAACCCTGGTAATATGACAAAACAAGGCTCTACAACACCCCCAAATAATCACACTAGTTCACCAGCAATGGATCCAAACCAAGAAGAAATCTCTGATTTACCTGAAAAAGAATTTAGGAGGTTAGTTATTAGGGTGATCAGGGAGGGATCAGAGAAAGACAAAGCACGGTGCAAGGAAATCCAAGAATAATAGAAGTGACGGGAGATATATTCAAGGAAATAGATAGCTTAAAGAAAAAACAATCATAAATTCAGGAAACTTTGGACATACTTTTAGAAATGCGAAATGCTGTGGAAAATCTCAGCAATAGAATTGGACAAGTAGAAGAAAGAAATTCAGAGCTCAAAGACAAAGTCTTTGAATTAACCCAGTCCGATAAAGACAAAGAAAAAATAATAAGAAAATATGAACAAAGGCTCCAAGAAGTCTGGGATTATGTTAAACAACCAAACCTAAGAATAATCAATGTTCCTGAAAAAGAAGAGAATTCTAAAAGCCTACAAAATATATTTGGGGGACTAACTGAGGAAAACTTCCCTGGCCTTGTGAGACACCTAGACAACCAATAAAAGAAGCACAAAGAACACCTGGGAAATTGACTGCAAAAAGATCTTCACCTAGGTACATTGTTATAAGGTTATCCAAAGTTAAGATGAAGGAAAGAATCTTAAGAGCTGTGAGACAGAAGCACCAGGTAACCTATAAAGGTACATCTATCAAATTAACAGCAGAGTTCTCAGCAGAAACCCTACAAGCTAGAAGGGATTCGGGGCCTATCTTCAGCCTCCTCAAACAAAACAATTATCAGCCAAGAATCTTGTATCCAGTGAAACTAAGCATCATATATGAAGGAAAGATACAGGTCTTTTCAGACAAACAAATGATGAGAGAATTTGCCATTACCACCACTACAAGAACCGCAAAAAGGAGCCCTAAATCTTGAAACAAATCCTGGAAACACATGAAAACAGAACCTCTTTAAAGCATAAATCACACAGGACCTATAAAACAAAAATACAAGTTGTAAAGCAAAAGCCAAAAACAAAAAAAAACAAAAGTACACACATAACAAACTTTAAAGCAACAATGGTAAAAAGAGACAAAGAGGGACATTATATAATGATAAAAGGCCTTGTCCAATAGGAAAATGTCACAATCCTAAACATATGTGCACCTAACACTGGAGATCCCAAATTTATAAAACAATTACTAACAGACCTAAGAAATGAGATAGGGAGCAATATAATAGTGGGGGACTTCAATACTCCGCTGACAGCACTAGACAGGTCATCAAGATAGAAAGTTAACAAAGAAACATTGGATTGTTTCTTGGAGCAAATGGACCTAACAAATATATACAGAACATTTTATCCAACAACCACAGAGTACACATTCAACAGCACATGGAACTTTCTCCAAGATAGACCATATGTTAGGCCATAAAATGAGCCTCGATAAATTTAAGAGAATTGAAAATATATCAAGCACTCTCTCGGACCACAGTGAAATAAAACTGGAAATCAATTCCAAAAGAAACCTTCAAAACCATGCAAATACATGGAAATTAAATAACCTGCTCCTGAATGAGCATTGGGTCAAAAACAAAATCAAGGTAGAAATTAAAAAATTCTTTGAACTGAATGATAATAATGACATAACCTATCAAAACCTCTGGGATACAGCAAAGGCAGTGCTAAGAGGAAAGTTCAAAGCACTAAATGCCTACATCAAAAAGTCTGAAAGAGCACAAACTGACAATCTAAGGTCACACCTCAAGGAATTAGAGAAACAAAAACAAACCAAACCCAAACCCAAACCCAGCAGAAGAAAGGAAATAACCAAGGTCAGAGCAGAACTAAATGAAATTGAAACAAACAAAAACACACAAATAATAAATGAGACAAAAGCTGGTTCTTTGAAAAGATAAATTAAATAGATAGACCATTAGCAAGATTAACCAAGAAAAGAAGAGAGAAAATCCAAATAACCTCACTAAGAAATTAAACAGGAGATATTACAAGTGACACTACTGAAATATAAAAGTTAATGCAAGGCTACAATGAACACCTTTACACATATAAACTAGAAAACCTAGAAGAGATAGATAGATTCTTGTAAAAATACAACCCTCCTAGCCTAAATCAGGAAGCACTGGGTATCCTGAACAGACCAATAACAAGCAGCAAGATTAGAATGGTAATTAAGAAATTACCAACCAAAAAAATGTCCGGGACCAGATGGATTCACAGCAGAATACTAACAGACATTCAGAGAAGAATTGGTACCAATCCTTTTGACACTATTCCACAAGATAGAGAAAGAAGGAACCCTTCCTAATTCATTCTGTGAAGCCAACATCACCCTAATACCAAAACCTAGAAAAGGACATGTCCAAGAAAGAAAGCTACAGACTGAAATCCTTGATGAACATAGATGCTAAAATCCTTAACAAAATACTAGCTACCTCAATCCAACAACATATCAAAAAGATAATCCACTATGATCAAGTGGGTTTCATACCAGGGATGCAGGATCGTTTAACATATGCAAGTCAATAAATGTGATACATCACATAAGCAGAATTAAAAACAAAAATCACATGATCCTCTCAATAGATGCAGAAAAAACATTTGACAAAATCCAGTATTGCTTTATGATTAAAACTCTCAGCAAAATTGGCATACAACAGACATGCCTTAATGTAATAAAAGCCATCTATGACAAACCCACATCCAACATAATACTGAATGAGGAAAAGTTGAAAGCATTCCCTTTGAGAACTGGAACAAGACAAGAATGCCCACTCTTACCACTCCTCTTCACCATAGTACTGGAAGTTCTAGCCAGAGCAATCAGACAAGAGAAAGAAATAAAGGTCATCCAAATCGATAAAGAGGAAGTCAAATTGTCACTGTTTGCTGATATGATCGTCTATCTTGAAAACCCTAATGACTCCTCCAGAAAGCTCTTAGAACTGATAAAAGAATTCAGCAGATTTTCCAGATACAAGATTAATGTATGCAAATCAGTAGCTCTTCTATACATCAACAGCTACCAAGTGGAGAATCAAATCAAGAACTCAACTCCTTTTACAATAGCTGAAAAAAATGAAATACTTAGGAATACACCTAACCAAGGAGGTGAAAGACCTCTATAAGGAAAACTACAAAACAATGTGAAAGAAATCATAGAAGACAGAAACAAATGGAAACACATCCCATGCTCATGATGAGCTGAATCAATATTGTGAAAATGACCACAGTGCCAAAAGCAGTCTACAAATTCAATGCAATCCTCATCAGGATACCTCCAATCATTCTTCACAGAATTAGATAAAAACAATTCTAAAGCTCATATGGAACCGAAAAAGAGCCTGCATAGCCAAAGCAAGACTAAACAAAAAGAACAAATCTGGAGCATCACACTACCTGATTTCAAACTTTACTATAAAGCCATAGTCACCAAAACAGTGTGCTACTGGTACAAAAATAGGCACATAGACCAATGGAACAGTATAGAGAACCCAAAAATAAACCCAAATACTTACAGCCAACTGATCTTTGACAAAGCAAACAAAAACATAAAGTGGGGAAATGACACCCTTTTCAACAAATGGTGCTGGGATAATTGGCTAGCCACATGTAAGAGAATAAAACTGGATCCTCATCTCTCACCTTACATAAAAATCAACTCAAGATGGATTAAGGACTTAAACTGAAGACCTGAAACTATAAAAATTGTAGAAGATAACATTGGAAAATTCCTTCTACACATTGGCTTGGGCAAGGATTTCATGACTAAGAACCCAAAAGCAAATGCAATAAAACAAAGATAAATAGCTGGGACCTAATTAAACTAAAGAGCTTTTGCATGACAAAAGGAACAGTCAGCAGAGTAAACATACAACCCACAGAGTGGGAGAAAATCTTCACAATCTATACATCTGGTAAAGGACTAATATCCAGAATCTACAACAAACTCAAACAAATCCGCAAGATAAAAACAAAAAATCCCATCAAAAAGTGGGCTAAGAACATGCATAGACAATTCTCAAAACAAAATATACAAATGACCAACAAACATATGAAAAAATGCTCAACATCACTAATGATCAGGGAAATGCAAATCAAAACCACAAGGCAATACCACCTTACTCCTGAAAGAATGGCCATAATAAAAAATAAAAAAATAGTCGATGTTGCCATGGATATGGCGAACATGGAACACTTCTACACTGCTGGTGGGCATGCAAACTACTACAACCACTATGGAAAATGGGGTGGAGATTCCTTAAAGAACTAAAAGTAGAACTACCATTTGATCTAGCAATCCCACTAATGGGTATCTACCCAGAGGAAAAGAAGTCTTCATACGAAAAAGATACTTGCATACGCATGTGTATAGTAGCAGAATTCACAATCGCAAAAATGTGGAACCAAACCAAATGCCCATCAATCAACGAGTGGATAAACTGTGGTATATATACACAATGGAATACTATGAAGCCATAAAAATGAATGAATTAACAGCATTTGCAGTGACCTGGGTAAGATTGGAGACTATTATTCTAAGTGAAGTAACTCAGGAATGGAAAACCAAATATCGTATGTTCTCACTGATATGTGGGATCTAAGCTATGAGGATGCAAAGGCATAAGAATGATACAATGAACTTTGGTGACTTGGGGGGAATAGTGGGAGGGGAGCGACGGATAAAAGAATATAAATATGATGCAGTGTATACTGCTCGGGTGATGGTTGCACCAAAATTTCAGAAATCACCACTAAAGAACTTACTCATGTAACCAAATATGACCTGCACCCCAATAACTTATGGAAAAATAAAAAAATTATAAAATAAAATTACCATAAATTAAAAAAACCTAACTAATATTTATAGAGGTGAAAAAAGGAGCCTATTTAAATATTTGACAATGCTGGATTGGTTAAATAAATAATAATCTATACAATGGAACCTTATGTAGTCATTAAAAATACTGTTTTTTTTGTTCGTTTGAGAGTGTCTCACTCTGTTTGTTGCCCAGGCTGGAGTGCAGTGGCACAATCTCGGATCACTGCAACCTCCACCTCCCAGGTTCAAGTGATGCTTCCAAGTAGTTGGGATTACAGGCGTGTGCCACCATGCCTGGCTAATTTTTGTATTCTTTGTAGAGACAGGGTTTTACCATGTTGTCCAGGCTGGTCTCCAACTCCTGAACTCAAGTGATCTGCCTGCCTCAGGCGGCTCCCAAATTGCTGGCATTACAGGTGTGAGCCACCACACCTGGCCAAAAATATATATATATACTATTTTTTAAAAAGCAGGTAACCAAATGGCCTTTTTGGTACTATTTTTCTAAATCATGTGTTGTATGTGTGCATGTACATAGACTCCCATGTCTCTCTCATTCTCTAGTCCCTTCCCTGCTTCTTTTTTCTTCTTAGCTGAAATCATTCAATTATATAACATATAATATGATACATTTGCCCAGTCATTTGTTCAATTTCTGTCTCCCCTGAGAAAACAAAAGCCTATTGTGCATAAAACTTATTTCTAGGTCCTGAGTATCAAACACCGAACGAAAATCTAAAATATGCCCCTGTCTGCCTGAGGCTTAATTTTTAGTGGGGGAAGACTGTAAACAAACAACCGAATGAGCAAATCTGCCATATCATATATAACCTCCGTCCATATTTTATCATCTCATATGTGCTTTAATGAAAAGAGCAACACAGCAAAGCAGAAAAGGCCAAGGATGAAGCACAATGGTGGGGAATGGGGAGCCCCTCTTTTAAGTAGGTGCTGAGGGAGGAGTTCATGGCTGCTGTTTAAATAGAGACTTGAACGAAGTGAAGGAGCAAGCCAAGCAGGTATCTGGGGGAAGAGATTTCCAGGCAGAGGGAATGGTAAGTCCAAGGATGTTTACAGAAATGGGAAAGACTGTGAGAAAATGGAGTACTAGCGGGCTGGAATCAAGATTTCAGTGTGGCCATTTTAAAGTTGAGATGCCTTCATCAAAAGGACTATATTTAAAAGTATCAACTGGTGTCCAACAGGCTGGTTAATCAGAAGGGATTTTCAATGAATCAGAGCTGATACCACTTATAAACAAACAGTAAGGCCATATTGGAGCCTACCAGGGATGCCTATTAGATGTCCAAGTGGAGATATGTAATTCTGGAGTTCAGGGGAGAAATTTATATCAGGGCTGGAGATACAATATGGGGATTATCAACATACAGGTGGTAATTTTAGGTCCTGGGACTGAAGAGATCACCAAGAAAGTTGGTATAGAGATAAGCAAGTGAAAAGGTTGAGCACTGGGCCAGTCTTAGGGTTGGGGAGAGGAAGAACTTGCAAAAGTGAGAAGTGGCCATGGAGATAGGAGTAAAACCAAGAAAAGAGGTGTGCTGGGAACCAAAAGAAGAACGTGTTTCAAAGAAAGTGGGATAGAAAGTGGGATTTGGACATGGGGAGGTCACTGGCCTGGACAAAAGCAGTTTTAGTGGAGTGGCAGGAATGCAAGCCTGCGTGGAGTGTGTTCAAGGCACAACAGGAGCCAGGGAGTCTAGACAACTTTGAAGATTCTGTGCTAAAAAGGAGAGCAGAGAAACAGGGCTGCCGTGAAAGAAGGATGTGGGGGCCACAAAGATTTGTTCACTGTTTGTTTCTTTGTTCTGGATGGGAGAGATTACACTATGTTTGCTTACTGATAGAAATCATTTGGCGTGGGGGAACCACTGATTAGGAGCTAATTGAATAATGAATCTCTGAGTAGGTAAAAGAAAATAAAATCAAGCACAGAATCAACAGTAGGAACATGGTCAGTTCATCCCTTGTACCAGGAGGGAAGGCAGGGTATATAGACACAGATGTGGGGTTGGTAGACTGGTTGGGGAGAATGTGGAAGTTCTCTTTTTACTGATTCAGTTTGCTCGGTGAAATACAAAGCTAGACCATTATAGCTGGAAGGAGCTATGTCAAGGTGTTAAAAGTGGCTCTCTCTGGTAAGTGGAATTACAGGCATTTTTTTGCTTTAATATTTTAAATTTCTCTCTAATATGATACATCTTTTCTTAATGACAGGCAGCATCTTTAAGTGCCCTCCTTTTCTGCTGCTTATAAGGATGAACCTAACCTGCCACTTACCAGTTGTATGTCTTTGAACTAGTTACTTACATTTTTTTTAACTTTTCAAAATTTAAAATTTTTATTTTTTAAATTGGCAAATAGTTGTACATACTCATGGAATACATAGTGATGCTCCAATACATATAATGTATAGTGATCAGATCAGGGTACTTAAAATATTTGTAATCTCAAAGTTGCTTATTTTGGGGGTTCTTGGTTTCTTATTTGCAAATGGAGATGATAATGTCTGTGCTATTTAGTCCACTGGTCTGGAAGAATCTTAAATGAGAAAATGTATATAAAAATAACTTGAAAGGAACCAGTATGGCATGGATAGAAAATGTTCCTATTGTGGTTATTTCTGGTCTCTGTAGGGAAGTAGGAGGCAGGGGAGGGATCTAAGAATAGGCTGGAATCATCAACTCATTCCTTACAAACTATTCAATAGTGGTAAGAGCAAAAACTACTTTTCTGATTCAGATAGCGCTGCATCCTTTTATCAAACTTTTGACTAATATTAAAAGCTTTGTGTTCAGCCCTGGACAACAAAACACAAAACATGTTTCCTTTGCTTTTACGTTGAGTTAACTTTATTATTTGACACTCTAAGTTAAAATGTTTCCTAGTGAGCCAGGTTTTTCTTTTTGGCTTTAGATACATTAATTTTGAACATTTACCCACATTTTTGCATTTGAATTCAAAACCAGCCAGAGAATATATAGCCATGATTATTCTTTTGTTATTTTTTCAAATTACTGTGATTGCATTGTTAGATATGCTTCAGCACATGGGCCCTGCTGGCCTGTCATCATTAGACAGATTCATAGAAATCTACTAAATAAAAAATCACAAGATAAAGATAAAACCACTTATTTAAGGCACTTTGTACGAATTAAGTAATGATAGTGGAGTCACATAACTCTTCCTCAAGTATAATTCTGAACTGCTTTTGTGTTTCTTGGCATTTGAATATTTCATTGTCAGCCTAAAGATTATAAAATAAAAAGACAATACCGAGCTTTCACTGTTCTACAATGTGTATACTATTGAAGATAAATGCTTGTTAATCTTTGCTTTCAATTTATTTACAGTCCCCCACCCTTTTATGGTAAGAAATTATAACCCCAGCATTAAAGAACATTTTGAAAAATGAGAAAAACACGACCACTGCATCATCTGAATATAATTATTTTCCCTTTTGTGTGTTCCTGGTTTACCTTTGTCTTTTTATGTACATAGCTTTACATGGTTTCAATCTCAATATGTGTACAATTTTGAATATAAATTTAGGGTTTCATTTAAAAGAGAATTTTTTCAGGCTACAGCATAATTTCATGTTTCTACCTTTTGTCAAAACTTGACTATGTCAAACAAAGGCTGAGATCAGGAGACCTTGTTAAGACATCTGAAACAACTTCAATGATCTCACTGCTCTGTGCTCCTTCAGGACTGCAGAAATAATTGATCACCTTGGGTACCTAATAAACCCCTCACAGGGCTGCTATGATTTCATTCTGAAGGGGCCCCAGACTTGGAATAATCTTCCATAGAATCATCAGGAATCAAAGGACTCTTCTTCCAGAGCGGGAAATGCCTCTTAGGGGGTGGGTCAGGGACAAGATCTGATGGGTGTCTCCCGTGTCTTCTCAGATGGTCCTTAATTAAAATTTTGAGTACTTTTTGGTTTTCATCTTGGTGAAAATCCTATGATCTACACTGTCTCAGGATAGTTACAACAATGAAGCTTATTTCATAATTGTTGCTTATTTCCTGTACCGTTATGTTTCCAGTTTGTGGTAGGTTGATCGCAAACGTGGCCCCAATTTTCCCCCCTTCTTGTATCCATACCCTTTGCAGCATGACTTTACGACTATTCCCCATCTGGAATCTGGGGTGGCCAATGGAATGCATTAGAAGTGATGGAGGATTAGTTCTGAGTTTAGAATTTAAGAGATTGTGCCCACATCCTCTCTCCCTGGTGGAACACTATCTAACTGCCATGTCCACTAGACTGCGTTAGCCTGCTGGAGAATCATGTGGATTAGGAACGAGTCAACCGAACTGAGGCTCAGACCCCAAACCTGCTGACCACACATGCCCGGGGGAGCCCAGTCAAATTTAGGTAAGCCCAGTACAGGTAAGCAGAACTGTCTAGCTGAGAAATCATACCTAATTGCTATTTAAGCAAGTAGGTGTTTTTTGTTGTTGTTGTTGTTGTTTTTTAAGACAGAGTCTCACTCTGTCACCCATGCTGGAGTGCAATAGTACAATCTCAGCTCACTGAAACCTCTGCCTCCCAGGCTCAAACCATCCTCCTGCCTCAGCCTCCCAAGTAGCTGGGACTACAGGTGTGCACCACCATGCCCCGCTAATTTTTGTGTTTTTTGTAGAGGCCAGGTTTTGCCATGTTGCCCAGGCTGGTCTCGAACTCCTGGGCTCAAGTGATCCACCTACCTCAGCCTCTCAAAGTGCTGCTATTACAGGTGTGAGCCACTGCGCCCAGCCTACGTTGTTTTTAAAAATTATTTATTCATTTTCCATTTTTTGTGAATGAAACACATTTAATGCCTATGCCCTTTGACCCAGCAGTGCCATATCTAGAATTTACAAATATGTATACATTTACGTATGTGACATGACAAAGTACAATGACTTTGGTGCACTGTTTATGATAGTAAAATACTAGAAACAGTCTAAAGTGGTTAAATAATTTATGTGCATTTATTTATTTTATTTGTACAAATTTATGGGGTACAATTGTAATTTTGGTTACACGGATATATTGCATAGTGGTAAAGTCAGGGCTTTTAGGGTATCTATCAAACAATGTATATTATACCCATTAATTTCTCATCACCCATCCCCTGCCACCCTCCCACCCTTCTGAGTCTCCATTGTCTATCATTCCACACTCTAAGTTCATGTGTACACATTATTTAGCTCCACTTACAAATGAGAACATACAGTATTTGTCTTTCTGTGTCTGAGTTGTTTCTCTGAAGATCATGGCCTCCAGTTTCATCCATGTTGCTGCAAAAAAAAAAACAACCCATAATCTAATCTTTTTATGGCTGAATAGTGTTCCACTCTGTAGACATACTACATTTTCTTTATCCAATCATGCACCAATGGACACTTAGGTTGATTCCATGACTTTGCTGTTGTAGATAGTGTTGCTATAAACATGTGTATTCAGGTGTCTTTTTTTAAATATAATAATTTTTTGGGGTAGATTTTAAGTAGTGGAATTGCTGGATTTTATGGTAGTTATTTTTAGTTCTTTGAGAAACCTCCATACTCTTTTCCACAGAGGCTGTACTAATTTACATTCTCACCAACAGTGTAAAGTGTTCTCTTTTCTCTGCATCCTTGTCAACAGTTGTTGTTTTTTGTTAAGTGACTACGTAGTTGGGTGATTTACTGTACAGCAGTATTTTGGAAATACATGTTAATAAAAGGTTCTGTCACATTTTGGACAATTATTTTTTTCCTCTTGGGTTCCTATTGTTGCAAAATTGAGGTGGTAGGGGGCCATAGAGAGAGAGAATATGCCTTCCTCCCATTACCACTACTTATATTCCATGAGAGGCCTAAGATTTTTTGAGGCTGTAGATTGAATGAGGAGGATTTCTAACTGCCCCTGCCCCTGAATTCTTGAGCTCAGACAGCCGACCTTAGAGCTTTCTTGCTGCTTTCTTAAATAAGGTTAGTGTGAAGTAGGACTACTTTTATTTTATTTTTTCTCCTTTTAATCCAATCTATGAAACCTATAATGTCTTTTCAACAGATTTTCAAGTGAGCAGGAAACCGGGAAAGATAAATGAAAAGTTGAGTGGTATTGTTAAAGGAGAAATGGTCTCTACGGCTGTAAGGTAACATATAATTAACCTCAGATTCAGGCCAGGACTCAGATAATAGAAGTGCTCAATTCAGAAGAAACTCACAAACCACCTGAAATGTAAGCAATTCCTCTTTACATAGGAAATATGCTGTTGCTTTTGTTGTTATTTATTTTCATTCTAATTTTAAATTATTTATGATATTATACTCACCTTTATCTCAGATGTAGCATTTCTTAGTACAGCATGTATATAACTACATAATTCATCATATAAAATTATGTTGTTGTATGGGCTTAGGTATCTCATAGACCAAGAAATTCCCCAGAAATAGCAATAATTCTTCAACGACCAGGCCCAGCATGAGCTAGTCTTCATATAAAATTATGTTGTTGTATGGGCTTAGGTATCTCATAGACCAAGAAATTCCCCAGAAATAGCAATAATTCTTCAATGACCAGGCCCAGCATGAGCTAGGCTTGGTCCTGTATGTGACACTAAGTTCCTGATTTCTTATTAACGTGCTCTGATGAGGAAGTTGATTGAGTTATTTCAGGAAAAGAAAGAGGTGAACTAAATCTGCCCTTCTCTTACATTTAAACATTCATTTTCTACATTTTATTGTAAATAAACACATATACATATACGCACACAACTAGTTTTAGAAATTATCAAAATACAGAAAGTAGAAGGAAGAAAACTAGCCTCTCGTAATCCTATCACCTCGAAACAACCACTATGAACAGCTTGGAATATCTATTTCCAGTGTTTAAAATTTTTTCCTATACCTAATTGGAACTGCAAATACATAAACAGAAGACACTCATATAAAACCTAAGTGAGAGGTTGGGCATGGTGGCTCTCACCTGTAATCCCAGAAATTTGGGAGGCTGAGGAGGGTAGATCACCTGAGGTCAGAAGTTCGAGACCAGCCTGGGAAACATGGTGAAACCCCGTCTCTACTAAAAAATACAAAAATTAGCTAGCGTGGTGGTGTGCGCCTGTAATCCCAGCTACTTGGGAGGCTGAGGCAGTAGAATCGCTTGAACCTAGGAGGTGGGAGTTGCAGTGAGCCAAGATCACAGCATTGCATTCCAGCCTGAGCGACAAGAGTGAAACTTCATCTCCAAAAACAAAACAAAACAAAACAACAACAAAAGCCTAAGCGAGGATAAGAGCAAAGTCAGAAATTCTTCTGTATTTTGAAGACAAGTGCATAGCTCTCCACCCATTTCCCCCTGTAAAGGGTGAGCACAATGACAGTCACAGGGAGAGTGGTGGTGATAGTGAAGAAGTGAAGTCGTGGACAGACAGGCTTAGCTCAGGACCTGGTAGAGTGCAAAATTCACCATTAATCACAACAAACAGAGCAAACATCAGTCTAGTGCTTACTACATGCCAGACACTGTTCTAATGACTTCCTGTATTTTAACTCATTTAATCCTCCCAACAATTCTGCTAGAAGCGGGTACTAGAATTCCCATTTTACACCTGAGAAAATGAGGCACAGAGCCATTAAGTAACTTGCTCAAGATTGGAGCCTGGATTAAAATCCACAGTCTGTTTATGGTGTTGTTTCTCTTAAACACCATGTGCTCATTTTATGATTTTCTTTATCGTAATTGTTCATCTCACTCCCTCATGGACTCCAATAGGCACTCTGGCCATTTTGAAGGAGCCCATTTGGCACAGCTGTGGAGACTTCGTCTCACCATTACAATCATTTATCGACTTAAAAGCATATTCCTTTGAAACTGAAATCTGAGTATCATCCATCACAATTCATTTGTATTATTGCCCATCCATACCTTTTCGTCTTTCCACTTTTCTTTCAGAACACAATAAATTATATTCAAATGGCAGTCAAGGAGGAAACTTTTCTTCCTCATCAACAAAGCTGATCGATGGGGGCTGAAGCCCCAGGGAAGAAGCATCTGTTGTAACTCAAGGATCCCGGCTTGAGCTGAGGATGGAATTAACAGGCACAGAGTGGTTGGCAGCCCAACGTTTGTGCAAGTCTGGCACATGCACACATCATTAGCAACTATGCTGGAGAAGAATGATCAAGGAGGTGAGGAGGGGAATGGATCTGATTAAAGGGATGTTCAAGAAGGGAAATTCCAAGCACTTGGGTAAAAGCTTCATAGCTAAAATGAATGAACTCGTGAGCAAAGCAAACAGCCAGGTACATTTGGGAGATGCTGACAGACAATCTGGATAATTTTGCCTCTGAAACTTTCAAAACAAAGTCATTTCATGCAGTGAATTCCCCAGAGTGGCTGCCTCTTTCACTTAGCTCCTTCGGCTGTGTCTCCTTCACTAAAATGAAGCCCCTATGAAGGCAAAAATTTTGCTGTCTTGTTCACGGCTCCAATCTTGGCTCCTGGTTGATAATATTAAATATTCATGGAATAAGTTAATGTATGCTTGTGTTGACTCAAGCTAGGCAGATAAGCGCTGAGATATTCAACAGCATTCAAAAGCAATGTGCATGCTGGAAGAATGGCATGGTTCAACTAAAACTGATTGTTCACGATAGTGTATAGAATCAGTGGTGAAATACTGGCAGAATATCTCTTTGTGTGCCCACCACTACTGTAAGCAATGGAAGACATACAACAGAAACACGATCACGATCAGCAGCAAACATTTGCCGAGGGCTTGCTGTTGGCCCAGCATGTTCTAAGCTCATTACTCGCGTTAGCATGTTTAATTCTCTCAGCACCACCTATGGGGTAGGTAGGTACAAGTGTAATCACCCCCATTTGACATCCAAGGCAGCTGGTGCCAGGGCGATTTAGCAACTTGCCCGGAGTCCTATAGCTAGTACACGGTAGAGCTGGGATTCCATCTGCTCTGCTGTTTCCTGCCAGTCTCTGTAGTCCTGACCCTCCGGGAATTTACCCTTAATTTAAGGACACAAAAGGGACACATATGAAGCCTAGAACAATTAAGTCTTAAACTCTGTGGCCCTGAAAACAAAAAAGAGAGGAGTAAGTGTAGGCTTGTTTTCAGAGAGACCTTCTGGAAGGAGGCAGTACTTGCGCTGTCTTGAATTTCATCATTAGTTTGTATATCCATCTACCCAACCTCACATCTAGTCATCCTCTCATCCTCCCATATACTCGCCTAACAAACATTTATTAAGCTCCAACTATGTGCCAAGCCCTGAGCACTGAAGTGTGGGTTTTGTGCTGAAATACTCGTATTTCAGTTGCCTGCTTATATAGGGGGCCTTCCTTAGGAAGGACAGATTGGTGCTGTTGATCAAAACTGAAAATGCTCACACCCTGGGTACAGCAATCCCAACAGAATTACCCAAGGTGAAATGACCTGTGTTCAAGGTTATTCTCTGCAGTACTGTTTTTGACAACAAAGGATTAGAAATAGCCCACATGTTCATCAAAAGGGAACTGCTTAAATAAAACATGATAGCACACCTAAAGAGATTACTAAGCTGCTGTGACAGGAGTGAAGAAGCTGAGAGGGAGAAATCTTTAAGACATTTAAGTGAAAAAAGCAAAGAGGCTATGTATAGGATGCCACCATTTGGATAAAGGGCAGGGGGGAATAGAAACATCTTTGGTTTGTTATCTATAAAATATTTCTGGAAAGATACACCAGACGCTGATAAGATTTATGGCTTTCGGTGGAGGGAGCAGGTAGTTAAAAGGCAAGAGGAACAGGAGGGGTTTTCGCTGAATGTCCCTTGGTATGTTTTAAATTTTGGACCTTTTTGGGAATGTATTGTCTATATTCCCCTAAAAAACACACACACAAAGAAAAACCAAAACTCATGTGCCCAGACCCCAGTGTTAGTGGTATATCAATGGTGGAGTTCTAGTTTGGTTCCTTAACTCTCCCAAGGCAATTAGAAGGGAATGCTGGGTGCCAGGATGGGTTCCTCAACTGCCTGACTTGCACCTAAGTGACATATAGTTTCTGTCCTTGGCTGAGCCAGGTTCCCTCACAGAAGTCCTCTCCTTTAGCCAGGGAGCTTCTTCCTCCGTCTAGTGTTTGCAATTTGGAAGAGGGTGGCCAGCATGGGCCTGATTGAGAGGGTGACATTTGTGCAAAGCCTGAAGTAGGTGACAGCATGAGCCCTGAGGGCATCTGAAGGAAGGGAATTCCAGAAAGAGGGAATAGCAAGTTCAAGCATTGGAGGCAGACATGAGCCAGGCCAGGTGGCAGGTGTGCCTGGAATAGAGTAAACAAAAGGGAGAGAAGCAAGAGGCAAAGACAGAGGGAATGCACATTTTGTGTGGGAGTGAGGGCGGTGTGAACTGTGCTGAAATAATCATGCATTTCCTTGGAAATTCCACATCCAGACACTGCTGTTTGTTTGCTCTGCTGTTTGTTGGCACTGAAGTCCCAGTTCTACTAATTGGCCTACCTATTGGTTCCTGAGCCCCACTCCCCATCCAGCACTCATGACTGGTGTCGGTGTCCCAGCCTCATTCCCTGTCTTGGTAACGAGCTCTGTAGCCTGGTCTCTCCCAGCTGCTACCTGGGAATGGGGACGTGTCATGGAATCCTGGTCTGGGCTGGAGAGTGCTCCCAGTTCATACCCTGCGGGGACTACAGGACCATGAAGAGGAGAGACTGCAACAGGGAATCCAGGAGCTCTTCCTTCAGCCCTGGTGCTAAGGCAGTCTTCCTGATGTCTCCCAATCCACACACCTTTACCTCAGGTAACTGAACTTGTTGGCTTTGCACAAATTACTTCCTCATTTTGCTCAGGTGAAACATCCTTGGTGTCCTCAGAGAGGCACTCCCTGACCTTCTGATGTAAAGTAGCCACCTTCTAGCCCAGTCTCTGTCCCCTTACCCGTGTAATTTCTTTGCTGCATATATGGTTTTGTTTATTGTCTCTCTCTCCCCACTGAACACCAGCTTGAGGAGAGTGAGGGCTTTATCTAGGATCCCAACACCTGCAGGCAGTTTGGCCCTCCTGGTACTTGTTTCAGTGAGTGCGTCTGGTTCTAGATTTGGTTTCTCCAAGTCAGCCCTCTGTCTCACTGGAGTGCCAGACTCTGACCATGGTGGGAATGGAGAGTCCTAGGAAGTTGGATGAGATGTGTGACCACACAGAATGGCATATGGACGGAGTGCTAGGAACACAAAGCCCTAGCCCTGGTCCCCATCCTGAAGCAGAGGTGAAAGAGACAAGAAAGGTAGCATTCACCAACACTTTGCAGAAAAAAATACAGGGTCCTTTCACCTGCTCAAAATTGTGCTTCTTTGGTATTATCAGAGCTTTAAAATGAGTGTAAAGTGCTTATTATTTGAAGGGTCACAGTTGTCATGAGATGGCAACCCACTTTTATTATTATTGATTCTTTATTCTTGAGAAGCAACTTTGACACCAGTGGATTTGGGTTCAAATTCTGGCTCTCATACTTGCTGACTTTGGGCAAATCAAGCCTTGCTGAGCCCATGTCCTCATTTAAGATGGGAATGAGGCAGTGGGAATGAGGGGATAATATCTACCTTCACCACTGACAGGATATAACATGTGGAGTAGAGTCTTTAGTACATAGTAAATGCTCAATGAATGTTCAACATTTTCTTCTTCCTCAGCCCTCCTCCACATCTGCCATTATGAAAGGTAGTTTTCATGTACTTAGTGGTCTACAAGATTAATATTTGCCTGGAAATTGTGAGGACTATGAAAATAAAGTCTATGATCTTTGAGTTCATTCTCATTTATTATGTTCTTTTATGTTCAATGTCCTGGTCACAGATCTAATATCCATAAGAGCTCATCAATTAATATTTTTCTTGTATTGGAGTCACACTATAATTCAGCCCATATCTTTACCAATGCACAGGTGTGTTAGTCAAAGGCTCAGCTGCTGTAACAAAAATACCCCCAAACACAGTAGCTCAGTGATAGGAGCTTATGTCTTCTTACATAATAATCTGGGAATAAGTGGCTGGGCTGAATCTGTGGCTCTGATCTAGAAGGATATCCAGAGGCCCAGGTTCCTTCTCTCTTGTTGCTCCACTATTCCCTAGGGTGACACTTTTGTCCACACTATCTAAAGGAGAGCAACACCACTATATCCACACTTTAGTCTGAGGGGAGAGAGAGGAAGTCAAAAGCTTATCCTTTCCTTTCAAAGAAGTTGCATTAACTGCTTCTGCTCCTAATCTTTTGGCACAAACTTAGTCATGTGGCTATGCCTGGCTCCAAGGGTGCTTGCAAAATTTTATCTTTACCTGAGTGGCCGTAGGCTCTGTGAAAACTTAGTAACTGGAGGTCTATCACTAAAAGGAAGATGAGGACCAAGGATATTGGTGGGGGAGTGGGGGCAGTAGACTTCTTAACACTCTTGGTCTGAATGGAACCAGATGAGGGTATGACTGACTGGCTTGGGGCAAGCCAATGGCCACTAGAGAAAAGCAACTGCTGACAGATGCCCAGAGCTTCCTTTGAGCCTGCAGGTGGTAGGTTTTGAGTAAACAGTGAGTACATAGCTTTTTCCCCTACCATTAAAAAAAATGATGTCATCCAACAAAACCAAGGATAAACAGTATCATGCCCGTATTGTATTTTTAATTGCTTCATACATTTGGATCCATATAATAATTGCATACTCGGATCCAGGTTGCTTTAGAACTCAGCTGAAGTTTGTCTGAAATTCAGAACCAAGATGCTGTAGCTCAGGAGGGCCTCGTGACCATTGGCCATCTTTAGGATCAGTGCAGAAACTGAAAGCCGATGCAGATCATGTGCTCCTTCGATGGTGTCTGTGGTTGCACAGAAAGCTGCACGGTCACAGGAAAAGCCTCTGGACCAGGGTGCCAGGTCGTAGGTTTTCTAATTCCAGCTCTTACATTAATAAACTCTAACTTCAATTATCTCAGCATTCATGCTTCCAATTCCATTTCCATTAAGGCCAGAAGGAGCAGGATGCCACAGTATTTGGGGGAAAGAGTAACTTTTAACAATCATGAAGTTCTCTACAAATGTCAACTACAGCTGCGTGGTGCTAGGATCTTCAGGATCCTCAGACTGAGTTGAAACAGACACAGCAGAGAGCATATTTCGCTTCTGCTTGTATTCTCATTTCAGTTCAGGGAACAACTGTATACCCATTCTCTCCTTTGAGCCTCTCATTTGAAGTGGATAATTATTGTATTATTGTTATTATTTTCATTTTACAGATGAAAAACTGAGATGCAAGGAGATTATGGGTATGATTCAAGGACATATCAATGATAGGTGGTTCTCTGCTGCCTCTACTTCCATGATATTGAGATCGATTTTTTTTTTTTTTTTTTTTTGAGACGGAGTTTCACTCTTGTTGCCCAGGCTGGAGTGCAATGGAGCGATCTCGGCTCACTGCAACCTCCGTCACCTGGGTTCAAGCAATTCTCCTGCCTCAGCCTCCCAAGTAGCTGGGATTATAGGCACGCGCCACCATGCCCGGCTAATTTTGTATTTTTAGTAGAGACAAGGTTTCTCCATGGTCAGGCTGGTCTGGCACTCCTGACTTCAGATGATCCACCCATCTTGGTCCCCCACAGTGCTTGGATTACAGGCATGAACCACTGCACCTGGCGAGATCGATTTAAAAAATTACATCAGGACATACCTGTGAAATGAATGGGTAGTGCTGGTTAAAAAAAAAAAGCAGTCATGTTAGAACACTTTAGACTTTGTCCTACTAAACAGAACTCCTGTGAACACTTCAGTTAACTTTCCACCCACTCCTGCTTTGGGTATCAAGATAGGGAATAGTATCAGTGCTATGGAACAGGTAGTCTTTTGGGAACATCTCACGTGTTTTGGCCACACTCTGGTTGATAAAGCAGGTTCACACAAATCAACAGGCCTGTGAGCTGAAGGAGGATGGGACTGAGTCAGATTTCTCTTTGCAGGTGCTTCTAAAATCTTATGGGATGAATGCTCTTGTTTGGTCCTCAGGACAGCTCAGAAATACAAGCATTCCATGACATTTCCATGGAATAGGCCCAGAGATGGAGGCTGGAGGAGGCCTTGTCACAGGCTGGGTGTCACAGAGCTAAGACACCACATGGCTGGGGCTGGACAGTGGTTCCCTGTTCTCCTATCTCAGTGCATCTCTCGCCCCACACCCTGCTCAGCCCTCCAGCTGCCTTGTCTCTGAACCCAAAGCCCTCACTTGTATGCCCTCTGAAGCCTCCTGTGATTATCCGTTTTCTCTCAGAAGAAGCTGAAGTCTTTTCTTCAGGGAATAAATTCAGAACTTGAGACAATTGGCCTGCTTCTTGCTTTCAACAAATATAGAAATGCAGCCATTAAAATACACAGTTCCTGCTCTCGAAAATACAACTGTGTTTTCCTCCCCTTCATCCTTGCTACAGAGATTTGATAACAGGTCTATTTTATCACTTGGTTTTTCTAACAAATGAACAGAAGCAGCAGAACTATCTTCAGAGTCCCTGAGGCCTCCTCTTGTCCTCTGTCCCAGAAACCCAAGTTTCATTTTCCACAGCCTAGTCTCTTTTTCCACAGTTAAACTGAGGTAAATTCCAGATTTTTCTGCAGATCCTATTTTGATCTCCATTGACTCTAAGATTCACCACCCTACTCTTTGCCCCTCAAATCGGACCCTCTTTTTTTTTTTTTTAAAGAAACAATAAATTAATTCATCAATTTATTCAGAGACAGGGTCTTGCCCTGTCACTGAGGCTGGAGTGAAATGGCATAATCATAGCTCATTTTAGTCTTGACCTTCTGGCCTCAAGCAATCCTCCTGCCTCAGCCTCCCAAAGTGCTGGGATTATAGGTGTGAGCCACTGCACTCAGCCTAATTCACTCTTTTGATAAATGGCACCATTTATAAGTAAAAATCCCAGGCACTACCTCCCTACCCTTCATGGCAGGTGGATTGTAAAATGACCCCAATGATTCCTGGTGCTCACCTTCTTGTGTAATCCCTCTCCTTGAGTGTGGGCAGGATGTGGGGATGTGGGATTGGCTTTTTTTTTTTTTTCTTTTTTTTCCTGAGGCAGGATCTCACTTTGTTATCCAGGCTGAAGTGCAGTGGCGCGATCTCAGCTTACTGCAGCCTTGACCTCCCAGGTTCAAGTGATCCTCTCACCTCAGCCCCGCTAGTAGCTGGGACTACAGGTGCACACAACCACACCTGGCTAATTTTTGTGTTTTTTTGTAGAGATAGAGTTTTGCCACGTTGCCCAGGCAGGTCTCGAACTCCTGAGATCAAGTGATCCACCTGCCTTGGCCTCCCAAAGTGCTGGGATTATAGGTCTGAGCCAACACACCTGGCCTGGGATTTGCTTTTAACCAATAGAATATGGCAAAAGTGATGGGAAATCACTGCTGTGATTAGGGTAATACAATTGCAAGTCCTATTTTTTTAAAAGACCTAGTCTTTCATTGATTTTGATAGTTTGCGAGTCTGGGTTGGGAAATGGGCCCCTTGCAGTCTTCTCCAATCCCTAATCTCCTCCAAGCAGACCCCTGCTGCTGTGCAAATCGGCTCATGCACATAGATGCATCAGACAGGCTTGAGGCCTGGGCTCAAACTGGTTCCACCTGTTTCGTGTGTTTAACTGCTGGAGCTCTGCAGGCAGGACTGCGTTTTGTTTTTCTCTGTATGCCAGCAGTGTTGTGCATGGTGGGAGTGTGATGAATATCCTATGGATGGACGACCTGCCCAGCATTCCCCGAGGAAGTGGACTGAAGGATACCCACAGCAGCTGGGTCTTAGCAGCAAGAGTGTCATCTGTAACCATAACTACCCTTTGATAAGAAAACAAGAGCAGGACCATCTGTAGGCCATCTGGGAGACCCAGCTCTGGTGACTGGGTCCTGGCACATGTATTTGCTTTGGCTGCCTCCTTTTTCTCTAGAGAGCAGGGACTTTGTATCCCCAGAGTCCAGCACAAGCAGGACCTCAATCAATGTAGGTTTGAATGGGGTTTCCATTGCTATCCACTGTCTTAGCTTGGATTCTCCTCAAAACAGACCCTAGGACAAGACTTGGGTGCAGGTCGTTTGTTCAGGATGTGATCCCAGGAAGCAGAAGTAGAGGAAGTGATATTGGGAAGAGAGAAAAGTCCACGAAGGGCACGTTATTGTGTGAGTTACTGCTGTGGGCCAGTGGTCTTAGTCCTGTCAAGGGGTCCCTGGGAAGCTTGTGCAGCCTCCACAGAGTCACCCACCAGAACACAGGGAGGCTGGGGCAAATTCGCCAACTCCAGTCCCATTGGTTATATGTTGCAAAAATAAATAAATAAATACAAAAAAACAAGGTTGCCTCCCTGGGGACTTAATTTGCCACACTTCTGGGTTGTTCCTGACATCAGAGCAAGCTCTGGGATGTGAGAAGCCCTCAGGCGGAGGAGCAGAGAGTGTGACAGGCAGAGATGGGAAGCTGTCAGCAGGCTGAAGCTAGTTGTCCACCTCTGCCGCAGGTGAACGCAGGTAGATGCAGGTGGACACAGGCAACTTGAGATGTGGCGGGAGTGGGCAGAAGGGGCTCTGCTACCCCAGCCTCTGGGATCGGGAGGGGAAGGAAGCACAAAATCATTGTTTTTCATTGAAAAACATCTGCTCCTGGAGTCAGTCTCTTTGAGGCAGGCTTGACAATTTATTTTTGGAAGACACAAGAAAGATCAGTATTTTTAGTCATTAGTTTTAGTAATTATTAATGACACATCCATTCTCCAAAGAGTTGTGCTTTGGAAAATAAATTGTCACAATACCATTAGACGGTAACTGTGACCACACCCACCCATTCCCACTCCCATCACTAAGAGCTTGTTGCACGTGTGTTCTGTGTCCACCTCTGTTCTGAGCCAAGAATCTTTGAAGCTGGCTAGGCGCAGTGGCTCATACCTGTAATCCCAACACTTTGGGAGGCCGAGGCAGGTGTATAACTTTAGGTCAGGAGTTCAAGACCAGCCTGGCCAACATGGTGAAACCCTGTCTCTACTAAAAATTCAAAAATTAGTTGGGCATGGTGGCACACACCTGTAATTCCAGCTACTTGGGAGGCTGAAGCAGGAGAATTGCCTGAACTCAAGAGGCAGAGGTTACAGTGAGCTGAGATCGCGCCATGCACTCTTGCCTGGTCAAAAGAGCTAGACTCTGTCTCAAGAAAAAAAAAAAAACAAGAATCTTCGGAGCCAATAGGTGACTCTGTGAAGGCTGCACAAGCTTCCCCACGGAACCCTTGGCGGACGGAGCCCACTGGCCCACAGCAGCAGCTCACTCATTAATGTGCCCTTCATGGACTTTTCTCTTCCCAGATCACTTCCTCTACTCCCTCACTTCTGCTTACTGGGATCACTTCCTGAGCTCAGAATCTTCTAAGCCAATGAGATCCAAGACTTCAGGGTCAGGAGCTGGCTTCATCCCTATTTATACAGGAGAGCGGGACACCCAGAGGGCCAGGGAAGGGCACCCCTTTCCCATTAAATTCGCTGCAGCCTGCCTCCCTCCCTACACTAGCAGAGTGCTTGGCCTGTCACTTGTTTAGCTTTCAGTCCATCCTCCTGTCCCAGGTTCCATTCCAAATTCCTCTGGGACTCCCAAGTGTCTCAGACCCCTGGTCAGCTGGCGCCTTGACCTTCTCATCTTCTTCCAGCCCCTTTTCTCTAGGGCTGGACCCAGCTTTCTGATCCTTCCCTGACTTACAGTGCTAAATATGAAGCACCCACATTTTTGCCAGAAGCCCTCTCCATGCCCGCACACCCTTGGCTCAGACCTGAGTCCTGCACTACATCAGAATTGAGTTCATTGCACCCCTTGGCCTTGAATCTGGGCTGCTGGAAGGGTTTGCCTTCTGCTGCTGCCTCAGTTGCTTTTCTCTTATTTCCTTTTCAAGCAAGTCCTGGTATTCCCAGTGTGCTCTTCGACCAAGACAGAGTCTGGGTCATAACAAGATTTGGCACAGAGGGTGCTGAAATAAATGAGAAAAGCTGAAGGAACAGAAATGATGAGTTCCATGAGATTTATTCATTCATAAAATTATGACTGAAATATCGAGCAACACAGTTCCAGAATGACAGGAGCTATTTAATGCTTTTGGACTTGCATAGACACAGGAGCAGGCCCAGAAGTCCCAGGGCTTCTGACAACCAGATGGGTGAGAGTAGGGAGGCATCATCCTCATTCATCTCCCATGCAACTCAGAGTGCGGATTCCTCTTGTGGCTCAGGAAGGATGGCGTTTGGCCAGGAAAAGTGCATTGCATGTAGTGTATCAGCTACATGGCCCTGGAAATAGCAATAGTGTTGGGATGTTTTTTGCTCAGGCCTCGAGTTTCCATGAAGCAGGTAATTCTGTCCTCTTTCTGCCCACTATTCACTCATCCCCCTGCCTGCTCCTAACCTGGTTGCTCACAGGAAAGACACATTCAGCTCTGCTCTAAGTTTTATGGGGCCAGGCATCTGGAAGCAATTCTGTGATAACCCCCTGTTGCTGGGGCTTCGGTGAGGAGTCCAATACTGGGCTGCAGCATTAGAAAGCCTAAGCCTTAAGCCAGGCTCTCCTTATTGGCTACATTGTAATAAAGGATATTTTGATCTCATTTTCCAGATACTCATGTCTATCTATCAATTAGTTCTCAGCTCCAGTGGGAACAGGGAGGTTAATCATTGGACTTCCTCAAAACTCACCATGTCATTCCAACTTCATAGCGTCGGTATAAGGATTAAATGAGTCTTTAGAACAGGGCTTTGCACTTAGTGAAAGTTCAAAAGAGTTAGCTATTTTTTTATTATTAGTAATAATAACAGTAACTCAGCCCCTCATTACACCTACATATTGAGAAAAAAATGAACAATATAAAGTATGTACTTCAAGCATTGGCAAATAACATTTGGGACAAGGGAAGGAGAAGTGGGTGGAATAGCATACAGCAAAATGAGAACTGGGAGAAAAAAGTGGGCCCTATGGGATCAGTCACTCCAAGACCTAAGGAGAGGCACAGACTGCCTCCCTGAAGGAAGGCTCAGGACCTTGCCTCCAGCTGTGGGCTGCTGTGGGCAGTTGGTCAGCTCCTTCCAGCAGCAAATCCTGAAAAGGATCATTCTACCATTGTGTGGCAGGAGTGCCACACCCATTGTCACCTCAAAGGCCAGGAGTGGGGAGGAAGGTAGTGTCTTTTTCTCTTTTTCTGTTTCTTGCTCCTGGAGGGAAAATGGAGAAAAGGAGAAAGCAGCCCAGAGCCTCCAAACCATATTAAGTTCAGGTCTTGCTGAGGCCGAGAGGAGGGCCATGAATGCAGATTTCTTCATTTGTTCGTTCAAAGTCCTGTTGATGGGAAGGTTCATCTGTTCTTATTATTTATAATTAAAATATTGATGGAGTGGCTACTATGCATCTACCTCAGCTCACTGTTTAATTTGGGTGTTAACTTTCCCGGGGAATATCTCTAAGAAAGATGCCAATAACTCATTAGCAGCTTATAAAGGATCCTTTTACTTTTCTTCCAATCTATTTTAAAATGCAACAGTTGGGAGATTTATCAAGCATTTGTTATTATAAGTTATTACTGGGTGTTTCTTATAACTTGCCTGAGGGTGGCAGCATTTACAGGGGTCTCTCCAATTTTCCAGTGACTCCCCAAATGCACACTATGACTTTCATTTTTATTTTGAAGGAATTCAAAGAAATTTAATATCCTAAGAGGGGGTGCAAATTGTGGAGAGATAGATATCATGGAAATGGAAATGTTCCATTTTACATTATTCACAGAGACAGCTAAAGAGCCTTGCTGGCAGCCAACACATTGTTTAGAGTGTCTCTAGAAAGTCTGTGCTAGGAGTAGTGGGTGAGGGGGAAGACTTGGTGCCCCTGGCCCTTCTAGTGGTCTGTTCTCAGGACATTCCAGCCTCACCTGGTCCCTAGTGATCCAAGATGAAGCAGTATTAAAGGAGAGCCACTTCTTCAATCCCTTTAGTCTCTCTATGTGACTCTTTCTTCTCCCCTGAGCACATAGTTGGGATTGAGAGGGGCTTTGATGTTTGGCTCCAATAGCCAAGGGACCCGAGTCTAGGATTGGGTTTGGGGACTAGAGCTCTAGGTGCATGATTGGGTGGGATTGCATGAGACAGACTCTAAGAAGCCTGATAGTACATAGTACTGAACCCTTAGGCACCTCAGCACTCCCTCATTTATGGGGATTCCTACCACTCCCCTAAACCTGGCTTATTTAACAGGATAACTCTTATTGCTATGTAGAGAATAATTATGGAGAAGGAGGCAAGAATGGAAGCAAAGAGAACTGTTAGAAGGCTACAGAGATAATCCGGGGAAGAGATAGTGGCTTGGACCAGGGCAGGTTCTCCATCACTATTAATAGTTTATGTTGGATAATTCCTTGTTGTGGGGGGCTGTCCTGTGCATTGCACAATGTTTGGCAGTATCCTTGACCTCTATCCACTAGATGCCAGTAGCACCTCTACCAGATGCCAGTAGAACCCTCTCCATGTGACAATCCAAAATGCCTCCAGATATTGCCAAATGTCCACTGAGATGCAAAATTGCCAAATGGGATTGAGACCAACTGGACTAGGGTGATAGCAGTGAAGATGTAAGAAGTGATCAGATTCAGGATTTGTTGAGTTTATGCATGAGGGATGAGAGAGGAGTCAAGGATGACTTCAAAGTTTTTGGCCTGAGTGAGGGGAAGGATTGAGTTTCCATTTACGGAGATGGGGAAGACCATTGGTGGAACAGGGTTTGAGGGCAGGGCAGCCTGGAGTTCATATGAGAGTTCTGGACTGGAGTTCAGTATATGTATCACATTGCTTATGTAATTTCAGAAAAGACAGGAAGGAGCTAATGGCTAAGTTCATGGAGATATAAATGGTATTCTAATGACTACAGGGAAAGGAAGCATTGCCAAGACTTCTGAGGACCTTGGGGCCACAGATATATTCTAGGCAGTCATGTCTTCTCAGGTTTGAGACTTAGGGTTAGGTATGTCTTATCTCAATAAGGGTCAGTGGTCACCCTGCACTGTAGATTCTTCCTATCAGAGAGGTCAACAGGATGTCTCTGGACCTTTAGAATCAAAGCAATGGGCCAGAGCCAAGTCTCTGATGTCCACAGCCTTGGGTCTGTATTGAATTATTTAGGATTTCATATTTGCCTTAATTATTCAATGTTTGATTTCACCACACGGAAGAGGAAGGCATAGTTTGGAGAAGAAACTGACACTTGAATGACTTGCATATCTGATTTATCAAACTGAAAAAAAAACCATTTTCTTCATTTGCAAAAAGTCCATTGCGCTTTACCTAACATCCTTTGGAGGCTGAGCTGAAAAGTATTTTGCTAAAGCACAGCTATATATAGAAACTTCTCATCTGTCTGAAGATATAAACAACTGCAGGAAGTTTGGAATATGTTGTTAAGACTGTTCTCTTGGTTTCCTCGTCACAGATCCTCTTGCTATTCTGCAGAGAACATGTTGCTGTCTATTTGGTGTGTGGTTTCCGCTGCTCCTTTCTTCCTAAAATTTCAGCGGAGACTCTTCTTACTTCACTATGTTGAAGATACTGACTAAAAAGAAAATGGCGCACTGCTTTCCAATTGAATGAGCAGATTTTTTCAGTGTCTGGGAAAACAATAAAATCCTCTTCTCTTCTCTTCTGTTCTCTTCTCTCTCTCTTCCTCTCTCTCTCTCTCTCTCTCTTTGACAGGATCTGTCACCCAGGCTGGAGTGCAGTGGTGTGATCACAGCTCACTGCCGCCTTCAACTCCTGGGCTCAAGCGATTCTCCTGCCTTAGCCTCCCAAAGTGGTGGGTTTACAGGCGTGAGGACAGTGCCCAGCCAAAAATCTCACTATTTCAGAATGGAGCTTGCAGGAGAGAGGGGTCAGGAGGTAGAGCCAGAGGCCCTTACTTAATTAATAAAAATTCTGCGCTAAAGAATTTTGTTTTTACTTTATTTCTTTTGAGTAAATACAACAAAAACTAAGCTAATAAAAATTCTTTAAGCAGAAGTTCTGCTGGAATATACTTTAATAAGTGTAAAAAATATATAATATGTGCCCATTAAGTGCTTTTTAAAGATTGCCTAAAAAGAGAATTTCCTTTAGAGTTTCTATATAATTAACTAAATTGGTACATTAAAAAAATTGCAATTTCACAAAGTCTGTGTTAGTGGATTAAGATCAATGAGGTTTTATGCCTGATGCTCCCTTGCTGTTACAGGGCTTGCTAATTTTCCTAACAGATATGGTCTCTGTGGCACGGCGATGGTATTTCAAACATAGGTTAAAATTAAGAGTAATAGGAGTAATTAATCATAAGGGTTTTTTTTTTGCTTACCTTTTTTTCAAGTTTGTGCCTTAGGTCCATGAAATCGTAAGTTTATTTTACCTTCTTAAATTCAGATAAGCCAACTATTTCTCTGTTTGTTTTTCTTTTCAAAAATCTTATCTTCTCAAAGAAATATAAAGAGAATTGCCTACATTATATTCAGGGTCTAAGATCTGGGGTCTTCATTTTCTCACCACATCCTTAACAAAACCACCACCAAGCACCTCCCTATTTCCCCAAAACAAAACTTTTATGGGCATTTAGGAGGTTTCTAGGGTCTGTCCAATAGAACCTTCTGCAATGATGGAAATGTTCTACATCTGCTTTGTCTAATACAGTAGCTCTTGCCACTTGTGGCTATTGAGCATTTGAAATATGACTGATGATAAATGGAATTTTTTATTTCAATTAATTTTAATATTAATAGCCACATGTGGCTACTGGCCACTGTATTGGATAGTCATACTAGCTACACTGTTTCGAGACAGTGTACTTAAGAAATAGAATTCTGTATAAGCTTAAGACTGTCCCTTCCGCCTTCCTCTCCCCTTCATCTCTCCCATCCTCTGTCTATCCTCCCTTAAACCTGCACTAAGTACCTACCACCTGCAGGCACTGTGTTTGGCACTGGGGAGCAGAGACTAAATACAGCCTCTTTAGGAATCAGCAAAGAAAAACCAAAACCAATTCTAGGAACCAGCAAAAGTTGGGAAGACAGTGACAAGTTGTAGGAAGAACAGGTATGCAGTCAGTGCCCAGTGAAAAAATATATTCATATCTCGGGTACCTATTTTTGCCCAATCCTATTTTTCTTGTATGCTAAAACTCACCAAAATATTCATCAAAAGTAGCCCAGTAAGGTTTATCAAAAAAATTTAATGAAAGATTGGTGACTTTGAGATCCTAAAAATGTGGAGTGAGAGAAGTCATGAGGAAACAGAGAAATGGGAACAAGAGGAACTGGGGGTTAGTCGGGGATAAGTGGATGGGGAGGCTCCAGCTAGGGGCATTACTTGGTGGCCTTAAATGGGTTAGGATGGTGAAGGCCAGGGAGGAGCTGCTACAGGAAGGATTCAGGGCATGAGGATGGGAGAACCTAGAGAAGGGCATAAGTACCTAGGTCCCAGTTTGTCTTGGCCTAATAATTATGCCTGGAAACCTAGGCAGGAAGGATCTCAGCTTTTTTATTTACATAGTTGCCAACAGCGGGTTCTGGGTTGGACCCAGAATAAAGGGGAAATAAGAGATTAAGAAGATAACGGCATGTTGGCCAGCCAGGCTGATGGAAGCCCGGGTCATGTTCATGATTGTCTCTGGAATGTACTGGGCTCTCCAACTGTGATTAATGCTATATATAGTGTCTGTCCCAGTCTTGCAGTGCTGTCCTTGATCCTACACTCCAATGTATGTCTGAGTGTGACATTACTAACGAGTCATCTACGAAGAGGGCAGATGAACTGTTCTGCCTTGGGCACATATTAGGAATGAGGGAATAAAAAGGAACAATCTGAATTCCAGTGACTAAGTTAAAGAAGGCACTTCCAGAACTTGAGCAGTGGCAGTGAAAGAAGCGGGGAGTCTAAGACAACAGATGTCCTGTTGGAGGGTTGCTAGGCACTTAGGGTTCTAGCTGTCATTCGCTTATTCTATTACTGCATTCATTTATTCATTTATATCTGTTCAAGACCTTTAATATTCATTCCAGAGACTGTGCTAGGTACTGTGGACACAGTAGGGAAGAAGACTTACGATGCAGAGGGGCAGAAGGATGTTAAATAATTATAAAAAGTACAATAATTGATTTATGTTTCTGATATATGCTGTGAAGAAGAGTTACAAGGTGCATTATATAGGAAACTGACATAACTTGGAAATCAGGGTGACATTTTCTGAAGATGTGATGCATTAGCTGAAGAGTTATGCAGGACAGGGTGGGAAAGAAGAGCATTTTAGGCAGAGGGAACAATACACTGTACTCTTCCTTCCTGGCACCTTTTGCACCTGGTATTATGTAGCCATTTATTTAATTACTGGTTGATTCTCTGTCTCCCCATCCAGACTACCCACTCCAAGAGGTCAGGGGGTGTATTGGACCTGGTTACTGCAACATGTTCAGTGTTCATCCTAGTGCCTGGCATATGTGAGGTCTCAGTTAGAACCTATTGAATGTACATGTGTGGAAGCTCAGAAGGAATTTGGAGCATTTGAGAGTCTACAAGGAGGTCATTGTTGGTGAGCACAGAGTGGGGGGGTTGAGAGGTTCAAAATAGGATGGAAAAGTTACCCTGGGCCTTGTGAGCCACATGGAGGATTTGGGGCTCTATTTCAAGAGCAATGGGAAATGACCAACAGGTATTAAATAAAAAGTGATGAGATCAGATTTGTAGTTTAAAAATAACATTCTGGCTGCTGTATGAAGAGTAGGTTGGAAGGGAGCAGGAGTGGGCACAGGAAGATCATTTGGGTTGCTTATGTAGTGGTCCAGCAAAAATATGATGGCATCTTTGACTAGGAAGATGAAAAGAGATGGACGGACTCAAGAGGTTAGCTAAAAAGACAACTGCAGACCAGGCACGGTGGCTCACGCCTGTAATCCCAGCATTTTGGGAGGCTGAGGCGGGTGGATCACCTGAGGTCAGGAATTCGAGACCAGCCTGACCAACATGGTGAAACCCCATTTCTATTAAAAATACAAAAATTAGCCAGGCATGGTGGCACGCACCTGTAGTCCCAGGTACTCCAGAGGCTGAGGCAGGAGAATTGCTTGAATCTGGGAGGGGGATGTTGCAGTGAGCTGAGACCGTGCCACTACACTCCAACCTGGGTGATGGAGCGAGACTCTGTATCCAAAAAAAAAAAAAAAAAAAAAAAAGACAATTGCAAAATGGTCAAAGGATCTGAGTAGACATTTCTTCAAAGAAACTATGCAAATGGCCAATGAGCACAAGGAAAGATGCTCAACATCATTAACCATCAGGGAAATGCAATTCAAAACCACAGTGAGCTATCACTTCATAACCACTGGATGGGTAGAACTGAAATGACAGATTATAGCGTTGGTGAGGACATGGAAAAATTGGAACCCTCAAACACTGCTGGTGAGAATGTATAATGTTGGAGCCACTTTGGAAAGCCATCTGGCAGTGCCTCAAAGTGTTCAACATTGAGTTACTATACGACTCAGTAATTCTGCTCCTAGGTATACACTCAAGAGAAATGAAAACAGATGTCTACACAAGCAGCTGTACACAAACAGATGTCTACACAAGCAGTTGTACACAAATGTTCATAGCTACATTATTCATAATAGCCAAAAATGGTAACAATCTAAATGTCCATCAACTGAAAAATGGACGATAAAATATGGTATAGCTATACAGTGAGATATTATAAGCAATAAAAAGGAATAAAGTATTGATACATGCTACAACATGGATTGACCTTGAAAATATATGAAGTGGAAGAAGCCAGGCACAAAAGACCACATATTGTATGATTCCATGTATATGAAATGTCCAGAATAGGCAAATCTGTAGAGGCAGAAAGTAGATTAATAAAAAGGCAGAATAGAAGGAGAAAACGACAAATGAGAAGGACACAGGAAGGGGGGATGAAAAACCATAAAAGGGAAAATTTAACTAATAAATCTGAATATTTTTCAAGTTTGTTTTCAGGAACCTGGCAAAGTGGTTCCCTACATGGAGCCTCTAGTTTGGGGACAGAAAATTGAGGTTTTGAGAAAATCCCCTTAATAGCTATAGGTTGCTTATTTAAACCACTGTCCAGTGGAGGAAACAATTTTGAGCCTTCCTAGAAGCACTTACACTTTAAAGACCCTCCTGTCTGCTGTGTCATTAGGGGACCAGCATGGCAGCCATTAGATTAATTTAATAGACTTTTATATAGCATTTATCAGCATCCGTATGGCAGCGATATCATACAGAAATGCCGGCAGGGGATGTGCAAAGCCTGTAACTAGTGAGAGTGAGATCAGTGGGGAGCATGAGGGAGCTGAAGGCCCCTGATTCGTGTTAAATAGTAATATCTTCCCTGGGGTCACAACGCCACCGCAGATGAGAGGGTCTTTAAAGTTTAACTGCCCTCACTGGAGAAGCTGGCAGTTTTATCCCCAGGGCAAGCCATCAGAGAGGGGACAAAGCAGTGTTAGGCAGGCTCATGGATTAAAAAGAAATGTCTTTCTATGAGTGGCACGTGTAATATGTGGATTTTGGTTAATCCCTTTTCTGTCCTGAGGCCTGGAGATGCTCTGTGATGTTTATGTGACCCGAGGAAGGGATGGGGAAGCAACAGGGGCTCCTGGAGTGGAGCAGTAGGATCTGAGATTGCCAGGATTTCAATTTAAAAGGAGACCAGGCTCCAGAGGCCAGAGACATCTGTGAAAGGAGAGGAAAGGCAGGAAGGAGTCAGTGAAAAGCGAGTGAGGCTGAGTTAGGATGGGATGGCCAGCAACAGGAGTTAGAGGTGGAAGGTGTGAAGCTTTCTGGATGGAAGCTGGTCGGACAGGGGCCTTTGGAGCTTCAGGAATTACCTGGCAAAAGTTGAGACTCAGAAATAGCTCAGGTCTGGAGAGCAAAACAGAAGGGACCTGTTACCTCGGCAGCCACAGAATCATTGGTTCTTGAGGATATCTCAGAGGTCATCTGGTTAAACCCTAGGTCTACAGAGGTGACACATCCCTGAGCTGTTAGGGGCACGAATCCCCTAGTCCAAGTCCCGACTCTGGCAAACATGAAGGTGAATGGGACCTCCCAGGAAGCAGGTTTTCTGGCCTCAGCAATTCTGTAGTGAGAGACAAGCGAAGCACCATGGTGGCCCAGTACTAACTCCCTACTCACCGTTCGGAAAGGATCTGGGGCTCAGTGTCCCTAAAAGCCTAAACTCCATTCACGTCTGAGATGTGAGAAACACAGCACTCAAAGGGAAATGAAAATTCAAGATATGCTGGAAGGAAAATAAATTTCTCAAATAAGACCCAGTGCCTAAGACTACCACCACTGCACATTTCCAACAAGGCCTCGCTCAGCGTGGAGATGTTTCCTCCCTAAGACTGCGTCACCATTATGCCCTGCATGGAAGAATATCTCAACTGAGCTTAAATTCCAGCTCTGGGCCTTTAGTGCAGATCCTGGGAAGACTAACTCTGCAATTTTTTTTCCCTCCTCAGATATCCCCCCAAGTCTCTGCTATCATCTTTGCCAACATGACACACTAATTCCAGGAACCTAATTTTTTCCAGGAATCGCTGAGAGTGCTTTTGTTTCCCAAATTTTGTGGGTAGGAAGCTAGTGCAAAACTATATGTCATATTATATCTTTGGATTCTCTAAAAAGATGGCATTATGCGAGACTTTGAGGCTTGAAGAAACTGTATCCATCCCAATGAGAGGAAGGTGAGCATCGCTGCAGAAAGAAGCTGAATCCCCTCCCTGCCCCTCACCTGAGTTTTTGTTTTTTGAATCAAGAACTCTCTAATTTCGACTTAGGAATTTTGGGCTTGGGACTCATAAGGGCAACATCATTTGTTTAAAAATTTGTTTTCTTTCGACTTTCATTTACAAGAGGATTTAGTCCTTGAATTTAAATTTCTCCCCAAGAATTTAATAATAAAGAATCATTTTTATTATTGGAATATGTTCATGTTGTCAGTAAATCTAATTTCAGAACCTCTGATGAGCTGTATTGGATGATGTATTTTGGTATGGAAAACAAAAGAGAGAGTGAATTTTCAGCCTTAGATTAATGCCCTATTTGAGATTTTGATTCATGTGCTGGTTAGATCTACTTGTGAACCTTGCGGTGGGTAAATCTGCACTTTCACCTGTAGACCCAGGAGGGTCCCCAAAGGAGCAGTGGTGGGTGGTTACTGGGGTACTGCCTCATGGAAGTGGAAACAACACTGACTCAAGGATACTGTTTTCCTCAAATAGCAGCCCTAGCTCCTCTCTGCCCTATGTGAGTGGTGAGTTTGGGAACAGGCTCTTCTCTCTTGGGCTCCACCTGCCTGCTGAGAAGGTACACTCTACTATGCATGCACAGCCACAGGTAAGTGTGGCAAAGCAAGTCCTGTCCATGCAGAGGATACTGTGTGCCCCATCACTACCCATGGCTGGTGGATTGGTTGAATTCAAGGAAGCAGAGTCCACTAGCTGGCCCACTTGGTCAGACATTGGGGCCACATCCTCTAGCACAGCTTTGGATCAGGGATCCCCATCTGTCTGACTCACATGTCTATCTTTTGTTCTCTTTTCTATAGAAAAATCATAGTGTGTACATTGCTTGAATGATCCTTTTGGGTTTGGCTGTTACTCACAGATGAAGGAGACATTTCCAAGGTTGTAACCAGAGTCATTCTAAGCACAGTCCTTGCAGCAGTAGAGACAATCCCAATGACTACAGGAAATCCTCAACTCTCATCCAGAACCTGTAAGCTCAGGACATGCATCATAGGAAGGATGTGAATTGCTGAAGTGCTTCCATGGTAGACTTTTGCTCCCTGCCTACGTGGGCAAGAAGCTGTAGACTCTGGGATAATTTGGACGATCCCAGCACGGGTATACTCCATTCTGCTTCATGGCACTTACCAAGGCTGGAGAGAGACCACACCCATCCCTTCTGTTTTCCATTGCATTCCCTTCCCCAAACTTTCCATCCAGAAATTCTTCTTTGGTTGACCCTGCCACATTGTATATTCTTGTTTTCCCCCCATGATGCATTTTATTTCAGTATCCTTAGATTCCTAATAAATCGATTATTTAAACATAGACAATGTCTAGATTAATTTCCTACATAAAAATACAAATTCTAGGGTTCCTATGACATCTTTTACAAGGTGTGGTCTAGTCTTCTTATACTCTATGTTGACAGTTTTCATTTCAACAAAAATTTAGGTGACTGCTTACTCTGTACATCTCAGTGTTTCTGGCATTGTGTTAGGTGTGGGACACAGTGAAATGAAAGTCACAAGCCCAGTTGTCAAAGATCTCACTCTCTTGAGGGCAAAGAGTAAGTAAAACAGGATTAGAGAACAGTACAATGAGTGAAAGAATGGAGGTATAAAGGGGTTGTAATTTGTGTATAGAGGCTAAGGGGGAGGGCATTAAGCTTAGGGAAGACAGTGCACCCTACCTGGTCCAGTGGGTTGTATTACATGCAAACGATCAAGTTTCACTGCATATTCGATTTTCACATTTCACGTATGTCATGATTTTATACATACTGCAATATTCAGAACCCAATATCTTGCTATTGGATTTGCTGAGAATATAACAAAAGCCTACAGGAAAGAGATGTTTTTGAAGCAGCTCCCCTGGTGTCCTTTGGTTTTCTTTCCGCAGACACATAGTGGCCAGTGACTGCAGGTGTGAGGAACCTCATCAGCTGCAAAGAGTAGAGAAACTCCTTCCACTTTCCTCTAGGAGTGGTGGTGCAAATGGTTGTTATCAACATAGTGGGAAACATTGCAACCAATGCTTCTCATGCTTTAACATGCAAATGAATGACTTGGGGATTTGTCAAAGGCAGGTTCTGATTCCAGTAAGTCTGAGATTCTGCACTTCTAACAAGCTTTCAAGAGATGCTGATGCTGCTGGTCCTTAGATCACACTTTGGGTAGCAATAGTTGAAGCATGTGTAAACTAATAGGATGCATATATACAATTTTCCTGTTTCCTTGGATAACTGCCCTGTGGGGCTTTATGTTCTGATCATCAGGACTCCCTTCTGAATGCCAGAAGCCTTCCTGAAATAGGCTTTAGGTGCTCTCAGCCTTTATAGGGAATGACCAAGGATGGCCAATCAAGCACCCCTTCTTTCTCCCAAGACTCACCATGTTCCCTGTGTCATTCATGGGGTGCCTACAGGAACTGCCACTTTCTAAAATATCACTAATGTTATCTCCTATGCAGATGAGGAAACTGAGGCACAGAGTGACAGTTTCTCACCAGGCTAGGATTTGAACCCAAGTAGTCCGGATCCAGAGCCCAATACTGTGCTTTTCTGCCTTTCAACTATAATGCTCTGACCACGGATGACTCACCCACCCAAGGTGACCCCTGCTTTAAAGAAAACAAAAGGCCAAGCATGGTGGCTCATGCCTGTAATTCCAGCACTTCGGGAGGCTGAGGCCTCGGGCGGATCACCTGAGGTCAGGAGTTTGAGATCAGCCTGGCCAACGTGGTGAAACCCCATCTCAACTAAAAATACAAAAATTAGCCAGGCATGATGGCAGGTGCCTGTAGTCCCAGCTACTCGGGAGACTGAGGTGGGAGAATCACTTGATCACCGGGAGGCGGAGGTTGCAGTGAGCCAAGATTGCACCATTGGATTCCAACCTGGGTGACAAAGAGAGACTCTGTCTCAAAAAGAAAAGAAAAGAAAACAAACAAAGAAGTTATATTGAGCCCCGTGGAAGGGTGTTACCTTTCCTCTGAGACCTGAGTTCTTTCTCGTTTCTTCTTCTTTTTTTACAATCTGGAACTAAACCAGTTAAAACATTCTCACACACAAACTTGACATCAATTTAATATTACATTTATTTTCTTTTTTTTTTTAATTTTTTTTTTATTTTTATTTTTTTTTGAGACGGAGTCTCGCTCTGTCTCCCAGGCTGGAGTGCAGTGGCGCGATCTCGGCTCACTGCAAGCTCCGCCTCCTGGGTTCACGCCATTCTCCTGCCTCAGCCTCCCGAGTAGCTGGGACTACAGGTGCCCGCCACCACGCCCGGCTAATTTTTAGTATTTTTAGTAGAGACGGGGTTTCACTGTGTTAGCCAGGATGGTCTCGATCTCCTGACCTCGTGATCCACCCGCCTCGGCCTCCCAAAGTGCTGGGATTACAGGCGTGAGCCACCGCGCCCAGCCTACATTTATTTTCTTCTATCCCTAAAGAACTCTTTAATCCTTCAAAGTAAAAAGAAGGAATTGGAAAAAACAACTGTATTAGCCTGCCCTGGCTCCCATAACAAAATACCACAGTCTGAATGACTCAAACAATAGAAATGTATTTTCTCACTGTTCTGGAGGCTGAAATCTGAGATCAGGGTGCAGGCATGGCTGGTTTCTGATGAGGGCTCACTTTCTGGCTTATAGATGGCCGCCTTCTGTGTCCTTACATGGCAGAGAGAGAAAGAGATCAACAGAGAGAGAAAGCTCTGATATCTCTCCTCCTAAAGGCACTAATCCCATCATGAGGACCCCACCCTCATTACTTATTTAAACCTAGTTATCTCCCAAAAGCCTCATTTCCAAATATCATTGCTTTGGGGGTTGGGGTTTCAGTTTTAGAGAGACAAAATTCAGTCTGTAGTAACAACCCAGGGATGGTCAGTCTTCTGTATGCTCTGGGTCCAGAAAAGCTTGTCCTCTTCAGAGCGGTCACTGTGTCTCAGAGCAGGACAGAAACAATGTGGGGAGTGGCACGTGTGACAAGGGACATCTCACAGGACCTTATTGGAAAGTCCCATGGGCTCTAAGATGTGAGTTGAGGGTGGAGTGGGCAGCATGTATCTGTGGTAGGGGCGATAATATACTTTCTACTAGTTTTACAAGTGGAGAACAATTATTTGGAGTGGGCATCTGGAGGCATATCTTCCTGCCTCCCAGATTCCATCTTCTCAGCTTAGTCAAAATTAAAATAACCTAGCCTGAGGGAAAAAGCATTCTGCAAGACAGCCTACACAAGAAATGAATGTTTTCTTAATCAATTTTGCTGAAAGGAAGAATTGGGATTGGCATAAAAAGCTGGATTTGGTGAGACAATTAGAAAATGAGGAATTGGAGTTTTTCTACATGTATTTTGCACAAAATTGAGGGTGGACAGGGGATCTCTTCCACCATGTTTCCCTAGAAACTCAGAGTTTGGAAATAGTGCCCTACAGCTGTGATCTCACCTGGACAAGTGGGTATCTTCCCCAGGAGTTTCTGGGTTTGGGATGAGAAAGCTGGGAGAGTCTTTCTAGTGACAGAAGCCATAAGATGAAAAAGTTTGGGCTGTTGGCAGCCATGTCTGCAAGTCTTCAGACAGATGGACTGAATGGAGAAGAAGGGGTTAGAGATGGAGGTTCAGAATGGCCTGAATTATGCCTCGCCCCTGCCTCCCACCCCACCTAAAAAATTTATGTTTAAGTCCTAACACCCAGGACTTCAGAATGTGACTATATTTGGAGACAGGGTCTCCAAAGGGTTAATCAAAGTGAAATGAGGTCATCAGCGTGGACCTTCATCCAACCTGACTGGTGTCATATAAGAAGAGGAGATTAGGACACAGACATGGAGACCACATGAAGAAACAGAGAAGACAGCCACTTACAAAGGAGAGAGGCCTCAGAAGAAACCAGCGCTGCCAACACCTCTATCTTGGACTTTGAGCCTCGCCTCTAGAACAGTGAGAAAATAAGTTTGTGTTGTTTAAGTCACCCGGTCTGTGGTATTTGTGATGGCAGCCCTAGCAAACTAATATGACCCCGATCTAAGAGCTTCTGAAGCCTAAGCACATTCCTGTTCTTGGAGTCCATGAGACAGCTCACTAGCCCAGTGATAAATTCCTGATTTCTCCAAGCGATTTGATGATGCATCACTTAAATTACATGGCTGTCTTCTTCCTGTGTGTCTTGATATCATACTCCCTTCTACATGTGTGTCTCTGTGTCCAGTTTCCTATTTACATAAGGACACCCATCATATTGCATAACGGCCCACGCTAATGACTTAATTTTGACTTGATTAGCTCTGTAAAGACTTCCTGGCTCTTCCTTCCTTTCTTTTCTTTTTCTTTTTCTTTCCTTTTTTTTTTTTTTTTTTTTTTTTTTTTTTGAGACAGGATCTCACTCTATAGCCCAAGCTGGAGTGCAGTGGCGTGATCTCGGCTCTCTGCAACCTCCACCTCTGGGGCTCAAGTGATTCTCATGCCTCAGCCTCCCAAGTAGCTGGGACTACAGTTGTGTGCCACCATGCCCAGCTAAGTTTTTGTATTTTAATAGAGATGGGGTTTCACCATGTTGCCCAGGGTGGTGTTGAACTCCTGAGCTCAGGCAATCCACCCGCCTCGACCTCCCAAAGTGCTGGGATTATAGGCGTGAATCACTGTGGCAGGCCCTAGCTCCTCTTTTCTTCCTTCCTTTCCTTCCCTCCCCTCTCTCCTTCCCTCCCTCTTTCCTTCCCTCCCTCTCTCTTTCTGTTCTCTCTCTCTCTCTCTCTCTCTCTCTCGCACCTGTGTGTGCCCATGTGCGCGCATAATAGGATCTCATGTTGCCCAGGCTGGTCACAAACTCTTGGGCTCAAGTGATCCTTCTGCCTTAGCCTCTTGGGTAGCTGGGACTATAGGCACACACTACCGCACCTGGCTTTTTTTTTTTTTTTTTTTTTTTTGGTAGAGATGGGATCTGGCTCTGTTGAACAGGTTGATCTTGAACTCTTGGCCTCAAGCTATCCTTCTACCTCTCCCAAGTGCTGGGATCATAGGTGTGAGCCACTGCATCTGTGGTACTGGGGGTTAGGACTTCCACGTATCTTTTTTGGAGGTCACAATTCAACTCATAACATGGACTCCTCCTTCCTGGACTGACTGGCTTCCTGGTATTTTGGAAAGATGGCAGTGAGACTCAAGAAAGAAAGGTCTCGATGATGTGGCACCCAGTTTGAAAGACCACAGGCTGTGCAGGATCTGAGCGGCCATATCAACAGGTTACTGAGGGCCAACCTATGGACTGTGATGCTTTCTCTGTGCACTACAACCCCAACCCCCAGATGCCCTGACACCCTGGAGATTTAGGACAGTGGCACTAACATGGCACATAGGGCATACTTACCTCACAAAGAAGTGAGGTTTACTGTTGAAAGTTCTGAGAGATAATTAAAAAGGTATGTTTCTTGTATACTTAAGCATGTGCACCAAGATTTCTGCCACTGAACCTCTGACCAGTGCCCCCGCCACTAGGCCTGTCATTAGTGTCTGTACCTCTCTTTTTGCTCCCACCCTCAACAAGCCAAATGCTGATCATGCCAGCAGTTGTTTCCTAGCACATGTTTATCACTGACTGCTTGATTTTTCTCCCCTCTAAAGTTCTTTTTGTTCAATACTACCAGTATCGATATTAATAAATGTTATATTAAAAAAGCCTATTGCATTTGTGAAAGAAACAGATGGTGAACTCTCATAAATAACTTGCCTGGTCATTGTATCTTCTTTTTATTTCTCTCCTTCTTTCCCTTTTTTTAAAAAAATCTTTTATTTGATGTATACTGCAGACAGAAGCAAAGGGAAAAAATACGTAGAAAAGAATATGATTTCATAATCATAGAAGGAATTGTGTTCAGAGATAGAGAACATGCAGTAATTTTCTATAGTGAAAAGCAATTTCCTTCAAACATAAGCCATAACTTTTTACCCTGTTCACAATAATTTTGCAGTTTCCACATTTCCCTGGGAAAATAACCCCCAATTTCCTGACCTTGCTTAAAAAGTTCAGTTTGGGAAAGCAGCTCCTGAGTTCATCCCCAGTCACTGGTTTATGGGAGGAAGCTTCATTCTGCAAGAAATAAACAGCTGGAGGTGCCCTAGGCCATGGTCTCAAACCCCTTACATGTCTAATTGGCTGTGTGATCTCAGAGAGGAAATAAACGAAGGGCTTCAGTTTTGCTTTATCTCATCAGAAAACACTAATGTAAAAAATCAAGTATGCATTGTTCTCTTCAGTTGTTCCTTTATCAAATATTGAGTGCCTACTATATTTGAGTTTATAGCTCAGCTGGGAAGACAAGCAAAAATGTGAAATTACAACCTAGATAAATGCTAAGAAACAGAGGTTAGGAGTGCATACAAGGGGAATTTGAGCTAGTTAGGGATTCAGGGAAGACTTCTCTAAGGAAGGACCCTGCATGCTGTCGTCTTAAAGACTGAAAGATGGGGTGCAGACTGGTGTGTGATGGGCTGGAAGGTAGATAGGGCCAGCATGTGCCCATGCAGAGCTTTCCAGACCATGGTAAATATTTGGTCTTTATTCCAAAGCAGTGACTGGGGAGCATGTTTTATGTGTGTGTGTGTGTGGGAGGGCAGGGGTGCGATTGTTCATCCACATCAAGTCCCTGGTGACAGATGTCATGATAAAAAGTGAGTCTCGGCCAGGCACAGTGGCTCATGCTTGTAATCCCAACACGTTGAGAGGCTGAGGCAAGCAGATCTCTTGAGCTGAGGAGTTTCAGACCAGCCTGGGCAACATGATGAGACCCCGTCTCTGCAAATAATACAATTAGCTGGAAGTGGTGGCATGCGCCTGTTGTTCCAGGTACTCAGGAAGCTGAGGTGGGAGGATTGCTTAAGCCCAGGATGTCAAGGCTGCAGTTAGCAGAGATCACGCCACCGCACTCCAGCCTGGGCAACAGAGTGAGACTCTGTCTCAAAAAAAAAAAAAAAAAAAAGAAGAAGAAAGAAAAAAGCGAATCTGTATAGTTCTTTGAGAGGTTAATGTTAAAGACAGTTTTTGGTTTATCAGATCCTTGGGTATGTTATTTGTTTCACAATGCATCCACAGAGAACCAGAGCTGAATTGTAATTAGTATATAGGCCATCTGTAGCCACAAGATTGTAAAGGATGATACAATATTTATTAAAAATATTGATAGACAACTAGATAGTCATGTAGATTAGCTGGAAGGATGCATATCAAAATGTTGTCTCCTGGTTAAGGGATTTGTTGGTGACTTTTGATTTTCTTTTTTGGTACATTTTATATTTTTCAAGTTTTCTGGAAGTAATTTTTTTAAGAACTCCCTAAAAATATAACTGAGTGTCAGAATCACCTTCAAGGCACCAGGCATGCATGCCCTTTTTATTTGGGAATTGAACAGTATGGGATCAGGTTACTGTGAGGCAGGGGCTTCAAAAGAATAAAAAACACTGGTGTGCTATAGACCAAATTATGTCTTCCCCAAATTCATGTATGGATGCCCTAACTCCCAGTATGGCTATATTTGGAGTAAGTAAGTAATTAAAGATAAATAAAGTCATAAAGGTGGAGCCGTGATGTGATAGGTTTAGTGTCCTTATAAGAGACACCAGAGAGCTCTTTCTCTTTCTCCCCACCATGTGAGGTTGCATGAGGAGGCACCATCCATGAACCCAAAAGCAGGCCCTCAGTAGAAACCCAATTAGCTAGCACCTTGATCTTGAACTTCCCAGCCTCCAGAACTGTGAGAAATAAATGTCTGTTGTTTAAGCTACACAGTCTAAGGCATTTTTAAAAAGCAGCCCAACAGACTAAGATGGATGCTTAAATTCCATGGCCACAGTTTTTCTGAAAAGATGTCACAGAAAAGGAGAAATGTACGCTGCATCTTGTTCAATTTTATTACATTTCATGTTCCTTTTGTGATGAAAAAAAAATGCTACCATCTAACGCCTACCAAAAAAATCAACAGATCCTCACAAGAAGCATTTGAAGTATGGGAGCATGTCTAAATGTACATTTATGTTCATGTAATGCTTGGAGAGACATAAACACTGGCCCCAAATAAACTCTGAGCCAAGTTTTATCCACAGAGACCGAAACAGGATTTTTGCACTGTGCTGTGTGCTGAAGGGTCTTCAGGCTTCTGAGAGTCAGAGAACTTCTTTGTTCTGTAAGAAGAGCAACATTACAGGGGCTTCAGAGATGGGAGGAGGCTCTTCCCCAGGCAGAAGCAAAGAGTCTCAGGGGAAGGGATGTTAAAGCCGTTCTGAGGTATGGATAGGAGTTCACCGAGTGGGTGAGGAGAGAGAAAGTTCTCTTGTGAGTTTATGAGAGCAGGAACCAGGTCTTCTTTTTCTCAGTGCCTGGTACCTCCGTGGTGCTTTGTGGAGTGTATGAATAGAGGAGCACAGAGGTCAGATAAAGCAGTATGTAGAAAGGTCCTGGGGCCAGAAGCAGTGTGAGATGTTTGAAAGATTCTAAACTGTCTGATATTGTTTGTGTACGTGTGGGGCGTGGGAGCAGGGTGGGGTAGTGAGGGGGGCGAGAGGATGGCTGGAGTAGAGGGAAGTGGAGCACAAAGGAGGTGAGGATGGAGAGATAAACAGGGGTGGGATCATGCAGGGCCTGTATACTGCTCTTGGAAGTCCAGACTCGGCTGTGTGGGCAATGGCATCGTAGATTTGCCAGCAGGTGGCAGAATCAGAGTGGTAAGTGGGTCTTCAGATCTTAGACATGCTTCCTCCATTTCCTTCCAACGTAGTTCTCTTTATCTATCATGTAACTTCGCAAGGAGGTGTCTGGCCTTAGAGGTCTGGGGTCACTGCCAGGCATGGGGATGCACCTGGGTGAGTTTTCCAACCCTCCCCACTACCCTGTCCTCAGGCAGAGCTGTAGAGGGGCAGGCCATCTTCTCTTTCCTTTTTAATTCTGTCATTCTCCCACACACCCATAATCCCCGCTGTTCATTTTCCTGAAACCGTGCAGCTCCTCTCTGAGTGGCATGTACCAATTTAGGGTTTGCTGGGTAGGAAACTGTACAAACTCTGAGGTGGGCCTGAGGCAAGGTGAAGGGAGGTTGTGTAGAGCATAGCCTGGAGGAGGAGCTGGGATCCCTGTCTCCCTGGAGCCGGTGGAGGATGCTGAAGAATGGCATCTGAAGCTGCCCTGAGAATGTTTGGGGATCATGAGAAGTTTATGAGCTCCACACACCTCCAGCAAAGAGCAACACAGAAGATGGGCTTTTGTGTGTTGGGCAAAGAGGACAGCAGGAGGCCAGGAGGCTGTTCTGAAGGATGGCAGTACCCTGAAGACTCATCACATACATTGGAAGTGTAATCCTACCTCCCTATCTCTGTGCCATACACACCCCCAACCCTCCAATACACCAGGCGTGATCCCATAGCCAGCTCCTCCCTTCACCTTCTGATGCCAGACTGGCAGAAACAGTAATAGGAGGCTCCCCACCATAAGGAACCCAACTGGAGTGAAAAACCCCAGCCCCACTGCTAGGCTATCAGGTGCCCGTGCAAACCAGACAGATACCCCTGCCTTGAGCCATTCTGTAGCCACCTGCTGCAAACAACCTGCATCACCACTTTTACCTATCCCCAGTGCTCCCCAACTGTGTTAGTCTTACTTTGCAAGTCCTCTGTCCAAAAGAGACTCTCTCAGAGGATCATCCTGTAGACAGAGAGATCCAAGATTAAAATACATTTTTAAAGGGCATCGTCAAGACTGCATGGAGAGAAATTGCATGAAAGACAAAAAAAAAAGCCCAAATCAAAGATGCAGTTGCCACTGGCTCTCTGTCTCTGTCAGACAGGTAACCGAATCTCACAATGAGGCCCCCGGATGCGTCCATGGGACACACTCTGTACGTGCCACAGATGGTTCTCACTTCATACATATTTCATCTGTTTGAGTGTGTGTGGTTTGGGGCAAATAAAAGCAAAGCGATTTTTGTGTCTCCAGCTCTGCCTTCAATATTTAGAGATTGTATTTCCACCAGAGCCTCTGAGATGTAAGTAAATGCAAACGATCCCCGCCAACGAGTGTTTGAGCTCTCTGTGGAGAGGGGGGCTCAAGGTTGTAGATTCCCATTAGCAAATTGGCATCTCATCCTCTCTTCTCCCCAATGGGCCCTCGTATGAAGCTGAAATGCCAAGTTATTTCCTCAGAGAAATGTTTCCCTCACATAGAGTCACACGTCCTCAACTGTAACTGACTATCTCTCTGCCAGCCTCCGTCTATGGTAACTGACATCAGATGAGCACATCACATGCAAAAGTGCTGGTGCCATAAATCTTTCAAAAGATTAAAGGGAGGCAGAGAATCAGGCACCAAAGCAGGGAATAGAAAGTATGGTGAATGACAAAGACAAAGGCTGTTGTGATTTTCTGTAAGATTAAGAAACTATCAGAAATGACCAGAAGTCCTGTAATCTGCCTGGGCCTATCCCATGCAGATCTGCTGACAGTGCTTATCAGTGCCTTCTGGTCTCCCAAGGAGATTTTTAAAAAAGAAGTCGAATAGAAACAGTCATTGCAAATATCTTTGTTTCCAAATATATTTCCTCTGAACATGTCAGATCTCATTCTGCCACCTCATTGCTTAAAAACCTCTGATGGTTGTCAGTGTTCACAGAAAAAAAAGCACAAATTTTTTAGCATGCAAGTCCTTTACCTAACAACTCATCATACTTTCCTGGGCTCCTTGTCAGCTGCTCACTTGTGTGTGAATTATATTTGACCACTTGGGACTCTCATGTATTTTAATATCACATGTCTTCGCTTATGCTGTTCCTCAGCTGGAATGCTGTTCCATGCATTCTGTGCCTGGCCTCCTCTGACCCATTCTTCACATCCAGACCCCTCTAGGAGAAACCACTGCAGGAGAACTCATGCTTGCCTATGCATGTTACAAAAGTCTTTATCAATTCCTCTATTATAACATTGTTAGACAACATTGTTACTGTTTGCCCACACTTCTCTCCTTTGCTGGACTCTGAGTTCCAGTCTTGATAACTGACCATATTCATCAAAGCCCTGGCACATAGTAGGGGCCCAGTGAGCATTTGCTGGACTGAATGGAATGGAATGTTAAAGAAGAGACATAACATCAAATCCATAAGTGATGGATAAGACGAAATGGTATGTTCTGACAAGATTTAGAATAGGCCTATATAGTGTATTAGTCTGTTTTCACATTGCTAATAAAGACATACCTGAGACTGCATTATATATTTATTATTGGGGAATAGGTGGTGTTTGGTTAAATGAGTTAGTTCTTTAGTGGTGATTTGTGAGATTTTGGTGCACCCATCACCCAAGCAGTATACATTGCACCCTATTTATACTGTTTTATCCCTCACCCCCTTCCCACCCTTTCCCCAAATCCCCAAAGTCCATTGCGTCATTCTTACATCTTTGGATCCTGTAGTTTAGCTCCCACTTATGAGTGAGAACATATGATGTTTGGTTTTCCATTCCTGAGTTACTTCACTTAGAATGGTAGTCTCCGGTCTCACCCAGGTCACTGTGAATGCCATGAATTCATTTATTTTTATGGTTGAGTAGTATTCCATCATATATATATATGATGAAATACATATGTGATGAAATATATATATGATGGTATATATATATATATATACTGTGATATATATATGTGTGTGTGTATACATATATGTGTGTGTGTATATATATATATAACAGTTTCTTCATCCACTTGTTGATTGATGGGCGTTTGGTTTGGCTCCATGTTTTTGCAATTGCAGATTATGCTGCTATAAACACGTGTGTGCAAGTATCTTTTTTGTATAATGACTTCTTTTCCTCCGGGTAGATACCCAGTAGTGGGATTGCTGGATCAAATAGTTGTTCTACTTTTAGTTATTTAAGGAATCTCCACACTGTTTTCCATAGTGATTGTACTAGTTTACATTCCCACCAGCAGTGTAGAAGTGTTCCCTGTTCACCACATCCATGCCAGCATCTACTATCTTTTCATTTTTTGATTATGGCCATTCTTGCAGGAGTAAGGTAGTATTGAATTGTGGTTTTGATTTGCATTTCCCTTATCATTAGTGATGTTGAGCATTTTTTCATGTTTGTTGGCTATTTGTATATCTCCTTTTGAGAATTCTCTATTCATGTTCTTAGCCCACTTTTTGATGGGATTGTTTTTATCTTGCTGATTTGTTTTAGTTCCTTGTAGATTCTGGATATTAGTCCTTTGTCAGATGTATAGATTGTGAAGATTTTCTCCCAGTCTGCGTGCGGGTTGTCTGTTTACTCTGCTGACTGTTACTTTTGCTATGCAAAAGCTCTTTAGTTTAATTAAGTCCCAGCTATTTATCTTTGTTTTTATTGCATTTGCTTTTGGGTTCTTGGTCATGAAATCCTTGCCTAAGCCAAAGTCTAGAAGGGGTTTTCCAGTGTTAGCTTCTAGAATTTTTATAGTTTCAGGTCTTAGATTTAAGTCCTTAATCCATCTTGAGTTGATTTTTATATAAGGTGAGGGATGAGGATTCAGTTTCATTCTTCTACACGTGGCTTGATAATTATCCCAGCACCATTTGTTGGAAAGGGTGTCCTTTCCCCACTTTATATTTTTGTTTACTTTGTCGAAGATCAGTTGACTATAAGTAATTGGGTTTATTTCTAGGTTCTCTATTCTGTTCCATTGTTCTATGTGCCTATTTTTGTACCAGTACCATGCTGTTTTGGTGACTATGGTCTTATAGTATAGTTTGAAATCAGGTAGTGTGATGCCTCCAGATTTGTTCTTTTTCTTATTGAGATTGGGTAATTTATAAAGGAAAGGGGTTTAACTGACTCACAGTTCCACATGTGTGGGGAGGCCTCACAATCATGGCAGAAGGCAAATAAGGAGCAAAGTCATGTCTTACATGGTGGCAGGCAAGAGAGCATTTGCAGGGGAATTCCCCTTCATAAAGCCATCAGATCTTGTGAGAGTTATTCACTATCATGAGAATAGCACAGGAAAAACCCACCCCCGTGATTCAATTATCTCCCACCAGGTCCCTCCCACAACACATGGGGATTATTACAATTCGAGATGAGATTTGTGTGGGGACACAGAGCCAAACCGTATAATATAGTTATAAGTAACTCTGAAGAAGAAACTGTAGAATTCTTAGGGTATAAAACCTACACTGTTTTGCTTGACTACTTACTTGTGTTGTTTATTAATTTAACAGTTGCTTATTTAAGGCCTAATATGTGCTAGGCATTGTTCTAGATACCAGGGATTCAGCAGCAAACTGAATAGATAAAAATTCCTGCTGTCATGGAACTTATATTTTAGAAGGCAGAGTGTAGTGGTTACAGTGGGCTCTGAGTTCAATTCCTAGTTTCATCACTTACTAACTGTGTGACCTTGGGAAAATTACTTTCCCTTCCTGTGCTTCAGTTTCCTCATTTGTAAAATGGAGATTAAAAATAGTCCCTACTTCATAGGGCTATTTGAACAATAAATACGTTAAACACTTAGAATAATGGCTGGCACATAGCATACACTGAACAAATCTTGGCTATTATTATCTAATAGTTTATTTTACAGCTGAGAAAACAGAGGTACAGACTTCGCATTTAGCTGTTGTTCTTATCTCTCACTCAGGTTGTCCCCAGAAGTAATGAGCTTGTAAACTCCTGTCTGCAGGCGCCTCTTTCCTTGTGCGTGTGTTCCACCTGGAACTCCACCCTCCATTCACTCCTTCTCCTCCCCGCCTGTCTCACCCGTGCCTTGATTGACACTTACTAGTCCTTAATATCTCAGCCTAGAATCATTCTGTTTGGGAAACCCAAGGATATAGAAATTGGAATGACTTAAAGGTGGGGTTTACTGCAGATTGCCCATCTAGATAAATTGACACCATATTTAGAGCTGAATTATTCAGGTGAGTTCTTCACCATGCATTAACCTTATTGGTCACCTTCATTTTCTCTAGGTCTAGCCAGAGGGAAATTCTGAGTAGTTTTAATCAGAATGAAAATCTTCTCTCGACAACCCAGCACAAAGTCTTGTCATTTACTACTTGTTTTTCCTTGAGCAAGTTATTTAGTTTCTCCATCTCTTGGTTTTATCATCTGCAGAATGGGGTTTAGTTGCACACAGAACTGCCTCATTAAGTCATAGTGAGAATTCAATGGCAGAGTTATGCAAAACCTTTAGTACGGTGGCTGGAAGATAGTAAACACTCCATAAATTATAACAATTATTATTATTTAACTTCTATTTTTTACAGAGTCCAGTTGTGGCCTTGTCTAATTACTTGACTCCATGGGATGGTATCTTATTGGCAACTTGAGCAGGAGAAAGCAGTGCAACAAATATCCTCCTTAATATTAATAGCCTCTTTAACTTCTCTAAAAGACTTCAAAACAAACAAATCAACTGCATTCTAACCCAAATTCCTTTCTTCCTCCCTTCAATAAACACTTTCAAGGAGAGTAGGGATATGATCCAGGTTATTCTGCAATAACAAACACTCTCCAAATCTCAGCAGCTCAAAACATCAAAGGTTTATTTCTGTTCATGATATGTGCCTGGGGTTGGCAAGGGGATTCTGCCCATTGAAGTCCCTCAGTGGCCCTAGGGAATGGGTGGCCATCATCTGAAATGTTGTTGTTGCCCCTGGCCAGAGGGAAAAGAGCTGTGGATCGTTTCAATCCAGCAATGAGGTAAGCACTTCAGCCTGGAGAGGGCATTCATCACTCTGCCCACCACTTACTGACCACACTTGTCGCCTGCCCCACCCAGGCCCAAGGAATCTGGCAGTGCAATTCCAGGAAGGGGGAGAACTGGGCATATTTGAACTACCATGGCAACCACAATGCAAAGCACTGTGCCAGGCACAGTAGAAGACACGATGATACATACCCTTCCACCTTGGTCCTCAGGTTACTTACTATCTGGCTGGAGGGATAAGGACAGCAGATGGTAGAACACAGCAGATGTGATTTCTGGGCTTCCAGCAGGATTCCTTTGAGTCTAGAGGATGAATGGAGTGATGAATTCCCATGGCCCTGCTGTGAACACTGAAAAAATTCATTACCAGGGGTCTGGCAGGGGCTGTAAAGATGTTATTTGGGAGATGAGAACCAGGGTAGTAATAGCTCATCATTTTTAAAGTTCTAGTGAAGGCTGTCATCACTGGCCCCATAATTTATTTAAACATCTATCTGTCTGTGTGAAGGGCCCAGTGAGGAGCAGATGGAATTCTGCCCTGGGAGAGCCTGGGAACCAGGGAGGTACATGCACAGCAGGGAGGGGATAAGACATGCCTGGGACACACTCACACTTGAGAGGATTCGTTTTCAGCATGATCCGGCCTTTCAACCACAGATGCTTATTGGGCACTCATTCAGTGCAAGAAAACAGTGAAGTCAACATGGGAAATACAGCAAAACAAAGGGCTTGCCCACCCTCAAGGTGCTTATAAGATATTAAGAGAGATAAGACAGAGATGCAGGGAAAATATCACCATCAAAACATAGTAATGATGAGTGCCTAAGTGAGTGATTTGGACACGTCCTACAGCAGCTACAGAGGAAAAGCAAGCTCCCCTGGTAAGAGAAGTCCAGGAGTGAAAAAGGAAGAGGTAAACTCTTTAGCCCTAAAAGATGGGTAAGTTTTTGGTTGATGGAGAAAAGGGACAACATGGGAAATGACGTGTGCAAAGGTGTTTAGAAAGGAAAATGAAAAGCCCAAGTAGAGTTTAACTAGAACAGGGCTTTGTATAGGTGAGTGGTAGTTAGAAAGAAAGGTTGGTGGGGCCGGGAGCAGTGGCTCATGCCTGTAATCCCAGCACTTTGGGAGGTCAAGGCGGGTGAATCATGAGGTCAGGAGCTCGAGACCAACCTAGCCAACATGGTGAAACTTGTCTCTACTAAAAATACAAAAACTTAGCTGGGCATGATGGCGGGTACCTGTAATCCCAGCTACTCAGGAGGCTGAGGCAGGAGAATTGCTTGAACTTGGGAGGTGGAGGTTGCAGTGAGCTGAGATCACGCCACTGCACTCCAGCCCTGGCGACAGTATGAGACTCCGTCTCAAAAAAAAAAAAAAAGAAAGAAAGAAAGAAAGAAAGAAACAAAGATTGGTGGGAAACACATTGCAGAAAAATGTAGTTCCCAGTGCAGAATTTATCCAAGGGGCAATGAGAGCCTTTGAAAGGATGCAAACATTTATGAAGCACTAACAATTTAACATTTATGAAGCACTAACCATTTAAGGGCCAATGTTAGACACCTTACATATATTAGCATATTTTAGCTTCTTCCCAACTCTCAGAGGTTAGCAGAAAATAACCCTATTTATAGAAGAGGAAATTGAGGCTCACAGGTCATCTGGTAATAAGGGAAAGAGCTGAAATTCAGACCCAGGACTATCTGGTGTTAAAGCTGTGCCTCTTCTGTCACACCACACTGACTGTCCACAAAGATTGTGGGTTGGAACATGGCATAGTTATACAACACATTAAGAAGATCAAGCAAACTGTGGCATAGAGAAGAGAGACTGCTGATGGGGAATTCGACAAGGAGGTGATTGTGAAAGTCCAGGTTTTGGTAAGGACTTGAATTGAGATGATGATGCAGGAAATGAGCATGACCATGAACAATAGGGGAGTCATAAGAAATTGCCAAATTGGGAGGAAAGACGGTGCCTTTGATTATGGACACAGTTAGTTTGAAGAAGACAGATAGCCAGGTTGTTATTTGGCAGTAGGAAAGCAGATTAGTGAAATGTTAATAGTTAGCAGCACAGGCACTGTGCAACCTTAGGCAAGCTACCTAACTGCCATAAACCTCAATTTCCCCTTCCTTAGGGATCTGTGTAAGGATTACTTGAGGTAACGCATGCACAGTATTAAACACAAAGTTTGAGAAACAGGAAGAGTGCTAGATTAGTGGGAGTAGACATTTTATTGGAGAGAGAGGGCAGAGCCCAGGAATGTGCCTTTTCCACGGTTATCTTCCTTGGCTTGGCAGGTGTTGCCTGGTGAGCCCTGGAAATGCTGCCTACAACTTCCATCATACAATTGTCCGATTGATCTTGGGCTTGCCCATTTGAACAGTGCGCTTGACTTTCGGCACCTGCACCTCCATGGTCGGGGAAGGAGTCTGATCTGCCTCATGGTGTAACGGGCATGGGATTTTCGGGCTTCCAGAAAGAGGAAGACACAAGTACCCTTCATTTCAGTCCACTGTGATTATGGAGCTGTTAAAACCTCTCCTGTGTATCATCAAATTACACTATCTTCACAGGGAGTGACTGAATGTTCTATGCAAAGTGAGAATTTGAGAGAAGAGACCCTCAAACCACAACCACCATCATCACCACAAGGTCACACAAACACTCCCTGTTCTTATCATACAGCAATATTATCTGATGCCAGAGAATTTCATAAACAAACTTGAATGGGCAATAAAAAGAAGCCCCCGCACTAGGCAGGCAATCAAATTTTTACATCTTAAAAGCCCCGATGAATTACATACAGAGTAACCAGGTTTGTCCTCATAAAAGTCATTCTGCTATCCTCAAACTCATCATAAAAAGATCTATATTAAAAATCAACATGATGATATCCATAAAAGATTGAAGCAAAAAAAAATGCAATGTTGATTCTCCCAGGGCCTAAGGCAACCCTGTCTTCAAGGCAGAGCTTCCATGAATGTCAGCATAAGTAAGGGAATCCATCAATTAGTTATTTCATAAAGCCAAGGAGTAACTGAAACCATATAGTTGTATATATGTTTAACTCTTTGGAAGCTGAAGAATGATCAAAACACATAGGTGAAAGTTTTACTGTTCTGTTAATACTGTCTTAATTTTGGTCCACCCCAACACCAAACAGGTCTTACAGGATTAAATTCTTACCAGCCTAAATATTTATTTTATCCACACAGTCTTGAATTATTTTTTCAAAATAAGACATTAGCTGTCTTGGACATTTCTTATTGCCACAATCAGCTGATTTTCCCTCTTGCTTTCTCTGTTTGTTCCCTTCCTTAAAGCCAAAGAGTTTGAATTTCTTTCCCTAGACCTGAGAGAGGTCTTGTACACTGGTAAATTGACACTGAACATGGAAGACATAGAAGCCACCTTCTTGGCCTCAACACACTTAACTTAAGAAGAGCTGTTGGGAAAGCTGTGGTGCAGCCTGTCTGTCACTGGCAGGGGGACAGGGCATGGCATCATGGGATATGGTTTCCAGGGTCATGCAAACAAGCATGGTAGAAATGATAACACCATGGGGCCTGAGCAAAAGCCTCAGCCTTATGGAATATTCCTTGTGGCACATGGGCCAGAACGTGCTATTTCATGGCAGGTGAAGACATTGGGGCCTAAAGACTTACAATGATCTGTGAAATATCAAAGCTCAACTTCTTAAAGTCTTCATTCCGTAATCTATAAAAGGGGGGCAACAAAATAAGGATGAAATGAGATTACCTGGAAAGCTATGGACTTCTTTTCATGTTCAACCATTGCCTAGCCCTGCCTGCCTCTCTGAACAGTGGTGAAGACACATTTCTATCCCAGTCCCATCCCCTTCTCTCCGGAGTCTTTCAGTGCTGCTCACCACCTCTCCTGCACCTCCTCTCACTTCTCCTCCAAGAAGCTGCAGTGAGGAAGGTGTCCATGTGGCAGAGTTTGGGTTGAGACTCAGCCAATGATACTAGACTGAACCCACTGGCCCCTGCTAGGGCCTCTCTATAATCATGGGAGTTCTGGGCTACCTGCACAAAGAGGATGGCATTCAGGGGAGGAAGGAGGCATGGCCGTGCCTGGACGCCTTCTCAGTGCTCACCTGGAGAAGAAGGCCTCCTCAGCGTTCCCCTCTCCACCACCCATCTTTGTTGCACACTCTCCTTTAAAACCAGAAGCCCTCCAACTTTCTTCCTCAAGCAGGGGAAGTAGCCTGGCAAGGGTAAGAATGAGGTTCTGAGTCAGGGGAGGCTGAGAGCAGTGGAGGGAGGATGAGAGTTTTATTCCATCAATGTTGGGGGCTGACTCCTTCGAAGAGGAGGCCTGTGCCTCAGAGCCGTGGGTAAGGTCATTTATAGAAACTTTGGTTTCTATAAACGGGGTGGGGTTTCTGGAGTGGCTCATATGTGCCACAGATCAAAGCTCGCACAATTGCCACCACTTCCTGGCTGACCCTTGACCTCTGGTTTGCAAGGCCAGGGCTGCCTCCCCCTCCTTCCTGACCAGTAGCAGGGACACTCCCTGAGGGCTGGTGCCTCCACACTGGTTACAGCCTCATCTCCAGCCTGCAGAAACAGGGAGGACTTTCAGTAATGAGAAACCTTCACATACCCTAAGTCCCAGGGGACAAGGTGGGAGACCCCTCTCTTAAGGTCCATCTTAGTTTGTGGTGATAACTCAGATCCAGGGGGAGAAACAAATTGGTCCATTCATCCCTATCCTTACCTTGGCATGGGAAACCACTACCCACAGTGCCCAACATTGGCCTTGGCATGCCTCACCCTTGTCTCAGCTGTCTCAGGCCATATCTTCTTGGTCATGCACTGGGAGACCCTCCCCTCCAAGTATGTCTTTTTTTAGTTTTTAATTTTATTAGTTTTGAACCCCCCAATGGTCTTTATCCTCCAAGTATGTCTGTCAAGTGCTGCCACCCAACCTCTGTTGGGGAAATGACAAACAACAAGTTTCTGCCTTCTGACTTGCCTACAGGGCCATAAGCAATTCCATCATGCTTGGGTTAGAGTGAGTGAAAACAGAACAAAATATTGGGATTTGATGTTACTGAAGAAAATCTATGTCCTGGAGCTGACAGATCTTGTCTGACAACTTTCCCAGAGGGTCTTTCTGGGTGTCATCAGTGGGACCTGGGCTTCTAAAACTGGGTGGGGAGAAACTCATATTTTGTCCTTGTCATTTTTCCCCAGAGTTATTGTCACCCAGACAGACAGACAGACTGGAATGAGGAGAGAAGGCAAGACAAAGAGAGAAAATTAGTGTGGGCCAAGAGGCAGGAGTTTATCATTCCTGAGGCATAGGATGGGGCCTTCTTCCTCTTCTGTCTCTGGGGTGCTTTCTGCATCTCTATCTCCGTTATCTCTGGCTTCTGGCCTTCACAACCTACGCAAGCACACTCTAAAGTTAAGAAAACAAGGAAACAAGGGAAGGAGATAAGTAAAGAAAAAACTACATCCATAAAAGAACTGTCATTCTGGGATCTGAAGAGAGAGTGCTAAGATATCCCTAGTAATTAAACTTATTTTGATTGGAATTTATTTATTTATGTATCCATTTCCTAAGATGTTAATTAGCAGCTTCCAACAAAAGATGCAGATACAAGAAAATTAAATCATTTAATTAGAATTAAGTGTGAGTCTAATATGTACGAAGTACTGGGTTGCATGGCGTTCAGCCTTATGCAGAGAGCAGGGGCTTTGGAATACCTTTTAGCTGTGTAACTTGAGAAAGTTAGTTAGTTAATCTTTGAGCATCAATTCCTCTTCTGTAAAACCGAGTTAATAATTGTAGAACCTACCTCACAGACTCGTGTTATGGGTTTAAATAATATATGTTGAAGTGCTTAACATAGTCTCTGGCAATTCAGTGAGCACTTAATACACAGTAACTATTACTGTGATTATTCATTTCTGTGCTAAGAAAGAAAATGATGGTGGGGACATTATCCCTGTTCTGAAGGAGACAGAGAGGTAGGGAAGGACTTGATGTGTTTGAGGACGGGTACACAGGTTGCTGAGTGACTAGGGTGTACACAAGGGGAAGAAGGAAGCCAGGCTGCACAAGGCTTAACTACAAATTTATCCTATGGGCAATGAGAAGCCACTTGGCAATCGAGAAAGATCACTCTGGTGGAGGGTGGATCGAAGTAGGAAGAGATGGGAGCCAGGAAACAGTCTGGGCCTATTGAAAGACGTGAGGTAGAGAGATAGAAATAACCTTCACTGGGGCCTTGGAGTGGAGAGGGGGGCAGATTCCGAGGCCTCTGGCTTGTGTTACTTGGGTGGTTCCACTAGAATGTCAGCTCTAGGGCAGGGGACTTGTTTTGTATGTTGATGTAGCTCCAGCACCTAGAACAGTGCCTGGCACATAGTAAGAGCCCCATAAGTATTTGTTGAATGAATGGATGGTGGTGACATTACACTAGGAAGGAAATAATACAGAACAGCAAATCTGGGGATGAAGATAATACTTTTATTCTAGATATGCTGAATGTAAGCAGCCTAGGGGATATTCAAGTGAAAATGTCTCATGTGGAACATGGAAATTTGGGCCTGATACTCAGGAGAGAACTTTGGGCTGGAGTAGAGTTGTGAACATATTGGTCTATAAGATGGCTGAAATCATGAGATGGTTCAGATCAACCTGTGAAATTGTGGAACAAGAGGGGAAAGGGCAGAAAATAGAGACAGGTGAAAATCCACATTTGTGGTGGGATTTAAGAAGATGAGCCAAGAGATGGAGAGAAGATAAAGAGCAGTTAATACAGTAGCACGGCACGGGGCGGTGGCTCATGCCTATAATCTGAGTACTTTTGGGAGGCCGAGGCAGGTGGATCACCTGAGGTCAGGAGTTTGAGACCAGCCTGGCCAACATGGTGAAATCCTGTCTCTACTGAAAATACAAAAATTAGCCAGGTGTGGGGTGGGCGCCTGTAATCCAAGCTACCCAGGAGGCTGAGGCAGGAGAATCACTTGAACCTGGGAGAAGGAGGTTCCAGTGAGCCGAGATCGTACCACTGCAGTCTAGCCTGGGTAACAGAGTGAGAAAAAAAAAAAGACTGTAGCAGACAGGCTCTGCAAGGTAACTTCAAGAAAGCAGTAATAGTACTAGCTGCTGCAGAGGGCTTGAGTAGACAGAGCATCACAAAGGCCTACTTAGTGTGGCAGCGAGCGTCACGAGAGCCTGGAGAACAGTAGGGATGAAAACTTTCTTGCAGCCCCCATCCCCTTCCATCAGAACGGCTTTCTATTTTCCACTTTCTTATCCAAATAATTAGCAAATAATCACATATAATTCTAATTAAATGCAAAATCAAATAGGCACATTTATGCGATACTGAGGAGTGACTTTTTCCTCAATTTGTCATGTTTACAATAATGTCACCAATTTAAACATCAGGTTAAAAAACAGAAATGTTCAGGTTCTAATGATATCGTTCCCTTTCCCACTTTGCTTCCATGTGATATTTTAGGTTATTCTTGTAGCTATTAGTAGTGCTCTAATCCACACAATTTGGAAGCAGAATAATGCCTTGGAGGACTTTAGATTGGGTGTGCACTTCCCTCTATTTCTATGAAAATTTCATGTTTCTTAAATGTCATTTTTTGAACTTTAGATATGCAAACTTAATGTGAGACTCTAAAATGCAATGATTTCTTTTTACAGCCATGATAGATTTGTTTAAATCATTGGTCAGCTCTGACAGTTGTATTAAAATCTTTAAAAAAAAATGACAGAAACCAGAACATGCTATCTAAAGTATACATCCTCTCCTGTTGTTTTGGAAAGCCAGTGGCACATACTTCATATGCAAGACCCTCATTCTTGGGACCATTACATATGGATCATCAAGTGCTGGTTACGCATTTTTATATAAACTCGATCTTCCATAGCTCAGCTGCTTTGCCGAGGCACAGTCCTGAGGAAGGCTGCTTGGATTCTCAGTTTAGCATAACATTTGAGTGATACAGCACAGTATTCCTGTTCATATAAATATTTTAGGTTGAAAAAACCCCTTTTGTTATTTTTCTCTCTGCCTAAGAAATACTTTCATGAACTCTTCCCATAACAGAGCAGTTCTCTGACTTCAGTAACCCTGAAGACAGACAAGGAAATAGCCTCTTGGCACTGCTGGTTTTCCACAACTAAAACATTGAGAAAATATGCAGAACCACACCACTTTTAGGTGAATGGAGAGTTCCTTATTTTCTTTAAACTGTACATCCTGTCTCCTTCCCAGTTCTGTATGTGGGAAAAATTAACACTGGAGTTAATAAGGAAGAAGGTATATGACCACACTATTAACCTCAGAGAGCCTACTTTGGAAGTTTCCAATTTCCTTCCCATTTGTGGTTGGAGTGTGACCTGTAATCTGGATTTTCATCCAAGAATTCTTTCTATGAAGGCGTCTGTGACTAATTTTGTCCACAAGTTCTCTTCTCTTCCTTCCTTGTCTTCCTTTCGGCAGTGTGTGTGTGTGTGTGTGTGTGTGTGTGAGAGAGAGAAAGATTTATCTTTTTCCTTTATCCTCTTATGTTTTCTATTTGCTCGTTCATGTATTTGTCTCCTCTCATTTCTCTTGCTAACTTATAGAATACTGCAAAACAAGGATTATATCTTTTTCTTTTGTTTTTCATTTCAAAGTACCTAGCCAGAGATAGAGTATCCAGGCATAAAAGAAGTGTTTAATCAGCACTCATGGATGAATTATGTTAGGACAAAAAACTAGATGCTAGGATCTAGTGTTGCACACTTTCACCCTGAATAATGCATTTTGCTCAGCAATTATCACCCCAACCTTCATTGGCGATCCGTGAACTCACCAAAAATTTAGTGTGTGTTTGTGTGTGTGAGAAAATATGTGTGGGTGTATGGTGTGTGTGTTTGCCCGGTCTGCAGCCTGCATCAGATTCAAAGGGGTTCAATCCTCAAGAGTTCAGGGAAGGAGTTCTTTCCTTTCCCTTGGTGCTGGCAGATGAAAAGTGCAAGGACTCAGCACTTTTTTTGAACCAGTCAAGGTCTTGCAGACATGAGGAAATGTACATTAGAAGTTTTAGAGGCCAGGTGTGGTGGCTCACAACTGTAATCCAAGCAATTTGGGAGGCCGAGTTGGGAGGATTGCTTCAGGCCAGGAGTTTGAGACCATCTTGGCCAACACAGCCAGACCCGGTCTCTACAAAAAATAAAAAAAAATTAACTGGGCATGGTGGTGCATGCCTGTAGTCCCAATTACTAGGGAGGCTGAGGAGGGAGGATCATTTGAGCCCAGGAATTTGACCTTTCAGTAAGCAATGATTGCACCACTTCACTACAGCCTGGGCTGCAGAGTGAGACCATGTCTCACAAACAAACAAGCAAACAAACAAAAGCCTTAGGGATGAGATGGGATGGGATAAGGAGGGCTCTGAATTGGCCAAAGATCAAAGTCCAATTTCACTTGAAGACTCTGGGGCCTAGTTATACACAGAGAACCTCTGTGGTTCTCAAGCCTGCAGTGTGTTCGGCATTGGCCTTCCTCCAGGACTTTGCCTCTAACAGCTATTTCAGTTATGAGTTCTGACAACAATGATTTCTTTAATATATTCTGGCCATTAATGGCTGAAAAACACTTAGTAATCAACACTATAGAGTAAGAAGAAGAGGAACTGGAAGAAGAGGAGAAGAAAGAGAAAGATTTAAGAGAATAAAGACAGTAGAATATGAAACTGGCTCCGAAATATATTAATATAAAGGATTAAGGCAATTGAATGGAAAGGCTCCTAAGGTTTCATAAAGGGAAAATTGTTCGCTAAACTGGAAATAGAAAAAAAAAGAGTAATTTTAAGTGCACGTTTCAGATAAATTATCTCACTTCGTTTAGTACCAATATTTCTAATGAACACTTAGGGCTGAAATGAATCATTTCTCTGCTGACTCCATTAGGAAACCTATTGGGTGTGCAATTTGAGTGAGATTACAGAGAGAGATGTTGAGAGATCGGTGATTTAGAAGGTGGGCAGCTCTTCTCTGATAGGTTTGAGTGTCCTCTAATTCCATGAAGAGAGGGCCTGAGAAGCTCAGCTGCAGAGGCAGCCTCTGGTTAAGAGAGGCAGCACTGGGTCCTTCAGAGAATGGCTGGCTCAGAGGAAATTTACACTGGTGATTCACTCATTGCCATGGTAACCACTTGAATGCAGAGGAGTACATTTGTTCATTTTTACAATTATTCTATTATTTATACTGAGGCGTCTTTGAGAGGATGATATATATATGGGGAGGAGTCAGTTACCCCTTGGACAAAAGAGACAATTAACCACAAGATGCCCCAAATTGGAAATACATGTTTCCTAATCACCAGGGGCACAGTCTCTTTCCACCTAGCCCTGAGGGAAATCTTCAATATCGAAGAAGATGTTCTGCTAGCCACAGAACAGGGAAATGGGAAAGTCTCACTTATCAAACTCAGTTCTCAGGAGTAGGCCAACATTTCTTCTTCATTACCAGATCTTTTTCTTTTCGGTTCAGGATTTTCTCATAGTGCATGGTTTATTATACTTAATCACCTAAAATATGCCACTACATGCAAAAGTAAGATGGCTTTTAAAAAACTCACCTGAGAAAACGTCTTGTTTGACCCGGAAGACATAATGGAAAAGCTAGGCTTAAAATGTAATGAATTTTGGTTTTTTACAAATCTAGCAAAATAAATGAATAAATGAGCATGGTGGTACATACCTGTAGTCCCAATTACTAGGGAGGCTGAGGAGGGAGGATCAGTTGAGCCCAGGAATTAGATCTTGCATTGAGCAATGATTGCACCACTGCACTCTAGCCTGGACTACAGAGTGAGACCGTGTCTCACAAACAAACGAGCAATCAAACAAAAGCCTTAGGGATGAGGCGGGATGGATAAGGAGCTCTCATAAGCAGGGAAATAAACAAATAATCTTCCCAAACATTTAATACTTAGTGTGGATAATTTGATATACTCCACATTTTTGTTGCCTTGATTCTAAGGATTTAGAGTAAAAGGTATAGAAATGGGGGAAATTCCTGCGGAGAAATAGAAAGTGAGAGAAGGTTCCAATCAAGTGAGCGCAGATATATTGTCCAGAATAGTTCTCTAAAAGAATTGATTATTACATAATTATATATAATCAATATGCATAACTGCATATGTAATAATTTAATACATATGTAAAAGGTATTGCATATGTAATACATAGGTACTGGGGCTAATTTAAACATTTCAAAATGCAAGATATAGTTTATACAAGCAATGGAATACCTGCAGCTATAGCTGGTAAGAATGATGATGGAGGTAAAATTTGTTTACATGAAGTGGGGGTGCAGTGACTCACATTTGTAATCCAGCACTCTGGGAGACTGGAGCAGAGAATCGCTTGAGCCCAGGAATTCAAGACCAGCCTGGGCAACAGGGCAAAACTCTGTCTCTACAAAAAATTAGCCGGGTGTGGTGGCATGTGCCTGTAGTGCCAGCTACTTGGGAGGCTGAGGTGGGAGGATCACCTGAGCTGCAGTAAGCTGTGATTAAGCCATTGGGTGACAAAGTGAGACCCTGTCTCAAAAAGAGAAAATTTTTGTTTACGTGAAATAATGCCTATGACATACTGAGGTTTTAAAAAGTAAGAAATGAGGGGAAAAAAGAGCAGATTATAAAGAATATGTATCGTATAATCACATTTTGCTTTAAAATATTCCATTTCTTTATATATATGTCTATCTATGTTTGTGCTTATAGAGAAAGAAAACCTAGAAGTAGAGTCACCAAAGGGTTAATAATCGTCTCTGGTGATGGGATGGTGCATAATTTTTCTATTTTTCTTCCTTCATAGACTGTGAGCAGAATACGTATGTGATCATAGTTGTATTCTATCTATAATTTATTAATCATCTATTATGTGTCAAACACTTTATCATGTTCTGTTCTCCTAGAGCTTGTGTTTTATGACTGGATATATCAGCCGGCATTCTTAGTTGCAACCAACAGAAACCATGCTGCCTAATTTAAGTAGAATGTGATGTATTAAAGGATGGTTCTCTCCGGAATTATTCCCCAGAATTGTTGGGAGAGCTGGAGAAATGGATTCAAGGCTAAGCTTTCAAGAGCAACGCCCCAAATCACGTCGCAGAACTGAGCTGATGAGGTAGCCACCTTCACTGCTATTGCCGCTGCCAAGTAGGAAATGAAAGGAATTGACTAGTGTAGCTCCTACTGCTCCAGCACCAGTGCTACTTCTGAGCCAAGGACTTGTATTTGTAACCCCTGCCGCTCCTGAAAGCTGAACTCATCAGCTGCTACCTGCATCCGCAAAGATGGAGGCTGCATGCACATGTGGGACCCAGTGTGCAGACAGTCAGATGGTTGCCAGAGCCTGGGTCACATGCCTGCCTCCTAGCTGCCCAAGCAGCTGGAATTTGGGTTCTGAATTCTGCATTGATGAGGCTGAATTCATAATGTGGGAATTTCCCTCATTAGAGAAGCCTATTTAAATGATAAGTGGCCAGGCGCGGTGGCTCACCCCTGGAATCCCAGCACTTCGGGAGGCCGAGGCGGGTGGATCACGAGGTCAGGAGTTCGAGACCAGCCTGAAGAAAATGGTGAAACCCCGCCTCTGCTAAAAATACAAAAAAACAGCTGGACGTGGTGGCAGGCGCCTGTAACCCCAGCTACTCAGGAGGCTGAGGCAGGATAATCGTTTGAACCCGGGAGGCAGAGATTGCAGTGAGCCGAGATCGAGCCACTGCACTCCAGCCTGGACGACAGAGAGAGACTGCGTCTCAAAAAAAAAAAAAAAAAAGATAAGTGACAACAAGGACCTGACAAAAGTGCTGTAGGTTATTGATAGTAGAGAGAACTTGTTTTGAATACATATAAAGGAAACCCAATACAAAGTAGGTTAAGGAAAAGAGGGAATTAATGGGCTCACAAAACCAAAATGTCCAGGTTCATACTGGACCCTGTCGTAACTGGATCCAGGAACTCAAATGATGTCATCAGGTATCAGTCTCTTTCTGTCCTCAGGTTCTTTTGTGTGGATAGCATAATAGCCCCTTGGCAGCCTCACACACCAATGCAATTTCATTAGCAGAAATAGAGAATTTCCCCAGGGTTCAGACAAAAATGCATCCATAAAGGGACTTTGATTGGTTCAGTGTGGTCACGTGACTATCCTTGAACCAATCACGTACTGGGGGACCTGGGTGATATACCTGGGGTGTGATGGTGTCAACTCCACTCCTGAAATATGGAATTGGTTCCCCACAGGAAAAAAAAGACATGTTCTGGCTCCACCACATACTAATTGTATCATCTTGGACAGGTCACAATTTCTCTGAGCCTCAGTTTTCTCATCAATAAAATGGGAATAATAAGAGTGTGGCGTCGCAGGGTTGTTAAAACAAGGTTAATGTAAGAATTTATATTTGTAAAGCACAGAAACAAAATCTGTCATGTAATTAGTGGTATATAAGTGTTTACTGCTGTAATTATATTCTGTTGGTCAGAAGAAAGGAGAAGAAATTACAGGCAAGGGAAACACGTATTTCTACTTCACCCTCGATCAGGCAGTTGAAAATGTGAGTCTAGAATTTTAAAAGAGGTCTTGGCTAGAGTCTGCGGAATGAATAAGAGAGTAAGTATATGACCCCTCAAGGGAGAAAGTGTGGAGATGGAAGAAGATGAATAGGGTGGAACATAACTAACTCCATAAGTGGATGAAATTTACAATACTGATGTTTTTCACATCATACCCCAGTCAATGGAAGTTCAACTTGCCAGTTTAAAACATGCTCTTTTTACTGTGTCACATTCCCACCAGGAGTCTAAGTCCTTTCTTGAGATTCTTCTGAACTCTATAAACTTTAAGGATTTTTTTAAAAAAATAACATTATTTGACCACATTGAAATTAAATATTCCAGTTCAAATAGAACAAAGTATAGATAAAGTTAACAGATGGGTGACAGACTGGAAATAAATGTAATACGTGATTAATTGATTGGGATTAGTATCTAGAATATGAGTAACTCCAAAAATAAAAAAAGTAAAAGATGTGAATAGGAATAGAGAATTATCGATTCCTTATCACAGAGATACCCACAAAGAGGCCCATAACACAATCTGTACATGGATATTTCTAAAAGTGATGTAATAGCACAAATTTGTGCACAACCTAGATATTCATCAGTAAGGTTATAGATACTGTAAAATACTGCACAGTAAGGAAAATCTTTGAACTAGATGTACAAACATCAATATGAACAGATCCTAAAACCACAGTGTTAGGTTAAAAAAAAAAAGATATTGAAGTCAATGTCTTGGTAAATTAGAAATACAATATACATAAAATAACACAATGGATTTAACAAGGATACGAGCATGTTTAAAAATATAAGTATATTAGAGTAGATGACTTTTGGGGGAGAAAGGAGAGAACTGAAAAGAGAAATAAATGAAAAAAGTCTTCCTTTCCATTATTTTCTCAGAGTGTACATGTGAGAATTTGTCAGATCTCGACGTATGTAAAGGCTGAAAATTTGGGTGAAGTAATGTACTTTTTTTTTTTTTTAGTAGTGAATAGTTTCACGTGTGTGAAACCTGGAAACTCTTTCACATTTTGTATGCAATTAATTAGCACATCACTTTTTTCTTCCTTCAAATTATGTATAAAATCTACCTACACCTTTCCACCTCCATTGCTATCACCTTGGTTCAACTGGTGGTCTTCTGTTGCCTTGCCTAATGTAGTTATCTCCTAAGAAGTTTTCCTACCAAGACACACCACCAGCTCTCCTATTCCTAAACAAATCACCAAACCAAAGCCAAAGTAATCTTTTAAATACCAGTTCGGATTATAACACTGTTTCATCTAAAAAGCCACCAGTGGTTTTCCATCTAAACCATCTCCATCTCCAAGATGCTACATGATCTGTCACTGCCCCATCTCTCCAAAACACCTCTTAAGACCTCAAATCCTACTTCAGGGCCTTTGCCCTTGCCATTTCCTCTGTCTGGAACCTTAATGCCTTCTTAGGTGTCTTCTCATCAGAGAAGACTTCCCTGACCACTCTCCAAAATAGTGAAGGCGTTCAGGAAATGCCACCCCCAAATATGCCACTTTGGGTTTCAAACTCAGGGCACTTGGGGAACAGCAAATGCCTTGAGGGGCTTTTCTCTGAACTTTATCTGCCTCAAGACAGATCCTTCAAAAAGATCTCAATTGTCATGAGTCCCCTCCCCAGGAATCTCATCAACTAGGGAAGATTCAACTCGCCTCCCAGGAGAGGAGAATGAGGATTGACCCCCACACCCAGATAGACTTCATCACAGGATACCACCTGTTCTTCGGAGGGCCTATTCATCTTTTCCAGAAATTATTTCCGCTCCCCTAAGTTGCCTACATCCCCAACCTCTCTCCCCTGTGAAGAGCGTACGTAAGCATCTACATCTCAGTGGGTTGGTGGATATTCATTTTTTTTCCCTGTGATGTCCCCATGCACATGGTACATCTTTATTCTTTTTTCCTGCTAATCTGCCTACTGTCAATTTATTTCAGATTCAATTACCAAACCGTTAAAGGGTAGAGGGAAAGTTTTCCCTTCCTTAAGACAGAAAAATCCCCTTTTCTCCACCCAGATCTATTCTTTCTCCTGTTTTATTTTTCTTCTTGACATTTATTTGTTACCAGTTACCTCTATCCCATTAGAAAGTAAGTACCTTGAGGATAGGGATGATGTTTTGGTGTCTATTCAATTTTTCAGTGCACTCAATAATACTAGTTGAGAGGATAAAACAATGAATGAATGAATGAAACAAGGGGAAAGAGAGAGACATAAGACAGGCAGACAGAGAAAGAAAGAAGAGAGGAACGCTCTGATGGTCCCATTATGCTTGAAGGTTTTTCTTTGAAGTAGAAATGATTCTTGTAACGAATCTTTCATCCTTCTTCCCTTGCAGACTTGCTCCCTGGCTTTCTTTCAGGTTTGATGATTGCCCAAGTAGCAGCTGTAATATGGGATGGAGGCATATTCTGACTCTGCTAAGAGAGGGCCACCTCCCTGTGATATGGGTGACATTTTGATTTATTCCTCAGTAAGTCATTTTTTTCTGTACATGTTCACTCCTACATGCTCATATCTACTTTAGAAAAAAGAAAAATGGGATTTAAAAAATGACACTTTATGAGATTGGCATTTTCCTCTGTGATATTCTTCCCCCAAACACATAACTTGAGTGTAATTGTGAGAAAAATATTAGACAAATTCCAGCTGAGGGATGTTCTACAAAATACCAGTAGTCTTTAAAACTATCAAGGTCATGAAAAACAGGGAAAGTCTAAGAAACTGTCACAATCTAGAGCAGCCTAAAGAGACGTGAGCTTTAAATGTAACATGAGATGCTGAATGGGATCCTTGAACAGAAAAAGGATATTAAGGGAAGAATGAGAAAATTTGAAAAAGTGAGGACTTTTGTTAATGACATATTGATTTTGGTTCACTAATTATAAGCAACGTACCACACTGACATACAGTGCTAATAATAGGGAAGCTGTAGGGTGGGGGGCAGTATGTGGGAACTCTCTCTACAACATCTTCACAATTTTACTGTATATCTAATGATGTTCTAAAATTAAAAAAAAATTTTTAAATGTTGTTGTTGAAATGTGAGTCCTCAAATTTACTAGTGCCCTACACGGGGGGTTGGGGGAAAGATTGCTTCTGGAGGTATGTCATGTTTAGTAGAACATTTCATCCCAATTCAGTACCCCCCTTCCCTTTCCCGTTACTGATGAGTGAGGCAGGTAGATAAAGCTTGTCGTTTCTCATGAAGGAAATCCCTGAGTTGTTTAATTAGCTCTGTATCAGATATAGCCTGAGGATTTACATGTTTTGCCATGTTTAGGTTTCAGCTTGGAGCTCAATCCTGTTATTTTAAGATTTTTGGCCATTAACTGCAAAGGGGAAGCACGAAAAACACCTCTGTTTTTATAACAGTACGTGTCTTAACAAAAATAATTTACATGAACATAAGCCAAAGGACAAGTCTTGGAAGTCAGCAGTCCTGTGCAGAGAAACGTCTGTGTGGCATTTCCTTATTTTAAGAAAATCTTTTTACATAGCCTATTTAAAGAAGGATAGTTTCCCTCTCATTTCCTCCTCTAAAAAATAATAAACTTGAACACTGGGTCAGGTCTATTTTTAAGGAGCCACTGATAGAAATGAATTGCTCTTGGGTTTCAACTCTGAGACCTACCTTCCCCAAATTCTTCTCCAGCCCACATGCTTTTTTTTTTTTCTTTTTTTTTTCCCTTGGTGGGTGAACTCTATTAGGGTTTTCAAGTATTCTTTATTTAAGATGGCAGATACCTTTAGGTAGCTTCAAGAGTTATTAATAAAATTATTAAAATAAGAACTATAAGCCAGACAATTTACATGTGAAAAAATGGAGGCCAGGATGCCTAATTTTTAAGGAGGTCATGAGGGTACAGGGAAAATTGCATAAATTCAAGAAAAGGGAATGCTAATTAAGGCCAATGGAAAATGGCTGCTTATTATGAAAAACAAATGGGAAGATGTATTGCTTGAGAGTAAGAGTTTCAAGAAGTAAGAAAATTGACTTATTGGGAGGAGCTGCAGATTTACATTGCAAAAGGAGAATATACAGGAATAGCAAAAATTAGGCCTGTTTTGTAATAAGTCTACCACAAGATACAGTAAATAAGGTGTGTGTATATTCTCTAAGTATATGTTCTGTATAAACACATATACGTTCTACATACACATCGCATGTTAGATCATATTGGGTATATTGGGTGCTAGATCTCTCTCTCATGAAAGCATTGAACAAATGTTATAAATGAAACACCTCTGCACTCATCACACAATTTAAGTAAGAAAATACTTCAATATATTTGAATCCTCTGTATTCCTCCTTAATCACATACCTCATCCTTTCACCGGTGGTAGTCACTTTCTAAATTTTATAGTTATTTGTTCCTGTTTTCTGTACAGTTATTACCACACAAAAATATATCTCTGAACAATATATTTTCAGTTTTGCTTGTTTTTGAATTTATATAAATGGAATTAGACTGAATAACTATTTCTGTGATATTGCGGGATCTGGCCAGCAGCCCACAGTGCAACGGGGCTCTCTCTTTGTTCCCAGGCGGATCGGCAGGTTGAGAAATAATAGACACACACAAGATAGTGAAAGCTGGTTCCAGGGGGGTCACTGCCTTCTGGTCCCGCAGTGCCAACAATACACTGGATATACCAGTATTTATTATTAAGTTTAGTGAGGGCGGGGTAGGTTAGTGAGGGATTTAGGGTCATTTGATTATGAGGTGAGATGGTCACATGGGGATGAAGTAATTCTTTAACATAATATTTGTATGTAGAAGTACAGTACATTTGTATGTAAAAGTACAGTATACAGAGATAAGAATTTACAATTTAGTGTGTGCATCAGTAATTTCTAACAGAGCCTTAAAACAGAAACACAATCTTTCCATAACCTATGATTAGCAAGATGTTAATCAGCAGTAACAATTGCAACAAAAGCTGGTTACAAACAATCCATGGAAACAGGGTGTGAAGCTAGACAACCGGTTAGACCAGAAATTCTCAGAAGGGAGTATGCCTTAACCCTAAAGAGGCCTAGAAGAGCCGTGGCAAGATGAGGGCGTTTATAGCCCTATCTTATCCATATGGACAGGCGCCCCGCCCCCCATGCATCCATTTATAGGCTCTCCACAAGGGTCGCATTCCATTCCCAGAGCTATGAACATCTGCTTTTTTGGGACAGGAATCTTGGTGATGTGAAACCTCCCTGATCACACATCCATTCATAGGCTCTCTGCAGGGGGAAGCACATCACATGCTGTTGGCTCATTCTGGCAGTCCAGCCTGGCATTGTCTTTACACAATCCTCATGCAATTTTGTATTTACGATAATCAGGAGCATTTCATCTTTTATTCCATAGCAATAGTTTCAAGGGGTCTTCCTACACTGTGACTTTTTGAAACTCAGAGGTATAAACATTTATTTTATATGTTATAAGATGTTTTAAAATGTTCACGTTTATGGCTTTTAAAAATGATCTTATTATCAGTTCCACATTTAGTTACTTAGTAATTAGAAAAGATGGCCTATATGATACTCATTTTTTGAAATTGTTGGTATGTTCTTAATGGTCTTTTATGGAGGTAATATTCATATATATTCCCTGAGAGATTGAAAAGAATTTGAATTATTGAAATGTTGAATGCAGTGCTGTATATAGGTCCATTAGATCATGCTTGTTAATTATGTTACTCAAATGTTATATAGACTTTCTAAACTTTCTTGTCTGCCTGATCTATCAACCATTGAAATAGGTATGTAAAACTTTTCCAATATGGTTCTTTTATCATTTTCTTCTTGCAGTTCTATCAATTTCTGTTTTTCACATTTTGAAGCTCTATTATTGGGTGCATATAAGTTTAGAACCATTGTCTTTTCTTAATTAAATTATATTTTATTATCATGTAATGGCTCATTTTTTTCTCCAGTAATAAATTTTGCTTTAAAGGCTACTTTATGGACATTAATGTAACTAAACCAGATTTTTTTTTTTTTTTGAGACAGAGTCTTGTTCTGTTGGTCAGGCTGGAGTGCAGTGGTGTGATCTCGGCTCACTGCAGCCTCTGCCTCCCAGGTTCAAGCAATTCTCCTGCCTCAGCCTCCTGAGTAGCTGGGATTACAGGGATGCACCACCACTCCTGGCTAATTTTTGTATTTTTAGTAGAGATGGTGTTTCACTATGATGGTCAGGCTGGTCTCTAACTCCTGACCTTATGATCCACCTGCCTCAGCCACCCAAAGTGCTGGGATTACAGGTGTGAGACACCATGCCCAGCCACTAAACCAGATTTTTTTTTTTTTTTTTTGAGACGTAGTCTTGCTCTGTAGCTGAGGCTGGAGTGCAGTTGCGTGATCTCAGCTCACTGCAAGCTCTGCCTCCCGGGTTCCCACCATTCTCCCACCTCAGCCTTCCCAGTAGCTGGGACTACAGGCACCTGCTGCCACATCCAGCTAATTTTTTGTATTTTTTTTAATAGAGACGGGGTTTCGCCGTGTTAGCCAGGTTGATCTCGATCTCCTGACCTCATGATCTGCCCGCTTCAGCCCCCCAAAGTGCTGGGATTACAGGCGTGAGCCACTGTGCCTGGCCTAATCCAGATTTTTAAAAGTTAATATTTAACTAGACTATTTTTTTATCTTTTTACCTTTAGCATTTCTCTTTTGTTATGTTCTGGATATGTCTCTGTGAACACCCTAAGATACAGCTTATTTTTAAAGTTAATCTGATCATCTTTGCCTTTTAACTAGAATGTATAATTTATTAATATTTAATATAATTACTTTTATTTTGAAATGTATTACTACCACTATATTGTGTACTTTCTATAGGTTCTGCTTTTTCTTTTTCTTTTTTTCTTCCCACTTGTCCTCTTTTGAATTAATTGAGTTGCCTTTTTTTTTTTTCAATTTTCCCCTATTTTAGTTGGAAATATATGTTTTATTTTAGGATTATTCCAAGGTTTGTTGTTCTCAACTTAACAATATTGAAAATAACTTAATATCTTTATCTCCTCCAAAAAAAGAAAAGACCTTAGAATGCTTTAAGCCAATTTGTCCTTCTGACATATATTGTGTATTAGCCAGGGCTCTCCAGAGAAGCAGAGCTAGTAGACTATTTAGATCTAGATTTAGATCTATATATATAGATAAATAGATGAGACAGGATTTATTATAGGAACTGACTGTGGCAATTTTTGAGGTTGAGAAGTACCATAATATGCCATCTGCAAACTGGAGAACCAAGAATGCTGATAGTTTGGCTCAGTCTAAGCCCAAAGTCTTGAGAAACAGATGAGCCAGTGGTGAAATTCTCAGTCCAAAGCTGAAGGTCTGAGAAACTGGGGGCCTGCCATCACAAGTCCTGCAGTCTGAAGGCCAGAGGACATGGAATCCTGATGTCCAAGGGCAAGAGAAGATGGTTATCCCAGCTTCAGGAGAGAGAGCAAATTCACCTTTCCCTCTGCACTTTTATCGTCAATCCATTGGATGGTGTCTCCCCACAGTGGGTGAGGGCAGATCTTCCTCATTCAATCCACTGATTCAAATGCCAGTCTCTTCCAGAAACATCCTCACCTACACACCTATAAATAATGCTTTACCAGCTATCTGGGCATCCCTTAAACCAGTCAAGTTGACAACTAAAACTAGCAATCACAAATGGTATTTGTGATCAGTATTTTAATTCCACTTTTTTTCTGTAGAATTAATCAAATTTACATTTTACTTTTAATTTAGGAATACATTTAGATGATTCAAAATTTTAAAACTGTTGAAAGGTACTGTGAATAGTCTCCCCATTCCAGCTACCCAATTTTCTTACTTGGAGGCCACCAATGTTAGTTTCTCATGTATCATTACTGAGACTTCTTAGGCAGGTGAATATATCCTTTTATACAATTTTATTCTGTTCTTTTTTCCTTTCCTAATGTTCCAAGATTTTCTCTTATTATTATTTTCTTTCTATTTAGAGGACTTCCTTTAAACCATTATTTTATAGTAGGTCTGCTGGTGACATGGTGACACTATCTCTTTGTTTCACTTCATTTGAGAATATCTTGATTTCACCTTCATATTTTCACAGGTAATTCTTGGTTGAGCATTCTTTTCTTTCAGGCCTTGAAAAATGTGCCAGTTCCATTTGGCCTCCATAGTTCGGATTAGAAATTTGCTGTAATTTCTTATTTTTCCCTTATAGTAAGGTGTCATTTATCTCTTGCTGCTTTATGATTTCTTTTCATTGTCTTTAGTTTTCAGAAGTTTGACTATGATGTGTCTTCTTGTGATTTCTTTGAGTTTATTCTTTTTGGATATTAAATATGCAGGTTTGTGCTTTTTGCCACATTTGGGAAATTGTAAACTATTATTTATCTGACTACTTTTTAGCCCCACCCTCTTTCTCTTCCCCTGGGATTTCTATGACACAAACCCTAGATCTTTTGCTATAATCCCACATGTCCTGGGGCTTTGTTCTTTTTTATTCTTTCAGTCTATTTTCTCTTTGTTGTTTAAGCAATTGCTACTTTTGTATCTTCAAGTTTGCTTTTTTGTTAATCTACATTTTTGACAATTTCAGATTGCCAGTTTTTCCACCTTCCAGTTTGGGATACATGAGGCAAGAAGAAAACCTAGGGCTATCACCACGGTGCTGTCCCTCAGGTCCCGAGGTCACTGGCTGATCTGCCTTCTTCTCTCCACCATTCAGAGTCTTCTTAGGTTTATTTTCTATATAATATCCAGGGTTTTTAATTGTACTTAGCAGGAGGAACAGGGAAAAGTCCATTAACTCCCTCTTCAACATTATTATTTTGTATAGTTAATGTCTCTATATATTTACCCACATGGTGTCTTTGCTCACTGTTCCTTCTTGCATGTCAAACCATATTTCTAGTATCATTATCTGAAGTATACCCTTCAAAAAGTTCCTTCAGTTAACTGTTGGTAGAAAACTTTCTCATTTTGATTGTATGAAATGACTTCTCTTACTCTACTTTTGGAAAAAATCATTTTATTTAGTACATCCTTATATATTGACAGTTATTTCTCTCAGCAATTTGAAAATATTTCTCTGCTGTCCTCTGGGTTTCAATGCTGCTGTTGATTAGTCAATTGCAATGTTACTTTTCATGTCATACATCCTTTCTCTCAAAGGATCCTTTCTTTGTTATTGTTGATCTGTAGTTTTCCCATGATGTATCCACGTTTAGATTTCTTTCCTCATAGCTTGTTCAGCTTCCTGAATCTGAGCCATTAACTCAGATTGTTGTATTTCATCAGTTCTGGAGAATTCTTGGCCAATATCTCTTAAATATTATATCTTGTCCATTTTCTCTATTATTTCCCTCTGGTACTTTTTAAAAAGGCCATTTCACCAGATTCAGTGTCTGGTAAGGGTCCACTCTCTTGTTCATAGGTGGTGCCTTGTGGCTATTTCCTCACATGGTGGAAGAGGGAAGGCAGCCGTCAGAGGCCTCCTTTATAAAGGCACAATAAGTGACACAATAACATCAAGCAGTGGTCCTCTTATTAGATGCACTTTAGCCTTCTGAGTCTGCCTTCCAGGTATCTCAAACTCTGATATAGTTAATTTCTTTGTTTCTCTGTGCTGCTTTCTTGGTGATTATTTCAGATCTATCTTCCAGTTCACTAATTCTGCTGTTAATTGTATCCGATATGACATATAATATGTCGACTACATCTCTAACTTTATTTAGTATACTTTTTTTATTTTTCAACTTCACTTTTCTTCAAACCTCCCTGCACATTAAAAAGATACCTATTTAAGATAAAAAAACTTCAAGCATATCAAAGTAAAAAGAATAGTGTAGTAAAGCCCTATGTACCCATTATCCAGCTTCAACAACGAACAATTCATAGCTAATCTTGTTTTCTCTGCATCCTCACCTACTTCCTTTCCCACTCCAGATAATTCTGAAGCAATCCCAGACATCATATTATTTTATCTGTAATAGTTCAATATGTATGTCTAGTAGATAAGGATTCCCCTTTAAATAAACAATACTACCATTTTCATTCCCCCTAAAAGTCCACTGTAATACTATTTGTAATTAACATCAAATAGTCTTTTAAAAATATTTTATGGTTTGTCAATCATACTTTTAATATCCTCCTTTATTTCTTCAAACACATTAAGCATACTAAATTTACATTTTATTTTATTTTTTTTACAATATATTTAGTCCTTGTGGGCCTGGTATTTTTATTTGTTTTTTTCTGCTGGCTCTTGCTCATGGTAGTTTGTTCCCTCATGTATCTGTGATTTTTTTTTTTTTTTTTTTTTTTTTTTTTTTTTTTGGTGGGGAGCTTATGGTCATTGGAACTCTGCAGGAATTCTTTGAGATTTTGGTTAATGTTCATTTCCCCAGAGATCTGTGATTGCTTCTTCCAGGTACTAGGCACCTTGGGCCCACACTAACCTGTAATCATGAGAATTCAATTCTCAGGTTGTGTTTTTCAGGCTATAGTGTAAATTTCACACCAAGTTTATGTGACTGTCACCTATTATTGGTAATACTTAGAAGAGCCTTTATTTTCCTTCCTTACCCACAGTCAAAGCTGAGAGATTCAAGACTGTTTATGGTCTATTGCAGTGATATTAATTTTATTTTTCCAACTTGCCTTCACTAAGGCTGTTGCCTTTTGTAGAACTTGCTCTTGCCTTCACTAAGGCTGTTGCCTTTTGTAGAACTGGCTCTATGCAAGGGTCTCAATTTGCATAAACCCCAGACACTGTGTCTTGTCCCTCTGCACAAGCCTATACTCTGTTTAAAAACTCTTAATGATCATGTATTGGCAGATTTCCTGAAGACAAGATTTATTTTCAATGCTCAGTTATTGCTTGGATTCATGCCTTTTTACTACTTTTATCCTATGAGGGTTTCTTTCATGTGTTCTACTCAGCTAAGGATTTAAAATGGTATTATAAATATTTCATTCAGCATTTTAGGATGTTCTGTAGTAGGATTCCTCAGAATATCTGCTGTGCTGCCACATTCCTACAAAGAGGAAGGAATCCAAATTATTATGCCTTAAGTCCCACCTGATTTACTGCCAGAAATTAGCCTTCATCACAGTGTCTCCTAGCTGTTACTGAGAGCTTCTCATTCAGGGGGCTATCTGATGTTGTCTTAGTTTATTTGGGTGTTCTAACAAAATACCATAAGCTGGGTAGCTTATAAACAACAGAAATTTATTTCTCATAGTTCTGGGGCTGGGAAGTTTAAGATCGAGATGACAGCAGACTCTGTGTTTGGGGGTGTTAACGGTGAAGGGTATACAGGTTCTTGGGGTTTTGAACAAAGAATTGGACAAAATGCACGAACAAAGCAAGGAAGGAATGAAGGGTTTTATTGAAAATGAAAGTACACTCCACAGTGTGGGAGCGGGCCTAAGCATAGGGGCTCAAGGGCCCTGTTACAGAGCTTTTGTGAGTTTAAATACCCTCTACTTGGGGTACGCCCTATGTAAATGAAGAGGATGTAGTAAAGTTACAAAGTCATCTATGGCATTCACCCTATGGAGAGGGTATTTCCTGTTATAGCTGAAGTGTGAATTGGCCTTATGTTTCCTGCCTCCAGACCCTATTTTCCTGCCTCAATGAGGGTCCGCTCTCTTGTTCATAGATGGTGACTTCTGGCTATTTCTTCACATGGTGGAAGAGGGAAGGCAGCCGTTGGAGGTCTCCTTTATAAAAGCACTAATCTCATTCATGAGGGGTCTAGCCACTTTCCAGAGGCTGCACTCCTAATACCATCACATTGGTCATTAGTTTCAACATATGAACTTTCCAGAGGCACAGGCATCCAGACCATAGCAGATTGGTTCTTTGGTTCAGATCCTCTCTCCTCTGTTCTGTCTGTCTCATCTGACCCTCATGCCTCTGCTGCTATAACTCTCATTAGTTTATCATTCTGCTTGACAAAGCTGTCCTTTGTTGGTGACCACCAGTGCCACTAGTAGTTTTGGCAACAGACGTTGTTCTTTTTTTTTACTTCAGGCCAAATATGGGATAGGCCCTTGTCTTCGATTCTCTAAAGAACAGAAGGTATGAGAGAGAGCATTATAACACAGAGATGAGCTTACAAATACTTCCCAGGGCCAGAACCGGACTCAGGACTTCTGGTTGACCTGCCTCTCTGTATCTCTCCTACGTTATTGCCATGGGCCAGTGGGTAGTTTACTTTTCAACACCCAAGTTCCTCTACTCACTGATGGGCTTTGGAGTCTAGACTAAAATTCGAAGTCCTAAAGAGGGGAATTTTCATGCTCCTTTGCCCAGGCCAATCCCCACCTTCCCAGTCCCTATTCTCTGCCAGGAATGACTGTCACTCATAGTCATTGCAGGAGGATGTTTTGTGTGTGTGTGTGTGTGTGTGTGTGTGTGTGTGTGTGTGTGTGTGTGTGTTTTCCCAGAAAAGCCCAGAGAGATATGGCTCTAACCTATGCACCCCTATCTAAGACGTTAAACTAGTCTGACACTAGTGCATTTTTTCAAGGTCTAGGTCTTTGAGTGTCGTGTGTAAGACTTTATCAATTCATCTCAGTTTAGACTTCACTGAGCCTAGTCCATTTCTTTTTCTGACATGCTATAGATAACAACTTAGATAATAAACATACACGAGCCTGCCCAAGAAACACATAATACCAAAGAGGCACAAAGCAGTCTAAAGCTGTATTTAGAAGAATAACTGCCCTCTAAGGGACAAATAATCCTCAGTGATGCAGCTGTCTTTAAAACATCTACCCAATTTACCTGACTACACAGAACACTAAATATTCAGGTTACTTCACTGCATTTAGGTTTTTACCAACAATGTGTGGTAATATGCCTTAGATTTGCATAACTAAGAGTCTCCAGAGTGGTAGGTGTTCCAGAAAAACAAATGGAAACAATAATCAGCCTCAAAAGTCAACTCAAATCTCCACCTGGGACCTCCATCTCTCAGACACACACTTACAAACCAAAAGCTGCAACTCTTTGAATGGCAATTTTCCAGCTGCTGCATTCGTATATTTTCTAATAAGAATGTTCATCTGCTACACCCCTTACATATCTTTCTTAAGCTATCATAAAGCACGGTGTCTTACTCTTAGTGGATACTTGTTAAATGTAGGTTGATGTCACACATTAGTGTGAATGATTCTTAATGAGCATGATTCCTCTCTCTTCCTACTGTGCTTTGGAAATTAGAGCTTTGATGCAGGGTGGGGTTGAGGTTTCACTGCAATATGTGGCACTTGAGATCTTTAAATCCCTGCTCTGCCAAATATTGTGTGACCTTGGGTAACTTATTTTTTCTAAGCTTCAGTTTCCTTGTAAAAATGTTAATATATTAAAGAATTCAGCAAAGTGTCTCAATGAATATTAACACTCTTCTCTTTTTGCTTCTACCACCTCTCAGCCTCAGCATACCAGAAGCCACCCTGGCTCCGGGGATGACCAGAAGAAGATGCAGCCCAGACCATCCCTGCCCATGTTTCTGAGTTCTAGAGATTATTTGTAGTTATACTGGGACATCCCCAGTTCAGATGTGCTACTTGCTTTCTTTGGCTCCTTCAAGCATTTGTAGGCTATTCCCTAAAGCTAGAAAGGGATCAAGGAAGGCTCAAGCCCTATTGTTACAGGAAAGGAGTCCTGGTCCAGACCCCAAGAGAGGGTTCTTGGATCTCACACAAAAAAGAATTCAGGATGAGTTCATAAAGTGAAAGCAAGTTTATTAAGAAAGTAAAGGAATAAAGAATGGCTACTCCATAGACAGAGCAGCCCCAAGGGCTGCTGGTTGCCCATTTTTATGGTTACTTCTTGATGATATGCTAACCAAGGGGTGGATTATTTAGGCCTCCCTTTTTTAGACCATATAGGGTATCTTCCTGCCATTGCCATGGCATTTGTAAGCTGTCATGGCACTGGTGGGAGTGTAGCAGTGAGGACAACCAGAGGTCACTCTTGTCGCGATCTTGGTTTTGGTGGGTTTTAGCTGGCTTCTTTATTGCAAACTGTTTTAGCAGTAAGGTCTTTATGACCTGTATCTTGTGCTGACCTCCTATCTCATCCTGTGACTTAGACGCCTTAACCTGGCGTCTAATCTGGGAATGCAGCCCAGTAGGTCTCAGCCTTATTTTACCCAGCTCTTATTCAAGATGGAGTTGAGCTGGCTCACACACCTCTGACACTATTAATTAGTATTTTTCAAACTGTTAGTTTTGACTCGGTGAATCTGGAAATTAGTGAATAACCAACACTTTGAAAAGTTGTATAGTATAATAAAAAGAAATATTCATAGTTAGCGGAAATAATATTTTGTGAAACTTTTGTATGAAATGAGTCACATTGGGTATACAATGTATTTCTTATGTGAAAGTTGTTAGAATCAAAACGGAGTCGCTAATGTTAAAACAAATAGAGCCTGACAAATAGAGCCAGGGAAGGCAATGAAGACAGGGTTCTCATGACTGGTAAGAAAAACTGTCACAAAAGACTGCAAAAACTACAACTTTGCACAAAGGTCATTGCAACCTTACACAAAAAACACTTCTGCAAGGTTATCTACTCATCAGCTGCCTGTCCAGCCTTGGACTGGCACCACTCTTGTTATTGACCTTTGGAGCCAAGGATAATTATTTCAAAACAATTATGTGATAATCCTCCTCATTTTTTCCTTTAATGATCTTTGTCTTCCTTTACCTCCCTGAATACACTTTGGTTCACATAGTCCCATTGCAATACTCTATTCACAAAGAAACATTGCTTTCTTTCTTTTAGAGAGTCTCTCTTTATTATTTAGGTTGACACTTACTGTGGATTGCCATCAAAAAAATCTGAGAGACACTACGTTCAAGAGTTTTGATAGGTCAGGTGTTGTGGCTCACACCTGTATTCCCAGTGCTTTGGGAGGCCAAGGTGGGAGGATCCCTTGAGGCCAAGACTTCAAGACCTGCCTGGGCAACATAGCAAGACCCCATCTCTACCAAAAAAAAAACCAGATAGCCATGTATGGTGGCATGTGTTGTAGTCCTACTCAGGAGGAGCTATGATCACACTACTGCACTTCAGTCTGGGTGACAGAGCAAGTCTTTAAAATAATAATAATAATAATAAGAAGAAGAATTAATAATACAAAGAAAAGATTAAAAAGAGTTCAGATAACATAAAAATTGTCTTAATTATATAAAAATAAAGTAACATAAATGAATATTCTCAGATAAACAAAAATAGCATGCCCCATTTAATAGATTGATTGCTTTATTGGCCCTAATTATTTACTACTCTGTATGTACATCCTATGCCATAAAACTTGTAGTACATTCCCATTCTGACCATGCACTCAGTTTTGTGACTTGATTTGGCCAATGAGAGATTAGCAGATGTGATGTGACTAGAGGCTTGAAAAGCACTTGTGAAATTAGGCTTGCTGTTAACTCTAGTCTTTTGCCATCACTGTGAAAACATGTCCAGGCTAGCCTGCTGGAGGATAAGAATCACATGGTGCAGAGAGAAATGGCCCTCATCTCCCAGCCACGATTATCCTAGACCTGGTGAAGATAGCCAAGCACCCTAGAAAAGATCAGAAGAATCGCTCAGCTGAGCCCAGTCCAAATTGCCCAGCCTGCTAATCATGAATTAAATAAATCTTCTTTTTATATGCAATGGGGGTTTTGTAGTTGTTTGTTATGGAGCATTATTGTGGCAATAGATAATTTATATACCAAATAGGAGATTTAGCCATTAATAAAATTCATAATAATAATAATCATTGTAATAAAAGATGTATCAATTTTCCAAAGACCATCTCACTTGGTAATCTTGAAAATAACTTTTCGTCTTTATATTTCACATTTTACTGGGTGCTGCATATAAGGCCTTTACTAAGGAAAGGGTTTATTTAGTTAATTTAATAGAAGACAAGGTGGCAGAGGAGGTAGATTTGCTCAAGGTTACTCAACAAGGTTCTGTTACCTGGATTCAGTCTCCCAAGAATTCTCTTTATCAGAACAGTCTGCAAGTTGCTGACCTCTCCCATCTTCCAAAATGAAAAGCCTGATTCCTACCCATTCTTCTGGATCTACCTAAATTTTCATAAAAGTTCCTGTGGGATGTCAGTTTGAATAATTAGAATTGACATTTTGCTTACAAGCAAAATAGAGGCTCTTTCCTCAGGAAACCACAATGACATTAATATCCTCTGAGAGCATTCTGTCCTCCAAATAACCTGATTTGTTTTCCCTAAATTTGCATTTTCATTTGATCATTAAAAATGAGCTATTCTTTGTAATAGGAAACCTGTGATTCTCTTGAATAGTCGAGTTTGACCTGTTGGTTATCACAGCAAGATCCTGGTGCCATTTGCTCACTGGACATTCAGTTTTCAGGTGCTACCAGTTATTCCTGCCCCTAAGAATGAATATTCACCTTAGCCAATGATGAAGGCGTGGAGAATGGCAAAGTGGTAGTGGAAGTGGGAGTGGGGAGCTTTGAGGTTGCTTTTATGGAATCCATATCAGTAGATTAAGAAAACATCCATAGTCCATATTAAAGAATTGTGTCTGTGTGTGTGTGTGTGTGTGTGTGTGTGTGTGTGTGTATTTGTGTATGTTGATAGGAGAGAAATGGAACATAAGGCAAAATCCTTGAAAGCCCCCCTTTGGTGCCAGCAACCTCCATCAGACAGACCTGATAATTTATGAATCAGAAATAGCCCCTAATACCCTGAGTCTTATTGATAATGGGGCTAGTAAGCAATAACTTCATGTATGTCTCAGGTATATTTCAATGTCACGTTTATGATCCCAAAAGAAAGGACATTTGGGGGGACACTTGCTATGTATTGGTCAGTATTTTGGGTGCTGGAGAGATACAAACAAATAAGACTCAATCCTAAACTAAGAGGACCTAGTCTGCAATTGGTTGATGTGTTTGTCTCTGTGACACCAGAGAAGAGGTCAGTGTTTTGGCTCCATGATGACTTCATTTCAATAGCCCAATGGGGCTTCTTCCTCCCCTTAAAATTTATCTGATTCCTTGATAGCTTGGTTGTTGTTTATGTCTTCTGGTGCTTTTACTTTGAGCTGTTCTGGGGTTTGCATTTGGCACAAGTAAATATTGAATGAAAAGTATTCATTAAATAAAGATAGAAATAATGATTTTTTTAATGTCTCAAAATGAGCAATCAGTTGGTTTGACAGAATTCGCAGAAGACAGTACATGTGTTTGTGTGCACACAAAAATATGTTCAAGAATCAGATCTGATATATATTTTTAAGAACATAAGTACTGTTTCAGCTAAGGATCTAAGGTTGACTTGAATCAAAATTTGACTTACATTTCCCCTAGTGCTTAAAGCTTGATTCGAAGCTTAAATACTTGGGTTCAAAGTACTTCAGCGTTTAACAAAATCCTTTGGATTCCATCAAAATAGTAGATTAAGTATGCTTACTTCAATCCCCTGCCTCACAAAATGCGACTGCAAATCTATTTTAATGAATGTTTCACATAAGTCTTTTCTTGAGAAATGATTAGTAGGAAAGTTTAAGACAATCAATTTTAGTTAGAAAAGAAAAACCTTTCTGAACGAATTTAAAATAAGATTTGTTTTATTAAGGGTGTTTTTTAAATCAACCTTGAAATCATGTAAGTTATAGGAAAATGAAATTTAAAAAAAACATTTTTGCCGTCATGGTGCACTTAAGTATTTTTAAAATATGTTAGTTGTCATATTTTTTTGTGTTGTTATACATTTATTATTTTTATGAAATAAAGTGGCACTCATCATGAGGTCACTATTTAGTGATCCATTATCACATTATCACCAATAATTATAATCACTGAGTGGTACACACATGTATCATACACATTTTTGTTTAGGGTTAGATTATTTTTACTCTAAGTGCCTGTAATCTATTCAACCTCATAAAATTCATACAGGATTTAAAAATGATCAATATAAATACTTCCTGAATATAGATGTGATGGTTAATACTGAGTGTCAACTTGATTGGATTGAAGGATGCAAAGTATTGATCCTGGGTGTGTCTGTGAGGGTGCTAATATTTGAGTCAGTGGGCTGGGAAAGGCAGACCCACCCTTAATCTGGGTGGGCTCCATCTAATCAGCTGCCAGAACAGCCAGAATATAAAGCAAGCAGAAAAACATAAAAAGACTATACTGGCCTAGCCTCCCAGCCTACATCTTTCTCCCATGCTGGATGCTTCCTGCCCTCAAACATCAGACTCCACATTCTTCAATTTTGGGACTCAGACTCATTCTCCTTGCTCCTCAGCCTGCAGTTGGCTTATTGTGGGACCTTGTGATCATGTGAGTTAATACTTAATAAACTCCCCTTTATATATATGTACATATATATACACATACACACATATATATATCTCCAATTAGTTCTGTCCTTCTAGAGAACCCTAATATAATAGGTATAATTTATTATCATGTATTCCAATATTATCTTCTACTTTTGAGGAGACCAGAGGGTTGTGTGATCATGTAGAAAAATGTAACTAAAATATAGTAGAGCTGGAAAGAACCCAACATAATCCAAGTCCTTCATTTAACACAGGAGATGACTTGACTCATAAAGGTTAAGTGATTTCTTGACCATTCTAACCTCATATACTAAGACAATTTCAGAAACGTTCATCCTGGAGATAGCAGTGGGAGTAACTTATACATAATTGCCTCTGCTGAGTCTTTTACCAAGCACTTTTGAACTTCCCAGAGTACAGTACAAAGGCAAAATGTCAGGCTACATATGGGAGCTAGGAGTGGGTAGTTTGGCTGATGTGTAACTATGATGTGTTCTTCATTACTCACGTAATACTCATGCTGCCAAGAGCTCACACCAGAGACTAAACTAAGAGAAAGGAGAGCACCAGAAAGGATAGCAAACAACTCCACTGGAGATAGCATGCTGGCTCTACACTGGCAAATATTGACGTAGAGATCAAACTTTTTGCTAGAACCGTTAGGTGATATTAGTTTCTGAATCAGAGGGTTTCACACCTGTGTGCCACTCAAAACCAGGTGTGTGGAATAACCCGGACAAGACTAAGGTTTATGAATGTCATTAGTGAGATGCCGAGATAGTGTCCCCGGTTCACGATCAATTATGATAACATTGTGAAAATTGTCTTTCAGGAGGCTGGCAGTCTGAACAAGCTTCTTCAAGAGAAATTCCATACTGAAAATTGCCAGCATTCATATGACTAGTTGAATCGGGTTTTTCGGTGAGGAGGCAGTGCAGGATAGTAGAAAGGACCTAGGCTTTCAAGGGAAACAAACCTGAATTGAATCTTAACTCTACTGCATGGTGATTGTGTGGCTTATCTGTAAAATGGGAAAAATGATACTGCTCTGTCAGCATGGTTTTAAGAATTAGAGGCAGGTATATACAAGGTATATAGTCAATGCTCAGTGAGTGGTAGTCTTTATTAATTTTCCCCCATCCATTTGAAGAAGGACAATAATAGTACATGGGCTTCCATTATTAAGACATTATTATTATTATTATCATTTGGGAGACAGGGTCTTGCTGTATTGCTCAGGCTGGAGTGCAGTGATGCAATTATAGCTCGCTGTAACCTTGAACTTCTGGGCTCAAATGATCCTCCTACTTTAGCCTCTTGAGTAGCTAGGACTATAGGCGCACACCACCATGGTTAGCTAATCTTTTAATTTTTTGTGGAGACAGGATTTCACTATATTGCCCATGCTGGTCTTGAACTCCTGGCCTCAAGGGATCCTCTTGCCTCAGCCTCCCGAAACATACACTGTACCCGGCCCTGAACCTTTATTAGATGTCAGGCAAGAATTTAATAAACAATCTTTTTGAGTTCTTCACAACAACCCTATGGACTAAATATTATTGATGTAATTTGTCATAAACAGGAAACTTGGACTTGCTAAGTTTATGTAACATACCAAGGTCAAGGACACTTGGAAAGTAAGATACAGAGGCAGCGTTCCAACCCGGGTCTATCCAGCCTTTCCCTACCATTCTACACCCTCTCTCATATCCTTTGGAGTCAGGAGACTGATTCTGCTCCATAGATGGTCCTTCTTTCCATGTCTGTTTAGGCTGAAAAGAAAGACATGCATGATTAACTAATAAAAACGTCTTTAAAATCTCAGAACTAACTCTTTAAAATGAATGTGAGGGGGAAAAGTTCCAAATTTCTGCAGCTTTTAGTTGAGACCCTCAGAAACCAAGGTGAAACTAGAAGACAGTGAGACAGATGTTTGACTTTTAGCTTAAACAGTGAAATTTTTAGCGCTCTGTGTTTGTTTTAGAACATATTTTATAGTGGTTGTTCTTAAAATGATGAGAAGATAGAAATCTCTTTTAGCGTTTGGAAACACTTATTTTTTCATTTTCGTTTGAGTTACAATGTTACAATTGGCTTTAGAAGATAAAGTTTTTAAGACATTTACCCTAACTTCCGATGTTAGCTGATTTCCATTAGCTCTGCTGTAGTAAAATTCAGGTAAACACAATTTTATTTCACGCCTTCCGTTAACAAAGTCAAGTCAAAAGATGAAAACATACAAGGTCATGTTCCTTTCAGTCTGACAAAGCATTTAGCTGGGATTAAATTTATTGCCTTGGGGTTGTCTTGCTTCTAAAAGATTGTTCTGACTTCTTTGGGTTAAGCTGTCTAGTGACACCTTGTTACCTGGATTTGTAGCTGGAGTTGGTGGTTGGTTGTTTTTATACCCCAGGACCTGCAGACACCTGGCAGGGGGCTCTCCCTTTCTCTCACATCCCTGCAGGTCCTAGGGTGTAAAAACTTTGGGAAAACAGCCTATAGCAAAACTGCTCACAGCTTAATTAATACAATTGAATATCAATTTGTTACCTTACTGATCTGTCCTTCTCTCAGTGTTACTATAGTTGAAAAGACAAATTACAACCAGTTAATCCACCAACAAGTATTTTAGGAACATTTTAAAGGGTATCTAGCAGGCTATTGACACCTTGGCAGTTGCCAGGAAGTGTAGCATACTGGAACGAGCAAAGAGTTCCTGGAGAAGAAAGTTTGAGTCTGACGACGATAAGACAGTGGTGCTGCTGTAGATCATGCTGGTGGGGGTACTAACTGCCCATTACTGAGCATCTTTCAGGTCTCAGAATTAGTGATCTGTCTGTTTCTAAAACTCACACTCTTTCTAACACACCCTACTTCTTTATAACTGGTGCACCTTCTCCCCCATGGTACTAACTCTTGGGTCACTTACTGTAATGTCGCATTGTTAGGAAGTAACGTGCATGATACAAATGTGATGCCAGAAATGTAAACGACATCCTTCACCTCTGGAAACTGCATTTTCCTGGGGATGATCATACCTATGAGATAATTAAAGGGTAGTTGTAAGGATCAAGGAAGAGGTCGATGCAATGTGCCAGGTGCATGGAAGATGTTTCATAATTAGTAGTAATTATTAATATTACTACTATTACTGGACACAGTCTTGCCCTCTAAGAAGTCTCAGTGATGAGAGGAGAGTTTTAAGAATACGATTAACAGTGACAAGTGCCAGAGAGGAACCAAAAGTTAAAGAAAATAAGACTCAAGAAAATAAGACTCAAATATTGCTTTGTTAGCTCAGAGTTTTTGGAAAAGGAACTCAGGGAAGTCATGAGGCTGGGCATGAAGAACTCACTGAAAATTCATACACCTTCGCTGGGGGTAGTGGCTCATTCCTGTAATCTCAGCACTTTGGGAGGCTGAGGTGGGAGAATTGCTTGAGCCCAGGAGTTCGAAATAAGCCTGGGCAAAACGGCAAAATTCTGCCTCTACAAAAAATACAAAAAGTACCAGACATGGTGGTGCACGTCTGTGGTTTCAGTTACTTGGGTGGTTAAGGTGGGAGGATTGCTTGAGCCCAGGTGCTTGAGGCTGCAGTGAACTGTGATCATGCCACTGCACTCAGCTTGGGCAACACAGCAAGACCTTGTCTCAAAAAATAAAAACAACAACAACAATAAAAAGAAATTCACACACTCATTCCTGCACATACAATGCATTAGACAGTATCTCACAGCATACTCTCCTACTTAGCAGTTTCACCCTGGGGCTGTGTTAAAACTGATTTCCGAGCCTCCTCTCCCTGGTCTTTGGGTAGCTCCATTTATGTTTCTGGGACAGACTCAGCCCCATTTTTCTGTCCAACTGGTCCTGCTGAAGCCACTAGTGATGGCTTCTCTTCCACAGAGGAAAGGCTGAATATATTGAAGCTGTCTTAAATCATAGCCTCATGGTTCGTAAGTAGCAAACTCTGAAAAGTTATAGTCCGCCAAATGCTGTACAAACAGACTGAACTGATGAGAACTATGTCTCTGCCACCTGTTAACTGTAATTGTCATTAGCTTTGTTGTCTGGTTTGTTGACAGCGGACTGAGAGACATCCAAATGCTGCTCTATTCTGCCTCTGCAATTGTTTCAGCAAATCTCAGCACTGTACTTGTTTTCGTCTTTGTTAGTTAAGAATAAATTTAAATTATGTAAACAAAATCTTGCTTCTCTTGATTATTTCAGCTTTTCTGTCTTTCCCCTGGACTGCTCTAAATCTGCATGAGAACAACACTGGGCCTCAGAAGCCCCTTTGTAGAGATATCTCAACTAACACCACTGAAAAACAGCTCATAGGTGGCATCTGTTTATTTGTTTGTTTGTCATATCGAGTTTAAAAAATAGGTAATACGTGTTCATAGTAAAGTTTGCAAATGGAAAAAAAGGGTTTGTAGTGAAAAGTAGGTTTCCTTTCCCAATTTCCCTTCTAACTTTTTTTTACAGCATGTTTGTGGTATGATACAATCCGATCTGAGCACAGATGAAATTTGAGGTTTCGTGTTGCGGAAAACTTTATCAATGCTGTCAGTTTACAACTATGAATATATTGAACTTACTGACAAGGAGTGTTCCCTGCACTGAAATATGACAGCAGCAGCAACAGACAGGAAAGAAAGCAGAGGGAGAAAAGAGAACACATTAGAGGTGGGTGAAGACAACATCCAACTTTTCCATTTTTTTCCTCTTTTTTTTTTTTGAGATGGAGTTTCGCTTTTGTTGCCCAGGCTGGATTGCCATGGTGTGATCTTGGCTCACCACAACCTCTGCCTCCCAGATTCAAGAGATTCTCCTGCCTCAGCCTCCTGAGTAGCTGGGATTACAGGCATGTGCCACCACGCCTGGCTAATTTTATATTTTTACAGAGACACGGTTTCTCCATGTTGGTCAGGCTGGTCTCGAACTACTGACCTCATGTGATCCACCCACCTCGGCCTCCCAAAGTGCTGGGATTACAGGCATGAGCCACTGCGCCCGGCTGTAACTTTCCCATTCTAAGCTGGCATGTGACCAGCTCGTGAAAGGACTGATCAGGGAGCTTCGTGGTGAAACGTACCATGGAAGTCAGATTCTACCCCCATGGAACTTTAGGGAAAGCACCACCAAAGTCCTCTGCTCCAGCTTTGCAAAATAATTTCAAAAGTTATTTTGAAAACAAAATCTACATAGTCATCAGAATTTCAAGGAACCACTCACATTTCCCTGGCTGTCCTGAAACTCTTATTACCACTTCACAGCATGAAACCAAGAATAGAAAAATCTGTTTACAATGCTTACCCATAGGTTTTCCTTCCAAATACCTATTCTCATTTAAAAAAAAAAAAAAAACTAAAAACAAACAAACAGATGAAAACTCCAAAAGTCAAAGAAAAGCCTCAAGAGTCCTTCTGTGCCCCAGGATGCTCTTAATTTCTTTACAAGCCTGACTTCCTTGGGTCTCCTGCATTAGGTTCAGGGTAAGTACAGACCAACTGTTTATTTGTTTGTCGTTTACCTGCACAAAAGTATTTTGACGGAGATGGTCACTGGAAGTTCAATTAGGCGCTCACTGGAAGTTCAATTAGGCGCCTGCTAATGGTAAAAGATACCATTTCCAAATTTAAATATTTCACACATGGATCATAAATGATAAATTTTACTCTCACCTACCACCACTCCCTTCATCTTCCCTAAATTCTCCAGGCTTTGGAAATCCCCAGTAGAGCTAACAAACCTGCAAAACCTAATGAAAGCTAGGCGAGGTGGCTCATACCTATAATCCCAGCACTTTGGGAGGCCATGATTGGAGGATGGCTTGAGCTCAGGAGTTTGAGACCAGCTTGGGCAAAATAACAAAGCCCTGCCTCTACAAAAAATACAAAAGTTAGCCAGGTGTGGTGGCACAGGTTTATAGTCCTGGGTTCTCAGGAGGCTGAGGTGAGAGAATTACTTGAGCCTGGGAGGTGGAGGCTGCAGTGCAGTGGTGATTGCACCACTGCACTCCAGCCCGGGAGATAGAGCAAGACCTTGTCTCAGAAAACAAAAACCAAGAAAACAACAACAAAACACACCTAATGAATTTAATCTCAGGCCAACCAGAACCACGATTTAATAATTATTAATTCATTATTTAATAAGATAGTTAATAATTTCTATTTCAACAACTCTTCGAAAATGATAAATAAATGGTATGCTATGTATTTGTCAGATTAGGTAGTTTTTTCAATTCTCCATTCTCCATAACCTAGTCCTCTTATCTTCCCCTATTTTATTTCTAAATGTGCTTAAAATTATGTACCTTTCAGTTTACACATAGCCAGGAACTTATCCTGGAAGAATTTGCCTCTTCAGCAATATGTCATTACTGGCATATACATTCCATTTAATTATTGATTCTAAGTTTCTTGAGGCCAGGGTCTGTGTCTTACTTTACATCACATTCATAGCTTCTAAAGCGCTATGGATTAATGATGCCTGAGTGAGTGGCTAAAAGGAAATTTAAAACTTGACATACGAAACAACGGTTTCAAAATTTAGGAAGGTCAAAGGGGCATGACAGACATCAAAGATAATTATAAAAGATTAAAGCAGCAGCAGAGAGATAATGTATGCCGATTTCTCAGAAAAGCAAGGACCATCACAAATCATTAAAAGTTTCCAATACTTTCTTTTTTAAGTGAGAGGGACTAAAGCCATCTATTGCTTCTTTCTTTTTAAAGTTTTCAGTTGTAAAAAGTAGTCTACCTTCCAAACATGTTTAGAATATATAAGTTGTCCATCTGCTTCTTTTGCTACTTATTGGGAAGAATTATGCTCAGGGTCATTAGAAAAGTAATTCCCTCTTGATTTTTCAAGAAAATCCCAGATGTGACCTGCACATTGATAGCAGAGAATTTAGTTTGCCAGCAAGAGCTAAATTGGATTTTGGTTGCATTTTTCAAGTAGAGTTGTTATACTTTCTTCCTTTCTCAAGGACAAATTCAAATATCTTTTTTCTTCTTGTCCATGACAGTTACCCTGATGGGAAACTCTGCTAGAATGTAAATATTTTGAGATGGTAAAACAAAAACAAAAAACAAACAAAAAACAATTGACATGTTTTTTGAGAATCCACTTGTGAGATCAAAATATCAAATTCAACTCTGAAATGTCATACCTGGGGATGCAATTATTAGTATCCTAATCTTGCTCTCAAGAATACTACATGAGAGGGGCTGAGTGATTATGCAAACCAGATGCTGTAAATTAAGTCACTTTGTTTAAAATGACCAAGTCTTTAGTGGAAATTAATCACTTGAAACCTGGCATTATTTAGACACAAAACAGTATGATCCAATGGTACAAACTGTCAATCATGTACACACAGCATCTATTAATGTTACCTGGATGACACTTTACTCTGAATTAATGATAATAAATTTCAATCTGTTAATACAAATGATGGGCCTTATGTATTAAAGTAATTTAAAAGTGAGAGAAGGAAATTATTATGAAATATATGTTGTCACATAAATTTGCATTTTGACCAAACGCTGGGCTCCATGTGTGATCTGAGGGCAATATTAATAAATTCTCTTTAACTTGAGTACAACTTGTGAAGCAGAAACTTTTGCCTAAGAGATAAAGTTCTAAAATAGGCTGGGCATGGTGGCTCACACCTGTAATCCTAGCACTTTGGGAGGCAGAGGTAGGCATTTAAGGCCAGGAGTTCGAGACTAGCCTGGCCGACATGGTGAAACCCTGTCTGTACTAAAAATACAAAAAGCTAACTGAGTGTGGTGGTGCATGCCTGTAATCCCAGCTACTCAGGACACTGAGGCATGATAATCGCTTGAACCCAGAAGGCGGTGGTTGCAGTGAGCCGAGATCGTGTCACTGCACTCTAGCCTGGGTGAAAGAGTGAGACTCTGTCTCAAAAAAAAGTTCTGAGATAACTTCCAAAGTAAATATAACATGGCCACCACAAATTCAAGAGTGTGATGGCATTTAAATTTATTTTCTTCTGAAGTATTTGATGCAATTTTAAAAAAAATGACTACATGTTAGGGACTTTAGAAAAAATACGCATATTAAGAAAAACTAGAAGGAAATTTGCAAAACTGGAAATACTCATGTTGGGCTGGTAAGATTACAGATGGGTTTTTCTCTTCCAAATTTTTGAATTGTTGTAATAAAAAGAAAATGGCTCAATTGTGCTCTAGGTCTAGGGTTTGATTGACTGGGTTGGGAGTGCTCTGGGCACTGGCTTTTCCCCTGGAATTGTCTACTGTTTGCAGAAGCTGCTTTTGTGTTTTTATTAAGACCTGGAGGAAAAGAAGAACAGATATATGTGTGTGTGTGTGTGTGTGTGTGTGTGTGTGTGTGTGTGTACATGGTTCTTCCTTATAATGCTGCCCTTTTTTTCTGCATGAAAAAGGGTATTTTCTTTGTACACATTCTCTTTTTCCTCCTTTGCCTGCTTTCTAGGACAACGTGCTGAAAAAATATCAAGACAACAAAAAAAACTTTCTAAATCTGGTTACAAGTAATTATGGTTTCCTGTTCTACATCATTGTACACGTGTAAAAACAGTGTCATAATCTGTAGAAATGCACATGATTACCACACCCTTCAGCAGACTTTCTAATCATATTAGTAGGTTAAGGTAATTTTCAAGTCACTTGCACCATGCAATTCAAAGACACCACCTTTTGTTTGTGTAAGCAGTCCTCTACATATAGTCATTCTAGGTTAATAAATTTTGGCTTTAAATGTAAAAGTAAAACTGAGAGATAAGATAATATTGAAGAGTGAATGAAGTAGGAAAATATGTATTCAAGTTTTGAATACATACTTGTTTGCTACTCTTAGTCCCTCAACAGGTCTTAGACTCAGTTTCCCCATCTCTGCAATGGCTATAATGCTCTTACCCTGTCTGTCTCAGAAGATTGATGTGAAAATACTCTATGAGAACTGGCTGTTATCAATAGGTCTGTGCAGGTCACTCTGAGTTTCATTTTGTTGTTTTCTCTGAAAACCACAGAAGAAAACCTTCAGCTCTTCTCTCCAAGAACACATCCTAGTCATCCAGCCCAACCTCCTTTTGTTATGTAGCTCACACACATTTCATCCTTTCTAGTACTACCATTCACAGGCATGGATCTACATGCAATCAGAGACCACTTAAGCTGCCCGGACATTTGTTTTCAGTGACTCATGATGCTCATTGAAACCAGAAGGACCATCATCCAAAGCCACTGTCTCTGGCACTAGTTCTTTCCAGACAAGAGCTCTTTGCTGGCAGTAGGCTAAATCACTATCTTGCAATCATATTCTATGACCAAAATGTCTCTGGAGGACTTTTAGTTTATTGTCATCTGTGGAAAATAGGAAGCCTGCGTGAGGCTTTCTAAATTCTTAATGTATTAGGTAGGATTTTGAAACAAGTCATAGCTACAGGCAGAAATAGTAAAAAATGAAGCCCAGGTTGACTTATGAAATACAGGAACTTGTAGTTGCCTGGACATCAAGCTGCTCCTAGTCTGCCTTTTCAATTTGCCAATATTTTCCCTTAAGCCTTTTGATGTGATTTTGCAGTTGTAGTTCACAATAAAAGGTAGAGATTTCAGGGTATGTCTTCCTTCCCTTCAAGAATATAGCATAGCAATGGAAACACAGAAAGTTCTTGGTCTATCCATAGGACAGAGGCAAAATTCTAGGGGTCTCTGAAATATCAGAGGAGCTGGGAGATGGGAGGCAGATGTTCAACAGGGTTTGGTGGAGCAGGGGAAAACCTTGGTTCTGGAGGAGGGGAAAGGAACGCAGTACAAACGAGGCTATGCCCACCTGGTGAGGCACCTTCTCGAAGGGTTGTAAATAGGAACCAGAGGAGAACTGTGTACATTTAAATACAAAAATGAAACAAGGAGAACAAAAACAGTTGAATGAATATTTAGTTGGGGGTGGGGACTGAGTTTCTCTGAGTTTAGGATCGTATTAAACTCACATTAAGGGCCCGGCCAGGTAGCTCATGCCTGTAATTCCAGCACTTTGGGAGGCCGAGGTGGCAGAATCACTTGAGCCCAGGAATTTGAGACCAGCGTGGGCAACATACCAAGGCCCCGTCTCTACAAAAAATTAAAAAAGTAGCCAGGTTTGGTGGCACACACCTGTAGTCTCAGCTACTTGGGAGGCTGAGGCAGGAGAATTGCTTGAGCCAAGGAGGTTGAGGCTGCAGGGAACCGTGATGGTGCCATTGCACTCTAGCCTGGGTGACAGAGCAAGACCCTATCTTGAATAAATAAACAAACTCACAATAGGGCTCGACAGGGTGGGGAGGAGGGGCTAGCATCTCATATTATCTCTATTAAACGTGGGCAAAACAGATCCATTTTCTGTTTACATGAAGCATATGGGGGAATAGATTATAGTACAATTAGACAATCACCCAGGTTGACCATAATTATAAAATGTGGGAGGTGCCACAACTAAGAGAACACCACTGTGAGCTAAGAAGAATGCACACTTATCTCACTTACACCTATTCTAGTTGTGGGTCAATAAAAGATTTCTCTAAGGTGGAGACCTTTGGACTGAGACCAGTAGGATCTCTGGAGGTACAGGAAAGTGAGGAACCTCTTTGTGAGCTGTAGAGTAAGCCAAATTCCAGAGCAGATGGCCTCAAAGGGACCATTCTGAGACTGAGAGAGTGATCAGGAGAAAGGTATTAATCATAGATTATGGATTCCTGAGGACGGGGTGGGATCATTTGGAAAGGAAGGAAAGCAAAGCCTTGGGGGGGGGGGCGGTGGGTGAAGGCCTCATCTGCCCATTCCTGCCCCTTTGCAAGGACTTGCTTAAGCAACCCAGTCTCTGCGTTTGCTGCATTGTTTACAAAGTACATCTGCCACTTCTCCAGCTCTTGACCCTTACCTTCATGGCCTTTTGTCAGAAAGACCTGGAAACTCTTAAAAGTAGGTGTGAGTACCCCAGGAAGCTGTAACACTGAACTTCTTGGAAACTCAAAGAAATGGAAAGAAACTGACCAAAAAGATACTTCTTAGGTGAGGCTGAGGACCAGGGGTTTGGGATTCGAGTGACCACTGCCTCCTGCTGGCAGAAGAGAGATCAAGTGACAGTTCAGAGCTTGGGGCTGAAAAGCCTGTAATTTATACGATGAATCTCAGATCATTCCAATGCACTCAAATGGAGAGCACTATATTGGTCTAACGATCAGGAAGTTTCTGCTTTATCTCAATTTTTAAAGAAGAGTTTAGTCCTTTTCTGTCCACAATGATAGCCACTAGGCACATGAAGCTGTTGAGCCCTGAAATGTGCCTGGTCCAAATTGCAATGTGCTATAGGTATAAAATCCACACCAGATTTTGAAGCCTTAGAAAAAGGAATGTAAAAGCTCTTATTAGTAATTTTTTAATTGGTTACTTGATGAAATGATGGTGTCCTGGATATGTTGGGTTAAATAAAACACTTTGTTAAAATAAATTTCTCTTTCTTTCCCCTCTTTTTAGATATGGGTTACTAGAAAGTTTAAAATGACACCTTCATGTTTGTGCCTCTCACTCTTTCTACTGGGCAGCGCTGGTTTAATCAGACAAAACATCACCATCTCTATTTCATTTCTTCTCCTGCAGATAGCAATATTACCCACCACAGCAATGTGATTCAGAACATCAGTGATGGAAGAGAAGGGCCACTTGATTCTATGTTCGCTTCACTGTGCTGCATTCTCCTCACCTCAGCAATCTAAGACATAGTGAAAAAAGTACTCTGACCTGTACAAACCTCTGCTTCCTTGAAGTTTCTGCCAATAGAAGGATGGATTGGCCACTCTTCTCCCGGCTCCCCTGAGCTCGTCATCTGCCTGGCTTCCTAGGCACTTGTGTATTGAGGATTGTTCCTACCAGTTCTGTCTTTCACAGATGTGGCTTTGGGGAAGGACCTGCAACAGTTCTCAGGGCACGGGGGGAAAAGGCGGCATTGAGCCAGGATTTTTTTTTCCTTCCAAATATAGTGTTTACAAAGGCAGCTGCAAAGCCCTCGCTTCCCCTCAACACAGAGCCTTACACCTGACACCTCTGTTCTCCTTAAAACTGGAATAGGCCATTCCCAGGGGAATCTGCATTTTTAGGTGGATTTCTTCAAAGCCCCTAGAGCTTGCAGTATGAAAAAAAAAATGAGCCACTAATGAAGTCATTTCAAACCTGATGGCAGAGAGTGAGAAAGAATTCATCCCCTACTCCCTCTCCTTTTCAAGCCAGCCTCAGGAAATGTCTAGAGTTCATCTTAAAGGGACCTAATGGAGATGGATTTAGAGCTGAATTCCAATGATATTGAAGAATTTGGGTTGAGAGAGAAGTGAATGTGATCATTACAGTAGTAGCTTGTAATGTAATTGACCCTGTTATCAATTAATCTTTGTAACAGTCCTATGGGGTGAGCACAATTATTACTTCCATTTTGCAGCAGTATAAACTGAGGCAAGGGGTTGCTACATAAGATGCTTAAAGTCATAACTTAAAAGACAGCAAAGACTCCTTCTAGCCTAACTCCAGGACCAGTGCACTCAACTTCTCCAAACCTCCCTACTACCTTGTCTCCCATATGTGAAGGGGCTGCAGAAGAAATGAGCAAGCTTGGCTTCGTCTGTGTGTTCCCATCAGTAAATTTAATTTTTCCCCATAAGTTCCAAAATTTTATGAGCCTGCAGACATTTTTGTAACCCCTGAAATATTTATGATTGTTCCTACACTTAATGCGAGGGCTTGGCTTTCCTCAGTGTTGGTGGAGAGCATATTGGATAGAAGATAACTTCTGATATGTGATATTTTAAACTTCTAGGCACTGCAGCCCACTGAAATGTAAGTTTCTTGAGGAAGGAGGTTTTTCTTATTTGTCTTTGTGTTCCGAGTTTTCATGGCGGTGTCTAGCATGTAGCTGGTATCTATTAACTACAACTAACCCTTCCTTCCAAGTCACATTTGAATAAAATGAACAAAAATACAGACTGGAAGAGTTAATATTCCCTTTCCAAAGAACTAAGGGAATAGTTACTCACTAGAAGATAATATTACTTATTATCTCTTATATAACCTTTTAAATTCCTTTCACCCAGAAACTTTAATTACCAGTGGGCAAATGCTTCTCTAATTATTTGGACCTAATTCCTATGTCATAGTCAAATAATTGGACTTTTAAATTTTAACAAGAATAACTACAAGCAAGTAAACAAACTAAATAATGCAAACATTCATATTTCACAGACTTTCTTGGATCAAAAAGGAATATTTTTGGTAACTGATAATTTTAGGGAACCGATTATATTCTATTCATCGCATTTTTCTCTACTCAAAAAGTATAAAACAAATGTTCATTTTTTATGAGTCAAAATTGCAACATGTATAAATAATTGGTTTTCAATGATGCATGCAAATAATATCAAAACTTGTTTTAAATGTGGAAGCAATTGTGGATATAATTACAGAGTACGCAGTTCAACACCCTCTTGCTCATTAATATATATGGACCCTCTAATGGATGTTCATCATTCCTTGGGAATCAAATCTGGCAGGTCAGATCCAAAGAAGATCATTCTTCCTGGTTGTCAAGTAGATAATAGCCTAAAAAGCAAATCAATAGCAATATCCAAATCAATTGCACCATTTAGAACAGCAAAGCCCACTTAAAACTCAAATTCCAATTTCGTTAGTACTCAGAAAGAAATATTAATTATAGGGATACAAAATATGCTATATAAATCTCACCTCTTCTCATTTGACCTCTCCTGCTCATATTTTAGTGGGTGGTAGCCAACAGGTATATTTTGGCTTTGGTTGTAGTGGTTGGGGATGGGTGAGAAAAGTTGCTTCCTGTATTTATATAACTCGTCTGTTTGTGTGGACCTACTCACAACTATTCTTGTCATTGTTGCAAAATTCATAGTAATTTCTCAGTTTTACAGATTTTGCAAACTTTGACTTACTCACATTTGTAATTACAAACTGCAATTAAAATTCTATGGCTTTGTGCCATTTCCTCTAGAGCATCTCTTTTTGGGTAACCTGTAAAAGACAAAGGGATGAGTGGGTCCTGTAAACTCCATGAAGCTGGCCAGGATGGCTTCAAGAAGGCAGCTTTGGAAATGAAGGTGCATAGGCTCAAAAGTCCTTGGGCACTGCCAGCCATCTTTGTTATATCATCTGTTGCTGTGACCATCCCTGTTCCCAACCCTAAGCCAATGTAATATATGAGCTGATCTTGAAGTCTGGAGAAGGATTAGTGAGCTGGCTGAGGGCAGGAAGAAGGAAGGTGTAGAGAGTTTGAACAACCTGTGCCAATGTTCAAATGGCAGAGAGATGGCTCTTCTGAGGAGTTGAGAGGAGATTGGAAATGATGGAGCATTGCTTGCATGTGAAGATGAGGCTGAGCAGTTGGCAAGGGTAAGATCATGTAGACTTGGGCAGAACATGCATAGCCATATAGAAATCAATTGCAACATTTAGAATAGCAAGGTCCAGTCAAAACCCAAACCCTAATTTTATTAGTACTCAGAAAGAAATATGAATGATAGGCATATAAAATATACTATGTAAAGCTTACCTCTTTTCAGTTGACCCTCCTTCCTTCTATTTCAGTGGATAGAGTAGGCAAAAGAGGCATATTAGCTTTGGTTTAAAGTTCATTCTGAAAGTTAGGCTACTTGGTGAAAATTTTCAAAGGTGGAGCAACATAACTAGATATCAATTTTAGAAGTGAGAAAAACCCATCCTAAAGATGTGGTTGGGGTGGTGGGGATGGATAGATCTTTAAGATGTAGAATTAACACTATTGATGACTGGCAGTCGGAGTGAATTTAGTATGACATTCACATTTCCAGGCAGGTAACTTGAAGGACAATGGTGCCATTGATTAAAACAGACATTATTAAGTATTACGATTATTGTTAGAGAGCAAATATGAGAAGAGGGATGGATATTTTAAAAAAAGAAGATAGTGGCTCATGCCTGTAATCCAGAACTTTGGGAGGCTGACGTCAGCAGATTGCTTGAGCTCAGGAGTTCAAGACCAGCCTGGGAAACATGGAGAAACCCCATATCTACAAACAAAAAAACAAAACTATTTTAGCCAGGCATTGTGGCGCACGCCTGTGGTCCCAGCTGCTTGGGAGGCTGAGGTGGGAGGATTGCTTGAGTCCAGGAGGTTGAGGCTGCAGTGAGCCAAAATGGGTCCCTGCAGTCCAGCCTGGGTGACAGAGTGAGACCCTGTCTCAAGAAAAAAAAAAAAGAAGAAGAAGAAGACAATGTTTTATGGAGACTTTTTAGCACGAAGTTCTCTAATGTGCACAACTAAAAGAGGAAAAACAACATCATCAAAAACAACAAAGGGATGCCCAACACCCAACCCCCAGAAATTCTGATTTAATTGGTTAGAGCGGAGCCAGGCATTAGGTGTTTTTTGTTTGCATTTTTGTTTTTATTATGGTAAAAAAAAAACCCAACAACATACATGAAATATACACTCTCAACAAATTTTTAAGTGTACAGTACAGTATTGTTAACTACATGCCCATTGTTATACATATCTGTTATGCAAATCTCTAGAAATTTTTCATCTTGCATGACTGAAAGTCTATAATCATTGAACAGCAGCTCCCCATTTCTCTCCCTCACTAGCCCTTGGTATCACCATTCACATTTCTCCTTCCATGAGTTTGACTGCTTTAGTAGATACCTCATACACGTGGAAAAATACAGTATTTGTCTTTCTGTGACTGGCCTATTTCACATATTATAATGTCCTCAAGTTCTTCTGTGTTGTAGCATGTGTCAGGATTTCCTTCTGTTTTAAAGCTGAATAATATTCCACTGGATGCACCCACCACATTTTCTTTATCCATTCATCAGTTGGTGGGCCTTTAGGTTGTTTCTACCTCTTAGCTATTGTGAGTAGTGTTGCAAGAAACATGGAGGACAAATATCTCTTCAAGATCCCGATTTCAGTTCTTTTGCATAAATACCCAGACATGGGAATGCTGGATCATATGGTAGCTCTATTTTTAATTTTTTGAGGAATCTCCATACCGTTTTTCATAGCAGCTGCTCTATCTTTTTTCCCCACCAACAGTGTACAAGGGTTCCAGTTTCTCCATTTCCTAACCAACATTTATTTTTTTCTTTCCTTCTGTTTCTTCTTTTCCTTTTTTTTCTTTTAATAGTGGCTGTCCACACCGGTGTCAGATGGTATTTTATTGTGGTTTTGATTTACATTTCTTTGATGATTACTGATGTTGAGCATCTTTTCATACACCTGTTGACCATTTGTATATTTTCTTTGGAGAAATGTCTATTCAAGTCATTTGCCCATTTTTAAATTAGGCTATTGATTTTTTGCTATTAAATTGTATGAGTTTCTTACATATTTTCCATACTAACCCTTTATCAGATATATGGTTTGCAAATATTCGCTCCCATTCCACAGGTTGCCTTTTCACTCTGCTGATTGTTTCCTTTGCTGTGCAGAAACTTTTTAGTTCAATGCAGCCCCATTTGTCTACTTTTGCTTCTGTTTCCTGTGCTGTTGGTGTGATATTCAAGGGATCATAGGCATTAGGTGTTTTTATAAAGCTTCCCCAGATGACTCTATTGTGCAACCAGGACTTAGAACCATTTGTCAAAATTACACCTTGCTATGATGTAAAGCCTATGGTTCCATCTAGACATAAAAGTTCTCTCAGTAGAACAGCCCAGCAGCTGAACACATTTATAGTCTATGTGGCATGGTGATCCCTACAGGGAGGAGTGTGTCTTAATTTCTGGATGGGATAGGAGTGGGGTAGTGAGAATACAGCTGGAAAGAGCACATTTAATCTTGTTAAATAATTTTATCTCCAAATAATAATTTTTTCATAACTTAAACTACAAAAAATAACAATCCACTGGAGTCACACAGTTCAGAAAGTCTAGAATGTCAGCTCTCTGAGGACAGGGACATCTGTCTCTGTCCACTGCTGTATCTCCAGCCCCCGGAGAGTGTCTGGCACACTGTAAGCACTCAAAATATATTTGTGGAAGTGGCTGAGCTGTAGATTGGCTGTGGTTCTGTCCACAGTGCCTGGAACTGTTATTTTCCTATTATTATCTAGCCTCTCAGCTCTTCCTCTTTCCTGCCAGCCTTGACTTCCCGTCTTAGCTCATAGGAAGCTGTGTCCAGCAGGCATCTTCCTTCTGTGAAGCTGTAAGGGCTGTATGCAACTGGGTCCCGAGTGCAATGTGTGTGTGTGGGGGGGGGGGGGGGGGAGGGCGGGGGGGCGGGGGGGACGGTCATTGGTTCATCCAGGAAATGTCCATTTACATACTAAAGTCTGATTGGTCTAGAAGAGTAGCTGAGCACAATTAGTCCTGTGTGTCCACAGACCAGGAAGCTTAATATAAGTTAAGTCCAACCATATTTAACAAAATATTATGTCACTGTAGTGATGGAGTGACAATCATAAAAGTGTTAAAATGAAAATATAAAGTATGCACTGTATTAATAAGCTATTAAACTTCATCCCTTCATTGAAATCATTTTCACTTGTATTTTAACAATCTGTACACTATCAAATGACAGTCTGTTTCGAATATGCCTGATAAAATTTTAAAAAACCATTGACTTGTTTCTATAGCATAAATGTGAAAGCTTTCAGAAAGAAAAAGAAGAAATGGAATATCCATACAGTTTTTCATAATTTTTATTTTATCATTTTCGAGCACTCAGATGAGGATTTGGGAAAATCTTCATGTCACTCTTTTAATAAAGCCACAGTGAGCACTTCATGCTGCTTCCACTTCCCACACACAAACTTTCTAATTATAAAAGGACCTTTTCAGACTTATTCAGGGCATATAATCTTATTTGCAGCTCCTAATTGGAGGACTGTGTTTGTTGAAAAGAACAGAAGTCTTCAGTCATTTAGAATAAAGCTGGCCCATCAACCCCTGTGGGAAGAAAAGAACTATTTATTTTATCCGTTAATCCCAAATACAAACACAATAAAGCTGTCTTTTCTAATAGTGACCTATTTCATGTTAAATTGGGATAAAGCTAGCTTTGCTCAATAAGACTATTGTTGTCAACAAAAAAGTCAATCTTATTAGGATTCCCATTGAATACCTTCCAATAACTTATCTTTTAAAATGCTAAACCCAAATCCCAGTTGAATTCTCTACGTTGTCTGACACAAAATGCAAATCGGGAAAGGAAATAACCTCAACCGGCGAGCCCCATCTAGTGTCAGGGAAGTAAATTGCTGGTCAGAAACCGGGTCTATAATTTTTTCTTATCTTTAACCTGATTTTTAATATTCTTCTATTTGTGCCGAAACCCTTATGTTTTTGTTTCTTTCTGGGGTTTTTTTGCCTATATTTTTATTTCTAAAACTAAATAACTTTCTGTACCAAGCACATTTTTTCTTGATAACTTATAAAAATACAACATTGCTTAAAATTAGCCAGATTTCCCCATTGGTTTTATTTTAAAATATTAATTTTAAAACGTGGACAGTCATGTTCCTTGAATAGCATTACAGAGCACTCATGTACTAAACTATGTTTGATGTAAACAGTATTATTCACTTATCAGTTTTATTTTATCAAAAGACCCCAAAGGATCTTTCTTGATATGAGTTTTAGAGGAGCAAGACCGAGTCACAGAAAAATCCAGTGGAACATCTAAGGACATTGAAGATTTCGAAGTCTACTTTCTTGGGCAACATCTACATTTGAGGACTGTATTGGCTTGGAGGTCAGTTTCTTTTAGCCAACTACATCAGAGCTTAAGTGCAGTGTGTCTGCCTTCCACGCTTCTGCATTTCTCGACTGTTAATAAACATGTCAAAAACGAGTAAGGCAAGAGCAGGGCTCAGCTCCAGTCATACATGGGAAATGCCTTTGCTAATAATTCTGCCTTATAAATGCAAACCTTCTTTGTTCCCACACACACAAAAAAACTTGACAATAGCCAAATGAAGTAGAACATATTCCTCAATTTATCTACACTTAAGATATTTCAAAATATCTTTCCACTAGCCTATGTGCTCAAACCACAAAAGCAGACATAGGTATATAGAGGTATCTGGGTTATGGAGGAAAGAACAAAGGACTGAAGTTCAAATATTAACATTGCCCTTCATTGGCTGCATGTCCTTGGGAAGCCAAATCTCCCAATAGGGTGCCATGAGTTCAGGCTATGGAGCAGACAATCCCTGTTTCTCCACCTCCCAGCTATTAGACTTTAGACAAATTATTTCTCTAAGCCTTGACTTCTTCATCTATCATGATATTTACTTCCTTCATACAGGAAGATTGTTATGAAGACTGACTGATAAAGTATGTGAAGTGTGTAGCTCAGGGTCTGGCACATAACAGAGTGCTCAGTGAATACGACTATGACTCACAAATGGAGGGACAAGCGCCCACATCACAAGATGGTCGGGAAGACTCTAAGACATGGGAAAATGTTGGCCAACTTTAAGGCACTCTATCAATGTAATGAGTTAGACAAACCTAGTAGGCCCCTCCTAGAAGGCCTAAAATTAAAAAGAGAGCTGTTGAAATGGAAGAACATGGGGCTTTCATAGGTCAGCACAAGCTCTGTGAGCTGAACAGAAGTTTTGTAGGTCTAATGATTTGTATTGTTGGCTTACATTGTATTTGGGGTTGCAAATTTTTGAAAAGAAGAGAATGATAGAGTTGGAAGGGAGATTGTATTAATTTAGTTTTCTTGTTTTATTGAGGAAAAAACCTAATGTCCCTTCCTTCTTCAGAACTCTTTGCACACTTGAGATCATTTAAGAATTTCAAAGTATTTGTTTAATGTCTGCTTTTGCCTGGACTGTAAGAACCATGTATTCAGGGGCCATGTCTATTTGGGCTGCACTGTATCTTCAGATGTGGCCCTGTGTCCAGCAGTGTCTAGTAGTGTCTAGTACCTTGTCTACACATGGTAATTGCAGACAAGCTCAAAACTGCCATACAGCAAAGTACATAAGGGCATGGACTCCTCAGGGAGGAAAGGCTGGACACAAATTGGACCTCTCCGGTTTACTTCCCGTGTGACTTTGGGCAAGCTACTTAGCCTCTGTAAGCCTCAGTTTCCTCGCCTATAAAACAGAATTAATAATGACAGTACCTATTTCATAGAGTTGTTCCAGAGCTTTATGAGCTAATTCCTGTAAAGTGCCTGGAATGCTATAATTCTGTAAATTTACCTAAATGATCAAGATAGCAAAGCCAATTAGAAAGTGTTCTGGAACTAAAACCCTAACTAGGTCTTGCTCTTTATTTTTTTTCCCCTCCATATCTTTCAAACCCTCTGCCCAGACCACTTTTCCAAACCATTAAATCTATCAGATAAAAACAGCAATGCAAAATAAAGTATTGGTTGATTCACTCAGAGGTGCTGCAGGCCTTCCAAGTCTAGCAGCAAGTTTCAGGAACTCATTTCAATGGTGTTAAGAGGCTTATTATTGCTAATAACTTCCCAGTGTCTAAAGCACAGAGCTGAACAGAGTATTTCATGTTTTGCTCTAACAGCTAGTCCTTAAGGGTTTGACTATCAGATGTAGGCAAGCTAGATTATGAAAATGGCACATTTAAAAATATCTCTGCACCTCACTCCTAGATGACTTTTAGCAGGTGAACTAACTGTTAGCCTCCTGGAAGATTAGATGTCAGGATAATTAGCTCTCTGTCACATAGGCTATCTACTTTTCAAATCTTATTCTCCTTTCTTCCCTATGTCTCTTAGTAGACGCAACTCATTATTACTTTATGCCTGAGTTTTCCCCTTTCTTTTCAGCACACTCATAAACCACCTCCTTGTCGTGACTTATTTCACACTCAATTCATACTGTTAGCTTTGATGTTCTCTTTTACAATTCAGTTTGTATTCAGATACCAGAGAAAACAAAGAGCAAGTTAGACAGGTAAACCAGATAACAAGTATTACCTATGATGACCCATTCTCCTATCTCTCCTTGGTCTTCAAAATTCCATGTGCTGTGGAGGAGGTAAAATGCACATTTTCCCATTTCATGGCATGTCCAGAGGTCTGTGAGTTTCTTGTTTCATTGTCTAACGTTAGGGTCTCTGAGCTTTCCCATTTCATTATTCTGTACGACCTGGACTCGGCCTTATACAACTGGGGAATAACTTTCGCTTTTCTATTACAAATGGAGCCAATGAAAAGGCAGACTGAAAAAGAGTAAGATGGAGTGGAGAATTCACCAAAGGAACCATACAATTATAGAAATTTCTGGCTAGAAGAAATTTGAAAGGCTCTCTGTTCACCTCCCTGCATTTTAGCTCTACCCCATACCAATGGGACAGGTAATTATGGCTTCTGTTTCAAAAGACTTCACAGGATCCATGCCTCTGCCTTCCAATTAAGACAGTTCTTCATGTATGCAGCAAATACCTTCTCCTCTTCTAGTTCAAACTCTTTTCTTTCTATTGTTAGGAAGAAGAGTTTGTTACTTTAATGCCACCTAGAAATATAGATGTCCAACAGGTAGAAAGGAGAGACTACTTCACTTCTCAGCTTCCTTCTTCACCTACAACCCGTAGACTTTGCTCTCCAGCTTCTCTGGGTATTGCTACAGTTTGATTTATTGTGAAAACTCCAGGATTTCCTGAAAATGGTCTAGAACTGAGCCAGTGTTTGAAGTACAAGAAAAGAGAATGAGGAATGTTTCCTCGCTTTTCGCTTTCCTTTGTCAGCATTGTTGTACCATTTCTTAGGGGCTCACTACTTCCTCACCCCACCCCACCTTCACAGCTCAGAAAATGTGGGGCAAAATCCAAGTCCTATGAAACTGCCCTTAGGCTTATGCCCTTAGCTCTATCCCAAATCCAGATCTTCTCAAAACTATAATGAAGGGCTTAGAGTCCTAAGGGCCAGGAGATTTCTAAGACTTGTAGACCCAGGAATTGCTACCTAGTGACCTAAAACTGTCAGGAAATTCCCCCTACTTCACTCCCATCTGCAATCTTGACTACAGGTTCCTTAAAATTTTTTTTTTAATGCTGAGCATGACTTGATAGTAACTTGCTGGGCTATGTTCAACACACATCTATCTTAGTTTTTGGACACCAGTGATCAGCCTATTGAACTTTAAGTGGTCTGGCAACATGTGTAATGAAGAGCAGTAGTTTAGGGGTCAGGCTGACCTTGGTCTGATGCTCCACTATTTCATTTACTGTTGAATGACTTTTGTCAGATTGCTTAACCTATCTAAGCTTCAGGTTCTTTCTATGTAAAATGGAGCTGATGCAGACTTCAGGGTTTGATAAGAAGATTAAAGAGAGAATTGATGTATGTAAAGCACCCAACACCGTTCCTGGCCTGCACTAATTGTTTCAAACACATTTATTTCTCTCCCCTACTGGATAAAGGGCAAGAGCTATAGCGCCTAAGGCATTTAGTGGCTTCATTAGTTAAACTGAGCTGCCTTAATAGCAACATTCACTAGAATTGTTAATAACAGAAATAGCAACTTGCTGTCATAGAGACTTAATAACAGTCTCTATTGTGTACTTGCTGTGTGCCCCATATTGTTCTGGGTACTGAGGCTAGAAAGGCAGTAGGTCATAGGGTTCCTGTACTCATGAAGCTCAGAATGTAGAAGCATCTGGCATATGTGGGCCACTTCATGAACATGTAAGAGTCACATCAGGATTGGCTTAAGATTTTAGAAGACCTAAGCACTAAAAAAATTACAGTGCTGCCACCTCCATATATAATTAAAAATAAAAACAGTATTAAGTCATAATTAAGAGTAAAGAAGCAGAACAATGCTCCAATATTTTTCCTACTGTGATAACAGTCTTATTACTTCTTTTGAAATATCAATTTTTAAATTATTTTTTTCAAAGTGATATTTTTTGAGGTGTCCTCATTTTGTAGGTAACTAGTATACTTACATAGTAATCTAGCCCTGGCCCCACAACATTACCCCAAGGGCTCTCCTCATGTTCCCTGAGTGGATCAGAAGCTAGAGCAATAGCAGAGAAGCCAGGGGTCTCGATCATTCATAAACTATTTGGTAAATTCCACAAAGAATAAAAAAGTAATTGAATATTTTGAGGCAAGATCAAATCACCTTATAAAAAAGTAAAAGGTAAAAAAGAACTGACTCAGTTCTAGACCATTTTCAGGAAATCTTGGAGTTTTCACAATAAATCAAACTGTAGCAATACCCAGAGAAGCTGAAGAATTTGAAATTCTTTCCAAACATATGGAATATTTTTCTCCGGAATGGACTTTTAAAAATGCACAAATGGGACATAGGAGCAGTTATATTTAGATGAGCACATTGTGGAGACAATTTTATGTTATGTCTTAAAGGACTAGCTCACTGCTCAGCTGCTTACCCCAGCTCTGTTCTTATAATAAAATGCTGAGAACAGTAGTGGCATGAGACATTCACCAGGATGCAAAGGTACTCTTTTTTTTTCTCAGTTCCTCCCTTTCTTTAAGAGATGTTTTCTCTGAAGGCCACAGTCTGGCCGTAAGCAAGGTTGGCAGTACGTGGGGAGGCTTACCTGAAGATCTAGCTGACAACCACTGACATTTGGAGCCACTCACCTTTATACTGCAAATCTGAAAGATAAGCAACAAGAAAGACCTAGAAACAATGACAGAACTTTCTCAAGCACAGACAAAAACAATTTACACAGCCACTGTAAATAGTTAATAAAATCCATTTTATAGTCCATCTACTTAGATTTCCATTACATCCTGTTCTGTTTCACACATGCATTTTTCTTTTGGATTGTTAAGCAATAAAGAGTCAAGTCATTTATCACGTAGTGTCTTAGTATTTCTTTAAAATGTTTTACCATTTTCAGGAAATTCTGTGGCTTCTATAATTAATCTCCTAGTAGAAGCTATTTTAGAAAGACTCCAGAACAACCGAAAGAAGTCTTTTCTTTGTGGAATTGTTTTGGGTCTTGTGAGTGGAAACATTCAGAAACAGATGCCAGTGGTATTATCACATATTGCAAACTGTTCATTTAAGATAATGAGGATGAAAACAATAGAGTTCAGTCTCACTCTTGCAAAACTGCCCTGTGACAAAGCTGTTGTTAAATGGGGTCCACAATCAACTCCATGATATGCTATAATTAGAGTAACTCTACAGTGTAAACCTGGGTTTCCACAGTTCTTATACCCTAGATGGGTACAATAACACTTGGTAGAAGTAACAAGGAGGGTTCCCACCCACTAACCCCTTCCCTGCTTGGCATTAGTAATACTAGTTACTACTTAGCACTTTCCACATATCAGGCATTGTTCTAAACATTTTTACACATATTGGTTCATTTAATACTCACAACTTTCTGAGGAAGGTGCTGCATTATCCTAATTTTTATATTAGGAGACTGATATACAAAATAGTTGGAGGATTTGCCAAGGGCAGACTTCTCAAAGGCTGAGGCAAGGAGCAGAACTCAGGCAGCCTGGCCGCCCAGTCAAGCCCCTCAGCTGCTGTACTCTGTGGCCCAGCATGGTATATACAATGTTCGGTGCTCTGTTCTTATAATCTAATTTACACTAGTACATGGTCAGGTAGTTCAGTCATCTCATTTTACAGAAGAGAAAACAAAGGCAAAAAGATGCTAAGTGGCTTTCAAAAACTCAAATGCATGATGGTTACAGGGCTGGGCATGGTGACTCATACCTGTAATCCCAGTGCTTTGAGGCCCAAAGGCAGGAGGACTGCTTGAGCCCAGGAGTTTGAGACCAGCCTGGGCAACATAGTGAAACCCTATCTCTACAAAAAATTCTTTAAAAAACTTAGCCAATCTAGTAGTTCTGGCTACTTGAGAGGGTGAAGCAGGAGGTTTGAGACTGCAGTGAGCTATGATCACAACATTGCACTCTAGCCTGGGCAACTGAGACCTTGTCTTGATGAAAAAACAAAAAACCAAAAATGAGATGGTTGGGAGCTCAGATTGCCTGATGTTTAGCCAACGCTTTCTACTTTAGAGCATTGTATCATCTCCTGATTTTCCCTCTTCACATAAAAAAAAAAAAAAGAAAAACACAAAATCTAAACTGTTGCTTTATTTTTTTCTGTGATTCATCCTCATGGGTCACAAGAAAGAGCAGAAGTTTTGTTGGCCTGTATGCTAAGAACAGCAAACCCCACCCTGGGCCCACGTTCTATCCAATGCAGCACTGGCTTTGCTTCTTGAAGGCAAATGAGCAGTTTTATTGGCTTCATCCTCAAATTATGGTTTTAAAATAGTTTAATCTCACACTTGGGCAGATTAACAAGTACTAGGAAGTGTCCCCAACTGTAGGGTGTATCTATGCAAGAGATCAAGAATCATACTTATTTTTTTTCTTCAGTGTCAAGGTAACATTTTTGTTTGTTCCACTTTGTTTTTTAACAGGGTTATACCAAGTGTGGGCTCAGGTGGTTTTGGGGGCAATCTGACCTCCAGATTAACCTCATTCTGAAGGCAGTTAGGCGTCGTTTCTTCTGCATAACCACCTGATGCGCTTATTTGACAGTGTTTTCTTCCTAAATGAGGAGGAAACTGGTTGTGACGAAACCACAGGCAATGCAGAGCACAGGTTGGATTTAATCTTTCACAATGTCACTTGATTAAGCAGGCAATCATCTTCGCTGCCATGCCTGCAAGGAAAATTTCAAGTCACGTGAATGCTTATCTCATCTGTATTAGTCAGAGTGCACAAGATCGGAGATGGTATATGCTAAATAGGTATTAAATTTAGGGTATTTAATAAAGGGACTATTTATAAAGATAGAAGCGGGTGGAGGAAAACACACAAGAGATAGTGGAGTATCCCAAGGCTAGCCTGAGCAGGGAGCCATCAACTGTAGACTTAAAGAGAAAAGTTATAGGGATTGGAGAGAGAGCTGCACATGATAGGAGCCGTGGCTTCCCAGAAAGACACAGACACCCACAGTAACCCAGCAGGAAGGAAGCCAAGGGAATGGATACTGTAGCCTCAACCCTCCTCCTGCCCATTGACCAAATTCAACCCGAGGACAAGGTACCTATTGAGGTGGTCCAAGGGGGACCATCTCCCAGGGCCTGGTGCAGGGGATGAGGCAGAGGAAAGACACCCAACACACCCTCACACTAAATTCTGAGGTAAAATAACTTCAACATCCCCTCCTGCTGTGACATGAGTAGTTTAATAAAGAAGTAATTAGGAAAAACAACAACGATGTGGAATTAGGTGGCTAATTTTATGCCTATGCCTATAGCAGAAATCAGAGTTGTAAATTCCTCACTGTGTTTTATGAGTCAGAACTGGATATACACAAAGGGTCTCAGGAAAACCCTGGGCCTCAAAATAGGCCCTCTGATAATAGGCCCCTGTTATCAGGGCAAGGAGAGCCAGTGGAAATCAGTTCCTACCAAGAACATGAGCACAATCAAAATTAAACAGAAACATAGATTTAAGAAAAGATCACAGGGGCTTGCAATTTTTGGCCTAAAATCTATGGAGGCACCCATTGCATTGAAAGGCCCATGTTTTAATGGAATAAATGAAACCTGGTTTTTTTTTGTCCTACATGGCTTTGTTTAGTTTCCTTTAGTGGTTTAGGCAAAAGGTCAACCAGAGGAAGGAGAGGTGGGGAAATTTGAAGATGTGTCCTGTGGACAATTTAGAGATGGCAGTGATGCCCAGAGTAAACTAGGATATAAAGAGATTATAGTGAACCCAGTTCCCAGCCATGTAATAAGAGCAAAGACATTTGGTGTTTGGATAAGAGAATGGTGTGGTGTTAGAAGCAAAGATTTGGAGTCCCAGATTGTTGCGGGAAGTCAGGGACCCCGAACGGAGGGACCATGGGACTAGGGAAGCCATGGCAGAAGAACACAAATTGTGAAGATTTCACGGACATTTATTAGTTCCCAAATTAGTTCCCAAAATTAATACTCTTATAATTTCTTACACCTGTCTTCACTGCAATCTCTGAACATAAATTGTGAAGATTTCATGGACACTTATCACTTCCCCAATCAATATTCTTGTGATTTCCTACACCTGTCTTTACTTTAATCTCTTAATCCCGTCATCTTTGTAAGCTGAGGATGTATGTTGTCTCAGGACCCTGTGATGATTGTGTTAACTGCACAAATTGCTTAAACAATATGAAATCTGGGCACCTTGAAAAAAGAAAAGGATAACAGCAATGTTCAGGGAACAAGGGAGATAACCATTAGGTTTGGCTGCCTGAGAGCTGGGCAAAACAGAGCCATATTTCTCTTCTTTCAAAAGTAAATAGGAGAAATATTGCTGAATTCTTTTTCTCAGCAAGGAACAGCCCTGAGAAAGAGAATGCTTTCCTAGGAGTAGGTCTCTGAAATGGCTGCTCTGGGAATGTCTGTCTTTTGCAGTTGTAGATAAGGGATGAAATAAGCCCCGGTCTCCGATAGCACTCCCAGGCTTGTTAGAATGAGGAAATTGCTGCCTAATAAATTTTGATCAGACCGGTTGTCTCCTCTCAAACCCTGTCTCCTGATAAGATGTTATCAATGACTATGCTATCAATGACAATGCGTGCCCAAAACTTCATTAGCTATTTTAATTTCGCTCCGGTCCTGTGATCTCACCCTGCCTCCATTTGCCTTGTAATATTTTATTCTCTTGTGAAGCATGTGATCTCTGTGACCCACACCCTATTTGTACACTCCCTCCCCTTTTTAAAATCACTAATAAAAACTTGCTGGTTTTGCAGCTTGCGGGGCATCATGAAACCTGCCAAATGTGATGTCTCCCCCGGACACCCAGCTTTAAAATTTCCCTCTTTTGTACACTTTCCCTTTATTTCTCAGACTGACCAACACTTAGGGAAAATTGAAAAGGACTCACATTGAATTATTGGGGGCGGGTTCCCCCGATACCAAATATACTACCTATTAGCTGGGTCACCTTGAGCAAGTTAGATAATCTCTATAAGCCCCAGTTTCTTGCTCAGTGAAATGGGGAAAATACCTACCTCTCCTCTGGTTGTTTTGTGAATTAAATAAAATCATGTGTTTAAAATCCTTACCATGGTGGGGTGGCTGGCAAGATGGGTGAATACAAACAGCTCTGGTCTGCAGCACCTAGCGAGATCAGCACTGAAGGTGGGTGATTTCTGTGTTTCCAACTGAGGTACCTTGTTCATCTCACTGGGACTGGTTAGACATTGGGTGCAGCCCACAGAGGGTGAGCCGAAGCAGGGTGGGGTGTCCCCTCACCTGGGAAGTGCAAGGGGTTGGGGAACTCCCTCCTCTAGGCAAGGAAAGCCATGAGGGACTGTGCCATGAGGAACAGTGCATTCCAGCCCAGATACTATGCTTTTCCCATGGTCTTCACAACCCACAAGACGGGAGATTCCCTAGGGTGTCTACACCACCAGGGCCCTGGGTTTCAAGCACAAAACTAGGGGGCAGTTTGGGCAGACACTGAGCTAGCTGCAGAAGATTTTTTTCATACCCCAGTGGCACCTGGAATGCCAGTGAGACAGAACTGTTCACTCCTCTGGAAAGGGGGCTGAAGCCAGGGAGCCAAGTGGTCTAGCTCAGCGGATTCCACCCCCATGGAGTCCAGCAAGCTAAGATCCACTGGCTTGAAATTCTTGCTGCTAGTACAGCAGTCTTAAGTGGACCTGGGATGCTCCAGCTTGGTGGGGGGAGAAGCGGCATCCACCATTACTGAGGCTTGAGTAGGTGGTTTTCCCTCACAGTATAAACAAAGCCACCAGCAAGCTCGAACTGGGTGGAGCCCACCGCAGCTCAGCAAAGCCTCTGTAGCCTGCTTCTCTAGTCCTCCTCTTTAGGCAGGGCATCTCTGAAAGTAAGGCAGCAGCCCCAGTTAGGGGCTTATAGATAAAATTCCCATCTGCCTGGGACAGAGCACTTGGGGAAAGGGGCAGCTGTGGGTGGCAGCTTCAGCAGACTTAAACATCCCTACCTGATGGATCTGACGAGAGCAGTGGATCTCCCAGCACAGCGCTGGAGTTCTGCTAAGGGACAGACTACCTCCTCAAGTGGGTCCCTGATCCCCATGCCTCCTGACTGGGAGACACCTCCCTGCAGGGGTCAACAGACACGTCATACAGGAGAGCTCTGGCTCTGGCAGGTGCCCCTCTAGGATACAGCTTCCAGAGGAAGGAGAAGGCAGCAATCTTTACTGTTCTGCAGCCTCGTCTAGTGATACGCAGGCAAACGGGGTCTGGAGTGGACCTCCAGCAAACTCCAATAGACCTGCAGCAGAAGGGCTGATGGTTAGAAGGAAAACTAACAAACAGAAAGGAATAGCATCAACATCAACAAAAAAGGAAGTCCACAAAAACCCCATCCGAAGGTCACCAATGTCAAAGACCAAAGATAGATAAATCCGCAAAGATGAGGAACAACCAGCACAAAAAGCCTGACAATTCCAAAAACCAAAACACCTCTTCTCCTCCAAAGGAACACAACTCCTTGCCAGCAAGGGAACAGAACTGGACGGAGAATGAGTTTGATGAATTGACAGAAGTAGGTGGGTAATAGCAAAGTCCTCTGAGCTAAAGGAGCATGTTCTAACCCAATGCAAGGAAGCTAAGAACTTCGAAAAAAGGTTAGAGGAATTGCTAACTAGAATAACCAGTTTAGAGAAGAACGTAAATCACCTGAAGGAGCTGAAAAATGCAGCATGAGAACTTCATGAAGCGTACACAAGTATCAATAGCCAAATCAATCAGGTGGAAGAAAGGATATCAGAGATTGAAGACCAACTTAGCAAAATAAAGCATGAAGACAAGATTAGAGAAAAAGAATTAAAAGGAATGAACAAAGCCTCCAAGAAATATGGGACTATGTGAAAAGACCAAACTTACATTTGATTGGTATACCTGAAAGTGATGGGAAGAATGGAACCAAGTTGGAAAACACTCTTCAGGGTATCATCCAGAAGAACTTCCCCAACCTAGCAAGACAGGCCAAGATTCAAATTCAGGATATACAGAGAACACAACAAAGATACTCCTCGAGAAGAGCAACCCCAAGACACATAATTGTCAGATTCACCAAAGTTGAAAGACAGGAAAAAATGTTAAGGGCAGCCAGAGAGAAAAGTCGGGTTACCCACAAAGGGAAGCCTATCAGACTAACAGCAGATCTCTTGGCAGAAACCCTACAAGCCAGAAGAGAGTGGTGGCCAATATTCAACATTCTTAAAGAAAAGAATTTTCAACCCAGAATTTCATATCCAGCCAAACTAAGCTTCATAAATGAAGGAGAAATAAAATCCTTTACAGACAAGCAAATGCTCAGAGATTTTGTCACTACCAGGCCTGCCTTACAGGAGCTCCTGAATAAAACACTAAATATGGAAAGGAAAAACCAGTACCAGCCACTGCAAAAACATACCAATTTGTAAAGACCATCAATACTGTGGAGAAACTGCATCAACTAATGGGCAAAATAACCAGCTAGCATCATAATAACAGGATAAAATTCACACATAAAAATACTAACCTTAAATGTAAACAGGCTAAATGCCTCAATTAAAAGACGCAGACTGGCAAATTGTATAGAGTCAAGACCCATCAGTGTGCTGTATTCAGGAGACCCATCTCATGTGCAAAGACACACATAGGCTCAAAATAAAGGGATAGAGGAATATTTACCAAGCAAATGGAAATCAAAAAATAAAAAATAAAAAAAGCAGGGGTTGCAATCCTAGTCTCTGATACAACAGACTTTAAACCAACAAAGATCAAAAAAGACAAAGAAGGGCATTACATAATGGTAAAGGGATCGATGCAACAAGAAGAACTAACTATCCTAAATATATATGCACCCAATACAGGAGTACCCAGATGCATAAAGCAAGTTCTTAGAGACCTACAAAGAGACTTAGACTCCCACACAATAATAGTGGGAGACTTTAACACCCCACTGTCAATATTAGACAGATCAACGAGACAGAAAATTAACAAGGATATCCAGGACTTGAACTCAGCTCTGGACCAAGTGGACTGAATAGACATCTATATAACTCTCCACCCCAAATCAACAGAATATACATTCTTCTCAGCACATCACACTTATTCTAAAATTGACCACAGAATTTGAGTCTTTTTTTACTTTAAAAAATTCTGCTTGAACAATTAATATATGCTTCATTTAACTTTAAAATATTCTGAACTTAGATTATCATAACAAAGTCTCAGATGGTTAATTTCTCTTCCATCCTCTCATCTCATCTCACAAATTGCTTTGTTGTGAAAGTGACATTTTTTCCCAAAGTTCTGACATGATTTGGGATGACAGAGGTCAGAAATTTGTGCTTAATTCTGTTTGTTGCGCTTTAATTTGGCCAGAATTGAACTAAAGATTTCAACTGAGCTATTATATTGTTAGTTCTACTTATTACTGACTGAAAAATGAACCTTAGTCTATTCATGACTATTGGTTTAAACATGTTATTATATATTCTTAATATTTTTAAGGGCTCTTAAAATGTGGTTGCCTTAGATGATTAAAGAAAATGCAAAAGGGTTCAACAATTCTGCCAGCTGCTTAGAAATTTTACTTTTAGGCTCATATCCTTGAAAGGTATTGACCCCTATAAACAGCTAATGATGGAAAAGTTGACAGGACAGTTTGACCTCCTAATTGTATTCTGTGCATCATGCATTTGACCTTCTGGAGACAACTTGATGAGTTTCTGCCATGTTAATTACTCCACACTGTTTTGCAGTGATCCTTTAGCAATTCAAACCTAGTGAATGAGTGCATGAACCTTTCTAGGCTCTAAGAAAGGATTGAAAATGGTAATTTAAAAGCATCCGACATAATTTTCCACTACCAGGCTTGTTTTCTTCTCCTGAAATGATGAACAAAGACCTCTGAAATGATCTTGTATTTATTGTACTCTGTTACTTCTTGCAAATTTTAACACCTTCTTTCAAAAATACATCTGAAGCCCCAGGGTCTTATCAGGGATGCTCTTCTTTTCCTTCAATTACTATGCATTTGGTAATCAATATGTTTATTACTAGGCAATATTACCTGTGATGCTTGAGTCTTCTTGACTTTGTCTTAAGAGTCATTAATGAGATCTAATGTGCAAAGCGTCATTTAATTTTCGGTTCCTAAACATTCTTTGTCTGGGGTTGAGCTTTGTCTTCCTAATGAACTAGACAACAGTCATTATTGCTGACAGATCTCCTCTCCTTTCCAGTTTGTTAGGCTACATAGTTTAAGCTTTCCCTCTTTCTGTCCTTTGTGTGAAGCAGGAAGTCACCTTTGTGGGTCATTTTCATCCCCCTGCTCTCAGGCTCCTTCATGTAACGTTTTGAGCCATTTCAGAATTAGACCTGCACATTCCAATGGCTGTATTTAAAAGAGAATTTATAGCTCAGCTCATTCTCATGCACTGCATGAGAGTATTATAAGAAAGTCCCCTGTGTCAAAGTTTCATCTAGAATCCAACTTTTTCCTGCTCCCTGTCTTTCTCCTATCACTAGTTAGGTCTTTTTTTTTCTTTCTTTCTTTTTCTTTTTTTAAAAAATATTTGATGAGACAGAATTTCAGTATGTTGCCCAGGCTGGTCTCAAACTCCTAGGCTCAAGAAATCCTCCTGCCTCAGCCTCCAGAGTAGGGATTACGGGCATGTGTCCCTGCACCCAGCCCTAGTTAGGTCTGATTCAGCAAACTATATCTCTAGCCATATTTTCTTTAATAGCAAAATGTGATTGGAGAGGAGTCAGATAATCTAGATGGAGTTTCAGCTCTTCCGTTTGTATCACTGTGTTTGTCTAGTGTGTGTGTGTGTGTGTGTGTGTGTGGGTGGGTGTACTGAGTATATGCTTTGTGCCAGGTGTTACATTAAGCAATTTACACTTAATCCACACAGCAATCCTGCAAAAGAGGTACAAGGATGGATACTTTTGCAGATGAGAGGTGGCTCAGAGGGTTTAAATGATTCATTGAATCAAGTTTAAATAACTTATCTTCGTCCTTCGTCAGTACTAGTGGACCTGAAATTAAAATGTGGCTTTACCTGTCTCCAGAGCATGGGCTTTTAACCACCACACCATACTGAAAGTCTTACACAGGTAGTCAGGGCACTTGGCTTGTTGGTATCTGCACTGGGCACGTTGAGAGTCAGTGGTTGAGAACTCAGTCTCTGAAGTCAGCCTGCCTATATTTGAAATCTGTTTCCTTCACTAACTAATTGTGTGACAGTGAACAAGTTATTTTACATTTCTGTACTTTAGTTTCCTCATCTGTAAAATGGGGAAAAAATAACAGCAACAACTCTTTGGTTCACATGAAGGATTATATTCATGACACATATTAGGTACACTTTTAAAGCAACAATAGTAAAATCAGTTTAATAAACATTAGCAACAACTATTATTTCAAAAAAAAGTTGATGTGTACTCTAGGTGATTGCTGTAAGGATGCTGGTTGAGGCCTTGAAGGTTTTAAGGTACTCTGTTGTTGTATATTGTTGATCAAAGCCTCTTCCTCTTGTTCCTCAGACTAAGATAATGGCAGAAGAGCACTTGGGGAAAATTGGATGTTGGATGTAGACACTGGGTGTGGGATCTAAACAGCAGGAGTGATGTGCTGTCCTTCATCCTCTGCGAAAGTTGTGTGGTTAAGTGGATAATACCAGGAGAAGGAATTAAGAAATTCGGCATCTATCAACCTATCCTGTGAGCTCCTTATCGAAAATTGAGTAATTAATACATCCAAGCTCAAGAGCATTATCATTTCTATGAAGAGGAAGATACCATATCTATGCAGCTTAATTTCAGGGAGAGATTAGAAAGCAGCAAACAAAGTTAAACATTAAAAGAACAACAATAGCTTTTTATCATCAAATGGACTCTCCTCTAGGCAGCATGAAATGAATAGCACCAAGCTAGACAGGTAGCTGCTAGGGAATAATGAAATGGACATCCAGCTATCAGTAGGATGCCTACTATGGGCTGGAAGTTGTGCATGGCATCATACAAAGATGTCTAAGAAACAAAATTCTGTCTTAAAAGGGAAAGCAATTTACTTGTAAGGCAAGCTATTAAAAAATAACTAATAATAGAGGAGTTTCTGCAAAGGATGAGTGGTGCAAACCAGAAGTCTATGGAGAAAATCTTCCCATTATCAACACCAGCAACACCATTTAATTCTGAGCAGGACTTGGTTGGGCAAGTTTGTTCTCAATATTCAAAAGCCTGTAAACATTTACATAGAATTCTTAAGATTTAACCTAAACTCATTTTTTAAAGTTAATTTTAATTCCTCTGGATGTCATAGTTCCCTCTGACAACTTATCAAAGGCTCTGGACCATCTGTCAGGAAACTGTGTGGAAACTGCAAGGGTCTGCATATAATTGTAAATGTTGACAGAGCTCCTAAAAGCCATCTATGATCCCCAAGTTAAAAACCCCTGCTCCACGAAAGAGGGAGCAACACTATTATAGAAACTTAAGTTATTCATAGTTGCCCAAATCTTACCAGATCTCAGTTACTTTTTTGGCTTAGCTTTTGCTGTTGTAAATAATACTGTAGTTATGATTCTTGGAATTAAAATGTCTTTTTTAAAAAAACAAAAACCAAAAAACCTCAGATCTCTTCCATACACAGTGTAACAGAAATTGCTACTTTCCCCTCAGTGCCCATTGTCTGTTTCTTCCATAGAAATAGAATTTTTAACTGGGCATGTGGCTGTCCAAAATGAAGACTACACTTTCCATCCACTCTAGGCATGGCCATGTCACTATTTTAGCCAATGAATGTAGATAGGAATAGTGATGCTGCAACAGAACCCTCCTCAATAGACAGCTGAAGTGTGTCCTTCGCTGCTTCTTTACCTGTTCCTCCATCCTGTGGTTGGGAGCATGGATGTGATGGCCGAAGTACTTTCTTGGGCTGTGTGACATGGGACACATCCTGGAGACCACAAATCTGAAAGATGGAAGGGACCTAGATCCTTAAGGAACATAGAAAAAAGCTAACATAACAGTTGATAATCTTCTAGATTCTGATACGAAAGAAAAATAAAACTGTTTAAGTCTCTGGTTGTTTAAGTCACTGCTATTTGGGGTTTTTCTGTAACTTGTAGCTGAACTGAATTCTAATTTACAGACATAATACTTCGCGTTTGAAGCTGCAATTCCCTTGTTTCGTGTTATCTATCGTGACTAATGAGAAGGGTGATCTGTCTGATAGCTTTTAAGATTACCACTTTATATGGTGCATTTTCTCTTCAGTGGGTGGATTTATTTTCATTTATCTTGCTATGACCTTGATGTTTCTTAGGTCTCATATCCTTTAAATTCTTTGCCATTACTTTTTGGATTTTGTAGCTTCAAATTTCCTCTATCCTCCTCTTCTGAAATTCTTACTGGAAATATGTTATAGGCTCACAATCAAATCTTCATGTACCTTAACTGCACTTTTAACCTATTTAAAAATCTTAACATTGCATGCTGTTCTTTAGTTTTATCTTCTAAATTCCTAATACCATCTTGACTCAACCACCTAGAGTTTATTCTATCTACTGAGTTTTTTCTTTGCATTTTCTTTGTTTCTGTTCTTTCTTTCTTTCTTTCTTTCTTTCTTTCTTTCTTTCTTTCTTTCTTTCTTTCTTTTTTGAGACAGAGGCTCACTCTGTCACTCAGGCTGGAATGCAGTGGCGCAATCTTGGCTTACTGCCACCTCCACCTCCCGGGTTCAAGCAATTCTCCAGCCTCAGCCTCCCAAGTAGCTGGGATTACAGGTGCATGCCACTACTTCTGGCTAATTTTTAAATTTTTAGTAGAGACCATGTTTCACCATGTTGGCCAGATTGGTCTCAAGCTCCTGACCTCAAGCGATCTGCTTGCCTTGGCTTCCCAAAGTGCTGGGATTACAGGCATGAGCCACCATGCCCAGCCTATTTCTTTTTTTTAATTAAAAATTTAAGAGGCACTTCCAAGACAGCCAAATAGGAACAGCTCCAGTCTACAACTCCCAGGGAGATTGACACAGAAGATGGGTGATTTCTGCATTTCCAACTAAGGTACCTGGCTCATCTCATTGGGACTGGTTGGACACTGGGTGCAGAACATGGAGGGGCAAGCTGAAGCAGGGAAGGATGTTGCCTCACCTGGGAAGTGCAAGGGGTCAGGGGATTTCCCTTTCCTAGCCAAGGGAAGCCATGAATGACTGTACTTGGAGGAGCAGTACACTCCTGTCCAAATACTGCATTTTTACCACAGTCTTTGCAACCAGCAGACCAGGAGATTCCCTCCCGTGCCTGGCTCAGTGGGTCCCATGCCCACAGATCCTTGCTCACTGCTAGCGCAGCAGTCTGAGATCAATCTGGGATGCTGGAGTATGGCAGGGGGAGGGGTGTCTGCCATTGCTGAGGCTTGAATAGGCAGTTTTATGCCCACAGTGTAAACAAAGCGGCAGGGTAGCTCGAACTGGGCAGAGCCCACTGCAACTCAACAAGGCCTACTGCCTCTCTAGACTGTCTAGGGCATATCTGGAAAAAAGGCAGCAGACAGCTTCTACAGACTTAAACAACCCTACCTGACAGCTCTGAAGAGAGCAGTGGTTCTCCCAATATGGCGTTCGAGATCCATTAATGGACAGACTGCCTCCTCAAGTGGGTCCCTGACCCTTGTGTAGCCTGAATGAGAGACACCTCCCAGTAGGGGCCGACAGACACCTCATACAGGCGGGAGACCCTCTGGAACAAAGCTTCCAGAGGAAGGATCAGGCAGCAATATTTGCTGTTCTGCAGCCTCTGCTGGTGATACCCAGGCAAACAGTGTCTGGAGTGGACCTCCAGCAAACTCGAACAGACTTGCAGCTGAGGGGCCTGTTAGAAGGAAAACTAACAAACAGAAAAGAATAGCATCAACGTAACAGAAAGGACACCCACACCGAAACCCCATGTTGCAGGAAGTCAGGGATCCCAAATGGAGGGACTGGCTGGAGCCACAGCAGAGGAACATGAATTGTGAAAATTTCATGGACATTTATCAGTTCCCAAATAATACTTTTATAATTTCTTATGCCTGTCTTTACTTTAATTTCTTAATCCTGTTATTTTCGTAAGCTGAGTATGTACGTCACCTCAGGACCACTGTGATAATTGTGTTAACTGTACAAATTGATTGTAAAACATGTGTGTTCGAACAATATGAAATCAGCACACCTTGAAATAGAACAGAATAACAGCAACTTTTAGGAACCAAGGGAAGACAACCATAAGGTCTGACTGCCTGCAGGGTCAGGCGAAAAACCTCTATTTTTCTTCTTGCAGAGAGCCTATAAATGGACGTGTAAATAGGAGAGATATCGCTAAATTCTTTTCCTAGAAAGGAATATAAATATTAAGACCCTGGGAAAGGAATGCATTCCTGGGGTGAGGTCTATAAACAGCCACTCTGGGAATGTCTATCCTATGTGGTTGAGAAAAGGACTGAGATACACCCTGGTCTCCTGCAGTACCCTCAGGCTTACTAGGGTTGGGAAACTCCGCCCTGGTAAATTTGTGGTCAGACCAGTTCTCTGCTCTTGAACCCTGTTTTCTGTTGTTTAAGATGTTTATCAAGACAATACATGCACCACTGAACATAGACCCTTAGGAGTTGTTTTTGCCCTTTGCCTTGTGATCTTTGTTGGACCCTTATCAGTAGTTCTGCTTTTTGCCCTTTGAAGCATGTGATCTTTTTACCTACTCCCTGTTCATACACCCCCTCCCCTTTTGAAATCCTTAATAAAAACTTGCTGGTTTTGAGGCTCAGGTGGGCATGGTGGTCCTACCGATATGTGATGTCACCCCCGGTGGCCCAGCTATAAAATTCCTCTCTTTGTACTTTTTCTCTTTATTTCTCAGCCAGCCGACACTTATGGGAAATAGAAAGAACCTACATTGAAATATTGGGGGCGGGTTGCCCCAATAACCCCATCCATAGGTCACCAACATCAAAGACCAAAGGTAGATAAAACCACTAAGATGGGAAGAAACCAGAGCAGAAAGGCTGAAAATTCCAAAAACCAGAACACCTCTTCTCCTCCAAAGGAACACAACTCCTTGCCAGCAAGGGAACAAAACTGGATGGAGAATGAGTTTGACAAATTGACAGAAGTAGGCTTCAGAAGGTCGGTAATAACAAACTTCTCTGAGCTAAAGGAGCATGTTCTAACCCATTGCAAGGAAGCTAAAAACCTTGAAAAAAGGTTAGATGAATGGCTAACTAGAATAACCAGTGTACAGAAGAGCTTAAATGACCTGAAGGGGCTGAAAACCACAGTATGAGAACTTCATGAAGCATAAACAAGCTTAAATAACTGATTCAATCAAGCAGAAGAAAGGATATCAACAATTGAAGATCAAATTAATGAAATAAAGCGAGAATACAAGAATAGAGAAAAAGGAGTGAAAAGAAACGAACAAAGCCTCCAAGAAATATGAAACTATGTGAAAAGACCAAATCTACATTTGATTGGTGTACCTGAAAGTGACGGGGAGAATGGAACCAAGTTAGAAAACACTCTTCAGGATATTATCCAGGAGAACTTCCCTAACCTAGCAAAGCAGGCCAACATTCAAATTCAGGAAATACAGAGAACACCACAAAGATACTCTTCAAGAAGAGCACCCTCAAGACACATAATTATCAGATTCACCAAAGTTGAAATGAAGGAAAAAATGTTAAGGGCAGTGAGAGAGAAAGGTTGGGTTATACATAAAGGGAAGCCCATCAGACTAACAGGGGATCTCTCAACAGAAACCCTACAGGCCAGGAGAGAGTGGGGACCAATATACAACATTCTTAAAGAAAAGAAATTTTGGCTGGGCATGGTGGCTCACAGCCATAATCCCAACACTTTGGGAGGCCAAGGCGGGTGGATCACTTGAGGTAGGGAGTTCAAGACCAGCTTGGCCAACATGGTAAAACCCTGTCTCTACTAAAAAAAATACAAAAATTAGCTGGGTGAGGTGGTGCAAGCCTGTAGTCCCAGCTACTCAGGAGGTTGAAGCAGGAGAATCACTTGAACCCAGGAGGCAGAGGTTGCAGTGAGCTGAGATCATGCCACTGCCCTCCAGCCTGATGACAGAGCAAGACTCTGTCTCATAAGAAAAAAAAAGAATTTTCAACCTAGAATTTCATATCCAGCCAAATTAACCTTCATAAGTGAAGGAGAAATAAAATCCTTTACAGACAAGCAAATGCTGAGAGATTTTGTCACCACCAGGCCTGACTTACAAGAGCTCCTGAAGGAAGCACTAAACATAGAAAGGAACAACTGGTACCAGCCACTGCAAAAACATGCCAAATAGTAAAGACCATCGATGTTATGAAGAAACTGCATCAATGAACGGGCAAAATAACCAGCTAGCATCATAATGACAGGATCAAATTCATACCTAACAATATTAACCTTAAATTTAAAAGAGCTAAACGCCCCAATTAAAAGACACAGACTGGCAAATTGGATAAAGAGTCAAGACCCATCAGTGTGCTGTATTCAGGAAACCCATCTCACATGCAAAGATACACATGGGCTCAAAATAAAGGGATGGAGGAAGATCTACCAAGCAAATGGAAAGCAAAAAAAAAAAAAAAGCAGGGGTTGCAATACTAGTCTCTGATAAAACAGACTTTAAACCAACAAAGATCAAAAGTGACAAAGAAGACCATTACCTAATGGTAAAGGGATCAATTCAACAAGAAGAGCTAACTATCCTAAATATATATGCACCCAATACAGGAGCACCCAGATTCATAAAGCAAGTTACTAGAGACCTACGAAGAGACTTAGACTCCCACACAATAATAGTGGGAGACTTTAACACCCCACTGTCAATAGTAGACAGATCAATGAGACAGAAAATTAACAAGGATATCCAGGACTTGAACTCAGCTCTGGAGCAAGTGAACCTAATAGACATCTACAGAACTCTCCATCCCAAATCAATAGAATATACATTCTTCTCAGCACCACATTGCATTTATTCTAAAGTTGACCACATAATTGGAAGTAAAACATTCCTCAGCAAATGTAAAAGAACAGAAATCAGAACAAACTGTCTCTCAGACAACAGTGCAATCAAATTAGAACTCAGGATTAAGAAACTCACTCAAAACCACACAGCTACATGGAAACTGAACAACCTGCTCCTGAATGACTACTGGGTAAGTAACAAAATGAAGGTGGAAATAAAGATATTCTTTGAAACCAATGAGATCAAAGACACAACATACCAGAATCTCTGGGACACATTGAAAGTAGTGTGTAAAGGGAAATTTATAGCAATAAATGCCCACAAGAGAAAGCAGAAGAGACCTAAAATCAACACCCTAACATCACAGCTAAAAGAACTAGAGAAGCAAGAGCAAACAAATTCAAAAGCTAACAGAAGACAAGAAATAACTAAGATCAGAGCACAACTGAAGGAGATAGAGACACAAAAAGCCCTTCAAAAAAATCAATGAATCCAGGAGATTTTTTTTTGAAAAGATCAACAAATTGATACGTTGCTAGCAAGATTAATAAAGAAGAAAAGAGAGAAGAATCAAATAGACATAATAAAAAATGATAAAGGGGATATCACCACCGATTCCACAAAAATACAAATTACCATCAGAGAATACTATAAATACCTCTACGCAAATAAACTAGAAAATCTAGAAGAAATGGATAAATTCTTGGACACATACACCCTCCCAAGACTAAACCAGGAAGTTAAATCTCTGAATAGACCAATAACAGATTCTGAAATTGAGGTAATAATTAATAGCCTACCAACGAAAAAATCCAGATGGATTCACAGCCAAATTCTACCAGAGGTACAAAGAGGAGCTGGTACCATTCCTTCTGAAACTATTTCAATCAATAGAAAAAGAGGGAACCCTCCCTAACTTATTTTCTGCAGCCAGCATCATCCTGATACCAAAGCCTGGCAGAGACACAACAAAAAAAGAGAATTTTAGGCCAATATCCCTGATGAATATCGATGTGAAAATCCTCAGTTAAACTACTGGCAAACCAAATCCAATAGCACATCAAAAAGCTTATCCACCACAATCAAGTTGACTTCATCCCTGGGATGCAAGGCTGGTTCAATATACGAAATCAGCAAACACGATCTATCACATAAACAGAACCAATGACAAAAACCACATGATTATCTCAATAGATGCAGAAAAGGCCTCTACAAAATTCAATAGCCTTTCATGCTAAAAACTCTCAATAAACTAGGTATTGATGAAATGTATCTCAAAATAATAAAGGCTATTTATGACAAACCCACAGCCAATATCATACTGAATGGGCAAAAACTGGAAGCATTCCCTTTGAAAACTGGCACAGGACAGGGATGCCCTCTCTCACCACTCCTATTTAACATAACATTGGAAGTTCTGGCCAGGGCAACCAGGCAAGAGAAAGAAATAAAGGGTATTGAATGAGGAAGAAAAAGAAATAAAGCGTATTCAATTAGGAAAAGAGGAAGTCATATTGTCTCTGTTTGCAGATGACATGATTGTATAATTAGAAAACCCCATCATCTGAGCCCAAAATCTCCTTAAGTTGATAAGCAGCTTCAGCAAAGTCTCAAGATACAAAACTCAAAATGCAAAAATCCAAGCATTCCTATACACCAAGAACAGACAAACAGAGAGCCAAATCATGAGTGAACTCCCATTCACAATTGCTGTGATGAGAATAAAATACCTAGGAATCCAAATTATAAGGGATGGGAAGGACCTCTTCAAGGAGAACTACAAACCACTGCTCAATGAAATAAAAGATGACACAAACAAATGGAAGAACATTCTGTGCTCATAGATGGGAAGAATCAATATTACAAAAATGGCCATATTGCCCAAAGTGATTTATAGATTCAATGCTATTCCCACCAATCTTCACAGAATTGGATAAAAACTACTTTAAATTTCATATGGAACCAAAAAAGAGCCTGCATAGCCAAGACAATCTTAAGCAAAAAGAACAAAGCTGGAGGCATCGTGCTACCCAACTTCAAATTATACTACAAGGCTACAGTAACCAAAACAGCATGGTACTGGTACCAAAACAGATATATAGACCAATGGAACAGAACAGAGGCCTCAGAAATAACACCACACACCACACATCTACAACCATCTGATCTTTGACAAACCTGACAAAAACAAGCAGTGGGGAAAGGATTCCCTATTTAATAAATGGTGCTAGGACAACTGGCTAGCCATATGTAGAAAGCTGAAACTGGATCCCTTCCTTACACCTTACACAAAAATTAACTCAAGATGAATTAAAGACTTAAGCATGAGACCTAAAACCACAAAAACCCTAGAAGAAAGCCTAGGCAATACCATTCAGGACATAGGCATGGGCAAAGACTTCATGACTAAAACACCAAAAGCAATGGCAACAAAAGCCAAAATAGACAAATGGGATCTAATTAAACTAAAGAGCTTCTGCACAGCAAAAGAAACTGTCATCAGAGTGAAGAGGCAACCTACAGAATGGGAGAAAATGTTTGCAATCTATCCATCTGACAAAGGACTAATATCCAGAATATACAAAGAACTTAAACAAATTTACAAGAAAAAAACAACTCCATCAAAAAGTGGGCAAAGAATATGAACAAACACTTCTCAAAAGAAAACATTTATGCAGCCAACAGACACATGAAAAAATGCTCATCATCACTGGTCATAAGAGAAAAGCAAATCAAAACCACAATAAGATACCATCTCACACCAGTTAGAATGGCGATCATTAAAAAGTTAGGAAACAACATACTGGAGAGGATGTGGAGAAATAGGAACACTTTTACACTGTTGGTGGGAGTGTAAATTAATTTAATCATTATGGAATAGAGTGTGGTGATTGCTCAAGGATCTAGAACTAGAAATATTATTTGACCCAGCGATCCCATTACTGGGTATATACCCAAAGGATTATAAAACATGCTGCTATGAAGACATATGCACACGTATGTTTATTGCAGCACTATTCACAATAGCAAAGACTTGAAACAAACCCAAATGCCCATCAATAATAGACTGGATTAAGAAAATGTGGCACATATACACCATGGAATACTATGCAGCCATTAAACAGGATGAGTTCATGTCCTTTGTAAGGACATGGATGAAGCTGGAAACCGTCATTCTCAGCAAACTATCACAAGGACAGAAAACCAAACACCACATGTTCCCACTCATAAGTGGGAGTTGAACAATGAAAACACATGGACACAGGAAGGGGAACATCCCACACCAGGGCTTGTTGGGGGTGGGGTGCTGGGTGGCTGGGGGAGGGATAGCATTGGGAGAAATACCTAATGTAAATGAGTTGAAGGGTGTAGCAAACGAACGTGGCACATGTATACCTATGTAACAAACCTGCGCGTTGTGCACATATATCCTGGAACTTAAAGTATGATAATAGTAAAATTTTTAAAAATACTTTCGTTGAGAGATTGTAATTGTACATATTTATGTGGTACTATTTGACATACTGGTACATGTATATATTGTATAATGATCACATCAGGGTAGTTAGTACCATTACCTCATGTATATATTATTTCTTTGTGTTGAGAACATTCAAAAACCTCTCTGCTACTTGTATTTCTTATAGACAACATACAGTTGAGTCTTGTTTTTGTTTTGTTTTTATTCCACACTGAAAATCTCTATATTTTAATTGGTTTATTTAAATCATTCATATTTAAAGAGATTATTGATATAATTAGGTTAATGTCTACCATGTTTGTAGCTATTTTCTATTTGTTGCATTTGTTCTGTTTCTTTTATTTTCCTTTTATCTGCCTGTTGAGGGAAGTCAGCGACCCCTAACGGGCGGACCAGCTGGAGCTGCAGCAGAGGAATATAAATTGTGAAGATTTCATGGACATTTATCAGTTCCCAAAATAATACTTTTATAATCTCTTAGGCCTGTCTTACTTTAATCTCTTAATCCTGTTATCTTCGTAAGCTAAGGATGTATGTCACCTCAGGACCACTATGACAATTATGTGAACTGTACAAATTGATTGTAAAACATGTGTGTTTGAACAATATGAAATCAGTGCCCCTTGAAAAAGAACAGAATAACAGTGATTTTTAGGGAACAAGGGAAGACAACCATAAGGTCTGACTGCCTACGGGGTTGGGCAAAAAGAGCCATATTTTTCTTCTTGCAGAGAGCCTATAAACAGACATGCAAGAAGGGAAGACATCGCTACATTCTTTTCCTAGCAAGGAATATTGATAATAATACTCTGGGAAAGAAATTCATTCCTGGGGGAAGGTCTATAAAGGGCTGCTCTGGGAATGTCTGTCCTATGCGGTTGAGATAAGGACTGAAATATGCCATGGTCTCCTGCAGTACCCTCAGGCTTACTAGGATTGGGAAACTCCATCCTGGTAAATTTTTGGTCAGACTGGTTCTCTGCTCTCGAACCCTGTTTTCTGTTGTTTAAGATGTTTATCAAGACAATACGTGCACCACTGAATATAGACCCTCATCAGGAGTTCTGATTTTGCCCTTGTCCTGTTTCCTCAGAAGCGTGTGATCTTTATTCTGCTTTTTGCTCCTTGAAGCATGTGACCTACTCCCTGTTCATACACCCCCTCCCCTTTTGAAATCCTTAATAAACTTGCTGGTTTTGAGGCTCAGGTGGCTATCACGGTCCTACCAATAAATATGTGATGTTACCCCTGGTGGCCCAGCTGTAAAATTCCTCTCTTTGTACTCTTTCTCTTTATTTCTCAGCTGGCTGACACTTATGGAAAATAGAAAGAACCTATGTTGAAATACTGGGGGAAGTTTCCCCCGATATCTGCCTTCTCCAGTTTTAATCAAGCAGTTTATAATTCCATTATATCTCCTCTTTTACCATATTGCTTCTACTTTTTTAAAAAAGTATTTTTTTAGTGGTTGCCCTAGAGTTTGCAATATGATGTTTTAACTAGTCTAAGTCTACCTTCCAATAACAGTATACTGCCTCAGGTGTAGTGCAGAAATATTATAATTGGGTATTCCGAATTCCTCCCTCCTATCTTTTATGATGTGGCTGTTATTTATTTCACTTATCCATATGCTATAATCACCCCATACACATAGTCATCAATGTATAACGGTTCAACTTACAATTTTTCTACTTTATGATAGCATGAAAGATATTTATTCAGTAGAAACCATACTTTGAACACTGTTACAACTATTCTGTTTTTCACTTTCAGTACAATATTCCATAAATTACATTAGATATTTAATGCTTTATTATAAAATAAGCTTTATGTGAGATGATTTTGCCCAACTGTAGGCTAATGTAAATGTTCTGAGCACATTTAGGGTAGGCTAGGCTAAGCATTGATGTTTGGTAGGTTAGGTGTATTAAATGCATTTCAACATAATATTTTCCTTATGATGGGTTTAATAGGATGTAACCTTATTGTAAATCAAGGAATATCTGTACATGGTTACTATTATTACTTTCAACAAATAATTATTTTAGACCATTTAAATATATGCAAGATAAGAGGTTTTATTTCTCTTCATTAATTCCTTCTCTGCCATTCTTCCTTTCTTTATGTAGATATAAATTTCTGGCCTGTATAATTTTCCTCCTTCTTGAAGAACTTCATTTAACATTTCTTGCAAGGCAGATTTGCTGACAAAAAATCTCTTCACTTTTTGTCTGAGAAAGTCTTTATTTCTTCATTTTTGAAGGATAATTTCTGTGGATATAGAATTCTAGGTTGGTGGGGTTTTTATTTCCATACTTTCAATGTTTCACTCCATTCTCTTCTTGCTTGCATGGCTTCTGTATTAGTCTGCTAGGGCTGCCATTAAAAAAAATGCCAGACTGGTGCTTTAAACAATGGCAATGTATTTATTTATTTATTTATTTATTTGCAGTCCTGGAGGCTGGAAAGTCCAAATTGAGCTGTTGGCAGGGTTTACCTCTCTGAGGCCTCTCTCCTTGGCTTCAAGATGGCTAACTTCTCACTGTGAACTCATGGGGCTTCCTCCTGTGCATGAGTCCTTGGTGTCTCCTCTTCTTCCCATAAGGACACCAGTCCTGTGGCATTAGGACTCCACCTGTATCACCTCACTTAACCTTAAACATCTCTTTAAAGGCGCCATCTCCAAACACAGTCCCATTGGGGTTGGGCTTCAACCCAACCTCAATTGCACCCAAATTGCATGCAATTCGGTTTATAACAACTTCTGTAAATAGATCTTTGGTAATTCCTATCTTTGTTCCTACACAAGCAACATGATTCTTCCCCTCTGGCATCTTTCAAGATTTATGTTTGTCTTTGGTTTCTTGTAGGTTGAATATGCTATACCTAGGTGTTAATGTTTTGAAAGTTCTCATGCTGAGTTTTCTCTAAGCTTCTTAGATCTGTGCTTTGGTGTCTGTCATTAATTTTGGAAAGTTCTTCATTACTCAAATCTTTCTTCTTCTCCTTTCTCTTCTTTCCTTTCTGGTATTCCAATTCTGCATATATTACACCCTTTTACATTGTCCTGCAGTACGTGGATATTCTGTTCCACTCCCATTCCTTTTTCTCCTTGAATTTCAGTTAGGGAGGTTTCTTTTTTTTTCTTTTTCTTTTTTTTTTTTTGAGATGGAGTCTCACTCTGTCACCCAGGCTGGAGTGCAGTGGCGCAATCTTGGCTCACTGAAAGCTCCACCTCCTGGGTTCATGCCATTCTCCTGTCTCAGCCTCCCGAGTAGCTGGGACTACAGGCACCTGCCACCTCACCCAGCTAATTTTCTGTATATTTAGTAGAGATGGGGTTTCACCATGTTAGCCAGGATTGTCTCGATCTCCTGACCTTGTGATCTACCTGCCTCGGCCTCCCAAAGTGCTGGGATTACAGGCATGAGCAACTGCGCACAGCTGGGAGGTTTCTTTTAACATATCTTCAAGTTTACCAATTCTTTCCTAGGCCTTGCCCAATCTACTGATGAGCTCAATAAAGGCACTCTTCATTTCTGTCACAATGCTTTTGATTTATATCATTTCCTATTGATTCCTTCTTACCATTTATACTTCTCTACATATATCACTCATATGCCCTTGTATGTTTTCAACTTTTTCCATTAGAGCCTTTAACATGTTAATCATGGTTATTTTAAATTCTCTGTCTGATTATTCCAATATCTGTCTCATATTCAAGTCTGGCTCTGAGGCTTGCTTTTGTCTCTTCAGCATTAATCTGGCTAAGAATTGGGCTCTGTTTAATGTTTTCTATAACTATAGAAGCCAGAGGTTTCAAATTATTTCAGTATTCTTGTTTTTATCTTCCCTCTTTACTTATGACTTTCCTAAGTACTTTTCCTCAGAGAGAGTGTGCATTTTGCAGCTCTTTTAGCTGTAAGCCATTGTTATTACATTGGAGCCCTGTGGAAGTGGTGGGAGGATGAAGGAGAGGGGAAGAGTTTTATAATCTTATGATAAAATCTCAGTCCTTTAGCTGGGTGTGGTGGCATGCACCTGTAGTCCCAGCTACTTAGGAGGCTGAGGCAAGAGGATCACTTTAGCCCAGGAGGTGGAGGTTGCAGTGAGCTGAAATCATACCACTGCACTCCAGCCAGGGTGACAGAGTGAGACCTTGTCTCAAAAATAAATAAATAAATCTCAGTCTTTTAGTGGGCCTCTCTCCCTGGGCTGAGATCTTCAAAGGTATTTCTCAGCACCCTCCCACTTCTTCCCCTCTTAGATGAAACAAGAGGGATAGAGGAGGCTGGAATGGGAGAAAAGTCCTCTTCTTCACCCTGTCCCATCCTATCCCTTCCCTTCTGAGCCAGGGTATGGCTCTGCTAAAGTCTTTCCCCTGGAAAAGAGGCCTTTGTGTGGAAAAGGTCCAGAAGTATTTCCAAAGAATTACTCTCCCCCTTCCTTGTCAGAACCACAAAGGAATCTTTCTCAGATCATGACCTTGAGAATCTGGTGGGGTTCCTGGAGATAAAATTTACGAAATTGTGGGGACCTCCTAAGACTGGGCCCCTAGACTCTCTCACTCTCTTGCTAGTCCATACTCAGTCTTCAGCAATTCAACAAAATTACCATAAAAGTGTTTTTACCAGTTTATAAATCCCACATATCCCACTCCAGATAATCTGAACCCTGAATTCACCTGTCTCTTTAGTTCTCTGATGGATTCAGGAAAAGTTGCTAATTTTCAGTTTGTTTAGCTGTTGCTGGTTGTAGGAACAGAAGTGATGACTTCCAAGCTTGTTATATTTCAGAGCTGAAACTGGAAGTCACTTCTGGGATTTCTAAGTGATTTCTTTTAATTCATATATTCTATTTCTTTTTATTTGTTTGTTTGTTTGTTGAGACAGGGTCTAACTCTGTCATCCAGGCTGGAGTGCAGTGGCGTGATCTCAGCTCACTGCAACCTCCACCTCCTGGCTTCAAGTGATTCTCCCACCTTGCCCTCCTGAGTAGCTGGGATTACAGGTGCCCACCACCATGCCCGGCTAATTTTTGTATTTTTTAGTAAAGACAGGGTTTCCCCATGTTGGCCAGGCTGGTCTCAAACTCCTGACCTCAAATGATCTGCCCGTCCCAGCCTCCCAAAGTGCTGGGATTACAGGCATGAGCCACCATGCCCAGCCTATTCTATTTCTTCTTATTATTACTTCTTCCTTTGTGTCTCATTACCTCCTATTCTTTTTTATGGATGTTAGTCCTTTCTTCATTTGTTAGAGGTCCTTAAACATACTTATATAGTCACTTTTAAGTTGGTCCATTTGAATAATAGGTGCCAGTGAAATAATAATAATAATAATAAATATTTCATATTAATTTAAATAGGTAAGTTACTTTCATGAGTGAATTGATCTCCTAATATTTATGTTATTGGCTAACTTCTTCAGATTTAATTTTCCTCCTGGGTTTTAGAATTTTGATGTATAGTGAGCAAAAGAATTTTGTTTAGCTTTGTTTTTCTCTCTGGTATCATTCCCTCCTGTGCTCCACGGATATCTAAATTAGGCTAGTTGGATTCTTACTCCAGAACTCTACTGTCTGGTGGAAACCCAGGGTGCTTGTCTTTTAGTGATGTGGATAGTGTCTATTCTGCCACTCCTGCCCTTTCCCTCTTCCCTAGGTGCCGAGCTTTGTTTTAGCTTTATGCATATTTTTCAGATACATTTTACAGGTGATTATTAGGGCTATATGTATTTTTCAGATAAATTTTTCATACCTCCTGCTTTGTGCTTCTGATTTATGCAGACATTTATCTCAGGGAATGAAGGCTGTGTCTGTTTTATTTTTTCTCATTTAAAGCTTGATATAGCATTTATTTGGAGTAGATTAGGGCCTTAAAACAAGAATTTACAATGCCCTCTTGCCTGGAAGACATGTTTCATTTATTTTAGCAATATCTCTGTGAAATATATGAAGTTAGGCTTTATGTACCCATTTTACAAATGCAAAGAGAGGGTAACAGGTAATCAGGGACAGGCCTGGCTAATTTTTAATTTTTTTGTAGAGACGAGGTCTTGCTATGTTGCCCAGTTTGGTCTCAAACTTCTGTCTTCAAGTGATACTCCTGCCTTGGCCTCCCAGGTCACTTGGACTCCCAAAATGCTAGGATTAGGTGCCCAACCTAAGTAGGTAATATGCATAATTATATTGAACATGTATTCATGGCTCAGGCTTTAACGTTTTTTCTTGCTTATGACATTTGGAATCAGGGTGTGATGGAGAAGCTCTATGGTAGATAGGCCAAATGTTCCATTTACAACTTTATCATAAGGTTTTTCTACTTTAGAATCAGAGGTTTCTGCTTAGAGATTTCCAAGCCATTGGTTGAGATTCATGCCACTCTTTCACTGTATTCGTTCTTTCAGGTGCTCTACCCAGAAAAGTTTATGGAGATTTTATTTCCTTCTCCTTGACCTTCAATAACACACAGGCGATTTCTAATGAATTCCAATCCATTCCATGGAGGTTCTCCTCTCCCTTTAATCTCACATCCTTCTCAGATTTCATCATCTAGAGATTGGAGCCCTTGTACATGGGAGAGGTGAGAATGGGGGTGTTTGTGTTTATACTTTTCTTGAAATTTATGGCCTTCATTACCCAAAGCTGTGTGAAATTGAGGGAAACACAGTTGGCTTGAACTCTAGAGCCATCTGTTCAACCTGTTCGAGATATTGGTGGTTGACTGTTTACTAAACAGACTTCCCTGAGTGGCAGCCCAAAGGCCTAGGCGGAGGCTTCTGTTAATCATTAGGCGTTTAACAAATAGTTGGGGCCCTTGCTAGCTTTGCTATCATTGCTTTCAGGAGCAACATTCGGTGCCCTGCCATCAGCCACATAACAGGAGATGGGCTCCCTAGTGTGTTTGCTGTGAGGATTTCCCGCAGGCTTGGGTTGCCACGCCCGAGTAGCCGTGGTCAAGCATTCTGCAGGAGATGTGACATGTGTGCTTTGGTTGTTGACTTTATCTTTGCCAACACATGTGAGTGTCTAATGTTGACTGGGAAGCTGGGCTCCAGGGTGGAGCCAAGGTTTAATTTTGTTGATAATTTAATGCTTGAAGAGACATGTACTTTGGTGAGTTCTCTCCCTTGGGACTTTTGCCCTTTCACTAATCCTTTGCATAAACACTGCCTTGAAAACTGTTTATGAAGTATTCACAAAGGCATGTGAAACTATTGGTAAATAGTCATTGTGAATAACATTTACTCATGATCAGATTCCTGAACCTACGTTTCTTTTTGAGATGGAATTTATTATGTGATGCAAATCTTAGTGAAGCCTCAAACACAGGTTTAAGCCCTCTGCCTGATTCTTGTGGCAGATTAGAGTTCATGACAGAAATGGTAATTTAGTCTGGGGAATGGAAATGAAACTTCTCCCAAAGTCTCTGTATTCCAATAGCAATCTCAACTAGTTGAAAGTATTTATAAATAGGAAAAGAACCATGAGGTTGCAGAAAGGTAGATAGAGGCAAGGGCAACCCAAATTTTAGGTAAGAAAAGAAAATAAAAACTTCGAGGTGAATATACCTCAGATCTAGTGGTGTGGTGGAGCTGAATGGCATGGCCCTTAATAGCAGCTCATATCTCTTCCCAGCATTGTTTTGAGAGATAGCAAGTTGGTAGCTTGCAATTGACTACAGTCAGAGTATTCACACCACAGAAATCAGCAAATGCTACCAATCCTTGAGAGCCAGTTGTAGAATGAATGTTAACCAGTGCACCACTGAAATTAAGAGTTAAGACTACCTCTTAAATTCATTTCCAAGGAGTGGGAGACGTCAGAAATAAAGACATAGCAGGGTTGAAGATATATTCTCAGAAAAGCTGTAAGAGCTTGACTATATGATATACCTGAGTCAAGAAAGAGCCCCTGAATTTAAACTGAGCTTTTCTTTCTGGGTAAAACTACATTATTTGTGAAATAAAGCCACTTTAGAGAACTGAGAGAATAAAACTATACAATGTAAGCAATTTCCAGGACTTAGCCTTTGTATTCTGCTTGGTTTTACTGGTTTGATTCATTTTATTTATTTATCTGTTCATTTGACACTTCTTTTTGAGTACCTCCTGTAGGCTGTGTTAGCTCTTCTTGGATGAACAAAGACAAGGTTGTTGTCTTCATGAAACTTATGGTTTAGTAGGAAATACAGATAATAATCAAACATCCAGAAATAAGTGTATAGTTACAGAATGTAGTAAGTTGTATAAAGGAAAAGGAGGCCTGGAGTGGTGGCTCCCCCACCTGTAATCCCAGCACTTTGGGAGGCTAAGGAGGGTGGATTGCCTAGCTCAGGAGTTCAAGACCAGCCTGGGCAACACGGCAAAACTCCATCTCTACAGAAAATACAAAAATTAGCTAGGCATGCTGGTGAGCACCTGTAGTCCTAGCTACTTGGGGGATTGAGATGGGAGGATAACTTGAGCCCGGGAGGTTGAGGCTACAGTGAGCTGAGATTGCATCACTGTACTCCAGCCTGGGTGACAGAGTGAGACTCCATCTCTAAACAATAAATGAATTTAAAAACATTTTTTTACAAAGGAAAAGGATAGACTGCTAAAGAAATATCGGATGACTTGGCTATGCTGAGGGTGGATGGGGAGGTTTCCATGAGGAAGTAAGGACTGAGCTGAGATCAGAAGGATTGGTAGCAGTTTCACCAGGAGAATGGAAGTAAGTAATGGAAGAGGTTTAAGCAGAGACAGCAAATGTGCAATGGCCCTGTAGTGAGAAGAAATGTGTGTACTTTTAAGAAAATTAAAAAGGGGCTGTAGAACAGAGGGCAGGGATAGTGGTGTGGGATGAATTGTGTTAATAAATTTATGTTAATCTAGGAAGAAGGGAAAGCTGATAGATCAGATTTGCTTTCTGTTTTTAATTTCACTTTGGTTACAATATGGACAACTGATTAGAGGGGAAGAGGAAGATGAGGACACAAGTTAGAGTCTATTCCTGTATATTCTAGGTGAGAGATAATGGGACTCTGGACCAGGTTAATGGCAGTGGTGATGTGGATAAGGAGATATATGGAAGAGACATTTAGGATATAAAACATTGAAGACACCTGGTGATGGATTAAATAAGCGAATGGCAGGGGAGGGGGTCTTATCAGGATGACTCCAAGATTTTTGGCTCTAGAGATCGAATCGATCATTGTTCTATTTACTAAGATTGAGAACCAGCACTGGAATGGAAGCCATGAATTTGGATTTGGGATGTTTCAATATTTACAATGGAGGTGTCTAGTAGACATTTTGGATATACAGATCTGGAATAGCATGAAGAGCTGCCTGCATCTAGGTGGTAATTGAGGCTGATGTCATGATGAGGTCTGCCAAGGGGAAAGTACAGAGAGAGAAGAGGAGGGGGCCCAAGCAGTACCCTGAGAATGTTAAATAGCTAATGACTCAATAGAGGAGAATGAGCCTGCAAAGGACAGAAAGAGTGGCCAGGGAGGTAGGAGGAAAACCAAGAGAGACGGGGCTGGGAGTTAAGTGCAAATGGGCCTGAGAGATCTTATTAAAAGGATGAAACTGTTCTAAAAGTGATTTATGGTGATGGTTACACCACTTGGTAAAGTTACTAAAAAGCATTGAATTGGACACTCAAAATATGTGCATTGTATGATATTGAGGTAAAATGTACCTCAGAAATACTGTTAAACAAGAAACCCAAGAGAATGTACAATGACCAAAAATAAAAAATGAGAACCCTTAATCCCAGCACTTTGGGAGGCTGAGGCAGGCGGATCACCTGATGTCAGGGGTTTGACACCAGCCTGGACAACATGGTGAAACCCCTCTCTACTGAAAACACAAAAATTAGCCGGGCATGGTGGCACACGCCTGTAGTCCCAGCTACTTGGGAGAATCACTTGAACACAGGAGGTGGAGGTTGCAAAGTGCCGAGATCACACCCCTGCACTCCAGCCTGGGTAACAGAGCAAGACCCTGCCTCAAAAAAAAAAAAAAAAAAAAAAAAGAGAATCTTTCAGGAAGGAAGGAATGGTTATGCCATGTGTGTTGAATGTTGATAAGTAAGATGTGGACCAATGGTCATTAACAAACTGAGGACTTTAAACAGATATTAATGCAAAAACAACAGTCCAAATATTGCATAATGTAATACTGTAAAAATACTGACCTATATTTTAAAATGGTATTTTCTTTTTTTTTTTAATATTTCTCTTTTATTCTCCCATTTCCTCAGCATTTGAATGCTGCCTGGGCACAAGCTAATGAGGTATGAACATATTCAGTTGTTTATTTGTTCATTTACAAATAGTGGTAGGACTCATGCATGCCCAGTGCAGTTTTTTTTTCTTTCTTTCTTTCTTTTTTCTTTTTTTTATTTTTTATTGATCATTCTTGGGTGTTTCTCGCAGAGGGGGATTTGGCAGGGTCATAGGACAATAGTGGAAGGAAGGTCAGCAGATAAACAGGTGAACAAAGGTCTCTGGTTTTCCTAGGCAGAGGACCCTGCGGCCTTCCGCAGTGTTTGTGTCCCTGGGTACTTGAGATTAGGGAGTGGTGATGACTCTTAACGAGCATGCTGCCTTCAAGCATCTGTTTAACAAAGCACATCTTGCACCGCCCTTAATCCATTTAACCCTGAGTGGACACAGCACATGTTTCAGAGAGCACAGGGTTGGGGGTAAGGTCATAGATCAACAGGATCCCAAGGCAGAAGAATTTTTCTTAGTACAGAACAAAATGAAAAGTCTCCCATGTCTACCTCCCCCTACACAGACACAGCAACCATCCGATTTCTCAATCTTTTCCCCACCTTTCCCCCCTTTCTATTCCACAAAACCACCATTGTCATCGTGGCCTGTTCTCAATGAGCTGTTGGGTACACCTCCCGGACGGGGTGGCTGGCCTGGCAGAGGGGCTCCTCACTTCCCAGTAGGGGCGGCCGGGCAGAGGCGCCCCTCACCTCCCGGACGGGGCGGCTGGCCGGGCGGGGGGCTGACCCCCCACCTCCCTCCCGGACGGGGCAGCTGGCCTGGCGGGGGCTGACCCCCACCTCCCTCCCGGATGGGGTGGCTGCTGGGCGGAGACGCTCCTCACTTCCCAGACGGGGTGGCAGCCGGGCGGAGGGGCTCCTCACTTCTCAGACGGGGTGGCCGGGCAGAGGTGCTCCTCACATCCCAGACGGGGTCGTGGCCGGGCAGAGGCGCTCCCCACATCTCAGACAATGGGCGGCCGGGAAGAGGCGCTCCTCACTTCCTAGATGGGATGGCGGCCGGGCAGAGACGCTCCTCACTTTCCAGACTGGGCAGCCAGGCAGAGGGGCTCCTCACGTCCCAGACGATGGGCGGCCAGGCAGAGACGCTCCTCACTTCCCAGATGGGGTGGCAGCCAGGCAGAGGCTGCACTCTCGGCACTTTGGGAGGCCAAGGCAGGCGGCTGGGAGGTGGAGGTTGTAGCGAGCCGAGATCATGCCACTGCATTCCAGCCTGGGCACCATTGAGCACTGAGTGAACCAGACTCCATCTGCAATCCCGGCACCTCGGGAGGCCGAGGCTGGCGGATCACTCGTGGTTAGGAGCTGGAGACCAGCCCGGCCAACACAGCGAAACCCCCGTCTCCACCAAAAAAATACCAAAACCAGTCAGGCGTGGCGGCGCGCCCCTCGGCAGGCTGAGGCAGGAGAATCAGGCAGGGAGGTTGCAGTGAGCCAAGATGGCAGCAGCACAGTCCAGCGTCGGCTCGGCATGAGAGGGAAACTGTGGAAAGGAGAGGGAGAGGGAGAGGGAGAGGGAGAGGGAGACTAAAATGGTATTTTCAAAGTTATGAGAAGATGCACATACCTTGGTCCCACCTGTTCTCAAATAAACAGCCAAAGTCAAGATGTTTGTTATGTCCTCTGCATGAAACGGCAGCTGGGAAATGGATTCTGACAAGGCAATTCTATTATAACTGGAAGTCCTGTTTATATGCAGGTAAGAATTAGTCCTCATATGTGATCAAAAAGCATATTTACTCTGGAAGTCTGAGGCACTCCGAGACTATTGTAAAACTCTTGATTTTTCTTTAAATGATCTAATGATTACAAAGGTATTATGTCACAAACAATAATCTTCATAAACATTAACATATAATCAGTACTTTATTCAGCATGTGGCACTTAGTAGGTGCTCAATAAATATTTGTTGATGACACAAACTCAGAAGTTAGAAAAGTGAGAGTGCTCATTAATTATTTGAATCTACAATGCAAATTACTACAGTAGCAAAGCTCAGAAGAGCACAATATTACATCAAAAGAAAAGACCAAATCTATGTGAGTATTTTAAAAGCTTTGTCCTTTTAGAAAGAGTCCACTAATTCTTCATTAGTCTTATTCATTTTTCACTTGATTACTCAAATCAGTTCAAGCTAGTCAACCAAATATCTGCATGTAAATAAATAATTCTTATACTTAATCATCTTTTGAAATGTATTTTTGCTATAAATGTTGTCTTATTTCTCTTATTGCCATTTCTTTGGACTATGAGTCTGAAAATGATATTTTTTTTTCTTTTTGTACTTCCCATCCTAAGTAATAGAGGCCTCTGACGTCTAGATTAGGCCTCCAAGAAAATATCTACCCAAGGATTTTTTTTTAACCAATCTGCTTAATCTAGGTAGCTGTAGAAGGCTGGTGACATGTGACTTCCAACCCAATTTTTAAATAAAACGTTTCAACTAAATTTAAATGACTTCTTCAAATTAGATTTTAGGAAATGCTTAACTCAGGCCATCTGATGTTTACTGAATTTCCTGAGCTCATCCTATACTTACAATAGCAACCCAGTTGCTATTTTCTTTTTCTCTCTCTCTCTCTCTTTTTTTTTTTTTTTTTTTTTTTTTTTTTTTTTTTTTGAGACAGGGTCTCACTCTGTCACCCAGGCTGGAGTACAGTGGAGTGATCACAACTCACTGTGACCTCAACTTCAAGGGCTCAAGCGATTCTTCCAGTTCAGCCTCCCAAGAAGCTGGGACCACAGGTGTGCACCACCATGCTCAGCTATTTTGTAGAGATGGGAGTTTCACCATGTTGCCTAGGTTAGCTAGTGTTCTTTTCTTTTCTATCTATCTTTTTTTTTTTTTTTTTTTGACGGAGTCTTGCTCTGTTGCCAGGCTGGAGTGCAGTGGTACGATTTTGGCTCACTGCAACGTCCGCCTCCTGGGTTCAAGCAATTCTCCTGCCTCAGCCTCCCAAGTAGCTGGAACTACAGGCATGTGCCACCACACCCAACTAATTTTTGTATTTTTAGTAGAGACGAGGTTTCACCATGTTGGCCAGGATGGTCTTGATCTTTTCTGAGAGTAGGAAATCAGCACCTATAGCAGAAGTACGGTTGATAAGATGTCACTGAAGGAGGAAGATGGTGAGCACAGAGATAACCTAAAATGACCAATTCTTGATAGAATTAGACAAGGATCAACATGTATGACATGTTGACAGTGTTCTGGTAGAATGACTACTCTAATATGTCTTTTCTTTTTATACTTCCATATTTTCTACCTGGAAATTAATTTATAATGTTAGGATAATTGTTCTGGATTAGACAATATTGCAGATATATTTTGGGCTATGCAGCAGCCATACAAAATTAGGACATTTGCTCTTAACTCTATTGATTAAGGCTCTCCATTCACTCTGTAAACATATTAACTAATGCTCACCACACAGTGAGCATGTGAGATGCTTGGTAGCTCTCTCATGGGTCTACCACTTCTGCTCCCACAAGCCAAAGTTATATATTTACCAAGAGTTCATTGTCCCTGTACTTGTTATTGTCATGTAATTTGATTTATATATAAATAGTTTATAATAATATGCTATATCAGAGAGAAAAGAATATTTCTTTGAAAACTAGGATGAATGCTTTTGAAAGACTCAATAAATTATCCCCAAATTGCTGTAGGATTAGGTGTGAACAAGGAAAATATAAGGACTGAGCATCTTTTTGTTTCAGGTTGCTTTATAAGGGTTTTAAACTTCTCACTGCACTTAAAAAGTCAAAACTGGAAATGATGTGCAATGCAATATTTGCTATCTCAGAAATTCAACATGGAACACTAATTAGAAGACCATGCTCAAAGAAAAGATCTGGATCATAAATTAAAAGACCAGTAAAAAATATCCATTAATATGTTTTAAAGTCAAATGTTTAAGGCATATATAGATAATTTTCTGTAATTTTTTCACTTTAACCAATATTTTTGATGAACCAATTAACTTAGGAGTATTTCAACTGCTCTTGTGATTTTTCCCAAGGCACCCTCTCCTATTTCCTCTTCTAAAATACCCTCCCTTACTTCCTGGATATACTTCCCCACTGTACACACTCTCTCTCTCTTCTCACTCTCACTCCCTTCCTCTCCTTTTTATTTACTGAGCCTTATTCATTCTTCAAGTCCTAAGACTCTAGCTCTGATGTTCACTCCTCTGAGGAGCCTTTCCTGTCCTAGGTAGAGAAGCAGATTGTTCTGTCCTGTATGTCACTTCTGTGCTGTGGATATAACTTTAGGACTCCACTTAAAGCACAGTTTGTATTGCATTCTAATAATTTACTTAACACACTTCATTATCTTTTAGTGTCTTTGGGGTCAGTTTCCATTGATTGTCCTTCCCTTTTGAGCATAGGTCACACTTTTCTGTTTCTTTATATGTTGAGTAATTCTGTTGGACCATATCCTGGACATTATGAATGTTATGTTGGGGTAGCTCTGGATTATGTTATATTCCTCCAAAGACTGTTTATTTGATTTGATTTAGCAAGCAATTTATTTATTTGATTTGATTTAGCAAGCTATTTATTTAGCAGGATTCAAAGTACAAACTCTGTGTTTTGGGGGCAGCAACTCAAATCTCAGTTCAGTTCATTCATTCGTACCTTGTCTGACTGCAATCTGCCTGACACATGCATTGTTCAAGGGTTAGACAGATTCAGCCAGAGTTTATACACAGAATTTGGGTTCTCTCTCTCTCTCTTTTTTTTTTTTTTTGATTCTCTTCTTTCTATAATCTCCCTCTCACTCACCAGTGAATTTTTTATAGGACTTTACCCACTGTACCCTCATGATACCTAAGTCTAGAAGCCATAACAATACAGGGGGAAAAAAAGCCCAGTGTCTTTTCCTTCTTCCAAGGTAAATTTCTCTCTAGAATCTTCCTGCTCTTATTCACTCTCTGTCTTAGCCTATCCAGCTGCTATAACAAAATATCATAAACTGGGTAGCTTATAAGCAACGGAAGTTTATTCCTCACAGTTCTAGAGTCCCAGAAGTCCAAAAAGATCAAGGCATCAGCAGTTTCACATCAGGTATGGGCCCACTCCCTGGTTCACAGATGGCACCTTCTTGCTGCCCTCACATGGTGGAAGAGACAAGGCAGCTTTCTGGGACCTCGTTTAGAAGGACTCCAGTCCCATTCAAGGGCAGAGCCTCCAAAGGCCCCATCCCCTAATAACATCACACTGGTGATTAGATTTCAACAAATGAACTGGCGGTGGGGGGAAACACAAACATTCAGACAATAGCACTCCAGTTTCTCCAAATTGTTGGTGTCCTTTCATTTTGTGTTTAAATTTTATGCAGAGTTGATACAACTCTGAGAGAGGACTGGTCCGCTAGGGGATTACATATCCTACCAGAAGCAGAAGCATTTCAGTATCCTTGAACTACTGTGTCCAAATAATGTCTGACACATTGTGTAGGCCTTCAGGAATCATTGTGTGTTGAACAGAATTAAATAGAAGAACATTGCTAAAATGAATAAATACACTAAAACAAAGGACAAAGAAAGGCTTGTTCTCATTAGTTTCTACTGATTTTTAAATAATAAGTAGCTGACACTTTAGGAACAAAAAAAAATGATAGTCAAGAAGACTTGAGAATAGAAACAGCAAGTTCCTACGATGGCTCAAGTTAGCATGAGATGGGAAGCCACAAAAGGTAGGCTCAGAGCAGTGGTGTCTACGCACCAAGAAATATCCGGGAGAATTTAAACTTGTCCTGAGACATAAATTTTCCCAAGGCCTATCCTGGACACAGATTCCACCAACGAAGTAAGTTTTCCTAGACTTTGGCATTATTATGCCTCTGCTTCATGAGAAATCCCCTAGAAAAATCTGTTAAAGTCAGTTTAGAGAAGAACAGAGTCACAATTGGCTATGAGAAGATAAGCAGAGCATCACAACAGATAGCAATTATCCACCAGGGAGGCATCTGCAGGGGTGAGAGGGGCTGGGGCTCAATCTTCGCTCATTTACTATCTTTATTAATGACCTGGGAGTGGTGAAAACAGATTGCTAATTAAGTGGAGTCAGGCCTACAGTGAGAGCCATAGCTGGAAAGAGTGGAATACCAACCAAGCTAATATAACAAGGTTAGGACTCTGGGTTGAAAACTCAAAAGGATGAGATTCAGCAGGGAAGGAATATTGTAATATTGTTACTGTCAAGAGAAGAATATTCAGGCGGGTGTGGTGGCTCATGCCTGTAATCCTAACACTTTGGGAGGCCAAGGTGGGAGGACTGCTTCAACCCAGGAGTTCAAGACCAGCCTGGGCAACATAGTGAGACCCCCATCTCTACAAAAAGTGAAAAACAGACAAACAAAAGGTCAGGCATGGTGTTGCATGCTTGTAGTCCCAGCTACTTGGGATGAGATCGAGGGCTGAAATGGAAGGATGGCTTGAGCCTGGGAGTTCAAAGCTGCAGTCAGCCGTGATTGCACTACTGCACTCCAGCATGGATAAGAGAGTGAGACCCTGTCTCAAAAAAAAAAAAAAAAAAAGGAAAAAGAAAAAGAAAAAGTATAGCTTTCTGGTGGCAGAGAATAGAGACGTGAAAGGAGACACATACCTGGAAAGAATCTAAAAATGTGAGGCTGAAAGAAGGCAATTGACAATGGCAGTGTGGCAGGATATTCCATAACAATCACTCTTCCTTGCAGACCATAAATGTCATTAAGATTTGAAAGAGCCAGGGTCTCCCCCAAGACCCAGGAAGGAGAGCAGGCCCTGCTCCCTCTTATGCCTCCCATGGTTCCCACACCTCCTCAGTGCTGTTGACTTCCTAGTTTGAGACTGGCTGGGCTTTGCTTGGTGAGCTCCTGCCTGGCCCTGGTCCACAGGAAGGTGTCACAGGCAGGTGAGCAGTAGGGCAGGAAATGCAGTACTACCCATTGGAAGAGTTACCTTCCACCCACGGTCATTTATGTGCCCAACTCACTTCAAAGCTCTTAGGTGTGTCATAGGAGATCTTGTTTACCTATTCATTTATTAATAATCTGTCTTCCCACAAGAATAATGTGCTCCCATGAGAACAGGGGCCTCATCTGTCCTGTTTGCCATTGCAACATCTATGTCAAGGGCAATGCCTGGCTCATTTTAACTAGAAAATAGATATTTGCTGAATGAATGATTGAAGTAATGAGTCTTGTCCTATGTCCCCATTTTACAGAAGAGGACAGAAAGCAACACCGTGACTTGCCTCTGGTCACACAGGTGGAGGTTGAACCTGGACTAGAATCCAGTTCTTCACCTCTCTCAGGTCTTTAATCAAGTCACCTAATTGAGGACTTCCCTGGCCAACTATAAAAAACTCCACACTCCTACACCAGCCAACATTTCACATTTCACATTCCCTTCTGTTTTTTTTTCTTTCTGAGCACTTCTCATGATGGAAACACACTATTTGTACCTTGTTCATCATTTGTTCCTTCCTGTAGAATGTGGGCTGCAGGAGGGCAGGGGTTTTTGTCTGTGTGTTTGCTGCTTTACCACCAGCAACAACAACACCAATGGCCATGGCTAATGTTTATTGAGCACTTGCTGTGTGCCAGGCACGTGACATGGAATATCTCATTTAAAATCCCTAGCAGTTCCAGGAAGTAGATGTTGTTATTATGCCCATTTTATAGATAGGAAGACTGACCTTAGAGAAGTTAAGTAACTTGTACTTATCAGGAAGTGACAGAGGTGGGACAAGAAGCCAGATCTGTCTGACACCCAGGTCCTGTCTTTGACCACTAAGCCCTGAACTGCCTCCCAGCAAGAGCCTTTGTGGTGGGAGTTGGCTGAGATGTCTGGGCCAGCAGAGCTAATAGCCTCCTGTCCTCCTTCCCCAGGCAGCTGCTCTTTTCCTATGACTCAGCTCTACTCACAGAGGAGCCAAATGAGGCTGCAAATCAGAGCTGGTGACCAAGGCCACCACAAAGCTCCCGACGTGCCATTTCGGCTGGCATTTCACCTGGTCACCCAACAGCATCAGTCTCTGAGTGGGAAGACAAAGAGGCAGCCTATTCTTAACTCAGACTAATTGTAGAGAGGCTCCCCCAACCCCCTTTCTCAGAAGATCCACCTCCTGACCTACACCCCATTTGCAAACCCTCCTAGAGCAGAGTGGGAAGAGCCCAGCATGTCAGAGCTTTTCCCCTCGCCATGATTAGCAGATTGTCTTCCAACCACAGAGTCAAGTGTGCACCGTGCTGATTGACGTCCAAGCTCAGGCAGAGTGAAGGGGAGCAGCCAGGTGTGTTCTCGCAGGTCCGCAATCTGCTCCCCATTTCTCATCACTCCTACCCTCTCAGCACTCACTGCAAGGGGCTTCCCAAGTTTTCCTTGGCTTCTTAGATGCAGGAACCCTATTGTGGATCCTCACAGGACAGATCAAGAGCAAGGGAGACATATTTATTGGGCACTTACTCTGAGGGTGCTATGGAAATGATGTCACTTAGTCCTTTCCCGTTATACAGATGGGATAACTGAGACTCAGCCAAGCTTGTTTAAAGCCACACAGATAAGTGGCAGGGTCAAAGGTATGAGAACACCAGTTTAGTTTTAAAGTTCAGTCTCTATTTCCCACTCGCTTGAGTTTCTGTGGAAACTGTGTTCCTTTGTGTCCCTAAAGGCTGAGGGCCATAGTCCCACTCATTCATTCCTCAGCAGAAAATATTATCTACTATGTGTCAGTCACTGTGCTGGGTGCTTGGGGTACAGCAATGAGCGCAACAGACAAAACCTCCTGCCCTCACACAGTCCACATTCTACAGAGAGGAACAGATGATGAATAAGATAAAATATAGAGAGGATATTGGTCACGGTAAATGCTCACAGGTTGAGGGAAGTGTAGAGCAAATCTGGGAGGGGAATGTGAAATATTGCTCACAGCAGAGGTTATGGAATTTTTCAGAGTTGGCCAGGGGAGGCCTCACTGAAAAGGTGACTTTTGATTAAAGACCTGAGGGAGGTGAAGAACTGGATTATAGTCTGGGTTCATCCTCCATCTGTGTGACTAGAGGCACATCTTGGTATTGCTTTGTGTCCTCTTCTGTAAAATGAGCACATAGGACAGGATTCATATCTTCAATCACTCATTCAGCAAATATTTATTTCCTAATTAAAATGAGCCAGGCATGGCCCTTGACATAGATGTTGCAAAGGTGAACAGGACAGATGAGGCCCCTATCCTCATGGGAACACATATTCTTGTGGCAAGACAGATAATAAATAAATGAATAGGTAAACAAGATCACCTTTGACAGACCTAAGAGCTATGAAGTCAGTTGGGTACCTAAATGACCGTGGGTGGAAGGTAACTCTTCCAATGGACTAGTCAGGGATCCTAATGTTTTGTGTTTGTGATCCTACTACTTACAGCCATGAGGTCTCCTGCAAGCAGGTTCTCTCTTATAGGGCCTTGTGGTCTTCACCACAAGAGAAAACACTCAGCAACTAACAAGTCCCAACCACCCCATGCAGATGAGACCCAGTCATGCGGGCATCTTTCCAAAGGCGTTGCAGTTGAGAGTAGGAACTGGTGAACTCCGCCAACGGACAGCCAGCAGGTGCACAAGGTATTTAGAATTCTAAAAGAGCACGACTCTCATGAAAGCAAGCTGCAGCTTGCAGGAGGCATTAGGTTTACACTTTCCACCCCTCCTACCGTTGCAAACAAGTTATTAGCAGTTTTACATTTTCCCTTAGGGGAATCAGTGTTAATTCACCTTGGCGCTATTCTGGCACCAAGCCATTCATGCAGCTCACAGCTCCTCAGTGAGAAAAGAAAGGAAGGAAATGAGGAAAGGAAGAAGGGAGGGTGGAAGAAAGGAAGGAACAAAAGTGCTACCGTGAAGACTTGCTATAAAACATTACTCGTACCTTCTCAGCACTCATTTCACCCAAATGACCATCAATGAAGAGTGGGTTTTTTGGAATCACATGTACTCAATGGTATTCAATACGAAAGCATTTGGGTGCATTAGGGAAGGTGCCTGAGCTTTTTTCACCATAATAACCTCTACTTTTCTTCCACTTCCTCGAGGCTTAATGAAAATCGAGGTTCAAGAGATTCAAGACTTTCACATCAGAGGTGGGAAAACTATGCTTCAGCCTAGAAAATAATGGCAGGCCATACAGGTTGTGTTCCTCTTAACATCAAGCTCCCTCATTTTAATTTGGCAAATCAAATTCCTTAAACATGACAGTGGTAGCTCACATTGGTCAAAGCACAAATCTGTGCCCTCACAATCATCATCTCTTTTAACTTGAATAACGTTGATCCTTGCAGGGACTCTCTGTTCCAGCCCTGTCTTTGACTAGGTGGGTTGGTTTGCCTAGTTTTGGAACTGCATATCAAGAAGCCTGCAAATGTAAGCCTCATTCTCTGATATCAGCATTTTCAATAAATAAAGGTGAAATTTTGGGTTCCAGGCTGCATCGCTCTTTTGTCTTATATCTCACTTGGTTCAAAACTTGGTAAGGACAGAGGAGTGCTGGCTCCCCAGACTCCAAGAAAAGCTTATTTTGTGCTACTTCATTCTGCACCTCCTGCAGGCTTATAGTATCTTTTTCTCCATCACAGAAAACACTGTGTGTACCCTTAACACCTCCCTGAGAATAAAAGCTGGGCTAGAGTTGGCCTCCCTTCTAAAATGGAAAGTGAGGCAAATCAATAGTCAGAGATAAGTATCAAATGGAAGTCCAGATTACTATATTTAGGAAGAAGCAGTTCTCAGAATCTAGCAAGTCCATAGTTCCATCCAACAGAGATGGACATGGGAGCCCATTCGCCATACAGCATCTGATTGAATCTAGGAGGGTGCCTGGCCCAAGACTAGCCAATCTGTAGATGTATATGGGGCCTGGCACAAAGACTTTGCCCAACAGGGACAATGTCAATACAAAAGATGTGGACAATAACTACTGCTTATTAGACAATAGCAACTGATGTACCAGGCATTGTGCTATGTGCTTAACACTCATTATCTAATTTAGCCTCACTGCATCAGTTAAATATTATTATCATTTCATTGATAAAGAAACTAAACCATACAGAGATAAAGAAGTGGCCAAGAGACAGAGAGACAGAAAGACACACACACACACACACACACACACACACACACGCAGAATTGGGTGATGGAGGAAGAGAAGGGTAGAGTTCAACAGTAGAATATAACAGAGTGGTTAGATATGTGCTCACGAACTAAAAAGCCTGGATTTGAACTTCTTACAACTGGCACTGGACATCCATAAAATGGCCCAATAATGGTACCTACATCAAATGATTGCAGTGAAGTTTAGAGGAGTCAATACTTATAAAAAGTGTAGAATAGTGTCTGGTTACTAATTTATAAGTTCAATAAATATTAGTAATTAATACCAATTTTTCCCTTACCCACAAATAATTCTATGATATCATGTAATGGCAAAGTTGTCAAATCAAAAACAATTTCCCCTAGAATCACAATGATTATTATTTTCAACCTGTCACAGAATTGTGGGAGAGAACAATGTTTCTTTCCATGCAGTAGGAACCCCACATGTATGCAGCTCCTAGCTGCCCTCTCTGCCTGGTTACCTCATTCTCCTTATTTGTTAATTCCATTAATATTTGTTAAACACCTTATATGTGCTGGGACAATTTTCCTAGCACTGGGAATATAGCAGTGGACAAATGGAAAAAATTCTTGCCCTCGTGGAATGTGTGTATTCAACCAAATGATATATTTTCTTGATGTTTTGAGCTTATGCAGTATTTTGATGACTTTCTGCTATCCCTTTCCTGAACCTGGACCTGGGCACGGCTGCCTTGTCACAACTTCACACTCACCAGGGCTACACTGGGAAGAAGAGTGAGGAGTGGCTTCACTTGATTGGTGAGGCTGGAAAGTGGTGCCAGGGACTGCGGTCCAGCTCTCTTCTATGCTCTGAATGTTTGTACCCCACCTCCCTCCAAATTCATATGTTGAAATCCTTACCCTCAAGGTGATGAAACTAGGAAGTGAGTCTTAAGGAGGTGACTAGGTCATGAGGGTAGTGCCTCACGAATGGGATTAGTGGCCTTATAAAAGGCCAGAGAGACGCTTCTCTCCCCTTCCACCATGTAAGGACACAGTGAGGAGGTATCATCTATAAGCCAGAAAGTGGGCCCTTAATAGACACAGAATCTGTCTTGATCTTGGACTTCCCATCTTCCAGAACTGTGAGAAATAAATTTATATTGTTTATAAGCTACCTAGTTTTTGGAATGTTGTCATCGCAGCCTGAATGAACTAAGACACTCCTTGTCTCTCCTGCAGATCCACACATTCTTCAGTGCTTTTCCATGCTGTGGGTTTCAGGGCAGCTGCATCTGTGATCATCCAGTCCTGTCTATTACTAAGTGGGCTGGTTTGCCTGATTCTGGAGTTTAGCTTCAAGAAACCCAGCTGCCTACATATATAAGCCATATTCTCCATAATCATTCTCCTTTTTCACTTTATCAGTGAAAAAAAGGTGATTTAGCTTTCTGACTGTCTTATTCTTTTGTCTGATTTGCCATTTGGCTCAGAACTTGATCATGAATGAGGAGTGCCATTTGTCAGGCTCTCTTAAATGCCAAAAGAAATGTATTTTGTACTTCCAGATTCTGTACACACAGCAGACAATGTTTAACACATGGCTACCATGTAACTTTATATCCAACATTAGTCAAGGGTTGACTAATTTTCACAATAAAACAAATGACAAGAGAACACTAAGCAATTTAATTTACTGAACCAAGTGTAGAAGTTAGAGTCCAGAAATCAAAGGCATGTTTAACAACTTGAGTGGATGTTTTCTGTTTCCTGTTTATATTAAATGATGAACATTACTCAATAGTTAATGGCGGACATTAAATTATAATTATACATTCATTGTATCAAACATGTATAAATCCATATTTGTTTTATATGTGAACACACAGATTACAGTCATTCTTAGTTCAAGTTTTGTAATACTCAATGAACCTTTGGTTAGTTCCAGAGGGCTTCACTAATGTTTTAATTTTCTACAATTCAATCAATGTCAATTCACTTTAATTTGAAAAGGACCGCCGGGCGTGGTGGCTCACACCTGTAATTCCAGCACTTTGGGAGGCCAAGGCAGGTGGATTGCTTGAGCCCAGGAGTTTGAGACCAGCCTGGATGACATGGAGAAACTCCATCTCTATAAAAAATACAAAAAACTTGCAGAGCATGGTGATGTACATCTGTAGTCCCAGCTACTCGAGAGGCTGAGGCAGAATAATTACCTGAGCCCAAGGAGGTTGAGACTACAGTGAGCCATAATCATGTCACTGCTCTCTAGCCTCAGTGACAGAATGAGACCCTGTCTCAAAAAAAAAAAAAAAAAAAAAAAGGAAAAGGACAAGATACTCTACATTGCACGTTGGTAGTATGATGGTGAGGTGGACTATAAAAATGGAGGTTATGTCTAAAAATCAAAGGGAAACATTTTCTACTCTGTAATTGGAAGGTTTGAATACTTCATCAGATCTTCGAGAGTCCTTTCCATCCACATTTTCATAAATCCTTAGGCTTCATATTTGTCTCTGGGCAAACCATGCAGGGTAAGTTCATCTTACAAACCAGTATAGGATTACACCATCCTAGGTAGCAAAACTGAACTAACCAGATTCACTTATAAACTCTTAAGCCCTTTAAAGTCACAGAAGTATGATTGTATTTGTGCTTACCCAACAAAAGTTTTTTTAAAATACTGGTTTAAGAGCATACAATATACTCCTTTATCTAATTCAGAGAATTAACTACAGTCATTTTGGTTATAATGTGACTTACAGTTTGCCAGACTTCAGTTCATGTCCTGCAAGTTTTCCCATCGACTTCACCTGTGTTCCCCTCTCCTCATGACTTTTTCCTGTTTTTAATCCAGGTTCACCTTTCTTTACAGCTCTAACTGCCTTCAGCATCTCTTTGTTCAACTTGAAGTACCCAGTCAGATCTGCTGTTTCAACTCTGAAGCCCTCTGGGCAGCTCTCTCTGATCAAACTTTTTCTAGAAAACAATAATTTCCTTCAAGCTAATGGAGGTAATAATACTGAGAAAGATGTGTTCATTTTACTCAACAGACCTTGTTGGACTCTCAGATACAAAATGGAAACTATGCTAGGGACTGATTATGTAAGGATAATCCTGGCAGTCCTGAAAAAGAAATAAGATATTAGAAATTAGATAAGGATTAGTAGTATCTGCAAAGCTTGCTACAATTTCTACCTCCCAGGCTCATGGCAGACAATGATAATCAATCACAGCACTCTTCTTCTGTTGAACACAGATTCAACATCACAGTCCATTTCAACCCAGGGCTCTGAGCAGCTACTCTCAATGGATTGGATCCAACATGTGAGATGAAATGTATTTGCCGTGCCCAAAATCAGACCTGGGATAGAGGTGGGAATGGGGTGAGGAGCGATGATGAATTATTCTAGGCAGACTTGAGTTTGCTAAATTTGGTTCAAGTGAGATTCTTGATTAATAGAACTTGAAGTGCAAGCATGATCATAACCAACTTTCATCATACCAGGCACCATGCTAAATGGTTTCATGCAGTATCTCATATAATCCTCATAACAATCCTGTTCAGTCAGTACTGCCATTATTCCAAGTTTGAAGAAGAAACCTATGCACAGCAAGGTTATAGATCTTACACAAACTAGTGATGAAGTATAAATTCAAGGTCAAGCTCACTCAAGAGCAACACAAGTTTTCAAAATGGAGTGTGAGCCATTAGGACATTTCAAGCTTCTCTATGTATTTATTTTTCATCCAAAACCAAGACTAAAAATATACTATGTGAATTATTACTGGCACCCTAAGTCTAAATATCAAATGATCACTTGTCACACACAGCATGGGAGACACCCTGTAGGCAGAGTACAGTCCTCCAAGTCAGAGGGTTGACAATGGGGCCTTCATCTTCCATGCTCTTCAGATATCAAGAGGTGCTACTATTCATACATAGTCTAAAGACAGCAGAATCATCAATACCTTCTACTGAGACGGGGAGTGAGCATGAAAATATTCTGACCAACCCACAATTTCACAGGTTGTCTTATGGAAAAGTTCTGAATAGATTTGTCAAACTTAAAAATGAATTCCACATTTTTCTTTTATAAGAAAGATGTTTTGTATTTTCAGACTTTTACTATGATAACAAATGCTACCAAGCAGATATTTTTGAAAAAATAAGCACACTTCATCTGTCCCTTCAAGGTAAAGGTGACATTTTAACAAGTAAGAAAGTCTTTCTAAGGAAACTTGTATATGAAAAGAGCATTTTGGAAATGGTTTGAGTTATTCATCTGTTGGTACAAACAGTATAAATGTGACAAATGTCAGCACTCTTTAAAAAGTTGAAAATGTAATTTTCTAAGCTGTTTAAAGATTTTCTAAACAAAGAATTTCAATGGCTTTTGAACCCATTTGTTAAAAATAATAACAGTAGAACAGTGCAAGTTTACTTTGTAAGAACAACTGATAGACATCAAGGAAGATAAAGATAAAAATTTCCAAGCCAAATTCAATTAATTTGCATAATTTGCAAATAAGATTGGAAAATAAACTACATGATTTATTAATTCCAGCCAGTGATGCATTTTATCTTTTGTCTTTGTGTCCCTTGGCAAAGGAAATTTTTTATTTCTGACAGTCCTGAAAACCAAGATTTAAGTTATTTTGCCTAAGTTTAGAACCAGCTCCTCAAATTGTTTTTATCATAATGGGTTTAACAAAGATTTACTGAACCATTGCTCTTGCTAAAACATGTTAATTCTTTTTGATGAAAGCAAAATATCTTTACACTGTTAGAAAATAAAATTAAAAATCAGTTTAAGAATATTATTTTATCTTTTACCTCATTTTTCAGATTTTCTTTTTTGTTGTTGCTTTTACTTTATAGAATACATTGGCACAGTAGTCCATGTATGTAATTTGTAAACAGATATGCACATATTGGGGTATGCTCAACATTTGTTTCATTAAAGATATACAGCCAAAGAAATTTTGGAGCCTGCTGCAATGCACCCAGCAGTTTCTAGACCTGCAGTCAGTGAAAAGGAAATCAAGGCACTGAAGAGCATCAGTCAACCCACAGGCTTTATATCTTCACATATATTAAGGTTAATTATATTTTATAAAAGGAATCTAATTGTATTTAGCCACCAGATAAGAAGCCACAACCTTAGGTTCATCCCCTGCTGCCAGAGGCCCTGAAGTTTGGCCCAGAACAATCCCATAGATAGACTGTGCCCCTCTACCTGTCATCATATCAGAGGGGGCCAGGCTTGAGAAGAAAAATGAGTAGGGGGAGGTCTGTTTCCTAAGGACTCTCAAAATAGCTCTCTGAACTGGTTGGGGTAACCCTAATCCTCCACTGTGCCAGCAGCGCAGCTCAGTGTGGTCCCCAGCGACACTGTCCCTCTGTCACCTAGGCTGAGAGGCTGCCCTGTCCTTCACTTCTGTTAGCACAGATAATCCAAAAATGTCAACAGAGGAATCATGAATAATTAATGTGACCCCCCCAAAGCTTAATACACGAAGAGAAAGTTTATCTGCAAGCTCAAGGATTGCCTGGGGCTCTTTAGACATGAACAGCTACAGTAATACCTTCTGGAGTCTTCTCCTCTCTCCCCCCTCTTTCCCTTCTTTCTCTGTGGGCTTTGGACATCTCACCCACACCCCGAAATGGGCAGCCCCCTCCATCCTTGAGGCGTGTGTGGGCCTGATGACAGAAAAGGTTCATCTCTGAAGGCAGTTGGTGAAACTGACTTTCTACCCAGAGGACTTTCTTTAACTCATCCCCCTGTCTTCTAGGTAGGTTGAGACACTCTTTGAGCATCTCTATGCAATTAATGAACAGAGCGCCTAAGCATTCTTGAAGGCCTGTATAAGCCTCCAGTCTGTGAACCCTCCTCTGTTATGTGAATCGTTATCTCTCTGGTAACAGGACTCTTTCTCAGCTCTCCCACCCCTCTCTACCCTCACCTTCCTCACCCGTCGGATTTTTTTCCTTCCCACTTCTTTCTCTAATCTCAGAAGCACCTTAGGCTAAAATGAAATCATTCTTGGTGATGGTCTCAAGGTGATTTAAAAGTATAAATTGCTATTCCCTATTTTCTTTTCAAAACAAAGTGAGTTCTTAGAGAAGAAGCAAACCAAATCTGAGCTAATAGAAACCAGAAAAGCGGTTATCTCTGTGGGTATTGTCTGCGATGAGCAGGAGAGAAAGCTCTAGGGTAGTGGAAATGTTCCACAACTTGATCTGGGTAGTGATACACATGTGTACACATATGTAAAGATTCATGGAGCTGTACACTTTATAGTATGAAAATTATATGTCAAATTTTAAAAGGAAAGTAAAAATACAATAAGCTATATAAGCTATGTTCTTCAGGGTTTCAGAAGCTGGTATGATGCTCAGACTAGGAAGGCTCTAAGGACGCGTGGAACTGTCAGCAGCTGGGCAGACACACTCTATCTGCTGCTTGGTACAGTGCCTAACCAGGGTTGCTGAGCTCCATGGAAATCCCTGGGTGGATTGCGCCAGGCTCTCCTGAAGGAGCCAAGAATTGTGTCATTGTTATTGTTTTTTCCCTTGGGACAGGACCTAGCCCTGACACCTAGACTGGAGTGCAGTGGCATGATCATGGCTCACTGTAGCCTCAACCTCTTGGGCTCAAGCAATCCTTGCACCTCCGCCTCCAGAGTAGTTGGGACTACAGGTGTGTGCTACCATGGCTGGCTACTCTTTATTTTTTATTTTTTGTAAAGATGTGGTCTTCCTGTGTTGCCCAGGCTAGTCTCAATCTCCTGAGCTCAAGCAACCAGCCTGCTTCTGCCTCCCCAAGTGCTGGGATTACAGGCATGAGCCACCATGCCTGGCTGAGCCTAGAGTTTTAAAAATTCATCTTGAACGCTATTATGTGCCAGCTACAATGCTGGGTGCTTTATGTGCATCAACTCATTTAATTCCCCAGATAATCCTGGAATGGTGAACTGTTATCCTCATGGGGCAGTCAGGGAACCGGAGCCTCCAAGGCTGGGCAGGTGGTCCAGGGGCATGCAGCTCATCATGTGGCAAGCCCTGTACTCCCTTCACACTCCCTCTGTATCACCCTCTCAATTAGAATTTCCTTGTGGAAAATTCTTTTTTCTTTGCTAGTATGATGTGTCATTCTTTTTTTTTTGAGATGGAGTCTTGCTCTGTCGCCCAGGCTGGAGTGCAGTGGCGCTATCATGGCTCACTGCAAACTCCACCTCACAGGTTCAAGTGATTTTCATGGCTTAGCCTCCCAAGTAGCTCTGATTACAGGTGTGCACCATCTTGACCAGCTAAATTTTCATATTTTTAGGGTTTCAGGATTTAGGCCATGAAATCCTGGCCTCAAGTGATCTGCCCTCCTCGGCCTCCCAAAGTACTGAGATTACAGGTGTGAGCCACTGTGCTTGGCCAGGATGTGACATTCTTTACCCCATGTTGTGATGACAGAAAAGTAACAGATGGATCAATCAAGAAGAGGACTTCCCTAAAAAATATTGCCCTGGAGACTTAGCCTTCCTTCTCCTCACCAAGAAGGAAAAATAAAAGTCATCTCTAATCTAGTTCCCAAGAGAGGAGTCTTTCTAGCTGTGCCTCTGTGGCTTCCCTTTAGTTCTGATGGCAGTGGCTGGCAGCCAGCCTCTGAGGATTACTCAGCATGTCTGACCTCTCCAGAGGGGATGCTTTAACTTTGTAAAGCTATGAGTGAATGAGGAGAATTTATAGTTTCTTCCCAGAGTAACCCACCTGGGCTACTTTAGGTAGCTACTCTTTAAGTTGCCAGTCCTCTGTTGTTTTGGGGTCATGCACAAGCTTCAGCAATGTCCATCACATTCTTCCAAGGAGTAGAATATGATGCTTCAATTGTCAGGGGCCCATGTCTATTGGCATTTACCATATACCATGTGCCATATGCTTTTGGCATCTTAGAGCCTGTTCTGTACCCTGTTCTGCCTCTTGGTAGTCTCAAGAGCTTAAGCAAATTATTTAACATCTCCAAGCCTCATTTTCCTCGTTTTTAAAATGAAGATGATTACGACAACAAACAATAATAAAACAACAATAGTCTTAATTAGGCTCATTTTATGTGCCAGGCACTGTGCTAAGCACTTTTCACATGTGGACTCAGTTTAATTCTCACAACAACCTCATGAAGGCAGAACTGTTGCTATCCCCTGCTGACACATGAATAAACTGAGACACAGCCAGGACTAAATTACAGTCAGGATTTTAATTAGGTGTACCTAATCCAGAGCCTAAACTCTTTAACTTTCATGCTTCTATTCTCACCTCAACATGTTGCTGTGAAGTGCTTATATTTGTGACAGCACTTTGTAAACAATAAAGCAAAAGCAAAATATTAATACCATTATTATTAGTTTTCTAACTTCACGAAAAAAGAGTTAAAAATAAGAGACACAGCCCATGCCTTTGAGAAATTTATAATTCAGAAGATTAGATGGGCAAAACCCCACAAAAACATGAACTAAAAATGCCCAACTGTGTAAAGTGCACAGCTAGCTGAAACTGTAGAGAGAAATGCACCCAGGGGATGTTGGAATCTCTAGAATGAGTGGAGCCAGAGGGTGTTGGTGTGAGAAGACCTTGCAGGAGTATCCTGCCATTCAACTGGGAAACAGTGAGAGAGGTGTTTCAGGAGGCGGAATGGCCTGTTAGGTTTTGTGGGAGCTGAGCGCACAGGTTGCCTGGGCTAAGGGAAAGTGTAAGTCCAGTGAGGTGCTTAGTAAAAGACAACAGAGGAGTGAGAGTGGCCCTGGCCAGGGGACCAGGAGGCCACATTATCCAAGGCCCTAATTGGATTTGCAACACTACAGTGAGCCACTGTGGGTGTCTGACAAGAGATGCGATGTGACGGAAAGACACACCAAAAGGCTGGTAAAGACAACAGCCCAAGGCAAGCAGTTTGTTGAAAATAGTTCAGGGATGAGATGGACATGCTTCTGCAGAGAAGGAATGTGTCATGGCTTGGGAAACTATTAAAAAGAAGAATCCAGCCAGGCGCGGTGGCTCATGCCTGTAATGCCAGCACTCTGGGAGGCCAAGGCGGGTGGATCACCTGAGGTCGAGAGCTCGAGACCACCTGACCAACATGGAGAAACCCCGTCTCTACCAAAAATACAAAATTAGCCAGGCGTGGTGGTGCCTGCCTGTAATCCCAGGTACTCACGAGACTGAGGCAGGAGAATCGTTTGAACCTGGGAGGCAGAGGTTGTGGTGAGCCAAGATCATGCCATTGCCCTCAAGCCTGGGCAACAAGAGCAAAACTCTGTCTCAAAAAAAAAAAAAAAAAAAAGAAGAAGAAGAAGAAGAATCCCCTCTCCGGAACCAGTCCTTTTGAAGGCCAGGGCAGTATCCAAGTGCTGTGGGGCTCACCACAGCACTCCCAGTGCCTGGCGCTTCCTAGGCATACCATAAATATTTATTGCTTAACTGGACTTATTGAGAAACACAATGGATGTAAAATGTAAAAGAAAAAAAGTCAGGGATTAGAATCAAAGGACACTGTGACTACTGAGGGACCAGGACACCAGAGGCACCATTGATGATTATATGAAATTGAAGAAGACTTGACAGTCAGGAAAGAAATTCATTATCTTGGGTAAAGTTGGAGGTGGCGGATGTAAGCGGTGATTCCTGACTAGAAACAAGAAATGAGGTTCAAGAAATATGAGAAGTCAGATGAATGATGTAGATTTGGAAGTCCATGGACAAATGAGTATCAGTTAGGATTCTTATTTGCAAGCAATAGAAACTCCCGCCAGCTGATTTAGATAGAAATAAATTTACTGCAAGGACAGTTTCTAATTCACAGGGGAATTTGGAGTCACTGGGGAATCTGGAGCACCAGGCAAAGAAGTTTTGCAGCCAGAACCCCAGCCAAGTGAACTCCCCAGAACAGGCCAGCAAAGAGAGCTGTGCCACCATGGCCGAGTCCCAGGTGACATCACTTGGCTTGCCAATCCAGTGGATGTGGGATGTTAGGCCCTCCACTAGTACCTCTGGCACTGCCCTGGGGACAAGTTGTTACTACCACTTCTCTACCCGCAAGAAGACTCCCACTCTGTTCTTGACTGTTGTGTCAGAGTCCCAGCCTTGGGGTCTGATGGACAGAATCTAGGTCATTACCACACCCGAGCAGCAAGAGAAGCCAACAGGAAGGGGCTTTGCTTCTCACAAGATGAGTACAGTGGGGAAGGTGGTTCAGACACTGCTGCCAAAACCACACGTATTTCTTTCAGGAAGGAAGGAGGTGAATTCAGAGCAGGAAGCGCCAGGGGTTCATCCACTAGGGCTGGCTTCACTCACTGAGAGAACAGGGCTGTGCTGATAGGGTAGACCCGTTCTTCAATACCTACAAACTATCTGCCATGAATCCCAACTTAATGCCTTTAATCAACAGCCATCTGTTTATGGTAAAAGTCTGTTGCAGTTTGAAATGTAAAATCCTTGGAAAGAACCACACTTTACTTTGTCATGAACCTTTCATGGGTCATTTGTTTGTTTGTTTGTTTGTTTTTGTTTGTTTGTGATGGAGTCTCACTTTGTCACCCCGGATGGAGTACAGTGACATGATCTCAGCTCACTGCAACCTCTGTCTCCTGGGTTCAAGCCATTTTCCTGCCTCAGCCTCCCAAGCAGCTGGGATTGCAGGCGTGTACCACTATGGCTGACTAAATTTTTTGTATTTTTAGTAGAGATGGAGTTTTGCCATGTTGGCCAGGCTGGTCTCGAACTCCTGGCCTCAAGTGATCTGCCTGTCTTGGCCTCCCAAAGTGCTAGGATTATAGGCGTGAGACCCTGTGCCCGTCCTGTCATGAACCTTTCATGCACTAACTTTCAGGGTGGTGGTGAGTATAAGCTGGTAAACACTTCTAGGCCCAGCATTGGAAGGGGCCTGAACCAAATGTCAATCCCTCATAAAGATTTTTAGCTAAGCATCTACTTTTGCTTAGGGACCCCCAACTCCAGTTTTTTCCTTTCATGGATTCTCAGTGGCCCGATCAATTTGTCACAACACTGTCCAACATGGTAAGTATTTTAATCAGGGAGAAATGACAGAAGAAAAAGGAGACTCATTTTTTGTGTTGCTCCTTCTACATGTGACACTGTGAGAACAGGGCCCCTATTCCCATTTGACGGATGCTGAAACTGAAGCTTGGGGTGATGTGACTTGCCCAAGGCCACAGCTGGTGTGCTGCAGAGATAGGGTCAAAGCTGGCTCCATTGTCTCCAAAGCCTGACAGCTTCCCCTGAGCTGTGTCATCTTTTCATGAAAAAAGAGGAAAAATTGTTTGCACCTTCCCAGTCAAAAGGTTAAAGGAAGGCAAGAGGTTGGTGGACTGTCCCAGGCGTGCCTTGACATGGATGTGCAGGGTTTCTTTGGGAGAGGGTATGCAGTACTGAGGAAGAGAGAAAGACACAGAAACCAGCTCCTGTTTTATAACTTCACCTAGCACCTGTATTTGTCAAGAAATCTTTCCAGCTGCAAATACTAGAAACCCAACTCAAACTGGTCTCATAGGAAATGGTGATCTATTGGTTTGTGGGCTTGAAAAGCATGCCAGGAGTTCTCTCCATCTCTCTCTTTCTCTATCTCTCAGCTCGGCTTTCCTCTGTGTCTGCTTCATTCTCAGGCAGCCTCTCCCCACGTGGTGACACAAGTGGCCAGCAACAGTCTAGACTTAACGTCTCACCAGCCTAGGACCCCCGCCCCCAGCTGACACAGTGGAACTTTTCCCCAACAGTTGTAGCAATTAACCAATCTTGTGAGCAAGGGGTTGCAGCACCCTGATTGTACAGGCCTTGAGTTCATCCCTGCCCCCACCACCAAGAATTCCATCAGCCTCCCCTGCATCACAGGGTTTGAGCATGGCTCCCCCAAAAAACAGTGAAGTGCTGGCACCGTAGGAAGGGATGCTGGAGGGGCAAAAGCCACAGATATCCACTGGAATGTACGCCACAAAGACAGGTAAGGTTTTTGTTTGTTTGTTTCGTTTTAAAAAAAAATTTGTTTTAAATTTATTTACCACTGTGTCCCTAGGGCTCAGAACAGGGCTGAACACCTGACAGGCACATTCAAGAAACATTTCTTGAATGAATGATGGATGGACCGCAAAAAAAAAAAAAAAAAATGTCCCTCAAGAATATGATGTCCAGGATAGCACAAATGGGAGATTGGGTACACTGCAGGTACAGACTAGAGTAGGGAGCAGAAGCTCTGGTCCTGTAGATGAGTTGTGTGTCATTGAATGAATGACACATGACTTCTAAAATGTTGGCATTCACCACATGTCAATCACAGCATGAAACAGAGCTCTGGAATGCCAGTCTCCAGCAAGGGCAGGGCTTTTACAGTGCAGTTGCATACAAGTCCCCTGGGAATAAAGGGTGATGGGTCCCTTTTTTCTTACAGGCTTGTGTCTACAAGATAGATATGCTTCATGGGCTGCTGCTTTTCCTCCCCAGATTCCCACTGTGAAATGGAAAGCCAGCATGGTGGCACCCATTCACTTGGAATGAATGTACGGTCCTAGTCTGACAGGAGCCTGAGTGGTAGCATTCCAGAATGTCTACTCAATTGCTGTTAATCGGGTCTCATGTTATCTCTCATCAGCATGCTAACCCAGTGCCCCAGAGTGTATTCTGGGGAGAACATGTACTTCAACCCCCTGCCCAAATTATCTCCTACTCTCATTACCACCCTTTGGCTTTTCCGTGGCACATGGGAATAGCTGGCCTTTCTGAATTAGTAAGTAGAATATGCCCAGTCAATGTGTCTCAGCCAAACGTGGATTTCTTGACAAAAGACTGCGAGGATGTTAGATCTGGAAATACTTTTACAGACAAAAACAGAAACAACCCCTGAAAAGTCACTGCAATAAACTGCCTGGTTAGTATGCGCCCAGTGTATCTTGCCATTGTGGAAACTGAACTTAATTTGTCTTAACATGATGCAGCTATTTAGCATTTCCTCCCCCTCCTCCTCCTTCTAGTTAATTCTGAGTGGAGATAAATCTTGAAAACAGACTTGGAGGGCACAGCAGGAGGCCCTGCAAAGTCATTTGGGTTGTGGCTTTCACGGTGCCTCTTTGCTATTTTCTGAGCAATTAAAACTTAAGCAGGAAAATAAAGTGTTATTAAAGTGACTCATGAACATTATAGAGGCTGGGTGCATGGAATACTTAGCTTCTGACAAAGGGTTCCTTAGGCACCAATGGGTGTTCAAAAAAATTCCTATCGCCCCAGTGACTTCTCTGAACACTAGAAACGTAGGTAGAGAGGACTACACCCAGTGGGTTGTCAGCCCTTTAACTCTAACATCATTCCAGAGAGGTAGGCAAGCTACTGAACTGTCAGTTCTTAAAGCAGGAAACAAAGGCTCCAGGAGTTGAACAATTTTCCCCAGGCAATTTGTCTGAGCCAGTGACAGAAGCTCAGGTTCTCTGTCTGCAGAAACAAAGTGACAGGGCTGCACAGCATTAACCTCTAGGTCCCTCCCTTAGTATTGAGGTTTTGATCCTTGGTATTTTCTTCCTTGATCCAGGCAGCCATAACTACTGTTCGTTTTGGTCTGCTATGATTATTTGACTCTCCTTTTCACCTCCACATGCCTTCAGACACACCATATTTCATTGAATCTAAGATACCATCGATTAGACGATGAACCACTATCTTATATACTGCCAAAAAGGAAGAAATGTTGCCAATTAAACTGTGACATGACATTGATCATGATTTAAGAGATGTTAAAATGTGGAGGAAAAAAGGAGTCGTAGGGTCCACCAAATATAGTACTTTGTTATTTGTCTGCCTGGATTCAGAACTCTTTCTCTTCTTTAAGGAACAAATTTGGAGGAGTATTCATTTCTCCCCTCTGATCTTGTGGTCCCACTGAAAGTCACCCATCACTGTACTCTGCTCCTCTGCCCACGGAATGAGCATGAAACCCAAAATGGACAGGTAGACTGCCCTGGGATTTTAAACACTGGAGGAAGAGAAGTGAGGGCTTTCTCTCCAGTGCCAAAGAAGATGTGGGGCCCTGGAACTTTGAGCAACCAGCGCTCCAGTCCTGTGGAGAAATCAGGTTTGAGAAAAAGAGCCGCTTATAGGAAAAACAGCTGAGACAGAGACAGAGAGGGCATCTGCAGGGTTAAACTTTTTGAATACTTTTGTCCTTGATGGGCACAGCAGCACCAGTAAATTCTCCCATGCTAAACCTAGGTTTTATCCTTTGAAGTAAGAATTTTCTCCCTTTTTTTCTTGAGACAGAGTCTTGCTGTGTTGCCCAGGCTGGAGTGCAATGGCATGATGTTGGCTCACTGCAACCTCTGCCTCCCAGGTTCAAACGATTCTCCCACCTCAGCCTCCAGAGTAGCTGGGATTACAGATGCACACCACCACACCAGGCTAATTTTTGTATTTTTAGTTGAGACAGGGTTTCACCATGTTGGCCAGGCTAGTCTTGAACTCCCGACCTCAAGTGATCCACCTGCCTCGGCCTCCAAAGTGCTGGGATTACAGGCATGAGCCACAACACCCAAACAGAATCTTCTTTTTCACAGACGCTAATAGAGTAACTAAGCCAACAGGATCCCTCCTTCTCTCTTCCGGGCATGCTCATGGGAACCCACTGTGACGTGCAGGCAATGGACAGGAACAACAAACCTGCTTCTACTTTGACAGTTTAGCCACCGTCTGCCATGACCAAGGACTTGTGAACATAGGTTCATGCCTGGTGTTTTACCAAGGAAATAGAGTTGTATTTTTTCACAGTGAATTTCAATATTTTAAAGAAAGAGAAAAACAAAATACATCTAGTGGGGATGGGGGCAAAGAGGTAAAAGAAAAGGGAATATACATACATCAAGAAAAGACAAAAAAAGAACTAAAAAACAACAACAATCTGATTTTCTCTCCTAAAGTCCCTTCTGTTGACAATGCATTCCTGACCCTTTTTCCAAAATCTTGTTGGTGGAAAGAGTAGGCAGGGGTTGAAAATGAAGGATGAACCTTTTAAAAATTGCAGAAGTAAAAATGTGGTCAAATAATGCTGAATAGAACCTTAAGTTGCCTCAGACTGTGATGATTTTAAATTTCTGAGGTTTGCTGATGAATACTCTTCTAGAACTTTTCTATATAAAACTTTAAAGACCATCAGGAAATTATACTAATCCACTTACCCTATTTTAACTCTTCAAATGTTCCTACAGCCTCTGATTTTCTATTGCAGGGAGAGATTAGTGGAAAATTGCTTTTGAGGTTTCTTTTGTACGATAATAATCTTGGGCAGTGCCCACCTTGCTGTGTCCTCATGTGCGCCTTGTAAATTGATTCCAAGCTGCTCCCTTATTCAAAAACCCAATCCCCTTGGAAACCAGAAAGAAAATGAATAGTGGTAGGAGCCTATTTTACTAGTATCAAGATCAAAACCTTCATTACACAAATTTGTTTGTCCTTCGGTGCCTTTTAAGTAAGAAATATACATTATGTACTGGTGCTAATCTCACATTTCTGCAATACTTTTTAATCTAGATGGACCCCAAAGTTGTAGAGTTGTCTAACCCTTAATGACACACACACACACATACACACAAAATCATTTTCTCCTCCTGCACCTGAGTATTTTATTTATTACTCTAGTTACTTTGTGTGTGTGTGTGTGTGTGTGTGTGTGTGTGTGTGTGTGTGTGCAGTAACACTTCTTTATGGTGTTTTCTGAAGGTTTATTAACTTTTTATATACAGAAATGTTGAATGGAGGTGATATTATTACCTTATGGGTCTTTGATCAGAGCTTTTCTGCCAGAGGATGCCTTTTGTGGGAAAACACTGAATGAAAGAAAACAGGCTTACCATGGAGCAATCACTTAAGTATTACACTTACATTGAGCCCATTGAGGAATGCTGTGCAGCCTCTTTTCTCTCTACAGGAGAAAAAGAAAAGAAGTTTGAAACAGAATCACTACCTATCGTAGTATCACCAGTTTTTGAAGGTATCTGAAAGATAACTGTTATTAACCTGATTCATTAGTGAAAATACTCCTTTCATCAGAATATGAATGGGAAATACTCCAGTGACGGTGGTGTGGGTCTGAGATTCCTGCTGTATGTTTCCTTCTCCCTGTATCTTTACATCTGGACTCACTGAAGCCCTCCATGGGCCACCCTAACCTCTCCTTGTTTCTGAGCTAATTCCCATAGAGTCATTCACCCTTATTCCCTTATTGTTGTATCTTATGGCAGTAAGGCTGCCCAAAGGCTGGTGTACCCCAAAATATATCATGAGTATCAGAGCACCCCAGGCCTCCCTTTGTGGTATAGGCCAGAGGCCCAGCTTGCCTCCATCTCCCTGTCTGGTACTCTAAGTTCCTGTTTAGACTTTAACCTCTATCCACCTGACTGTGGCTTTTGGCAGTCCCTTTTTCCAACGGGGATCTCATGAACATCTGCTCTTCTTGTCTGCCCAGCATGTTTCCCTCCTTCCTCTAATGTCAGACATTAACTTAAATTTTGGCAAACTATCCACTGTCATGTTCATAGTTCATGGGGCTTGGGTCAGTGTGACGTCATCTCAGTCCTAGCTCTAGAAGTTAACACATGGCCCAAACCTAGCCAATCAGTGTATAGATATATTTAATCCTATGGCCACAGTGATTGGTTCAGAGATAAGCAAGTGACACAAGTTGGTCCAGCGAGAATCAGTTCTGAGATTTGAGTTAAAAGTATTGAATAGGAGAAGCTCTTTCCACAATACCATTTCTCAATGATGACACTATTGACACTTAAGTCCAGATAACTTTGTTGTGGGGGGCTGTCCCGCGCATTGTAGGTTGTTGAGCAGCATTCCTGGACTATATCTGATTAGTAACTACTCCCCTTCCCAGTTGTGACAACCAAAAGGATCTCCTGACACTGCCAAAAGTCCTCAGGAGTGGATTGATGTGGGAAAGGACAGTCACTCTTGGTCGAAAACTACTGGAATAGACTGACAACTACGTGATGTGTGCCTGGAACTGCTAGGGGATCTCATGTGAAAAAATCTTGCCTGATAGTGATGCCAACACATAAAAAGGTAGGGCCAAGAGAAGACACAAAGACCCAATAACATTCTTGAAGCTCCTACATATTTTGTTCTCCTATGCATTAAGCCAGTCCCAACTAAGCGAGGATGTTCACTCTCACCACTTCTATTCAATATTGTGTTATGTAGGTCTTATCCAGATCCAGATCCAAATACAAAAACTGCAAGTAAAAGGCATAAAGATATGGAAAGAAGAAAAATAAAATTGCCTTTATTTACAGAAAATATAATCTTCTATGTAGAAAATTCTAAGGGATCTACAAAAAAAACCTAATAAAACTAATAAGTAAGCTTAGCAAGTTTGGAGAATAAAAATTAATATGTATCTTTCAATTATACTTTGATATATTAGCAATGAACAATTATAAATTTCAATTTTAAAACAGTATCATTTAAAACAGCATCAAAAATATAAAATTCTTTGGGATAAATTTAACAAATTATTTGAAACCTATATTCTGAAAATCGTAAGACCTTAATGAGAGGAGAGATAGACCAGATTCATGGTTAGAAGATTCAAGATTGTTAAGATATCAAACCTCTCAAGGTTGGTCTATAGATTCAACACAATCCTAATGAAAGGCCAAACAGAATTTTTTTTTTTTTTTTTGAGATGGAGTCTCACTCTGTTGCCCAGCCCATCTGGAGTGCAGTGGCATGATCTTGGCTCACTGCAACCTCCGCCTCCCGGGTTCAAGCGATTTTCCTGCTTTAGACTCCTGAGTAGCTGGGACTACAGGCACCCTGCCACCATGCCCACCTAATTTTTGTATTTTCAGTAGAGACGGGGTTTCCTCATGTTGACCGGGCTGATCTCAAACTCCTGACCTCAGGTGATCCACTCACCTCCGCCTCCCAAAGTGCTGGGATTACAGGCGTGAGCCAGTGCACCTGGCCAGGATTTTTTTTAATAGAAATTGATGAGCCAATTCTGACATTTATTTAGAAATATAAAAGGTCTATAATATAATAGTCAAAGCAATTTTACAAAAAAAGGACAAAGTTGGAAGACTTATACCACCTGATTCAAGATCTATTATAAAGCTACAGTAATGAAGACAGTGTGGTATTAGCATAAAGATAGATATATAGATCAAAGGTACAGAACAAAGAAGCCAGAAATGTACCCAAAGTGATATCACAAATTGGTTTTTGACAAAGGTGTCGAGGCAATTTGAGAGGAAAGAATAATCTTTTCAACAAATGGTGCTAGAGCAATTGGATGTCCATATGCCTCAAAAATGAATCTTATTTGTCTAACGTTGTATACAAAACTTAATTCAGAATAGATCATATATTAATATGTAAAATATAACACTAAAATTCTAGAAAAAACCAGAAGACAATCTTAGTGATCTGAGATTAGGCAAAAAGTTTCAAAATAGGACTAAAAAAGCAAGAAGTATAAAGGAAAAAATGCTAAATTAAACCTCATTAAATTGAAGATATTTACTCTTCAAAAGACACCATTAAGAAAATGAAAAGAGAAGCTACAAGTGGGGAGAAAATATTTGCAAAAACATATCTGCCAAAGGACTTATATTCAGAATATATAAAGAACTCTTTCAACTCAACAAACAGAAGAGAAGCAACCAAATTATTAAAAAATTGGCAAAAGATTTCAATAGACACTTCATCAGGGAAGATATACAGATGTCAGACAAATACATGAAAAAGGTATTAGAAATCATTAAGTCATTAAGGAAATGTGATGCAAAACCACAATGACTGTACTCACCAGAATAGACTAAAATTAAAAAGATTGACCATATCAAGTGTGGACAAGGGTATAGAGCAACTTTAACTTTTATACATTGTTGCTAGGAGTTCAAAATAGTACAGCAAACTTGAAAAAGAGGCCAGCAAATTCTTGAAAACTGAAACATACTATATGATTCAGCAATTCCATTCCTAGATAGCTGCCCAGGAGAAATGAAAACATACATCCACACAAGACTTACATGCAAATGGTTTTCATTTCAGTATTATTAATAAGATTCCCAAACTGAAAGTATTCCAAATGTTTATCAGCACATGAATGGATAAACAAATTGTGGTACATCCATACAATGGAATAGTATTCAGCAATAAAAAGGAATGGAATTCATGATACATAATCAAATATTACATTATGCTAAGTTAAAGAAATGAGACACAAAGGCTATATACTGCATGCGGTTCTAGTCTATATAATTCTATCATAGTCTATATTCTGTCTATTATACCTAGAAAAGGCAAGATTCTAGTAATATGCAGCAGATGGTGGTTGCCAAGGACCAGGAGTTGGGAAGGAGATTGATTGTAAAGAGCCACAGCACAACTCTTGGAGGAATGAAAATATTCTATGCTTTTATTTTGGTGGTGGTTAAGAGGACTGTCATATTTGTTAAAGCTAACTGAATTGTACATCTTAAATAGATGTGTTTCATTGTATATAAACTCTATTTTAATAAAGCTGCTTCCAAAAGGCAAGGATAGTAGCACGTGTAGGGTATCTACACCTGTATCTTAGGAACATTAGAAGGATGCCATGAACCAGGCGTCAGCAGATAGTAAATATTCTAGGTTTTTGGGCCATTCAGTCTCTGACACAGCTTCTCAAGTATGCCTTTGTTGCACTCACGCAGCTATAGACCAGTAAATGAATGGGAGTGGCTGTGTTCCAACAAAACTTTAAGAACACTGAAATTTAAATTTTATATAATTTTCACATGTCATGAAATATTCATTTTCTTCTATATTTTCCCCTCTAACCATTTAAAAATGTAAAAACCATTCTTAGCTAGCAGGCCATACAAAAACAGATGGCGAACCAGATTTGGCCCACAGGCTGTAGCTTGACAACCTCTGGTATAAACATATGTTAGTAAAAATACAACAATTATCGTGGCTATGTCGAAGAGGTGATGATGCAGGTGAAATCTCTAATAGAGTCATATCTACATGTTAGACATCTGTGTCTACAATAATCAGCACAATACATTTTATTTTTACTTATTCCTTAATAGTGCATATTTTCTTGCCATATTAATATTACTTTTGGAGTAATGGGCTTTAAAAATCAAGACTTATTAAATGAAGTTCAACTTTAAAACAGGACATCCATATAAATTAACTTTCCTTGGTAAAAAGACATTTTTGATATATTTGATTTTTAAAAGGTTTCATATTTACTGCATCCACGCCACACATTACCCTGATTTTTTTTTCCTTTACCTTCTGTCCAATTCATAGGTTATGTGGGGGGCTTTACACCTGCTGTATTCTCTGAAATTTTCCTCTTCTACATATCAACATTTCCCTGAAGAAACTTTCCATTTTCAGTCTCTGCTGAAAAACTCATATTAATGAAGCCTTCTCTGGCCTGTCCATCCTCTACCCACTCCCCACCTCTCATGATAAATAGTAAACCATGCTCCTAGTCCTTTTACTCTACTTTCCTTTTTTTCCCCATAACACTTATAACCTTCTGTTACATTGTATCTTTACTTGTATGCTTGTTTTCTGTCTCCTCTTACTAGAATAAGCTCCATGAGGGTGAAGATTTTGCTTTTTCCAACACTGCATAATTCCAGTTCCCAGAAGAGTGCCTAGCAAGTAGTAGGTGCTCAATATGTGACTTGCTGTATGAGTAATCTGGGAATGAACAGAGTACGATTTTCACAGGAGCATCATCCAACGACTGCCATATACTGAGCAAAAATTATGCTGAGAATCATTGGCCTGAGGCATCCAGAATGGTGGAAAAAACACCACTTCACACCAGCCAGTTAGGAAGACAAACAGATCACACTAAGGGGGTGTGGTGCTGTGGACCCGTGAGGAGCCCTCATGGAAAGGGCTTTCTTTTGGGAATACATCTTACAAGGTTTTGAGCAACTGCCATGTTGGAGAACTTTCAGTGACCATGTCTTCTGCTGAAAACAGAATGGCCCTTTACTTTCCCTTAGCTAAACTTAACTAAACTTCCTTCTAACGTTTTCTCATCAGAATGCTTATAAAGGAGGGCAGATTATTTACAAGGAGGGTGTTTCCCAGGTTTCACAGGGGAGTTTGGAGCAAAGCACAGTGTGTTAGATTCCCAGAAGGCAATTCAAGCCTTCTGAGTTACGGATATCCATTGCACAAAGGTTATTTTATTTATATATATATATATATATATATATATATATATATATATATATATATATATATATCTTTATAAAGCAGATTTCACTGTCTCCAAACTGCAGTGTCAAATTGTAGAAATCTGTGCCTTTGAAGTTCTTGACATATAATGTTGACATTTTCAGACTCTCAGTTCTGTGATGAAAGATTAGAATGATGGTGGTGAACAAGAATGACCTATAGAAAGACATTTTCTGAAGTGGTGAAAACATTTTTTTAATGGATGGAGACATTTTCTTTTAAATTACATGTTGATCATGAAGAAAAAAAAAGAGAAAAGAGAGAAAAGGAACATACAAATTGGTTTTAATTGTCTTTACAAAATCTTATAGGAACTAACAAATACAAACTTTGAGTAGATTTGTGTTTGAAACATCTTTGTTTTTCGCCATAGTTGAAAACATTTTCATGGGGAAAATATGGTCCATATTTTCCTAGAACATAAGAATTGTGTCAAAATGAATCTGATGTTGATGTGTAAAAATTAGCAACTAAGTTTGAATTCAGACACTTTTGTCTAAATATTTGTTCTGACTCTTGGCCTTGAAGGAGAACATTAATGAGTGTTCTCCCTCTCTCTTGTATGTATGATATTTACTTGATTTTAAGAAACACTCTTTTCTCATTTTAACACATCTAAAATCAGAATGCCTTATAATGGATGGCATCTCCTAACTACACTTGTCAGCATTTTTTCTCTCTTTGTGATTTATAAAATAATATTGATTCTTACAGTTGATACATCTTAGATTCCATGAAATAAGGTATACATAAAACAGTTTTATTATTTTTATTTTTATTCTCTTCCTCATCAGGGACCATTCCCTGCTTCTTTTCCCCAATTTCCTTATGAAGCTTAAGAGCAAACCCAGTACAAAAGACAGACTTCATACTATTGACTCACGGGCTCCATATTAAGGTTCAGTACTTCAAATGATAAGTTTTCTTATAGTTTCAGAACTTATACCTTTATAAGTCACATGAACAAAGTTATTATTTGCAAGCACCTGTTTAGCACAAGTTGCTATGAATGTCTCAGATTTGATGTATTTTCTTCCCTTTCTTGTTTTTTTTTTTTCTTTCTCTAGACGGATTTCTCACCTACTGATTGCTCAGATAGTAAATCTGAATTTAATCTAGGATATGACTTAGGAAATTATAATATTCATGTTGTGTTCTCTATATGTCCAGCAACTTACCATCCTAACAAGGGTTTCAGGACTAACTAAATGTCAGAGGTGGTTAGACAATGTCTGGAGGACTTTGCTCCAGGATCAGGCCACAAAAGTGCAGGTCAGACTCACAGAGAAAGAATAGGCTATGGGGCCAGAGGGACCTGAGTTTGAATCCTGTCATGAGGTGTGAATTTATATGCAAGATTAGAACAAGAATACCTACCTTGCAAGGTTATCCTAAAGACTGGATGTGTATGAAGTGTTTGACAATAGGAGGGCTTAAGAAATGGTGGTTAATAGTATTATTCAAGATCATGTATAAGAAAAGGTGAGCCCAGGAGAAATTTGGCAAGCCGTTGCACCCTTTAGCCTTCTTTTGTATCCTTGTTCGTTCATTGTTAGAGTCACAGCGTTCTAATATTTACACCTTTGCCCTGGCACAAATTATACACGCTTAGAATTGCTCTCAGTTGGATATCTGTAATCACCTACTGACATTTCAACACAAATTAACAGTGAGCCAGACAGGCCTGGGTTGGAATTCCGGCTCTGCCACTCACCAGCTAAGTTACCCTGGACATGGGCTTCCCCTTTGTATTCGTTAGGGTTCTCCAGAGAAGAAGAATCACTAGGATGTGTGGAGATAGACATAGATAAGATACAGACACAGGCACAGATATAGATACTGATACAGATACAGGTATGGATACAGGTTCAGATACAGGTATAGATACAAGTATAGGTACAGGTAGGCCGGGCATGGTGGCTTACACCTGTAATCCCAGCACTTTGGAAGGCCGAGGTGGGTGGATCACGAGGTCAGGAGATTGAGACCATCCTGGCTAACATGGTGAAACCCCGACTCTACTAACAATACAAAAAAATTAGTTGGGCATGGTGGCGGGCGCCTGTAGTCCCAGCTATGCAGGAGGCTGAGGCAGGAGAATGGTGTGAACCTGGGAGGCGGAGCTTGCAGTGAGCTGAGATCATGCCACTGCACTCGATCCTGGGCGACAGAGCGAGACTCCATATCAAAAAAAAAAAAAAAAAATATATATATATATATATATATATATATATATAGGTACAGGTATAAATACAGGTACAGACAGACACAGATATAAATATCGATTATATAGATATAAATATAGATCATCAGAAGAAACTGGCTCATGAAATTATGAATGCTCACAAGTCCTAAAATCCGCATGGTGAGGTGAAAAGTAGGAGACCCAGGAGAGCTGATGATTTAGTTCCAGTCCAAGTCTGAAGGCCTGAGAACTAGGATAACCAATGTTTAGTACTCTAGTCTAGAGGCTTGGAGATTTGAGACCAAGAAGAGCCAATATTTCAGTCTGAGTTTGAAGGAAGGGAAAAGCTGATATTCAAAGGCAGTCAGGCAGGAAGAATTTTCTCTTATCAAAGGGAGGATCAGCCTTTTTGTTCTATTCAGACCTTCAAAAGGTTAGATGAAGCCCTGCCACATTAGGGAAGGCAATCCTGCTTTACGACCTACCGAGTTGTTAATCTCATCCAAAAACACCCTCACAGAAATACCAAGAATAATGTTTGACCAAGTACCTAGGCACGCTGTGGCCCAGCCAAGTTGACACATAAAAGTAACAATCACAATCTGAGTCTCACTGTCCTTTTTGTAAAAGGGGGATAATAAGCATATTTCATCAAGGGATTGCTGTCAGGAGCAAATGAGGTCATACATTCCAGATTCCCGGTGTTCAGTAAAGGCTAGTTTTCCTGAAGCCCCATTATACTCATAATCCATCCTAGGTCAAGTCTACACCCTAAACAAAAATGTTAATAAGTCCTCTCTACAATTGAAGCAGTCCCTAAACTTCTTCACATCATTCACATATTGTGTAGCAAGGAGAGAAGAATAAATTTTATACTTAGGAAGAGTCCTGTTTCACAAACTAATGCATGTGTGTCCATCACCATTTCCTTCCTGGTCTTAGTGTTCCTTGCAAGGCAAGGCAAATCAGATGGCCAAAGTAGTCACAGTTTCTCCAGCCTAAAGCAGATTGGGAGCAGCCCAACTGCTCTTCCTTGCCTTCACTTCTTTTGTAAATCAGATTGCTCAGGCAGGAAAGATGAGATGGTGTTTCACCTGGTCAGCACTGGGGGAGTGCAGCCAGACATCACTCCAAAATCACTCTGTGTTTTCTTCCTCAATATTCCATTCAGGCCTTCTGTTTGTGTGATAACTGCATTTTCCTTTCAAATCACACCCTAACTCCCATCCCATGTTTCTTTCCACTGTTACAATTTTCAGATTATAGTAATTTTTTTTTCAGTGTGTTTAATCTTGAGTAAATCAATATGGCTATACTATTTTCCATCAGTCTAATCTTAAGTGAATTGAATCTTGTTTCCATTTGGATGAGAGAGGGGTTGGGTAAGACCACATAGAAAACAACAATACTATATCACATTAGTCTGTATTATTATCTTTAGCCCCACATATTTTTTTTTTGACAATTGTTATTTAGTTTTTATTTCATAATCATAAACTTAACTCTGCAATCCAGCTAGGCATGGGAGGGAACAAGGAAAACATGGAACCCAAAGGGAACTGCAGCGAGAGCACAAAGATTCTAGGATACTGCGAGCAAATGGGGTGGAGGGGTGCTCTCCTGAGCTACAGAAGGAATGATCTGGTGGTTAAGATAAAACACAAGTCAAACTTATTCGAGTTGTCCACAGTCAGCAATGGTGATCTTCTTGCTGGTCTTGCCATTCCTGGACCCAAAGCACTCCATGGCCTCCACAATATTCATGCCTTCTTTCACTTTGCCAAACACCACATGCTTGCCATCCAACCACTCAGTCTTGGCAGTGCAGATGAAAAACTAGGAACCATTTGTGTTGGGTCCAGCATTTGCCATGGACAAGAGGCCAGGACCTGTATGCTTTAGGATGAAGTTCTCATCTTCAAATTTCTCCCCATAGATGGACTTGCCACCAGTGCCATTATGGCGTGTGAAGTCACCACCCTGACACATAAACCCTGGAATAATTCTGTGAAAGCAGGAACCCTTATAACCAAATCCTTTCTCTCCAGTGCTCAGAGCACGAAAATTTTCTGCTGTCTTTGGGACCTTGTCTGCAAACAGCTCAAAGGAGACGCGGCCCAAGGGCTCACCGTCGACGGCAATGTCGAAGAACACGGTGGGGTTGACCATGGCTAATAGTACACGGTTTTCCTCGGCGGCGGCGTCTGCAAAACGCCCCACATATGTTTTTACATTGACCTTTACTGGGATCATTTTAGATCCAATTCCTGGTGATCTCACTTTGAGGTCCATAGACTGACACACTTCACCAAAATTGAAAGAAAAGGAACCAGTATATAACTAAATATTTGACTTTTCCTAGTATTATTAAAATAATCACACTTCATGGGAAAAATACCTTTGCTCTTATTTAAATGCAAAGTAATTGCAGATCTTGAATTTAAATCTAGGTCATCTTGACTCTCATAATATATCTAATCCAAGTGTACACATTTCTTCCCTTTGGGTCCTTTTTGGGAAATATGACATATACGGCTAAGGTTAACAACTGTTGTCAGAAAAGCAGCTCTTAATGAGAAAGTCTGGTGTTTCAGAAGACTCCTGGAATGCAACTTCCTGTTCTTATGATATTTGAAAAATATACATAAAGGCTGAAAATAATTTTGACTAAAAATCAAAACAAAAATAGTCTCTTGGAAATAGTCATCTTCTGGCTGAATTAAATGGCCTTGCTCCTGCAGCACATGTTGTCTGCCTTTTGTGAAATCTCTGGCTGCATGGTAAGGTGCTTGGCACCAGGTTCCTGGCCTTGTGACTAAGCGGTGGCAGTTGTGGAGGGGTGAAGTTTGGGGCATTCACTATGTCCCATCTTCTCTCTCAGTTACTCTCTGAACAGGTGGTTCCCACTAATAAGACTTTGCTCCCAGCAAAATTGCTGAAAAAGACTTGAATCCCTACATGCATTCATGTATTTATACACTTCATTCCAAAAGAAAAGGGCCATATGATGTTTGCGTGTACGATTCTTGGTTCATTCCAGGTTGCACACAGGTTCAGAAAGTGAACCTCACTATTGTAAGTGCAAAGGTCAAGTGTTAATGACCCTGCTTAGCAACTCCTGAATAATGAAATTGGTGTTCAGGAGGAAAAAAGGGTCTGGACCAGGTGAAATGCTGAGTAACGGAGGGTGCATAAAGGAAGAACATTTAACACCATGCACAGACATTCCCTTTGTTTATAATCTGGGGAGAGGCTTGCCCTGCCTGTTGGCATTCATCCTGAGGACAGATACTCTGTGAGGAATCTATCTACTTAAGATCGACCAATTTTCTCACCTTACAGGTACACACACACACACACACACACACAGATTGAGAGAGAGAGACAGAGACTTCCTGTGCTGCCCCATCCCTTGGTGCTTTAATTCATCACTGGCTGCTTCTCCCCAAAGCACCAACCTACAAGTTCCTGCTCCTGAAAGTATTTCCCGGCCTGGTTATGGCTTCCTTATTTTAACTGATCATTCAGAACTCATTACCTTCCACAGTCTGCCTGTATTTTGCTCAATGAAATTCACATGGCAGGTTGCAAAATCCTACTCTATTTGTAAGACAGAAGAAAATTGGATATCAAAAGGATACATTAGGTAACAGTGCCTTCTGGCCTAAATGGTTCACTCAAGTGGCCTTCTGGCCTGGACAGTTCACTCAAGTGGCTAACCGTAACTAGCTCATTCATTCATCTATCAAGTAATTGTTGTCTACTATGTGCCAGGCCTTGCTCCAGCCATGGGAATACAATAGTGAACCAAGTAGTCATAGTCCATGCTGTTGTGAAGATTATAGTTTCCTAGGGGATACTCTAAAACAGATAAACAGAGAAAGGAAACAAGGGGATTTCAGATGTTATCACGATTATCACTATGCATGAAATCAAACAAATCAGTGTACTAAGAAGGGAGTAGGGATTACTTTAGATTGGATGGCCAGGGAAAGATTAGCCACAGTATTGACAGGTGGACTGAGATTGAGTGTAAGAGGGGTCTAGCCATGTATAGTGTATGCTCGCTGTAAAGCAAGCAGACATGGAAAGGAGACAGATGTTCCTTTAGCAAAATAATGTCATGTTTTTTTCTCTCTCAAGAAGTAGAGCCAAAATCATGTTAGTAAAAAGAACATTCTTGCTTTGTGTGAGATCCAACTGTGATGTATTTATAACAGTTAGTATGTGCCGAGGCATGGTGAGTTAGCCCTTAAGGAACTGAGGAGGATTTGAGCCACAGCCTTTGCTGGTGCAGGCTAGAGTGGAACTGGATCACACATGTCTTCCCCTGAGTCACTGAGCTGGAATCCACTATTCCCCCCGTAGGAGCCAGCAGCAACTTGGGCAGCAGGAAATCTCCATTCATATCTGGCTGAAGTTAGAGGCATCAGAATTTGACAGATGCAAGAAGGGTCAGAGGGCCAGGATGACTTGCTTATGTGAGAAGGGGTGGACTGTCCCAAAGCACAACGATGAGGAAGTGAAGAGGGTCTCAAAAAAATCTCAAAAAAAGACTATGTGGGCAAGGTCGCCCAATAGCAGGACTGCTTAAACCCCATCAGAGCCAGTGAGCCTTCTATCTGGATAAGATGGAGGTGCATGGGGGAAGGAACTCACTTTTTGGAGCACGAAGTGAGCTAGAGCTTGAGGTGGGGTTTATGGACACAGCCCTCTGCCTGACCCCCAGCCAGTGAAGAGAACTACACATTAGGAGAAGAGCCCCTAGGGAAGCAGTAAGTGCCTTGACTCTATGGGAAGGGACAGGAAGGAGGGTCTATACCTTACAGGGGCCCTTGCTCCCTGCTGCTCTAGCAGCTCTGGCTAGGGCTCTGGTTTTCTGTGGTGAGGCTGCCATTCAGCATTCAATGTAGCAGAAAGGAGACTGAAAGGTACTCAGAAACTTGAGTGTGCCTGACATGGCAAACCCAAATGTTGTTAAGAGCATGAGCTCTGGGTCAGCCTCCTTTGATGGACATGCTTGCACTGCCTTTAATGAGCTGTTAGACTTTTACCGTAATGTACTTTTTGAGCCTTGGTTTCCTCAGCTGTTACTGGGATGATGACGGCACCTGCCCCCCAGGGTTGTTGTGATGATTAAATAAGATGGGGCAATGTGAGGTACCTGACACAGAGAAGGAGCTCAGTAGACATCACTTACTGTTCACTTAGGAAGAGAGAATTCTTACCATTTCCAAAACGTAGATTTTATTTTGCATCACACTGCTGGAGACATTAACAGACCTCTTGAGATTTGATTGACAGATCAAATACAGGACATCCAGTTAAACTTGAATTTCAAATAAACAGTGAATACTTTTAAAATATAAGTATGTCCCAAATATTGCATAAGATATACTTATGTTAAAAACATATTTATTATCTATCTGAAATTCAAATTTAACTAGGCATCATGTGTTTTTTAGTTGCTAAATTGACCGGAGACACAATTCATTTCACACAGGCTCTGCAGCAGCTATCCCCAAGCTGGATTCATTAACATCATTCTTCTGTGCCTCGGCAGGACTTAGGCTAGTGCTGTTCAGCTTGTAAGGCAGACAATCAGTGTCCCCAGAACCAAAGAGTTGGCCCTTTGTATAGGCCCTTCCTTGAGACATATCTTCTTTCCCCTAGAACCTTCCTCTTCACCAACATCACCAACCTTGTCAGTGGGTATCCCTCGCCTAATCCTGCTGCTATAAACAAATATTTTCCAAGTGTATTCCTCCCTCACCATCCTGTCTCTTCCTTCCTTCCTTCCTTCCTTACTTCATTCCTTCCCTCCCTCCCTCCTTCCTTCTTTCCTTCATTCTTTATTCTTACTATTTCACAAGTGGTTTCTTTGCTGTCTCTGAAGTCACCAGTTACCTAGTGCTTTTTTCTCTGCAGCTGAAAAGCGCATTTCAAACTTTCTCCACATTTCACCTGCATGCCTAAAGCATGCATTGCAGTCAGAATATGCAGAACCTGTCTATAGAAAGTGCATTGCTCTTTAATGGATAGACTTGCCCAACACTGCTCAATGTGCTGTGGTTTCCAGGTGAAGATTAGTAAAGGGTCTGGAAGAGTTAAGCAATGTTCACCTTTAGCTCATTGAAACTTCACCTCAGAGGGGTAATTTGTAAAGAATAGAAGTTTATTTGGCTCACAGTTCTGGAGGCTGGAAAGTCCAAGAGCATGGGGCTGACATCTGGCGAGGGTCATTCCATCATGGAAGGTGAGAGGGAGTTCAAGCAAAAGCAAGAGGAAATCAGGCACACTCATGCTTTTTGTTTGTTTGTTTGTTTTTTTGAGATGGAGTCTCACTCTGTTGCCCAGGCTGGAATGCAGTGGTGTGATCTTGGCTCACTGCAACCTCCAACTCCCTGGTTCAAGCAATTCTCCTGCCTCAGCCTCCCGAGTACCTGGGATTACAGGCATGCACCACCACCCCCAGCTAATTTTTGTATTTTTAGTAGAGATAGGGTTTCACCATGTTGGCCAGGATGTTCTCAATTTCCTGAACTTGTGATCTGCCCGCCTTGGCCTCCCAAAGTGCTGGGATTACAGGTGTGAGCCACCGCGCCCGGCCACACTCATGCTTTTATCAGGATCCCAGTCCCATGATAACTAACGCACTCTCACAATAACGGCATTCATCCATTCATGAGAGCAGAACCCTCGTGACCTAATAAACTCTTAAAGGTCCCATCTCCCAATACTATTGCATTGCCAATTAGATTTCGACATGAGTTTTGGAAGGGGCATTCAAAGCATAGCAGTCCTCTTACTAGTCCCTCCTTTGCAGGTAGGAATAATAAGCCTCAGGTAAGTAAGAAAATTGCCCAAGAATTGTCACAACTGTAAGAGCCAAAGGTGGAGTTCAAACAGGGATTCAGACTGTGAAAATCACGCCCTAACCTCTGGGTTATTCCAACCTGGCCCCATCAGAACAGCGAAGGAGCCCTTTCTTGTACCCTTACATTTTTGCACTGCACTATGTCATCAAGATCTGTGTTAAATTTCATTTCTATTACTTTTGTTTACATTCTCTCTCCTAAATTACTTTAATCTCTAAATCCCTGTTATTACATTTCTTCCTGTTACAACTCTGGCTTTTCTAAATATGTCTAATATCAAGTCATGATTAAGGTCCTAACCCTAGCTTACATGCCCAAATCCTGAAAGCATCAAAGCAAAGCTGCCCAAGGCGGAAGGACAAAAAAAAAAAATGGAAATGTTATACTAGCATTTCAGCAATATGTTTGGAGCCCCCACAAAGAGTCAAATGCTGTGCAGTGCATACAAAGATATCCCCCTGTTCTCTAGATGGGGTCTGCTGATGTCACTTTTTTTGAAAAGGGATGTTGTGTTCTCACTGTGAATTTATCCAGAGATCACTGCTGTTGAGTTACTGCTGTTGCAGATGGCTCCTGCCTAGTAGCATTCTGTGGGCATTTTATGTCCAGAGGGAAAGTAGGTTTTTCTCTACAATACTTTAGGCATTTTCACAGTGACAGCTTTAAGAGTGTTCTTAGGAAAAGGTCACTGGTTATCATGTCTTTTGTCAGCAAGTATGTAGGAAAGAATAAGCCTTGAAGTTCTTTTCAAAGGTCGTTCAACTCTGGACCTGGCTAATGTCCCCACAGCTGTAGGCCTTGGGCCAAGGACTTCCAGAGCACTGGCAGGCCATCTGCAATGCCCTCGTTAAAAGAGTGGGCCCCAGCTGTTGTGGGAAGCCATGGGAGAGACTGGGGAGAAGCCAATCTCATGGGCAAAATGATCTGCCTTCTCTTGGATCACAGTACCCAAGGATATTTGTTAACCACCCCGAACCTACTCAACCTTCTCTGTGTTGTATGAGCATAATTGTACTTGGATGCTTATGGGAAATGAGTCACCATATTCATTCATTCTTCCTGGCTTCCAGCAATTCATTTCATTTTATAAATCCTTATTGACTGCCTACTATAGAAGCACTGTACAAGGAACATGGGATACACATGATGAATGTAGTACTGTGATTTCAGCTCACTGTGGGAAACAAACAAAAACAAGTAGTTCATTATAATTAGAAGCATATTTACTATGAAGTTAATGAAACATAAGCTGTGAGGTCTCTCACTTGCCTTTCAAGGCCCCGAGGGGATGTGCATATGGAATGAAGCTGGGGAGCAGGCTAGCAATTCATCCATAAGTTCACATGTTTTTGTAAAGTTTGAGAAATGCAATATTTTTTTCTTTTTCTTTTTTTCTAAGACGAACCATAGTTTACAAAGCAATACATATTTGCATTATCTTTCTTAAAGAAAATTCTGGCAAATATATAACCTTCATTCTGCTTACAATGCAAGGAGCCATGCATAGATTACCACCTACCAACAGGAGCAAAAACTTCATTCTGGCCCTTTGTGGAAAGGTAAATGTGAGACATGTCAGGCACTTGTTGTAAACAAACCTGTTCTCATTTGCCTATTTTCTTGCACAACTGCTCTAGGTTTTCTTATATGCAAATAAAAGTTGATAACACTCAGCTGGGGTGGCAGAGGAACCTCTCCATCATTCAAAAGTAGAATTCAAAAGTAAACATGAGAGCAACACATTGTTCACTGAAAATCTACCTGTTTAGCTTCCCTGCCTTCCTTGCCACAGAGAGAAAGAAGGGAGGGAAAAAAGAATGATTTGCAAAGCAGCATTAATATTATTCTGAGGCCAGGTGAATTGGGATGTGGGTGAGATCTCGAGATGAAAGTTCAGCTGCAAGAAAATGAAAAAGAAGCCATAATCTCAGGACCCACTGAGGAGGCAGGGCTGGCTACAGGGTAATGGACTGGAGGGAAATGATGGGACATTACAGCAAAACCACCAGGCTGGCTAGCAGCAACCAACCACAATGGCAAGGATGTAGATGTTATCATCAACTCCACAGCAGAGAAGCCAGCTGTGTTCTGGACATTTTAGGTTGGTGATTTTGAGCCCGATTTCATTACTAGAAACACCATTATCTCTGCAAGAGAAAAACATGACAATAGGCAATAAGCAGTGTTAGGGGCTGAATTGTGACCCCCAAAATTCATACGTTGAAGCCCTAACCCTCAGGACCTCAGAATGAAACTGCATCTGGACATAGGGTCTTTATAGAGGTCACGTGATTAAAATGAGGTCATTAGGACACACTCCAATCCAGTATCCAGCGTTCTTATTAGAAGAGGAGATTAGGACATTAACACACAGAAGGAAGACCATGTGAAGGCACAGATCGACTATGGCTATCTGAAAGTCGAGGGAAAAGGCCTGAGGAAAAACCAACATGGCTGGCACCCTGCTCCTGGACTTCTCAGCCTCTAGAACTGTGAGAAAACACATACCTGTTTTTTAGGTCACCCAGTCTGTATTCGTGATGGTAGCCCTAGCAAACAAATAACAGCAGTTACTGACTTCTGCATTTAGTCTGTCCATCCAGTGACAATGGAGCTCCAATTCAAGAGTAGCCCCCAAGAAAAGAAATCCTGGATGATCCTGAACAAGTGAGGCACTTGCCACTTTTCCTGGTACTTCTACTCTGTGTGCACATTGGACTTTGCAGTTTTGCCTTAATATGGCAAAACTCCACAATTTACCAATATGAATTTTGTGAGACTGAAACCAGTCAGAGGAAAAACTTCATTCCAACCATATATGTTTTCTAGTTATAAAAACAGTAACTTGGGCCTGGGCACGGTGGCTCATGCTTGTAATCCCAGCACTTTGGGAGTCCGAAGTGGGCAGATCACCTGAGGTCAGGAGTTCGAGACCAGCCTGGCCTACATGGTGAAACCCTGCCTCTACTAAAAATATAAAAATTAGCTGGTCATTGTGGCATGCACCTGTAATCCCAGCTACTCTGGAGGCTGAGGCAGGAGAATCACTTGAACCTGGGAGGTGGAGGTTGCAGTCAGCAAGATTGTGCCATTGCATTCCAGCCTGGGTGACAGAGCAAGACTCTGCCTCAAAAAAAAAAAAAAAAAGAAAAGAAAAAAAACAGTAATATGATGACATGGAGTACCAAAGACTTGACTGATGGGTAGACTGACAGATGGTTAGATATGTACTATATAGAGATAGAAATACATTTTCCCATTTTATTAATAAAATAATTTATTATAGAAAATTTAGAAAACAGAAAAAATAGGAGGAAGCAAAGCAAATCATGCACAGTTCCACCAGCCACATACGACCATAGTTCACAGTTGGGCATGTGTCCTTTGTGGATAGTGGGAGGAGAAGGATAGGAAAAAAATATGACTTAACAATCCTAATATCAGATAAAAGAAACTTTAGCATTTTGTTGTTATTCCTCACGGCTTTTTTCCCTTTTGCTTCTTATACAAGGTTGTGATCACACAAAATATACCGATCTGGAAGCAGAATTAATGTTCTGAAAACCCATAAAGGGAAAGAATCAAGCATTTACATTGCCTTTCCTATATAAACTGTATTTTAAGAGAAATAGCTGATGAAGGAAAGTTCTTTTTTTTTTTTTTTTTTTTTTTTGAGACGAAGTTTTGCTCTGTCACCCAGGCTGGAGTGCAATGGTGTGATCTTGGCTTACTGCAACCTCTGCCCCCCAGGTTCAAGTGACTCTCCTGCCTCAGCCTCCTGAGTAGCTAGGACTACAGGCATGTGCCACCACGCCCAGCTAATTTTTGTATTTTTAGTAGAGACAGAGTTTCACTATGTTGGCCAGGCTGGTATTGAACTCCTGACCTCAAGTGATCTGCCTGCCTCGACCTCCCAAAGTGCTGGGATTATAGGCTTGAGCCACTGTGCCCTGTCAGGAAAGTTCTTCTTTATAAAAGTAGAGAAGATTGGTCCCCATGGAGTAGCTGCCTTAGCTGGGCATGGAAGTTCCGCCCACTGCTCCCACTCGCTCTCTGTGGTCTTTCTTGTTCCCTGATCCGCAGGCAGGATGGCCTGCATGCAGGTGGACTACTCAGGCAAGTACTTTGAGGAGCACTATGAGTACTGGCACACCACACTACCCAAACAAGCTTTGTTAAAGTTTGTATGTGGCATTAAAAAAAAAAAAGGTAGAAATGCAAGCCATAGACTGTAGACTGAAAGAAATTATTTGTAAAACATATGTTTGATAAAGGACTAGTATTTAAAATATATAAAGAGCTCTTACAACACAATAATAAGACAACTTAAAATGGGCAAAGATTTGAACAGATGCTTCACTAAAGAAGATATATATCATATATCCATAGCAAATAAATACATAAAAATGCTCAACATCATTACTCATTAGGGAAATGAAATTTAAAATCACAACTAGATACCTCTACACATCCATGAGAATGACTAAAATTTATTTTTGTTTTTTGTTTGTTTGTTTTTGTTTTTTTGAGATGGACTCTCACTCTGTCACCCAGGCTGGAATGCAGTGGCCTGATCTTGGCTCACTGTAACCTCTGCTTCCCAGGCTCAAGCAATTCTTCTACATTTTTTTTTTTTTTCATATTTTTAGTAGAGATGGAGTTTCACCATGTTGGCCAGGCTGGTCTTAAACTCCTGACCTAAACTGATCCTCCCACCTCCTCAGCCTCCCATAGTGTTGGGATTACAGGCGTGTGCCACCACGCCTGGCCAGAATGACTAAAACTTAAAAGACGAAAAATAATGAATGCTAGCAAGGATGGGAAGTGATAAGAACTTTCATACTGCTGTTCAGAATGCAAAATAGTACAGCCACTTTATGAAGTAAATTGTCATTTTCTTGTAGAGTAAAACATATGTTTACCAAATGACCCAGAAGTTCCTCTCCTAGGTATTTACCCAAGAGAAATGAAAACACGTGTCACAGAGAGATTTTTATGCAAATGACTGTGGCACTTTATTCCTAATAGTTCAAACTGAAAATAACCTAAGTGTCAATCATTGGATGAATAAAAAATAAATTGTAATATAGCCATACAACAAATACTACTCAGCAATAAAAATGAATAAAACTACTGATACATAGAACATGGGTGAATGTCAAAAGCATTATGCTAAGTGAAAGAAGCCAGACACAAAAGGCTACACCTGTGATGACGTGTATATGAAATTCTACAAGACGAAAACCATAGTGACATAAAGCAGGTCAGTGGTTGTTAGGGACCAAAAATGAGAGGAAGGGGATTGTTGACTGCAAAGAGATATGAGGAGAATATTTTGAATGCTAGAGCTAGTCTATAACTGGGTTGTGGTGCTGTACATGTATATATGTTTGTGACGATACCACATATACTATGGTGCTTATATACACATGTGATGTTATATACTGTATATATTTGCCAAAACTCATTGAATGGTACACTTGAAAAGGGTGAAATTTGTTTTATGCATATTACACTTTAGTAAAGCTGATCGGACAGGCTGCTCTGAGAAGTCATAATAAATGGGGGGAAAATGGGGATAGCAGAGGCAAAAATATTTAACTGCTTTCAGTATTCATATTTAGTAGTGGTAAAGTTCCTATTGCTATTCTAAAATGGTTTGGTGTGTAAGGTGGGGTCAAACCAGTGAGTAACTGTGGATTATTCTTACCCTAACTTCCCCTGTTTCCTTGAAAACCGACACAAGATTATCAGTACAGAAGATATAGATGCAATAGAGAAGAGGTTAAGTAAAACCTCAAGTCCTAAACTGATAGATATAACAGTATGAACAGATAAAGTACTTTATTTGTCAACTAAAATGCTATGGAAACAACAACCCGGTTTTGAAGAACACCCCAACACCCAGTCTCTCATCCTGAAATTCCATTTCCCATGAATAGAAGCCAGGATTTCTTGGAGAAGTGTTGGTACTAGGCCTGGGGTGGGAAAGGTATGAGATAAACCTGGAGCATCTTGTCACACCTGACAGTGAATAAGCTATCAAAGACTTCTGGGGTCATGTCAACTCTATTCAGAAACCAATTTAAAGAGGCTCCCACTGGCCTAGGAAGGGAGAAGTGGGCCTCAAAATGATAAGAATTACATTGGATTAAAAGCACACAGATATATTTAAATGCATGTTTATAATGATGTTTAAATTTAAAAAAATGTTCACCTGAAGATGACAGGGATCTGATTTATTGCATTGAAAAATGGTAAATAAAAAGAAAAAATAAGCATTTTTCTTGCCTTTCTGATATGAACTCATTTGGCAACCAAAAAGCAGATGAGAAAAGTCTCTTTACAAAATTATTCCAGCTAATAAATGAAAACAAAATGATAAGACTAGAATATCACAATTCATCTACTCAAAAAATTCATTGGATTGAGGTATTTGGCATCAACAGCAGCTAACATCAAAATAAACAGCAAAAATGAGACATTTTCTGTCTCCTGATGAAAGAACACACCCCCATTCTTTATAGTTTTGCCAGAGGGTTCAAATTCAAGTCTGCTCAAATCTCTGGAACCAACTGTCAAGTGTTAGGAAATACAGGGGAGAGAAGAACAGGCTGAGCTGCACCATGGGCATGCAATCAGCAATGCCAGACAATGGGAAACTCTGGGAAACATGCCAGACAGCCCAGGTTCTTTCACAGATACATTATAAGGAAAAGAAAGTAACGGAAAGGAAGCCTGGAGATTAAAAAAGACTTAGTGACATTTCAGGTTTAAAAAAAACTAGGAAGACTAAACTTTGGTGTCTTGGTTAATGAAATTGTAAAGAAACACGAGGAAGTAATTACTACAAAAATCAGGCTAGTGATTATGTTTAGAGTGCATTATAGGCTGCTGAACCTTTTCTCCCCAAATTCATGTGATGAAGTTCTCACCCCCAGTAGCTCAGGATGTATTTGGAGATAGGGTTTTTAAAGAGGTCATTAAGGTTAAATGAAGTAGTACTGACCACCTCATGGGATGTGGGATGACCACGTCAGGACACAGCCAGAAGAGAGTCATCTACAAATCAAGGAGAAAGGCTTCAGGAGAAACCAAACCTGCTGATTTCTTATCAGGGACTTGTGGCCTCCAGAACTGTGAGAAAGACATTTCTGTTGTTTAAGCCTCCCAGTCCGTGGTATTTTGTTACAGCAGCCCTAGCAAATTAACTTAGAGGGAGATGGGAGTTCTGATTGGATGGGACACATATAGGGCATATGGGGGTGGCTAACAATGTTTGGTTTCTTGTTGTAGGTGGTGGTTACAAGGGTGTTTGCCTTATAATAATTCCTAATCTGTACATTGCTTTGCGTGGTTTTCTGTGTCTGTGTTTTATTTTACAATGAAAGGGCTGAAAACAAGAATGGAAACAACCATTAGCTGGAAGCAAAGATTATCCAGGCCACAGAGTTGTGTGACTTGGATTAGGGTGGTGTTAGAGGGTTTGCAGAGAAGTGTGTAGATTCCTGACATGTTTTCTAGATAGGAGGATGTGAAAGAGGGAGGGCACAAAGTAGCTGCCATTGGGGATGGGAGTGGGGGAGTGGGTGAGGGTTTAGAGGAAACCAGATTGCTAGTAAGTTGAAAACTGTTAAAGCCAGGTGATGGGGATATGGGAGCTTATTATACTATTCTATTTTTATATGTGTTGAAAATTTTTCATGTTAAAAAAATAAAGTGAGGAAAACTGACAGTGAGAGACTGAAATAAAGTTGCTCTATCATTATTTTCCATGAGTTGTGCCTATTTACTATTCAGTTGTCACTTATAATCTTAGCCCATTTTTTCCCATGTGCTTTTCTGCTCTTGTTTCATTGAGTTCCATTGCATCCTGTTGAGGATGCTCAATGGGTCTCTACAATGTTCCAATGTTCCTCTGATTCTGGTAGTAAAACATTTTCAAAGATCCTCTGAGTCTTTAGGATAATATTACATTTTTCTTCTTTGACAATATCCTTTGCCTAGGCTTTATGTGACTTTCTTTTCCCCTCTAAGGTTTCATTGTCAAGTAAGTGGACACCTATCCAGGCCTGTGCTTTCTGATAGAATGGAATGGGAAGATGGTCATTGGCGACATTCTCTGTCCATCTGGATTCTGAACCTCCGTTTCAGAGCCAGCTCAATGGCATTTATGTAAATGATTTCTAGGCCAATACCTGGTGTCTGTTATTTTGGCATTTTTTTTTTTTAGAGCAGCCAAATATGTATCCCAGTGAGTACACTTGGGTAATTACATGCCTTTTCATTCTTATCTTAGCATCTTAGGCTCCATAATCACTAACAATATGTGCAATTCTTTCTTGATGCATACATGGAGACCCCAGAGAAGGAACTCTCTCTTTTTCATGCTGGGGTGGTTGCATACATTTATGAAATTGAGCAATTGGAAGAGAAATGAAGCTGGGAGCCACTTTCAGCCAGTTTGTTAGGGGCTGCCCCATTTCATCACGTAGCTGTAAGGTTCTTAGGCTGGTACTGCATGTGGCTCATAAAATGTATTCAAGTTTAGCTAGCCCAGAGGATACCACACCTCCAGCATCCGCCATCCATGTACCACTCATCCATCATCAGACACTTTAAAACTTGCTTGTAGACATTCTATTTCCTGAGTGCTGCTTTGCCAGGATCCTGGAGCTATGAGCATTTACCCAGTCTGTTATAAACAGTTACACTGGTCCTAAGACTTTGACAATAGCCTAATAAAAACTCCAGTTCCACTGTAATGAGATACCACTTTATGCCTATGAGGATGGCTATAATAATACTAATTCCCACTCTACCTTTAATTCCCCTCTAGCCCCAATTCAGAAACAGAAGCCATATCCTCTGCAGAAAATGCAGTAGTTATCTCCCTTAATCTTGGATGCTGCTTTTTAAGGCAGCCAGACTAATATTTTCTTCCCCAATCTATACACTGCCCCCTTCTTCAGCAATGACAATTCTCTAAAAGTAAATGAGCAGAGATCAGGGCCTGGAAGAGAAAGTGGAGGAAATAGACTGACAATTTGTATCCTTAGACACATAAATTAAGGTAGGATAGGCACAGTGGCTCATGCCTGTAAATCCCAGCACTTTGGGAGGCTGAAGGGGGAGAATCACTTGAGGCCAGGAGTTCGAGACCAGCCTAGGCAATATATTGACACCCTGTCTCTACAACATTTAAAAAAAAAAAAAAGAAAGTAAGAAAGAAAAAAAATTAAAGAAAAATTCTGTATGGGAAGGAGAAAAAAGTACCCTGAAACATAGTAGGGATTATATTTTTTCACCTACTTCGTCTCTTCAGTCACTCATAAAATTAGTAAGAGGAAGAGAAAATCCTATTTCAGCCTCCTTGTACCTCAGGAGATGAGAACAGAGGTGATGTTGAAAATATGTAACCACTGGAATGGCATGGGCATGGATCATGCAGAAGAGATGCTAGCCATAACCTGGTCTAACTTTACCAGTGAGCATTGCCTCAGTGTGCCTTGGATGAGAGCTTTTTAGACTCCGAGAACGGACCCAGGAGCTATCATCTGGTTGACAGATCTTCACCCCAATTACCTGAGTGCCTGTATTTCACTCTTGGTCCAGCATTGGCTGGACCTGAGCCTCTGGCTTGTCCCAATGATTCTTTTCCTCGGTGCATACAGAGAAGGCTGGTCATTATCACACAATCCACTCTCCCTTTTTTCTATGATAAGGAGTAACAGAAGTTGAAAATCCAGTCACCCAGCCAAGGATTCCATTTCCTACCATCTCTTGCATTGTTGTGCGACTAGGTCATCACCTATGGGATGTGAGCCAATGTCCTGATGTTAAAAGGGGTGGAAGATGCCTTCCTCTTGCCTAGTTCTACCATTTGCTTGGCTGGAATGTGGAAATAGCAGTGAAAGCTGAGATAGCCATCTTGGCCACAGGACAGAATCCAAGTGTTGACAACCACAGAGCAACTACAGAAGGAACTTTGTTCTCTGAAGGTTGTGGAGCTATGATATCCCTCTCTAAGCCTAAATACCATCATTATAGCATCAACTGCTTAACTCTCCTTAAGTGCAGCAAGGGAACTTCAGCATATAAACTCTATACAAATGAGGACACACATACCATACTCTATTTGGCAAAGATGAACTGTAATGTGTGCAGGAATCACCTGGGAGTCTTGTTAAAATGAAGTCTTTTTCAGTAGGTCTGGGCTGAGGCCTGACATTCAGCATTTCTCACAAGCTGTGATGCCAGTGATGCTAGTTGGGTCATGTCCTGGATCTAAAGCAATGAACCTGAGTTCGAGATGAGCCTGGTGAACATAGCAAGATCCCATCTCTAAAACTAAAAAAGAAAATTAGACAGGCAGCAGGGTGCACCTATAGTCCCAGCTACTTGAGTGGCTGAGGCAGGAGGATGGCTTGAGCCCACGAGCTCAAGGCATGTATCAGTAGCGGAGCTGGGCAGGTAGGTATCAGAGAAGTTACCCCTTGAGCTACAGTCTATCAAAATGCCCCCTTCTCAGTAAGGCCTCACCAGGCCATTTTCTTTAAAACTACATTTTTCTTTAGAACTACAACCATACCCTGACAACTCCCTGCTTTATTTCCCTCCTCATCTGCACCTTAGAGAACTTGTAAACATCAAAATACCATGCATTACACGTGTTAATTTTGTTTATTTGCTGTCTCCTCCCAGTGGAATTTAAGCTACAGTCTGCATGGAGTGACTGAATGGCAGCCAAGTGAAGCTCAGTAAATGTAGAAACAGAATGCCTGCAGGTCGGCAGGCATGTGGTCCACATTGTCAACATCAGCTGGGGGGAGGGATCAGAGATGGAACCACACCTTTCTGCAGCCCTCAGACACCTCAAATAATGCAGTGATCTTATATATAAGACTAGTCCTCAAAAATTACTCTTCCAATTCTCCTACCACTTCTGTTAATCCTCATTTATGGAGATCTCACTTACCACAGAGAGCCAGCCTCTTCCCGGCAACTCTGTAGGGCAAATATTATCAGCCCCATTCCATAGATGAAGATACTGAGGCTTTGAGAATGTGGATATTTAGCCAAGAAGCAGAGTGCAGAACTAAATCCAATTCTATTTAGTGTCAAAGATATGAGGGTTTTGATGTGGGAGGCCCTCAGGCTGCAGGTCAAATAACTCCAGTGTTGGAAAGTAAGGCTGGAGAGGCTGTGGACCAGGTGATGTGTGTATCTTCCTGGAATCTCCACCCCAGGGATTCCTTCTCTGATGATTGGCCTTAGGACCCTCTTCCAAGCAACTCCTTTGGGACCCTGCTGGCTTATCTGACCCGTGTTTTGGCTGCTGTTCCTTGTGTGAAACATATTATTCTAATGATGTCCACTCCCCACCCCGTTCAACTCTTCACAAGTCTGTCTTCCAGCAATGTCCGTCCACCGGGCCCACCTGATAGTCCCCTCTCCTTGTATCACCCTAGAGTGATGCTCGGCATAGAGTGTCACTGTGACAGCAAAAAAGCATAGATGAAGAGGACTCAACGCCCCCGCCGCCCACCACTCCTCACGCTTCCTGATACATTAGGGAACACCCCTTAAGCCATAATTGCCGCTGGTGTCAGTAAACATTTTAACAGGCAAAAACATGGCCACTGCACTTCTAAGGGAATCTGAGTCTGTAAATGAAGAGAATTCTGTCGATACTCACTTCCATCCAATTCCACAAACAAGCATTCATGGAGTGCCTGTCTGCTCAGGGGCTCCACCTCTGGGGGGGATAGGGGGTGGGAGGAGGGAGTCCTTAAAGCTAAGGAAAGGATTTCTGCATTCAGCTTCGCTCCCTGCCCCCAGCCTGTTAGGAAAGCTTGCACAGGTCCTCAAACAGAATCCCGCACCTGCGACCTGCACCTTCCGACCAGCGAGTGCTCTGCCTCCATTATGAAAGTGTCTCTGCAATTACAGTGACAGGTGGAGAGTGCCTGAGAGACAACCTGGCTCTCCCTCTTCCTGGGAGTGACACACAATCATGCCCTGCATTTAGAGAGTGCCCTTCTCTGAGGAACTCGAATGGCCTTCTTGACATAATCTCATTCATTCTTACAACTGCCTTATGAGGCCGACCAGGGACAGGTATTCTTTGCTAACCCTGCCTGCCCCATTTCTAGAGGAGAGAAGTGAGGCCCCAAGAAATTAAAGTCAAAATGAGACTATGAGTGAGCGAGTAATAAAACCTGGGTCTCCTGACCCCCATCCCACAAACCTCCCGTTCCTCCCTTCCTGTCAGCCTGCACACAAGTGCGGATGTTTATGTTTCTACACAAGGACTTTTAAAAAAGGTTAGCTTTGTGAATCTGTGCTTCTCCGAGTAGGACAAGGTGAGCCAGCCCAAATAGAGAATTCAGTGTTTAAAATAAATAAGAAGCAAAGAGAAGATTGAGAGAGGGCAGAAAAGGGGGGGTGGGAGGCCCCCAAAGCTCAGAATGGGGTCTCAGTTGATGGTAACGTCTGAAGGCATAGGTGTGTGCTTTATATCAGGCATGGAACACTGTGCATAATGTTCCACGATTCAGACACAAGGACTGATGCCTTGTTTAGTCTTCAGGGTTCGTTGCTTTTGAGAATATTCAAAACACAGGCAGATGGCCATGGTTTATGGTTCTGCACTCTCAGCTGTGGCTGTTCAGGTGTCCAGGTTGTTGATAAACAAGGAATAGAACACGGCATTGAATAGAACAATGACAGTGATAACAGCAAACATTTATTGATCACAAGCATAACTATTCACATGTTTTATCATATTTGATCCTCCCAACAACCTTATGAGGTTGTACTCTTATCTCATTTTATGTTAGAGAAAACTGAGGCTTAAAGAATATGGCTGATGAGCCTAATATACTTAGCCTGACTTTTCTCTAATATTCCCAGAGTCATTTAAATGTTTCTGCAAGGAAAGACTGAAAATTGGTAGAGCAGGAAGTTTCCTAACAGTCACTGGAATTTTTTTTTTATTATTATACTTTAAGTTTCAGGGTACATGTGCACAATGTGCAGGTTAGTTACATATGTATACATGTGCCATGCTGGTGTGCTGCACCAATTAACTTGTCATTTAGCATTAGGTTTATCTCCTAATGCTATCCCTCCCCCCTCCCCCCACCCCACAACAGTCCCCAGAGTGTGATGTTCCCCTTCCTGTGTCCATGTGTTCTCATTGTTCAATTCCCATCTATGAGTGAGAACATGCGGTGTTTGGTTTTTTGTCCTTGCGATAGTTTACTGAGAATGATGATTTCCAATTTCATCCATGTCCATACAAAGGACATGAACTCATCATTTTTTATGGCTGCATAGTATTTCATGGTGTATATGTGCCACATTTTCTTAATCCAGTCTATCATTGTTGGACATTTGGCTTGGTTCTAAGTCTTTGCTATTGTGAATAGTGTCACAATAAACATATGTGTGCATGTGTCTTTATAGCAGCATGATTTATAGTCCTTTGGGTATATACCCAGTAATGGGATGGCTGGGTCAAATTGTATTTCTAGTTCTAGATCCCTGAGGAATCGCCACACTGACTTCCACAATGGTTGAACTAGTTTACAGTCCCACCAACAGTGTAAAAGTGTTCCTATTTCTCCACATCCTCTCCAGCACCTGTTGTTTCCTGACTTTTTAATGATTGCCATTCTAACTGGTGTGAGATGCTATCTCATTGTGGTTTTGATTTGCATTTCTCTGATGGCCAGTGATGATGAGCATTTTTTCATATGTCTTTTGGCTGCTTAAATGTCTTCTTTTCAGAAGTGTCTGTTCATGTCCTTAGCCCACTTTTTGATGGGGTTGTTTGTTTTTTTCTTCTAAATTTGTTTGAGTTCATTGTAGATTCTGGATATTAGCCCTTTGTCAGATGAGTAGGTTGCGAAAATTTTCTCCCATTTTGTAGGTTGCCTCTTCACTCTGATGGTAGTTTCTTTTGCTGTGCAGAAGCTCTTTAGTTTAATTAGATCCCATTTGTCCATTTTGGCTTTTGTTGCCATTGCTTTTGGTGTTTTAGACATGAAGTCCTTGCCCATGCCTATGTCCTGAATGGTATTGCCTAGGTTTTCTTCTAGGGTTTTTAAGGTTTTAGGTCTAAAGTTTAAGTCTTTAATCCATCTTGAATTAATTTTCGTATAAGGTGTAAGGAAGGGATCCAGTTTCAGCTTTCTACATACGGCTAGCCAGTTTTCCCAGCACCATTTATTAAATAGGGAATCCTTTCCCCATTGCTTGTTTTTCTCAGGTTTGTCAAAGATCAGATAGTTGCAGATATGTGGCATTATTTCTGAGGGCTCTGTTCTGTTCTATTGATCTATATACCTGTTTTGGTACCAGTACCATGCTGTTTTGGTTGCTGTAGCCTTGTAGTATAGTTTGAAGTCAGGTAGCCTGATGCCTCCAGCTTTGTTCTTTTGGCTTAGGATTGACTTGGCAATGCGGGCTCTTTTTTGGTTCCATATGAACTTTAAAGTAGTTTTTTCCAATTCTGTGAAGAAAGTCATTGGTAGCTTGATGGGGATGGCATTGAATCTATAAATTACCTTGGGCAGTATGGCCATTTTCACGATATTGAGTCTTCCTACCCATGAGCATGGAATGTTCTTCCATTTCTTTGTATCCTCTTTTATTTCATTGAGCAGTGGTTTGTAGTTCTCCTTGAAGAGGTCCTTCACATCCCTTGTAAGTTGGATTCCTAAGTATTTTATTCTCTTTGAAGCAATTGTGAATGGGAGTTCACTCATGATTTGGCTCTCTGTTTGTCTGTTATTGGTGTATAAGAATGCTTGTGATTTTTGTACATTGATTTTGTATCCTGAGACTTTGCTGAAGTTGCTTATCAGCTTAAGGAGATTTTGGGCTGAGACAATGGGGTTTTCTACATATACAATCATGTCATCTGCAAACAGGGACAATTTGACTTCCTCTTTTCCTAAATCAATACCTTTTATTTCCTTCTCCTGCCTGATTGCCCTGGCCAGAACTTCCAACACTATGTTGAATAGGAGTGGTGAGAGAGGGCATCCCTGTCTTGTGCCAGTTTTCAAAGGGAATGCTTCCAGTTTTTGCCCATTCAGTATGATATTGGCTGTGGGTTTGTCATAGATAGCTCTTATTATTTTGAGATACGTCCCATCAATACCTAATTTATTGAGAGTTTTTAGCATGAAGGGTTGTTGAATTTTGTCAAAGGCCTTTTCTGCATCTATTGAGATAATCATGTGGTTTTTGTCTTTGGTTCTGTTTATATGCTGGATTACATTTATTGATTTGCATATATTGAACCAGCCTTGCATCCCAGGGATGAAGCCCACTTGATCATGGTGGATAAGCTTTTTGTTGTGCTGCTGGATTCGGTTTGCCAGTATTTTATTGAGGATTTTTGCATCAATGTTCATCAAGGATATTGGTCTAAAATTCTCTTTTTTCATTGTGTCTCTGCCTGGCTTTGGTATCAGGATGATGCTGGCCTCATAAAATGAGTTAGGGAGGATTCCCTCTTTTTCTATTGATTGGAATAGTTTCAGAAGGAATGGTACCAGTTCCTCCTTGTACCTCTGGTAGAATTCGGCTGTGAATCCATCTGGTCCTGGACTCTTTTTGGTTGGTAACCTATTGATTATTGCCACAATTTCAGATCCTGTTATTGGTTTATTCAGAGATTCAACTTCTTCCTGGTTTAGTCTTGGGAGACTGTATGTGTCGAGGAATTTATCCATTTCTTCTTGATTTTCTAGTTGTTTATTTGTGTAGAGGTGTTTGTAGTATTCTCTGATGGTAGTTTCTATTTCTGTGGGATCAGTGGTGATATCCCCTTTATCATTTTTTATTGCATCGATTTGATTCTTCTCTCTTTTTTGCTTTATTAGTCTTGCTAGCGGTCTATCAATTTTGTTGATCCTTTCAAAAAACCAGCTCCTGGATTCATTAATTTTTTGAAGGGATTTTCTTCTCTATTTCCTTCAGTTCTGCTCTGATTTTAGTTATTTCTTGCCTTCTGCTAGCTTTTGAATGTATTTGCTCTTGCTTTTCTAGTTCTTTTAATTGTGATGTTAGGGTGTCAATTTTGGATCTTTCCTGCTTTCTCTCGTGGGCATTTAGTGCTATAAAGTTCCCTCTACACACTGCTTTGAATGTGTCCCAGAGATTCTGGTTTGTTGTGTCTTTGTTCTCACTGGTTTCAAAGAACATCTTTATTTCTGCCTTCATTTCGTTATGTACCCAGTAGACATTCAGGAGCAGGTTGTTCAATTTCCATGTAGTTGAGTGGTTTTGAGTGAGTTTCTTAATCCTGAGTTCTGGTTTGATTGCACTGTGGTCTGAGATATAGTTTGTTATAATTTCTATCCTTTTATATTTGCTGAGTAGAGCTTTACTTCCAACTATGTAGTCAATTTTGGAATAGGTGTGGTGTGGTGCTGAAAAAAATGTATATTCTGTTGATTTGGGGTGGAGAGTTCTGTAGATGTCTATTAGGTCCGCTTGGTGCAGAGCTGAGTTCAATTCCTAGGTATCCTTTTTAACTTTCTGTCTCGTTGATCTGTCTAATGTTGACAGTGGGGTGTTAACGTCTCCCATTATTATTGTGTGGGAGTCTAAGTCTCTTTGTAGGTCACTCAGGACTTGCTTTATGAATCTGGGTGTTCCTGTATTGGGTGCATATATATTTAGGATAGTTAGCTCTTCTTGTTGAATTGATCCCTTTACCATTATGTAATGGCCTTCTTTGTCTCTTTTGATCTTTGCTGGTTTAAAGTCTGTTTTATCAGAGACTAGAATTGCAACCCCTGCCTTTTTTTGTTTTCCATTTGCTTGGTAGATCTTCCTCCATCCTTTTATTTTGAGCCTATGTGTGTCTCTGCACATGAGATGGGTTTCCTGAATACAGCACACTGATGGGTCTTGACTCTTTATCCAATTTTCCAGCCTGTTTCTTTTAATTGGAGCATTTAGTCCATTTACATTTAAAGTTAATATTGTTATGTGTGAATTTGATCCTGTCATTATGATGTTAGCTGGTTATTTTGCTCGTTAGTTGATGCAGTTTCTTCTTCGTCTCGATGGTCTTTACATTTAGGCATGATTTTGCAGTGGCTGGTACTGATTGTGCCTTTCCATGTTTAGGCATAGGACCCTCCGAGCCAGGTGCAGGATATAATCTCCTGGTGGGCCATTTCCTAAGCCCATCAGAAAAGCGCAGTATTCGGGTGGGAATGGCCCGATTTTCCAGGTGCGGTCTGTCACCCCTTTCCTTGACCAGGAAAGGGAACTCCCTGATCCCTTGCACTTCCCTAGTGAGGCAATGCCTCGCCCTGCTTCGGCTGGTGCACAGTGCGCTGCACCCACTGTCCTGCGCCCACTGTCTGGCACTCCCTAGTGAAATGAACCCGTTACCTCAGATGGAAAGGCAGAAATCACCCGTCTTCTGCATCGCTCAGGCTGGGAGCTGTAGACCGGAGCTGTTCCTATTTGGCCATCTTGGCTCCTCCCCCTGTCATTGGAATTTTTGATTCCCGAGAAAACAAGTGAAATGATTAGTAGTCAATACTGGGAAGCATACCTCGCTTTAAAAAATGTAGTGACAGTTTTCCTATTAGAGAAACTTCAACCAGAAAATGAGCACCCTAATGAAAAATTCAAACATTTAGATAAGTTCTATGGAGGTCTAATATAAGTTGATTTCCTTTAGTTCTTGGAAAATAAGTTTTAAACCAAATGACACAAATAGTATTTTAAAAAGAAATTTGCAGTAGCAAGACTGTAAGCCTGTTGAGGTTAGCAAATGTATCCTGGATATCTCCCAGGACAGGTACTTACCTTTCCCTTGCTCTGCACCTGAAAGGGTTTATGAGCACTTGGTACAGTTGCAAAGGCCTGCCAGGTAGGCAATTTGAGAGAGTGGGCAGACCATTAGATTAAGAGTCAGGTGGCCAGGCATGGTGGCTCATGCCTGTAATCCCAGCATTTTGGGAGGCCAAGGCAGATAGATTGCTCGAGGCCAGGAGTTCAAGACCAGCCTGGCCAACATGGTGAAACCCTGTCTCTACTAAAAATGCAAAAATTAGCTGGGTGCGGTGGCGCACACCTGTAATCCCAGCTGCTCGGGAGGCTGAGGCATGAGACTAGTTTGAACCCAGGAGGTGGATGTTACAGTGAGCGGAGATCATGCCACTGCACTCCAGCTTGGGTGACAGAGCAAGCTTCTGTCTCAAAAAAAAAAAAAAAAAAAAAAAAAGAGTCAGGAGACCTTAGGCAAAACACTTTTGCTTCTGTGGACCTCAATTTCTTTAGCTGTATAATGGAGGGTTAACTATTAGTGCATAACTTCAGGAACTTACTCTGGAGTACAGAAAATGTTGCTGCTGCTAAACCTCAAGGGAAGGAGAGATGCCTAGTTCATATGCTACCCTTCTAGTGCTTTCATTCCATGAAGATCACAGGGTCCCTCTGCTGCTTTACTGCCCATTAATAAGGCCAGGGACCCCCCACCGCCCCCAAAATAGACTTGTTCAATGTCACATTCCCATGATAAATGTGCTTAGCACATAGCAGCTATTCAATAAATACTTGTAAAGAAAAAACTGAATGAATATTTGCGAAAGAGTAAATGAACACACGGACATCTTTGGGAAATCAAGGAATAAAGATACCTTTGATTACAAAGAATCCAAAGCTTTTCCTCAAGATAGTCACAGATCTTTTAAAATTTGATTTAACTTAGACAGTAAATTGAAAGATATGGAATACAAATGGCCAAGGAGAATATGAAAAAGTCGTTTAATCTCTAGCAATCAGGAAACCACAAATTAAAACAGTAACAAAATTTTTTTATTTAATTAGGGGAAAAATTCAATAAGGGAGGAGATGCTATTGATAGATATGTAATTTGATAAAGACCATGCAGGACAATTTGATGTTTCGCTCAAAAGTAAATGTGAATACCATTTAGTTCCTCTTCTGGGTATCTATTCTATAAAAACACCCACTTTGTACCCAGAGATGTGTACAAAGGATGTTCATTACAGCATTCTACTTAACAGTGAAAAATTAGGAACAATTTAAATGTCCAATAGAGGAGTGCATTCATCAGAATATACTAGATTATGCTATAGTTAAAAAATAAAAAATCAGTGGCTTAACAAAGACTTTCTACAAGGTCTTCTCTGAATCTAGACAACTCCTGGGGCAACCTCTATTCATGTCAAGATTCAGCAATCCAGGTTCTCTTGATCTTGTGGCTTTATCATCTCAATAGGAGGCCTTCCTTACCATGGCAAGGAACAGAGGGCTAGAAGGTCTTATACCTGCAATGAAATACTGGAACGTAAAAGTGATACAAGTCACTTCTTCTCTCAACCCACCGGCTAGAGCTAGTCATGTGGCTCCAAATAGCTTCAATAAAACAAACAGTAGAATTCTCTCATGTGTCCAAGGGAAAGAAGAACTAGATATAGGTGAGCACCAGAAGTCTCACACCCAGGAAAAGACTAAGTCATATATCCATGCTATGGAATACTATACAGCTATTTAAAAGCATTAGATAGATCTATATTTAGTGATTTTTTAAAAAAGATCTAAGACTTCAATAATCAAATATCTTAAGCAACTTGATCTCCCTTATATTAAAAATATGTTTATATATATTTGTATGTGTGCAAATGAATAGCAAAAGGTTTATGTAGAATGATACAGTCCAACAGTGGTTATCTGGGAGCAAGGAGTTGATTGGAGGAAGACTCAGATGAAGGGGACTTTCAAGTTTCCCTGTGTATTCTTCTGCATTGTTTACCTCTTTTAAAATGAAGTTGTATTCACATAATTTAAATTGCTTTTGCATTTGTAAAAAGTAAGTAAACACATCTGGAAACCTATCTCCTCTAGCAGCTCTTTAATAGGCTTTGAGATATTTTTTTCCAAAAATGCAAATATATAAATTTTAGCAAAATAGTTGCCTGTATTTTGTTGTCATAGCCAGAGGCACTTAGTCACAGAAAGGACTTAGAATATATCATTATCTTCAGTCTATACCCTGGAAACAGAATCTGACTCTGAATTGTTGGCACATGTCTGCTGGGCAGTTAGGAGCAATACCCATGAGTGGTGACAGAAGCCAGCCTGGACACCGAGAGAGACTGAACTGTCACATAGTCACAATGGAGGCCTCGGTGGATCGGATTGACCACTCTGACCTTCAGAATTGCTCTGCCTTGAGGCAACTGCCCCATCTCCATCCAGCAGCTCTTACTTAGCTGGGGCTGCCCCAGGGTGTGGGTGTGACAGTGACCAAGGACCTCCCAGAGAGAACTAAGCTGGATGCACTTCAGCCACCAACACATACAGCAACTGGGGCAATGAGAGTCCCAGCCTGAAGCGGGGATCTGGACTGTTCTTCACCAAGGATCCCACTACCATCACATCCCCAACTTCACCCAGAGAGTGATAGTTTAACTAATGGCATAGCAAGAGCCCAACCTGGGGAGTAGAAAACTGGGCCTTACCTAGCACATAGCATACATTCAGCAAGTATTTGTTTAATGAACAAATGAATGGCACTATCCTTGTACCAGGCTCACAGAAGCCTGAGGAGCCTGTGAGAGTGGATCAGGGAATAGGATCCCTAAAGCAGAGTCTCCATGCATTGCAGAAACAAATCCAGGTAAGTCTGGACCTCAGACTCTCTAGGCCTCACCCTTTTGATTTCTCACATTATTCTCACAGGCATGGAAGGAGGGAAGACCTGGAGGTTGCAAGAGGCTGATAAGCCAGCCTGTGATCATCCAGGCTTCCAGCTCCTCCTCTTCCCCTTCCTTCCATCTGCCCCATCTGGTCATTTCTCTGCTCCTCAGCACTTTCTTCTAAGGGCATCCATGGGAAGAAGAAGGAGATAAAGCTCTAGACAGATGCTGTGCCACTGGAGGGTAGCCCTGGAGAAAATATTACAGCTATTAAAGGAGAGTTGGCTCCTATTGACTCCTAAGACACCAGCTAATTATTGGTTAAAATGGGTTGAAGTCCTTGGAATGTTCTAGGCCAGGGCTTCTGAAACTTAAATGTGAATACAAACCATCTGTGTGTCTTTTAAAAATGCATATTCTGATTTAGAAGGTCTGCAGCAAAGCAAAGTTTAGTTTTTTTGTTTGTTTGTTTTTATTTTGAGATATTTTCTCACTCTGTCACCCAGGCTGGAGTGCAGTGACGGGATCTCAGCTCACTGCAACCTCCACCTCCCAGGTTCAAGTGATTCTTGTGCCTCAGCCTCCTCAGTAGCCGGGATTAAAGGCACTGGCCAACACGCCTGGCTAATTTTTGTATTTTTAATAGAGACGGGGTTTCACCATGTTGGCCAGACTGGTCTCGAACTCCTGGCCTCAAGTGATCCTCCTGCCTCCCATAGTGCTGAGATTACAGGCATAAGCCACCGCGCCTGGCCAAGATTCTACATTTCTAACAAGCTCCCAGATAATGGATGATTCCTGTGCTGCAGGTCCAGGGACTACACTTTGATTAGCTGAGGCCTTAGAGAAGGAGAATACAGATATGTGTCACTGACTTAAGAGTCAAAATTATATATCATCATCACCACCTGACCACTAACACCTTGCTGTGCTTAATGCTTTGAACACTTTTTCTCACTTGATTTTTAAAGAGCCCTCAAAATAGCTATTATAGCCATGCCCCATTTACAGAAGGAAGAAGTGAGACCAGGGATCCTTAGTGACCAGCTAGCATGTGGTAAAGCCAGCACTGCAACACAAGTCCATCAGAGTCCTGGTCCTGTGTTCTTCACCACTTCACAGGAGAGAGAGCAGAGTTTTGAAGCAGTCTCTTCTGTGATTATGTATTCTTGGAGGGACCTCGGCTGGGCCCCAGCTTGCTAAGAAGAGAAAGCCACTGGAGTCTGTGTCGTCTCTAGACAGGGAGATGATGACGGTTCGCGGAATAGCTAATAGTGGATCAGCCGCTTGTGCTTAGCTGCTTCCCTGGTGCTTCGGGCAGCATCTTCCAGCTAAAGGAAGGGATCCACGCTGAGCCATCCAGAGGATTCCTGGCTGCAAGTCCCTGGCCGGCAGGGCGGCCACTGAGCGGTCATCAAGGGCGCAGCGCTGAGCCCTGGCATGGAAACGCCGCCTCCGCCACGCCCACGTCCCCAGGCTCAGCTGCATGCTCATTGCACAGGGTCGCTGCGCTGAGCTCAGCTGAGAGATTGCTTAGCTCAGCTTTGAAATCCAACCTAAATTCACCCCCTGGGCCTGCAGACACTCTGGCCAGATGCTCTTCCCCAACCAGAGCTGGGTAATAGAAGGTGACAGGCTGAGCGCGGGGACTTGGGGGCGTGGCTGAGCGGCTGACAGCTAAGAGCTCCTCTCCCCAAAGGCTGGACGCTGAAGGCTGAAGGCTGGAGCTGCGTTCCTGCGCTTTTTGAGGTGCACAGCTGCAGGATTGGGGTTCAGATATGCACCCAAGGGGATCAGGAATTTCATCTCTTTTTCTGGCCTAAATGTTCCAGTGTCTTCACATGCGGGGAGTTTATTTGCCGTAGGTAGCTCCCACTCCTTTGAGGAGGGAAAGGATCCCGCCCGCATCCTCAGAGTCCACTGCCACAAACCCTGACAAAGTTATGGCTAATTTCTTAAGGTGGAAACAAATTGAGGTAATACTGGTGACTAAATAAATAAATAAAAATACACGTTTCCTAGACAAAATGTTTTCCATTTAGCCCCTACCCCATCCCCAATCCATATAGCACCTTGTGAAAATTAGCAAAAGTGTCCGTTTTGGGACCAGGCAGCAAATGGGGAAAGGACAGGCAAGTGGGAGGACACAAATAGTCATAGGGCTCCTGGCTTGGTGAGCAGAGCGTGGCCTAGCTTTCAGCACTAGTTTGCCCCCTCAGATGGTGCCCTTGTGCAGTGAGCAACAGCTACAACCATACCAGGTGACTGATCTTCCTTTCCTCCTTTCTTCCTTTTCATCAATTGCTTATTGAATACTTCCTCTGTGTTTCCTGTTCCCTGACCCTCCCCTCCACACCTCCCCACTGTGTAGGTAAGGAAAACCTAAGGATAAATAGGACATAAAGAGGCTTATGGTACAATGGGGGAGGTGGACATGTAAACAGATAAACCATTAGGATTTCTGATATCTAAGACTGCACAATTTATACATGTCTAAAATTAGGGAACCTGGCTGATTCATACGATTCATACCAGGAATAAGAGCCTGGGAACTTACCTCCTTAAAGACCAGTGCCCAGTGGGGGATGCTTAGAAGTGTCACTGTACAACATTTGCTGTCCAGAATCCTGACTTTTCGGAAAGAGACATGGACAATGTTAACAGGGAAGAGGCCTTTGCTCTTCAAGCACCTTGATGGGTTTGCAATGGCACATTTGAGAGGAGGCTGTATTTGTCTGCTTTATTTAAAGGGGGAAGTTTGAAGTAGAGGTGGTGGGGGCACTGGAGTAGGAAAGGAGTAAGAATGGCAGGATCCTGCATGGACAAAAGGCTGGAGAAAAATCTCCATGGAGGATGAATTTGTAAGTTATATCTGCTATGAGCAGTGCTATTAAAATATTTACTCCGTAACTCTCCCCACCCCCCAGATCCACTCATAATCTCGAACTGCCTGGGGTAAAAGGAGGAGATCAAGGAAGAATCTGGATCCTTTAAAAATGTCATGAGTCAAAACCGTAGGAGCTAGAGGCAAAGAAAACCATGAGAATGTAAATCCATGACTATTCACACAACTACTGGGGAAGTCTTTGGATATTTTTCAGGCCACGGAATTAAGGATTCAAGGGAATTTCAGGCAGCTCCCAAGGAATAGGGAGGCCCCAGATGCTAACTACATTGGAGCAATAATATCCATGAAATTGTTGGTCATATTTTCAACTCAGGGTCCTGGTCCTGTTCAAATGCTTACAACAGCAAGGGAGATAAAGGAGTAAAGCAGGCTGGATGTGAGACAGCAGGGAGTGGTAGGCGCTGCAGCAAGCTGTAGGGTGCAAGTCCTATCGGAAGGAGACAATTGCCTCCCAGCTCCAGCGGAGTGTTGCCTTGCAAGAATGCAAGCCCAATGTTGCCAGATAGTCCACATTTTAAGAGAAGCCAGAAATGCAAATGTTTCAGAAAAACCTCGTTTTTGAAAAATGTTAACTAATTCAGAAAATATTTTCAAACTTCAAGGGTCAAACAAAAGATGTCTCATGATGTATGTGGTTTCTAATTTAGAAGACAGAACAAATACAGGGATAAGATTCATTTTCAAAACAAGTAAAGAAATGAATGGCATTTAAGTGAGATATGATAGGAAAAGCTCTGATTCATGCATCTTAAATCCAGGGCTTTAGGCTCTGCTTGACTACTATTTGTCTGTATGTTTACAATGAAATAATTTATAATGTCATGGCCTTCATCTCTTTATCCACAAAATGAAGGCATTAAATCTGACACTTTTTTAGAGTTGGAGATGTGATGATTGAGGGGGCAGAAAGAAAGTGTAAGCAGTGGAAAATTGAGCCCTGGGTGTGTTTCAAAATGTATTGAATTCATTGACATTTATTATGTGTCTGCAAGGTACATTGCATTGATCATGGAATTCTTGCTTACTGTGAAAAAGTAAGCATAAACTCAAAAAGCACCTTAATTATTTTGCCTACCTGAGAACAATGCTTTCAAAGAAGTGGGAGAAGAGCCTCCCCCAACTGGAAGCTGTGTTACTGACACTATCAGCAGGTGAGTTACAGAGTCTGTCAGCAACGATAAGAGCACTGGCATATTTCCTATTCAGACTGACGCTGCTCTGAGACAGGAACCTAACTGATGTTTGTTCAATAATACCAAGATATGTCACAGAATCTGTGGGGGTGTCCGGTATCTTTTGTCAGCTTAGAGTCAAACCCTGGAGAAAATATGTTGCAGACTGTTGCAGATGTTCTGAGATTAAATGATGTTTTCCTGAAAATGCAGGAGGCATGGTCTACCGGTTTGCCTATTGGCAAACCGCCTCTTGCTGCCATCAAGACCCCACCCACTCCCCCAGGCCATTCTGAAAAAGCAGAGCTGCCTCTAGGCCTTTCAGCTTTACCCTGAACCTCAAGACACTCCCACACTCTTCAGGGATTTGGGGATGGGTGGGTGGGTCTTATGATCGCAAAAGGATGGGATAGGGGAGAAGTGGGGGTGGGTGGGAGGATGAGAGGTAGATGCAAAAAAATGGGTGGGGAAGAGAGGACCTAAACACAGTGCTGAGACTGAGTAATTTTAGGAGGCAGTACTGTTTGTGGAACATTTCATTCTTTATAGCTACTGTCACATTCTAGTCATTAGACTGCATTTACTTGTGGGTTGTAGAAATTACTTCCCATGGGAAACTAAAGCAATTCCTTCTTCAAAGGATGCTTTGTTTTCTAAGAGAAGACAGTAAAGCCTATGACAGTGCAGCCAACTATGTAACCTACATTCCCTGCTAAGTCACTCTTGGTTGAAGTTCACTGTTTAGCATGACCACATAAAGAAGTAACCAAGAAATGATGATGATGACAATGATAATGATAATAATAGCTAGCATGTACTGAGCATCTTCTATATGCCAAGCCCTGAACTGAACCTTTATATATGTGTTTTAATCCCTATAGAAACCCTGACTATTATCATTAGCCCCATTTTACAGATGAGAAAACTGAGGCTTAAAGAAGCTATATGTGCTCACGATAACACAGCTAGGACTTAAACCTGATCTGTTCTGCTCTGAAGTCCATTCTTACAGGCACTGACCTCTGAATGTACCACATTTGGCTGAGAAGTCCTTTGTCATTTCTGACATAGAATCTCTCCTAGCAAAAACTTCAGGAATAAGGAGTGAATGAAACAGATAGGAGTGCACAAAACAGAGAGTGGTATATCTGAAACTGGAGAAGTCCATGTGAATTTCAGTTTTAATCAATTACATCCATTAGGTGACAGCTGCTTCCCTTCTGCCCTCCAGGTGCCTGCACCTAGAGCTTAAAACATCTGCAAATTAAAGTGAGACTGTGCTGCTGTCCGAGGAAATGAGAGCAGCAGCTTCTGCTCTCTGCGGCCTCTGCCAGCCCAAATCCCATTCTTGCCTTGTTAGCATTTATATAAGACCTCTGGCTGCAGCACCAATCTACTGTACCTCCCTGCCCTGCGTATTCTCATTTTGATTAGTTACAGTGGAGCTGTAATAACTGGCTTCATTTCTTCCCTTCACACCTGATAGAATACCAGGAGCTCCCTGGGCCCTTCATCTGGTATAGCATCAAGCCAGGATCAATCCCACCTGAGCGATGATTACTAATTAAATGCTTCCATCCTTCTATTACATGTTCCAGTTTTCAAAGAGCTTTCAAACACATTTTCTTGTTTGCAGTGACATAATGAGTCAATGGGGGCCCGGTGAAAAGCTCCGTGTGTCCCCGCCCCATCACACAAAGAATTCCTCTTTTTTCTCTTGAGAGCAGGACTCTAGAAGGGTTTGGGTTTTGGCTGTGATGCTAGAAGGAGGAGGAAGGGAACCCCCACCACGCAGCTCTTATAGTATTAAGGAGAGAGTTTATTGAAGAATAGAGGCAAGAGCCTTGGAGCCTCTAGAAACGCACTTTCCTAACCTTGGGCACCTCCACTCAGGTGTCCTCTGCCTTCAAGGTAGTTGGAGATTTAAACTGATACCTTGGAGTAGCCGGCCACCTACCCTCATGGAGGGCACAGATCAGCACCCTTCTTTCTCTTCCCACACTGAATCTCCATCAGTTTGCCAGTAGCTCGGAGGGATGCTTTTGCCCTTGGTCAACAGACTCTCCCTGGGCTTAGCACATGGGGCCCTCCCAGCCCTTGGATCCCAACTCAGTTCCTATGTTGGACGCTTTTCCATCCTAAAAGAAGAGAAATCTTTTCTTATTTAAACCACACAGTAGAGTGTGCCGCATCGTTTAGCCAAGCACATTAATGAACCTTTGGAGATGTCAAGAGAAGCCAGAGTTGAGTTTGAGAATAGGGGTTGGAGCAGCCGAAGTGTGCTGCAAAATGATTCTCTGAAAAATGTTTCTACGCTGGTGAGAGCTGAGAAGAGGGAGGAGGCATGAGGCATGACTTATAGTAGGAGGCAGATGCCTGCGCTGACAGAAATGGGCAAGGTGGTTCAGAAATGAAAGTCCAATATTTAACTTTTTGTTGTTTACAGTGTGGCAATGGGAAGCCCTTCTGTTTCCCAGTCAGTGAAATCTGACTTATTAACATATGTGCACTGAGTCGTTTTGTGCGAAAATGAAGGGAAAAGAGAAGAGATTCACAACCAGAAGCAGAGGAGGAGGACAGCCCCAGGAGTGGGATGTAAGGAGGATAGAGTATGAGTGGAGCCAGGGTTTCCATGAGAATGGAACCCCAAAGGAATTGCAGAAGGCTTCTGGGCATGGGATTGAGGAGAGTGGATGTGAGAGAGTGGGCTAATGATGACACCTGGGGGATACTTGTTATAGTCTTGTGAGGTAGGCAGAGCAAGTGTTGGTAAAATCCCATTGTATAGATGAGAAAACCGAGTCTCAGATACGTTACAATAGTTGCCCAATGTCACGTAGGGCCTGGTAAATAGGGAAGCCCAGAATAGAATGCAAAACTACGTTCCCTTCCTAGCCGAAGAGTTCCTAGCCGTATTGGCCAGCTAAAACGCATCCAATAAAAGATAACTGAAGGTAAATGAGCACCCAGAGGCAAGCAGAGCTGCCTCTAGGCCTTTCAGCTTTACCTTTTATATACTTTGGTGTAACTCATTACATCATCAGCCTTCTCATCACTGGGTCACTCTGCTATAAACTTCCCTATTAGCAAGCAGGAGGGAAGAAAAGGTGATTTTGTTGCAAGGAACATTCCCAGAGCAGAAAAACTAGGTAGGACATCACAGCAGCGCAATCTGATGGGTGAGCAAAGGGTGGGAAAGTGGATGATCTGACTCAACCAGGCCCAAGCTATGCCTGACAAGATCACGGGTCCTTACAGGTCCTGTCCTGCCTGAGTGTTTTTTCCTCTGCAGAAATCCTGCTAGGATTTTTCTACTTTGGGACCATACTTCATCTGACAACCTGCCTGGCAATGTAACTTTCATTTCTACCTTGTGACCTTCTCCTCCATTGACTACTTCCTCCATTCTGTGGATCCGTGATTAGGGATGTTTGCTTATTCTTTCCCCACCAATACTCATGTCCTGGTCTGGGGTTCCTGTGGGCCCTTGCTTACTGGGTAATTGGTGGTTGATTCATGGATGTTTTCACCCTGAAACTTGTGATTCTCACATGACTCTGAACAAGAGCCAAGCTGAACTTGGGCCATGTATCATTTGCAGGTGGCCTTTTTGGCTCATTTCTTGCAGCTGCATGCTCTAGTAATTGAGCATGGGACAAACCTGATGGCTTCTGTCCTTGGAGCTGCCCTGATGACTGCTGTCCCCAAGGCAATCACCTAATGACTTCATTCCCTGAGGCTGTCCCTGATTACTTCTGTCTCTGGGGTTGCTCCCAGAACTCTGCCTGATGCTGAGGAGTAAGCAGTCAGGCCATGAAATGACAGAATGGAAAAGCAGAAACTCTGAGCTGGAAGAGGAGTTTGTGGTAGGGTACTCGTACATCTCTGTCTAATATGGCATCACTTAAGTCTGTTATCCCAGTATAATTATTACGAACATATATTTAATCTCAAAACATCCCAGTGTGGATAATAAATTATATATGATCACCCTACTTTAGGGATTGTCTAGGCTAGTTTTTTTTTTTTTCAAGTTTTTGTTTAGCCTTGAAGACCACTTCTTGAAAGAGATACTTACTCCTGATCTCTAATGTGTAAAACAAAAAAAGGGAGAGTTGTCCAGGCTGAAGGGGGCAGAGAAGGCTGAACCTCCTCTCTACCCTACCCTGACTTGCTGTGGCAGCCCTCCCTGCCAGCCAATGGAGGTCTTGGAGCTCAATGCATCCCTGGTGATACCGGCTACTTTAATCTTACACATGAGGGAACTGAGGTCCGCGGAGAGGTTAAGGGACTATGTATGGCCACATTACTAGTTAGTGGAAGAGCCCAAGCTAGAACTCAGATATGCAGACTCCACTGTGATCTTGCCACCATGCCAAGTCTCCTTCCAGCTTGCCTAATGGTCTTAAAACTAAGTGGTGAAATGTCCACTATTGTGCTAGTGCGCACTCTCTCTCTTTTGCTCTCTGTGCGTGTGTGTGTGTGTGTGTGTGCATATAATTTTTAAATGATGTATTCTTTATAAAATTTACGTAAAATTTTCATACTGGAAAAAATAGTCATGATTTTAAAATTACCCAGTTCACCCTTGAGAAGTCAAAGTCCATAAAGCAACAATAGGGGAATAGCGTTGTGTTGAGATAACTTGATGTGAATTGTACACATATGATTAAAGTAAACAGTGCTTAGGGACAAACACCTTTTCTAGAGCCTATATCCTTGAAAATATTTGGATGAACTTCATTAATCCTGTCTAGCAGCTCTCAAAAGTCAAACAGGAAGCAAACCCCAGGCTGTAGTATAAAATAAACACTGTCCCCCCAGGACCTCCCGAGTGGACAGAGTCCTCCCTTTGTCTTAGCTCTTCTTCCGAAACAACAGTTGGCAAATCTAAACTGAAACCGAGTTCTATCTTGAAAGCACACAGCTTCTCCAAGCCCCTGGTTGTTTAAATAGTTGTCCACCTTTCCTTCTGCCTTCTGCTTCCACCTGCCCTCAGCTGGGACTCAGCCAGGCAGTGTCAACTTGAACCCTGGACAGGAAAAGGAGATACCAAATGCAAATCAGACAGCAATGCAACCATTTTTTATGGCCCAGGAAAGGCCAACAGGAGGCAAGGTCACATAGAAGGCAGCCTGCTGGTGGCAGCTTCCTGCTGAGGGCAGGGTTTTGCTATTTTATTTTAACCTTGTTTCAGTTTGATCCAAGCACTGCGTCTCAGGGAAACAAGCACCTGTAACTGTGGCCCACACAAACCAATTTTCCCCAATCAGAAAGCAATCATTTCCGTCTCCTGGTGTTGAAAAAAAACCGCCAGATACAGGCAGGGCAGGGTATGGGCTTGCCCTTGTCGTTCTTACCTGCTGACTCAGAGGATTTGCATAGCTGGGATTCTGAGGAAACACCCAAGTCCATCAGTGCAAGAGTTTGGGGTATTTATGCAAGGCATACGTCCCCTGTTCTGAGGCAGAGACTCAAGGGTTTGATAGAAACAATAGAGTAGAAATGAAATCTAACATTTGTGAAGCCCTTTCTCTGGGTTCAGTTATCCAATTCAAGCCTCACAAAAACCTCATCAGGTGGAAACTATGATTATCCCCATTTCAGAGATGAGCAAACAGGGCTTGATAAAGATTAAATGACTTCAGCCACTCAGCAAGGCAGTGGTGGAGTGAGGGAAGTTCAGACTCAGAGCCTGCCCCTGAAAACAACCAAACCCAGTCATACCGAAAAACATCCAGGCTAGTCTTCCCAAACTTCAAGGCGCATTCAGATCACCTGGGGCTTTCATCAAAATGCATGTTCTCATTCAGGAGCTCCAGGGCTGTGCCAGAAACCCTGCAATTCTAAGCAGCTCCCAAATAATGTCAATGCTGCTGCTGGTCCGTGAAGGATCTAGGGAAGCAATCAGCAACCTTTTTTTCTGGAAAGGGTGAGATAGTAAATATTTTAAGCTTTGAGGGCCACATCCAGCCTCTGTTGCATGTTTTCTCCCTTTCTTCCTTCTCTTCCCTTCTTTTCCTCTCATTCTCCATCATTTGGAATGTAAAACCACCCTTAGCTGTTGGCTCGTGGGTGCATTTGGCCAGAGCAGTGATTTGCTCTTTCTTGCCCTGGGACAGTGTAGATAGAGAAGTTGCCATACCAATGGGCTCAGGTAGGTACCCTTTCCCAACAGCAGCTATGAGATTCAGTCCTACTGTTTTCAATTAGGTATGCTTTTCTCAGGACAGTAAGCTGCCAGATAGGCTGTCTCCCCAGTGACCAGTCTGAGTTACAGGTAAGAGGGGGGCTGACTTACCCCAGAAAGTATGCATTGGGGTAGTGAGGGGTCTGGATTCCAAGGTGTGCAAGAAAGCACTGGAGGAGGATTGGGACAGCCGAGGGAAGGGGGAGCCTGCTATGCACACAGTGAACACTTTACTTATTGGGGCGGTAGGTTGTTGAGGGGCTCCTGTGACAGGTGGGAGGTCAAACTCAAAAACCTGTTCAACTCCAAGAGTTCAAGATCCTGTGATCCTTGCGTGCAAGGCTAATCTAATGTTGTCCTGAGATAACGTGCACATGCGTGATCTGATTCTCCTCAAGCTGATCAGCAACCGCATCTCAGCAGCTGCCTCTTTATCTCTTGCCCTGCCTAGGAAGGAGAGGCTGAAATTCACTCCAGGATGTCACTGCTCTGGGGGAAAAGGAAAATAACTCCCACCACCTGGCTCAGAAGTAGGAAGTGAGGGCCTTCCACTAAAGGCAAGGGTCTTATCTAACTACTGGGTAACCTTGTTGTTTTTCCATCTTCTCATAACTTGAGAATGAAGTGAAGTCATCTTACTTTCAGGAATCCGTCTAAAGAAATAAGTATGGATATGAATAAAATTGTTTGTCCTCTTTCAGGCGCAAAGAGTCTACTCTGCCTACTCTGTCACTCAAGGCTTGGTTGAGAACTGGCTAAATAAGTGAGATCACTTCTATACAAATAGAATACCATGCACAGATTATAAAATGATTCTATGTATGAAACCATGTGTATACATGTATATAATTAGCAAACACCCAAACAGTGGCTCTTTATGGGCAATAGGATTATGATCATAACTGTGGAATAAAGAAGAGACCCAGAGAACAAGAGTGAGTGCCCAGTGGGAAGTGTTCTAAACTGCCAAGTTCTACGATGTACCACCCTCAGTGGTAAGGTAAGTTGGCAGCAGGGAACTATAGATCAGAGCTTCTCAAACTTAAAGGTGCATATTCATCCTGGGGATCTGCTTAAATTGTAGGCTTAGATGTAGGGGGTGCAGGAGGCCCTGAGATTTTGCATTTCTAACAAGCTCCCTGGGGTGGCCAATGCTGCTATGCTGCTGGCCCAGGACCTTATTTCATGAAGCAAGGCTCTGTCTACCTCGCAGGAGAAGGCGCTAAGAAGAGGAGTCACCAGTCTTGATATGTTACTCAGACAAGGTGGTGAGTTTAGTTTACGTGTGTGTGTATGTTGTCCTGAGATTGTTGTTTTTGGAGGGGGACAGAGGAGTCACTGGTCTTGATATGTTACTCAGACGAGGTGGTGAGTTTAGTTTACATGTGTGTGTCTGTTGTCCTGAGATTGTTTGTTTTGGAGGGGGACAGAACATGGAGTATGTATAGAAATGAAATCACCTTTATCAATAATAAATATGGCCTAGTAGAGATTCTCCTGCCTTTTTCTTTTTCTCCTCCCTGTAGTTCAATTTAGTTGCCCAATTTCCTCTCAGAAGTAGGTCCTGAGGTTGAAATAGGAAGGAGGATAAGGGCTGTCTGGCCCCAGGCACACAGCTGGCCCCATGGACAGGGATCACCTGGGTAAGGTGAAGAGCACCTGTGAGCCCCCTCAGGGACACACCCTCAGATGTCAAGTTTGACCCATACCAGCTTTTATCAGCCCTGAATCCTCTGTCCTGCTGCCACTTTCCAGCCCTGACAGCCTGTTGGGCAAGCAGGATTCTCTCTCCCTTACCAAACTGCTTGGAATAGCAGGCACAAGCAGATTCTTCTCAACGGCCCAGTGATTTTTCATCGGCATGATGGACAAAGGGGACCCACGCAATAAGAATTTACAACAGATTGTCTGCTCACAGTGTAGACTCTAAAATATTTCCATGTGTTCTTCCTTGTGGGAATTTAGAGCCTGATCATGTGCACAAATAAAACCCCGGTATTGTTAGTATTTAGCCAACATTTATTTCACATTTTATATGTGTCAGGTACCCGGCTAGGTCCTTTCACGTTTGTCATGTGACTTTAGCCCTAAAACAACTCTAGAGGCAAGATATTCCAATGAAAATATCAAGGTTCAGGTTCAGAGAGGTTAAGTAACTTGTGAAAGGTAGCACAGCTTATAAACAATAAGCCCCCAATGAAAGAAAGGAAGAAAAGGAGGTGACAAGTAGATTGCAGGGATATGTTGGCAAGTTTGTTCTGAGTGGAGTTCTTGGTGGAGAGTGAGGAAAATGCCCTGAGAGGTAATGTGGTCCTGCACACCTACCTAGAATAGACCTCAAATATTGCTTCCTAGGCTATGGAAGAAGAGTCATAGCCACTTCTTTCTTGCTAATAGAACTCCAGTTTTGTCCAAGTGGCAACGTGTCTAGCCCCAGGCAAAGAGCCATAGTTGATCTAAGCCGATCACGGTCATCTCCTTCCCCTTTGCCAGTGATTGATTTACTTGTGGGCATCTGATCTGGCGTGAGATGAAAAAAAAGATCCATGGGTGCTTCTGGGAAAGCCCTTCTCCCTGATAAGAAAGAGGTCCATAAAGAGAGGGTCCTTTCCCATAACCAACCCTCCTTTCTTCCTGCTTAGGCTGATATATAATAATATGAAACTGTGATACTTTATACTTAGACAACCATCTTGTGACCATGAGGAGAAATGTAGCTTTACACTGAAGATGGCAGAACTAAACACAGAAAGCCAGGATCCTTGTTGAATTTGTTAAAAAACCAAATGAAGTTGGGCACAGTGGCTCATGCCTGTAATCCCAGTACTTTGGGAGGCTGAAGCAGGTGGATTGCTTGTGCCCAGGAGTTTGAGACTGGCCTAGGCAGCATGGTGAAGCCCCATCTCTACCAAAAAAAAAAAAAAATTAGCTGGATGTGGTGGTATGTACCTGTGGTCCCAGCTACTTGGGAGGCTGAAGTGGGAGGATCACTTGAGCCCAGGAGGCCAAGATTGCAGTAAGCCATGACCATACCACTGCACTCCAGACAGTGGCATGCAGGTGGCAAAGGGAGAACCGGTCTCAAAAAAACAAACCAAAAAAATCATCTGGGACCATGGGACATCTGCCTCTAGACTTCTCCAGATGTGGGATAATGTAGTATCTTGATAATGTGGTCTACTGTACATCAACTATTCTGTTGCCTGCAGGCAAAAGCACTGCACACATACAAGAGGCTCCCCTTGGTGAGAGACTAAGCATTCCCACACAAATGTCTCTGTCCCAAACCGATGACTTGTCTAGAATTGCTTTCCATCTGGTCTTCTCAAGATCTTCTCCTTACGGCTCCCTTTGTCCACAATTAGCTCAGTCTAGCATGGCTACAAATCAGGGAAGAGTCTTCATTATTCTACAAGAGACAGTTTGTTTATTCTTCTACATTACCTTCATCTTTGCAAAACTCAGCTCACCTCCTCATGGTAGCCTGCCTCCTTCATTAGGACTTAGCTGTGGTAGGCAAAATAACAGGACCCCTGAAGATGTCCATATCCTGATCCCTGGAACCTATGAAGATGTTACCTTATGTGGTAAAAGAGACTGTGCAGATGTAATTGAGGTTAATGACTCTGAGATGGGGAGATTATGTTGGGTTTTCTGGGTGGGCGCACTCAAATCACATGAGTTCTTAAAAGTGGAGAACCCTTCTGTACTGTGATCAGAGAGAGATGTGGCTATAGAAAGAGATCAGAGAGATGTGACTTTGCTGGCTTTGAAGGTGGAATATGGGCAGCCTCTGGAAGTGGAAAAAGGCAGAGAAAACAGATTATCCCCTAAAGCCTCCAGAAAGAAACACAACCACGCCAACATCTTGGTTTTAGCCCAGAGAGACCTGTGTTGGATTTCTGACATACAGAAATCTGATTTCCGATAACTATAAAATATTTGCCGTGTTTAAGGCACTAGGTTTGTGGTAACTTGCTGTAAGACGGCAATAGGGAACTAACATATTGGCCATAAAGTGCCTGGCACTACATTTTCCACTATGGTATGTAGTATACTAGGTGAGGATATGGGTGGATCCAGAAAGATATGTGTGCAAATACTGGCTCTGTTTCCATGTGACCTTGGGCAAACCACTTCAGTTCTCTGGGTCTCAGTTATATCATCCCGAAAGCAGAGATGAATAAGAACGTTTCTCTCTTACAGGTTTGTTGTGATATTTGAATGAGGCTGTTCAAGTAACACACTTAGCATGTGGCTGGCAAATAACTGTCACTAGATAAATGGTAGCTGTTATAATGTTTATTGGAAGAGAGGGATTGAGGGCCTTGTACATTCCTCTGTGATGAGGAATACATTTAAGGCAGGCATGCTTCACATTCAGTTTGGAGTTGAGAGACCATGTGATGTAATGGGAAATATTGTAGACTGCAAAGTAAGACTCCCTGGGTTTGAATCCAGAGAGCTGTGTGACCTTGCCACATGCATCAGCATTTTAGGGTATCTTTCGCCAGAAGCAGACCCGAAATAACCATTTGAGGGCAGGTAGATCTTTCTGAGGTGATTTCAGGAAATATGCATAGGGAATGGAAAAGTCAGATGGAAAGGGAAGTGGCCAAGAAGCGTATGTTTCTAAGCAAGTTAACACTGTGGAAGCTGGAGTGTAAGCCCTCCAGGGAAACTGGGGACACATGTAGAATCATGCCTCTGAATTATCACACTCAAGGGGTGAGGGAGCTGGGGCCATTGTATGCCAACTCCCATCTGTCATTGGTTGAGGGTCACTTCCAGGGGACAGTAATTCCCCAGCAGGTCCTGCCTGCCACACAAGGGCAGAGAAAGCTCTCAGGCAAAGCTATGGTGGCAGCGGGAAGTTGGGCCGGCGTGTGCTGAAGTGGTGAGGGCTGAAGGGATACGGAGAGGAGCCCTCAGTATTGCTATTTTAAAGATGAGAAAATTTAGTTTTACATGGTCCCATATTTTCTCAAAATGGGATAATGATAGTATCTGCTTCGTAGAATTATCGGGAGAGTTGTGTAAGTGAACAACGCCAAGGGCTTCCATCAGAGCTTGTCATAGGGCAAGTAAGCACCATTTAAGTGCTAGTTGTCATCATCTGAAGATTTTTGCTGTTCTGTGATGTAAATTTTGTTCCCACCACCCCCCTCCACAATGTTTAGTTAAGCTGCTCAAACTCGCAAATACATTGGGGTGATGGGGGCTTGTGGAGCTAAAGGTAGGGGCTAACATTAACCACTGGTCCAACCACACAAATTCTCAATGATGGGCTTGCACAACATGTGGAGGCCTGCGGACTTCTGGGGGCATGGATTTGGGAATTGGAACCCTGCTCTTACCTCTCTCTCAAAGGACATGAGGCCACAGATGCTGTCTGGGTTGTACACTAAATGGCAAGCCTCTGAAGGTAGAAACGGTGTGCTTCTGGCTGGATTGACTCGGCTTCTTCCCTGGCACATTGTAGACACTCGGTGATTGGCTATTGAGTAGATAAGCATGAAAACAGCTTAGAAAGCCAGAAAAGGAATGTTTCTGCCTAAAATCACAGGTGATTGATATCATCCTTATGTGCAGCCCTCACCTCACAACCTCCCGTTTCCCTGGCCACTTGGCCACCAGGACGCAGGAAGTAACCTGCACCTGACCCCCTGATGTTGGCAATGGGACGAGCTTTCCACTCTCAGCAGCATCTTGTAGAATACAAAGGACTCGCTGTAGTATTTATACCAACACACACTTTTTAAATAGGCCCTCACTTCTTCCTGAAAGGAATTCAAAGACTCTGTTGGAACTGAAAACATTCGTATTTATGTATCACCAGTTATTGAGGGAACACAAAGTGCTCAGCAAATATGATCTCATTAGTGCTCACGACAGCCCTGAGGGAAGAAGTTGGCAAGAATTCCCACCCTCCTTGGAGAGGTGAGAGTATGGAGGCCCAGAAGGCCAGGGAACACACGCCAGAGCCACTCAGCAGGTGCTCCAGGGAGCTGGGGCAATGGCAAGGAAATGGGAGGCTCAAGAGAAGTGTCACAATGCTGTGGCCTCCACAATCACTGCAGTGTCCAGAGGACAAGCAGAAACCTGGAAATATCCCCCATGTCTCTCATGATGCGATCTGATAGATGCCTGATGGTACTAACAATGAAATGCCATTCAGGTGTCCAAACAGATCCATGTTCTGTGGAGAAAGACATTCTAAGGCATTTAGATAAAAAATGCAAGTTTGCAAGAGTATATATAATATAGTCACTCATTACTATTAAGTAAATGTATAATATGAAGGGGAAAATCTAAAAGAATGTATACCAAATTATATATGAAATATATATGTCTTTGTGTTTAAGTATTTTCAAAGAAAAGGCCTAGAAGAATGGGTACCAAATTATACTGAAATATACATTTATTTATTTTTATTTTCAAGGAAAGTTCTAGAAGAATGTGTAACAATGATTATCTCAATAGTTGGATTAAATATACTTTTCTTAGTCACACATTTGTTAATTTCCAATGTACATTTTTTTGGTAATTGGATAAAAACTTTCTAAAAACCAGAAAAAAGGAAATTCATTGTCACCTAGAAAGTATTAAAAATAGAAAATAAAACTATTAAAATATGCTCAGAGTGTTTTTCTTTCATGAAAAGAGAACACTAGGAGTGTTTTCCTTGATGTGAAGAATTTGGAAAAATTCCACCAGACTTTCTGTTTTGTTCCTACTACAGAGTAAAATTTGGATCAGATATTCTATTTTGTAAACGTATGGTCCTGTGTCTGCAAAACCCAAATGTAGAATGAAATCTTTCTGCTTTTTTCCTGGATGTTTTTAAACATGAGCTAGACCTGACTATTTAGCATTTTTACCTGAAAAACTTTAGTAGAAGGAAAACCAACCCCACCCTGACAAGGGATTTAAAATGTCAACTACTCAACATTTTCATGAGTTACTGAGCAATAGATGTAAATTTTGTTATATATTAAATTTCAAAAACTCAGACCACTGTGCTTTACAATGTGAATGTACTTTATACTATTGAACTGCACACATAAAAATGGTTAAGATGGTAAATTTTATGTTGTGTGTTTTTTACCACAATAAAAATTGCCAAAAACCAAAAAACCAAAGCAACCCTAACCTTAGATCCTTTAAATCTAAGTTAGAGTACAGTGTAGGAAAAGAAAGGGTGGGATCCAGAAGAGCTGGATTCAGGTTTCAAGTGTGGTTCTTACAGCATCGGGCCTTGGACAGGTTGCATTCACTTTTCTGTTCCTCTCACCTTTCTGAGTAGCTATCACTTGCCAGGCATAGCAGAAGGCACTGAGATACAGTGGCCCATGAAATGGGTGTGTCCCTGCCCTGGTGGAGTGACCTCCCTTCTCTTAACCACAAGTGCCCCCCAGAAAATAGGAAATAAGGCTGGGCTCAGTGGCTCGTGTTTATAATCTCAGCACTTTGGGAAGCTAGAAGAAAGAGGATTACTTGAGGCCAGGAGTTCAAGGCCAGCCTGGCCAACATAGTGAGCCCCTGTCTCTGTTTTATAAAAAATAAAATAAATTTTTTTCCAAAAATTAAAAGAATTTTTAAAAAAAGAAAATGGAAACTAATAATACTTATGCTGCCCATGCTTCATGAGAGGGAAAGAATTTGCTACCAAGGCTACAGCTTGACTGTAGGTATCAAAAAAAAATAAAAAATCTCAGCTTCATCCCCTAGGAGACAGACAAATGGATCAAAATCTGAATTCAGACCCACTTTCCGGTCAGGAGCAGGGTCTGTCAGCAGCATTCTGTACCTTCAGCTTCTCAAGCCCTCTTATCAATGGGGCTGGACAAATGAAGGGCACATTTGTGACCTGTGGTGAATTCACAGAGGCGGGACATTGGATAGTTACCATAGGAATGCAGCAGGTGTGAGGGAGCTGCCCAGTGGCAGGCACAGTGGTGAATGTTTATTGTCTGCCCTTTGAGGCAGTAGTGATAACATTGATGATGGTGATGTTGGCTGTGCCAGGCACTGTTCTCAGTGCTTTGCATTTACTTACTTAATGCTCATGATGACCCTGTGATAGAACTACTTTTATTATTCTGTTATTACAAATGAGGAGACTGAGGGGCAGAGAGAATTCGCTAGCTAGAAAGTGGTAGAGTTGAGGTTCAAACACAGGCAATTCAAATGTAGACCCTGGCTGGGCATGGTGGCTCCCACCTGTAATTCTAGCACTTTGGGAGGCTGAGGCAGGCAGATCGCTTGAGCCCAGGCAAAAACCCTGTCTCTACAAAAAATACAAAAACTAGCCAAGCCTGGTGGTGCACACCTGTGGTCCCAGCTACTCAGGAGGCTGAGGTGGGAGGATCACCTGAGCCTGGAGAGGTCCAGGCTGCAGTGAGCCATGACTGCACCACTGTACTCCAGCCTGGGTGACAGAGTGAGACCCTGTCCCTATTATTCTTCACATTTTATGGATAAGGAAACAGAAACTCAGAGAGGGACTTGCCTAGGGTTCCATGTAGAGAGCTAGGTTTGGCTTTTTTGGGACTCCAAAGCCTGTAAAACATGACACTCCTCTGTAATGCCCCAGGCAGTGAAAATCTCCAGGACAATGAGGTACACCCTCAGGCTGGTAGCTGATGGGCAGAGCCACTGTCACCAGCCCCATTCTGCGTCCTGGCTCCCCAGGCTAAAAACAGGACCTGGGGAGGGGTAATGCTTGCTTGGCTTTCTGCCCATGGCAGATGGGACCGCTTCACCACCATCTGTGAGTGGCCTCATTCCTAGTCCCTGAGCCTTAATACTTCTCTGGATATTCATTCATTCATTCAACAAATATTTATTGAACTCTTTGCCAGGCCCTGTTCTAGGTGCTGGGGATTAAATAGTGAGCCAAATAGTCAACAATGATTTTGTGCTTGGGTTCCAGGGTTTAAGTTCTTGCCTTCTTCCTTCTTATCCCATCCTTCTCTGCACCTCATTTCTTTCTAGAAATAGAGTCCCTTTTTGACCTTTAAGTATTGACATGGTGCATCTGCAGGGCTCTGCTAGCCTAAATGGTGTGTATGTGCAAATGAAAGTGCCCCCTCAGAGTGCACGCAGCCTCACAGGCTCCCAGCTTGGAGAGTAGATAGTGGGCTGGATTTCAGCCCCCATGCACCCTCCAACCTAGGTGTCTTTGGATAGGACAGAGTCTATGTTATGGCATGTAGCAGGCCCCTCTCTGAGCCCTTCCAGAGATTAGAGATGGGCTCTTGACACCCAAGCCCAGTGTCTTCAAATCCCACCTGTTTCCATGTCCCACCTGCTCAGCCAGGTCCCCCATTCACTTCAATCCCCATAAGCTGGGCCCTGCAGGCCTCCAGCTCTTTATCCATTGCTCGCTGCTAGGCTGGTCAGACATACCTTGTCCACCTCTCTGGACCCCTTTCCTCTTCTCCTCCTCTTGTCTGCCAGCTGCTGGGACATCTCTCTCCCACTTTGTAGCTCTGCCCCACCCCCAGGCCAGGGTTCAGCCATCCCTGCATGTGCTTTTCATGTTCACATCCAGGAGCCATTGTGACAATTGGGCCATTTTTAGGGTGCCCCAAACCCTCACCTTGGTTCACAGAAAGGCATGGAAGTTCTGCTCAAGAGCTGGAGGGTATAAAACACACAACTATCAGATGTCCTCCTTCCTGATTCCATTCTGACATGAGATGGAGATGCCATGTCATGACTAGGAGGTTATTTAGAAGTAGCACTCAAAATATAGAACAGATATTATATAATTTTTCACAGAGAAAGTTGTGGTTTCAAAAAATCAAATACTTCCTATTTAATTCACGATTGGATAATTCACCTGCTCAACCCCTACATGTCCTCAGACCACATCTTCCAAGAAGCTTTCTCAGATTGCCTCCCGTCTACCTTCCCTGCCTGACAGCCAGAGAAGGATTAGGTATCCTCCTCTGCGATCCTCCAAGAGCACCCAGACTTGTCCACCATGACACTTGTCACATTGAATTGTAATTGCCTGTTTGCTTCTATACTGCCCCAAGTAGACTGTAAGTTCTGTGAGAATCTGTACTAGACCTAGTTCACCTTTATATCCTCTTCACCTGACATAGAACCTAGCACCTAGCAGGAACTCAGTAACTGTTTGTGAAATAAATCAAAGGTATTTGTATGGGGAAAAAAATTGGCATCAATGCCAAGCTGGAGTTTTCCCCAACAACGGACATCCTGTTCTCTGCTGGGAGGAGTGAGGGAAATGAGAAAGTGTGGCTGCTCTCAGATCCCCCAGACAAACATCCATAAATAAATCAGAAATTACTACACCATATAGCAATTCCATCCATCCATCCATTCATTCATTCATTCATTCATTCATTCATTCATTTGTAGTAGCCATTTATTGAACATGTCTACGTGTCTCATCACTGGAGATTCTGCAGTTAAAAAGATAGTCAAAGACCTTGCCTTCTTGGAGTTTATCTTCTAGTGAGAGTGAAAGGGCAGACACACAACAATACCTTCCCTAGTTGGTAATTTATATGACCATGAAACGTCATAGCTTGATTGGAGTTCATTGGCCCCAGCTACTTCGCAGAATAGTATAATGATTAACTTGTCAAGCAGTGGAGTCAGACAGGTTGGAAGTAAGTTCCTAAGCTATGACTTACTAGTTAATTTACATTTGGGCAAGCAACTTGACCTCTCCAAGTCTCCATTCCCTCAAGCAGTGATAATAACAACAGCACCTACTTCCCTGTACCTATATGCCTGGCTGAGAGGAAGGACAGTAAAGGTGAGCAATAACTATTCCTCACCACTTAGGTGGTTTGGGAAGGGATTCAATGCTCTCTGGGCATCAATACATATGCACTTTACTAACATTAAGGCATTGTTTTGATTTTTTACTTTCACTGACTCGTTGCAGGGTATAACTGGTTTAATTTAGTCCTCTAGGTTGTGCAGTATTTGCACGTGATCTTTGAGCTCAGCCTCAGTTCCCAGAGCCCCTGCAGCAGGTAGAGCCACTGTCCACAAACTTCAAGCAGGAACACAGAGCAGGCAGCGGTGGGGACTACAGCATCCAAGGATTCTGCTTGCGTTCTGGCCATTGACTCTACCATGGAAGTCCTGGAGCTAATTTCCCCTTATTATTGAACTTGAAACAGCTAGGATAAATAAAGCAGATTTTTATCAACTACATTATAAACAAAAGGCACAGATGGCAGGGAAGATTGACTGACAACAGCAAAGTCCTCAGGGTGCTCTTGAACCCCCCTTGGTGGGGGAGGTGCTAAAGACAGGGCCCCCTGCTTTGTTTTGTTCTTTCCATTTATGAATTCCAGGAACTCCTTTCCTTGAAGTCTATAGCTTCCATCAACAGGATATTAGTTGGTGAATTCTATTTGAAGCCACAGAGGAAAAAACTTTCAATTAGGATCTGAATAGTTCAAGGAGGTGATTGGCTGTCCGGAAGATATGCAGCAGGAAGAGAAACCAGAGTTCAAATGAAGGGTGGAGGGGGGGAATACAAGGGTCCTTGTTGAGTCTGGAATAATGGAATAACAGTGGCAAAAATAAGAAAGAATGATGAGGCAAGTTTAATAAAGATTTTACCAAGAGATCCTAGATTCACTTTATAATTATGCCTTCTCTTTATTATTCTCTTCTGCAAAGCACACACAAACACACATACTTCATACGGACACACATACTTCATATGGACACACATACTTTAAAGCACACACAAACACACCTGCCTCATGACTAAAATCTAAATCAACTCTCACATATTTCATATTTAACCATGATCCAGTGTTATCCTAAAGCCATGGCCACTGTTGTTTGTTCCAGAGGGGGTCACCTGACCCAAACAAAGCCAATCATATTTCTAAATCCTGACCCTAAACTTCAACCATGGTGGAATGATCCAAGGTGAACCAACCAGAGTTTTTGCCCAGGAGTTTACAAGTAGAACTAGGAGAGTGAGTCGTGTGCCTGCTGCAAGGCCAGAGTGTTTGAGGGCATAAACCAAAATTTTAAATTAGGAAGGCAGAAGAGAGGTGGACCTTAGTAGAAATGAGTTCTAAGATGAAAAGAACTGAATTGAATGCTGAGAATGGGATAAATTGGATCCTTGCGGCTATCTAAAAATGGGTGGATCAATAAAATCAAATTTTCCAAAGGGCTTGTTTTCTGTTTAACTCGTGTGTGTAAGAGAAAGGATGGTACACCGCAGAGCAGTAGTTCCCAAATTGTGGCCCTGGGACATGGGTGGTGGTGGGGAGAGGTACCAAACAATTTCTGGGGATCTGCAGAGGCAGAGCTATTTATATAATAATCCTAAGGTTTGCCTTTTTCAGTCTCATTTTCTTATGAGCATAAAGTGGAGTTTTCCAGAGACTATACAACATACAGTGTTGAACAGACTGAATGAAGAAGCAAATATGAGAATCCTGACCAGCTTCTATCAAGCCATGCATGAAAGAGATTTGCAAAAAATGTAAAGCAACGTGACTCTTCTAGTTCCATTATTTTAGTTTTTGAAAATAGCAATTTTTATGAAATTTGTATTAACATAAACAAACACTATGTTTATTGTTGTTATTCCTAAATAATAAATACGTTTTTTCACTTTGAATTTCTAAAGTAGCAAATGCTCATAGACACACACACACATCAACACAAGCTGTCTTGTGTCCCGTTATTTTTCAGAGTGTGAAGGATCCTGAGACCATAAACTTTGAGAACCGCTACATCATAGGGTTTGAAAAGTGTGACAACATTTTCTTCCAGTGTTAGAAACAACGTGGAATACACCTAAATTCTTTAAAAGGGAAGCAGCAGCTGTGGGGAAAAGGGTTTATATCTGAAGCTATGATACAAGCCCAGGTCCCATCACCTTCATGCAAGTAAAAGATTGGGCGTTGGACCACAGAAGATGGTCTTAGGGAAAGCCTGGTTTACTGTAGTTGCTGTGGAGTTGGAGACGACGCTGCATCAGAAGGCTGCCTAATGGTCTCCTTCTGCTTGGCCATGTCCTTTCACGCATGGGGAAAGATGCCCTGCTGAGTGCAGAAACTGAGGGGGAGTCTGTCTCCTCCAGGCCCTGGGGGGTGCCTTCCCTGGGAGAGACAAATTTCAGGCTCCAGAAAACTGACCAGTAACCTAACGGCATTGGCCATCGTTGGAAATCAGACCCACTTGGTGTTAAAGAAATAAGAGCTCTGGTGTGCCTTGCCTGTTTGCAGGGGAGCTCTGCCACCTGTGGAGACATGCAACAAGTTGACTTCCTGGGTCATGCAGAAACCATGTGCCTAATGCTACAGGGACAGGTTGAGCTCACAATGAATTTCCCAGGCTCGAGTCTGGTGCTGGCTAGGTGGCTCTGTCCTTTGCACACAGAGACGTGATTCCAGTCTAGCTAGGGGCCTCTGCTTCTAGCTTAGTGGGTCAGAGGCTCCTAAGCTTCTTTGGTCCTTTGCCAGTGGGTCTTGCCCCTGACCCTTCCAAAGTAAGCCTCTGTTAGAAAAATAAAACAAGTGTCTAATCAAAATCTCAGAATACCCCTCAAGGGACAATAAGAGGGATCAACAACCTGGGATTTTCATTTCACTTAATGGTAACAAACAAATCACTTTAATGATCCAGAAAAACAAAATGAAGGTGTTTTTTAGGCACTGTGCATCTTCGCTTATGGATTAGCCAATCAGGAGATAATCAGAGGGAGCTGGGAGATGGATTCAGGGCAGGTCATTTTTGTTAGTGAAGTAATTTGTTGCTGTATTTATATTCCATGTTCTCAAAAGAATTTGTTAGATTGTAAAAATACACAACAAAATAATTAAAACTGAGGAAGTCAACCTGAACCCTCAGATTTACTGAAAATAAAGAACAAAGGATAACTTGGGAGTTTCCAATGGAGGAAGACATTTAGCTCCAACAACAATTACTAACATCTCTGTGGAACTATGAACTTGAATCAGGAAACTGGTTAAAATGGAAAGGAGAGCTAATTTCCAGTACATGAACATATGTACACATGTGACTGTCTAGATTTCTGTTGAAGTCTTAATAGTATATTCTGGTAAAAAAAAAAAAAAAAAAAAGAAAGAAAAAGAAAGAAAGAAAGAAAAGAAAAATACCCCCAAATACTTTAACCCTTAATTTTCAATTAAAATAATATATCTCAAATGAATAAATAGGCCATCAGGCCTAGGGATTAATACTGTTAGAAAATAAGAAAAAATTTGGAGTAAAGTCAGTATGCAAACCATTTGTAGATGGAAAGCCATATGTTTCACCTTGATCTTTCTAGCATCCATCACAAGGAAAATAACATGATAAGGCAAATATTTCCTGAGGTTCATTAGATAAAATCAGACCATTGGTCAGTCCTTGGTGTCATACAGGCAAGCCTCAAGGCAAGGAGGCAAATAGGTTCAGCTGTTTAATTTGACTTTTCTTCCCGAATTGATTGGAAGTCCTTTGTTCCTGACTACACAGAGGTGACTTTAACAACTTAGTAAACTTAGTAACATATGAAAATAAACATCTAGCCGACTAATGATCATCAAATTTGGTTATATGGTTTTTCCCCTTCTTTCTCCCTGGTAATATTGTAACTTTATTTATTTGTTTATTTATTCATTTGAGACAGAATCTCTTCCTGTTGCTCAGGCTGGAGTGCAGTGGCACACAGTTCACTGCAGCCTCGAACTCCTAGGCTCAAGTGATCCTCCCGCCTCAGCCTCCAAAGCAGCTGAGACTATGGGTGCGCACTACCACGCCTGGCTAATTTTTTATTTATTTTTTCTTATTGGCTGTAGAGATATGGCCACATTATGTTCCCCACACTGGTCTCAAACACCTGTGTTCAAGCGATCTTCCTGCCTTACCTCCCAAAGTGGCGCCCAGCCCTAATCCTGACATTTAAATAGAATCTGGCAAATAGGAAAAGCCTGTGGGAAAAGGGGCAGAAAAACTGATTCAAATAGCAGGTGTTATTAGAACTACTGAGAACTTTAGAACCAGGAAGCTTTGAGTTATAGTTCTGGCTGTGGCTTATTGGCCAGGCCATCCTGGGCAAACTATTGAACCCTGCTGAGCCTTTGCTTGGTCATCTGTAAAATGATCACTATAATAGTATTTACCTCATAAGGCTGTTAAGAGGATTAAATAAAATAATGCATGTAAAATATTTAGGAGAGTGCCTTGTCTATAATAAGCACTCAAGAAATACCAGATTATGATACAAAGAACTCTCACTATACAGAATCATTAAATCCTGATCACAATTCTGTCAATTAAGAGGACATTTATTATTACCTTTTTCTGTGGACTGAAAAAGAGACATAATTTGCCTAACACACGCAAAACCGTCTGGTAAGGAGAAGGGTTACCTATAATGTATAATCTAAATATACATATATAATAACATATAATCTAAAGGAATGAGCTACTCTGAAGGTCCTGCAATTCTACCATTAGAGATTAATTTCTTTGTATTAATCTTTCTTTTAAAATATGAATAATAACTCAAGAGTGATAGCCTATTAGGAGTGTATGGTTTTATTGGAGGAAGGTGCTTATCACAGTCCATAATACATAACCAGAATGTAGCAACCTTATTTTGCTTCATTGTGTTTATTTTTACAATGAACTTCTATTAATGACAAAGGATACTGGTTGCTCATTTACAATGGTAATATGTAGTTTAAAAAAATGTATTTGAGATTTAGAGTTGGTTGACATAAATAAGAACATAAGTTTAAAAAATTCAGTTGGCAAATAAATAATGCAATGTCTGAATACCTGCAGTTTGAAAACTGCAATTCTATGGGGTGAAACATACTCTTGGTCTTGTCTCATGAGGCGTTCTTTGCTGTGGCATCTGCTTAAGTTTTTAGTGTCTTTCTTCAGCATTTCCTGTACTCTAGTCACATAGGAATACTTGCTGTTTCCTCTTTTGGGGCTTTTTTTGTCTCTATAAAAGCTGGTTTCACTAATTGGAATGCTCTTTCTTTTCTCACCTCCTTGACAAATAAATTTCTGCAAGTCCACTCTGCAAAGCCTTTCCAGACACCATGGCGACAGCCCCCCTCAGCCTTTCTCACCACATCAAGCAGGGTGGATCCCTGGTCTATGGGCCTGTAGCACCTTGCGCTGCTCCCTCGGAGAACATCCCCACCAGAGGATGACTTCTTCTGGGTACTCTGCTCTGAGTGTGCTGATAAATAATGTATAGTCTCATTTGGCAACTGCACAGTTTTATAAATATTTATATCATCACACTTGTAATTATGTTGTTCAAGTCTTCTGTATCTTTTCCAATTTGTGTACCAGTGTAATCTACTAGTGCATAAAAATCTACAACTATTATTATGAATTTGTAAATTTCTCCTTATAATTTGACTTGTTTTAATGTTGGTGTTTCCACACATATTGTTTGGTGCCTACAAGTTCACAATTGTAGCATCTTTTTGGTTGGTTACAACCATGTCCAGGTCATCTGTGTATCCAATAGTTAGCTAGATGTGGAGTCAAGGGCAGAATTTGGTAAGAGTTAGCGCTTTACAAGAGATTCAGAGGGCCTTGTGTTCACAGAAGGAAGAGAGCATTTCTGCTGGCAGCAGGACTCTGTCACCTTTAAATGTTATAGGCCAGAGCCCATTCAGCTTTCCAAGGGCCCGTGGCAAGGAGGAACCTGTAAAGAAAAAAAAGTATTGGCCCCCCAATACATAAGGAAAAACCGTAAAACCAAAATTAATAAAAATATATTAACTGTCTTCAATAATAGCTAAATTTAACATTTATCAAATTTTACTATATTTGAAAATAATCTATCATATAGAATAGATTTTTCTGGCAGGGTGTGGTGGCTCACACCTATAATACCAGCACTTTGGAAAACAGAGGCAGGCGGATCACCTGCGGTCAGGAGCTCGAGATCAGCCTGGCTAACATGGTGAAACCCCATCTCTATTAAATATACAAAATTAGCTGGGTATGGTGGCACATGCCTGTAATCCCAGCTACTGGAGAAGCTGAGGCAGGAGACTTGCTTGAACCAAGGAGGTGGAGATTGCAGTGAGCCGGGATCGTGCCACTGCACTCCAGCCTAGGCAACAGAGTGAGACTCCGTCTAAAAAAAAAAAAAAAAAAAAAAAAAAAAAGAATAGATTTATAATTGGCCAAAAATTATAGCCAGTTGTAAACTAAATTTTAGTTTGCTAATAATATATAATTTGATGAGCAAAGTTATATTTAAAGTTTTTACAGCAGAAATGTCATACTTAACGTGCATCTTAATATCTCTGATGTGAAGGAAGGTGAAAAAGTACACGAGACTATGAGCATCTTAAAATGTCCCAGATTAAAGGGATCTTAGGGACAGATTGAAGGAAATGGCATTTGAGCTGGGCCCTAAAAAAATGAGTAAATCTTTGACCAAAGCAATTGGAGAGGAAGAGGACATTTTGCACAGAGATAAGAGCAACAGTGCAGGGGCTGAAATGCACACGGAGGTTCAGAGGATGAAGAGGAATTTTCTTGGGAAGAGGGAATGGGAGCTGAAACCCTCCAACACTGAAAGGCCTTGAATGCCTCGGCTGAAGGTTGGACTATTACTTTCTGAAATATGAGGAACAAAGAACAGCTGCACAATCTGAAAATGCCTCCCTGGGTCACCTATCACTAGAAACATGCTCACAGCTTTCTCTTTCCTAAATCAATTTATTTTCATTTCATCCTGGGCCATCTGGCTTCCAAGGCATACAGTATGAGAAATTAAGAGGCCAAGAGGCCAGAATAAGCAACTGTCCCCTCTCACCCCTGCACGTCTAACCATTAACACACAGTTAATCCCCTGACTTTCTCAAAGCCTGGACCTCCTGCCTCTTTAACCCCTCGGCAATTAAATCCCTGCCAGTTAAAAGGCCAGAGAGGACAGGTGTGTTTCACACTTGGTTTCACTTTCCTGCAAGGTGCCAGACGGGCAGCCCCAAAAACCACAGACTTCTTTGTTCATTTAACAGCATCAGTTTCTAGCCAGACAGTCTCTCTGCCTGCTGGTAGCCTCAGGTGTGACCAGGAAGAACAGGGGGCTTCATTGCTCCTGCTAATTCCTCTACTCCAAGGCTTGACATATTGAGACAAGCTCCTCCTGGGAAGGCAGCATCTGAGGGCACTGCTTTGCTCTGGGAATCCATCCATTCATTCATTCAGTCAAAACCATTCCTTGAGCCTGGAAAAGCCAGCTAGTCTGCTGCTACATGGGAGATTCAGTGTAGATGAGAAATGGCCCTTGACTCTTCAGAGATTACAGGCTAGTAGAGGGGATGCTTACAGAGTTTTATATAATGTAGGAAGCATAGCAAGAAAGACATTTATTTGCAGCTTATTTATATACTAATTGATATATAGAGTTAAAAACTTATATAGTGCTTATTAAATAGCACTATAAGAGTGTCAGGTACTGTTTCAAACCCTGAACAAATATTTAGTCATTTAATCCTTATGAAAACCCTAGCTAGGTATTGCCATATCCCTATTTTACAAATGTGGAAACAGAGGTATTAAAAGCTAAGGTATAATAACTTGTCCAAGTTCACCCAACTAGTAAATCAAGGAACCAGGATTTGAAGCTGGACAGTTCCACTCTCAAGTCCATAATCTTGATCAGTCTTCTATGACACAGAGAATACTTTGCTGTTTGACCCAGAAAAGGGATTTCAAAAGTGGAAATGTCATGCCAGTTGACAATAACAACAGCAAGAATGGCAACTATCATCTACTGAGCACTTACTCTATGCCACGTTTTGTGCTAAGAAATTTACACAGGTTATGTCATTTTATTCTCATGATTATTCTTTGATGAACTATTGTGATCAATCCATTTTTACAGATCAGGAGAGTGAGGTTTGTAACAGAGCTACTAGGTGAAAGATCGGGCAATCTGACTCCAGAATTGAAAGTCTTCACTGGCATACAGGCCTGTGAGACACATTTGAAGGCAGAAGCTGCTTGGTGCCCCTTAAACGTCACAGTATAGGAAGGGTATTTCTGTATTCTCCTGATGGCCAGCCAGTCAATGAATTCAAGCTCCAGATCTCCCCCCGGTTAATTCCCTGAAGCGAAAGTACACACAGGTTCCAAGGATTTCTGGAGCTTGACTGGAAAGGGTTCATGGCCATGAATGCTGTGGGGCCCAGACTTCAGGTAGCCCCCAGTGTCCCTTAGCCCAACCTCAAATGGTCATCATTCACCAAAAGTAAACTGATGGCCCAAATCATGGCTGTCTTGGCAGCAGGGGTGAGTGGTGCTGCAGAGTGGAGCCTTCCTGGCCCGGACCAAGGTGCAGCCGCATCTCAGGGAGGAGAAGCCTTTCTGTAGTTGTCTGCCTTGGAAGGGGCAACATTTTCTAATCCATACAAACACTCTGTGTGTGTCAGCCACTTGGCTGGGCACAGGCATACCTTTGACTAGAAGATCAGGATATGACCTAAAGCTGCTCTAGAGAGTTGAGATAATAAATCATGTTTCCTGACAACTTCTCTGGCCTCATTTGACCTCCTTCACCAAGACAGTGAATTCCGGCTTCATTACCAAGCTTGGGTTTCATGATTCATCTGGCAGAAGAGCAATGTCCCAAACACAGAAGAATGGCTAAGCCCTGAAAAAGGAGACTTCATCAGGAGTGACCCTTGGCAGATATCTGAGGCAGCAGAACCCATGGGAAGGAAGAAAGAAAGGCCTCCAAACCAGGTGGGAAAGACTACTGCCTGGCAGATGTAAATGGAACAAAGTTGTAGGGCCTGCCAATCGAGTCTTCCTAAGAGACTTTGTGGTTGTGAGCCAAGCACCCCTGACTGCTGCCGCACCAAAAGAAAGATTGTAAAAACAGCAAAGTATAGTAGAATAATAACAATTCTCAACTCTCTCAGACCCAAAGTTTGTTTTTAATACAAATATTACATAACTCCTTTACTGTCTTGAAATGAAATACATGGCTAATATAACCACCCTCACATATAATTTTCAGAAAATCAATGTAGTAGCCTAACTGTAATATCAGGTTGGTACAAAAGTAATTGCAGTTCTTGCCATTACTTTTGCACCAACCTAATATAATAGAAATAAATAAAAGAAAAGGAGTTTATAATAAAGTAATATGTGTCTCTGTCCACAGACACTTAGGCACGACCACGCAGAGACTCCATGAAAGACCCACATGCTTAAGTCTTTATGCAGAATCTATGGGAACGCACATGCACAAACGCAGATGAGCGCAGCTGAGTCGCATTGGCAGCTCAAATACCATGAGGAGCATAGCCATCGCTGACCTAATTTCCCAAAATAATGAACAACTCTTGTTAAGATTGCCACATGATCAAAGCACAATCATCCCTTGCTTTCCATGGATGTTACCTTCTCAGAGCAATTAACATATAGTAAAATGATGCAAAAAGTGCTCTGTGTTTACAAGTACAACCAAGGTACTCAGTTACTCTCTGAATTCATAAGTAGAAAAAGATTTTTCACCTCCTTGCGAGTCTGAGTGTGATTTGTGTGATGTTCTACTCATCGATAGTAGTGCTTCCTCTATCATTAAATACGAAAGACACCCCACACCTGAATGCTTCCCGGAGCTGGAATTACCCTTGTAGCAAAACAATAGTGTAGGGTTTACTATTGTAACCAAATAAAACTTACAAGAGCTCTATCTGCATATATTCATTAATTCACTCAACAAACATTTAAAAAATACTTATGTTGAGCAAGGAAGTTATTCATTTGTTTAACAGATATTTATTGGATATATGCTAAGAGCTAGGAGTTATGTCAAGATGTGTAAGACTTGGTCCTTCCTCTCAAAGGCCTTATGTTCTAATATTCAAGATAAGTTCCAAATATAAAAATAACATTAAGACAATAAATTACTATAAGAAATAGAAAGTGACAAAAAGCATAAGATAGGCCGGGAATGCCTGTAATCCCAGCACTTTGGGAGGCCGAGGCAGGCAGATCACCTGATGTCAGGAGTTTGAGACCAGCCTGACTAACATGGTGAAACCCCATCTCTACTAAATACAAAAAAATAATCTGGACATGGTGGCACATGCCTGTAATCCCAACTACTTGGGAGGCTGAGGCAGGACAATCACTTGAACTGGGGAGGCAGAGGTTGCAGTGAGCTGAAATGACACCATTGCACTCTACCCTGGGCAACAAGAGCAAAACCCCGTGTCAAAAAAAAAAAAAAAAAAAAAGCATAAGATGAATAGACAAAAAATGTTTGATTTGTATTCGTGATTGTACTACATGGAGAACAGTGGAGATTCTAGTTTACAGTGGTCGGGATTCCCAACTCTCCCGCCATGTCACAAGGTCCAGGATTTCTAGTATTTTATTACATACACAACACCCACACAGTGCACACATGTGCATTTACTCAGACATCTTTTACACTCTGCAGGGCTTCCGCAGTCTCTGCCTGGAAGAAGGTAAAAAACCTTTGGGCTGCAGAGGTGAGACCTAGCTGCCCCTAGAGGGGACAGAAAAGCAGAGACACCACTAGAAGATGACTAAGGAAGGAAGAAAATGTTTTGGCCCCCTCCCTTGCACTTTGGGAGATTCAGGACAGAAGGATGGTAAGGAAGGAGTGTAGATTAACAGCAGAAGAAAAGAGGGTTCCACTCCCCTAAGAAGCCTGTCCAGGTTCCTCTCCGCTCTTTTCTTTTTGTCACACGATATTCAGAACAATATCTTAATATTTTGTTACGCTTCTTTTTCATGTGTCTGGCTCCTCTTACCAAATTACGGGGCATTTGGGATAGCGGCTCTGTTTTTTCATTATTTTTGTCCCCAAATCTGGTTGAGAACCTGGAAGAAGCACAAGAGGTATGCACTCTACAGATTTTTGTTGAATTGGATACAAGGAAGGAAGGGAAATAGGGAGGGAGGAAGGAAGCCAGATCAAAGACTTTTCTCTGTAGCCCTCTGTCTCAGGGTCCCCAGGTCTTCTGAGAAAAAGAGAGTTACCCTCAGGAACAGTTAGACTAATGAGCTCAGAGTTGAGAAGAAAGGAAAGGATGATACGTAGGTAGGCAGATAGATAGATAGAGAGAGAGAGAGAGAGAGAGAGAGAGAGAGAGAGAGATAGTTGTAGATAGATAGAGGTGATAGCCCATTTACTTGCTATTATTTGAGATTCTTTGAACAGTGAGCAAAGCCTTTCGTTTTGCCATTAGAAGTAAAAAAGATTAACAAGCAAATTCCTGAGAGAAACACACATTGACAAGATAGAGTTTGGGGCAAAGTATACACGATAATAGTGGATTCTTTCTCATTTTGGAAGGGAAACGAGGTAGAAGGTTATAAGACAGCCCATTTGGTGGAAGAGGGTGTTTCTGAAGAGGGAAACATTCTCAAAAAGGAGACCCAGGTCCCCAGAGCCACACTGTGGCAGGTGCACCCTCATCTGTGCACACAGGTGCTGGCCACCAGCAGGACAGCTGTGCAGTGCCACTGGAACAGCCTCCGCAGGCCTCTGCTCCCAGCAGATAATAGACTGGTCATGAGGTATTTTTAAGCAGTTGCTTAAAAAGACAGCATTGCGTGACCACAACCCTGGGGCGGCTGCCTAAACCCAAGCCTGTAGGAATCTTGAGATAAGCTTTCCATTTTACCGAGCACTGCTCAAGCGCTTCCTAGAATATTGTGTTTGAGCCCTGTAATTAAAGAGGAAAGAGGAGGCCTGGGAGAGGTTCCGAGAAGAATTGTGAGGATATTAAAAGGTTGGAAACAATAAAGCTTGTGGGAGAAAAAAGGTTAAAAGAACTGGGATTATTTAGACTGAAGGACAGAAGGTCAAGGAGCAGAGTAACAATAATCTTCAAATACACTCCTTCTAGCGTCAGGGAATACAGCTAATTCCTCACTGATAAAATAGTCAGTTGAGGCCCAGGTACACTTGCTATACTGACTTGTTAGCAAATAAGACAGAGTTCAGCAAAATGAAGGAGCTGACAGCTCAGGCGGTCACAGTCTGCCTGATTGTCCTAGATCTTCATCATGGCCCCTTTGGAGGAGCCATAGAGACCCAGGGTAGGCAGGAAGCCTGGTAGGAGATGCAATTCTTTCTAGACAGTGTAAACTCTCAGTGGGATTAGTGAAAGCCTTTGTGTGAGTCTAAGAAATATCCCCCACCAGGTTTGTTTATCTATTAAACAAAAGTTTATTATTTTTCCCATTGTAAAAGTAATGCACACTCTATCAGGAAACCAGCTGCTTTCTAAATAAAAGCAAATCCAGATCTTCCAGATTTGTCAATGAAGGGAGAATTCTACACGGGTGTATGGGGGAGGAGGGAGGAAGAGGGGAAGAGGAGAGAGTGAGGGGTGGTTAAGACATTATAATGAGACTTTACTAAGGTTTTAGGATTGTCTGAAAACTTGATTTACAACACAATCCAGGTTTACACACAGCATAGCTTCCTAATCTTCAGCCTGAGCCCCTGCAGAGATGCCTCCTGCCTGGATCCCACTGTATCCACTGGGAAGAGAGAAGGCTGCCAGCTCCTATAATAGAGTCAAGGCTTCATCCTGCTAAGTGGGCAGCAAATGGACAAGCTCAAGATGGGAGTCAGCCAAGGACCCCTTCCCATGTCTCTTTCCCAGTACTCCTACCATTTCCAACCTTAGAGAACCTGGAATCAAGTCTATTAATGAAGCAGACAAACATCAAATCTACTTGAGGGAGCCAACCTTCCTCAGTCCACCATTCAAAGGCATTCATACTGGTGTATTTCCACATAGTATATATTTTTTTCTATGTTTCTACTTTGTTGTAAATACTTAAACTGATGACATGTATATGATTTTGCAACTTTTTTCACCTGTTTTAGTCAAGTTAAACTAATCAAAGTTGTACGTGTAGTATGAAACCCTTTTTTTTTAATAAATATGCACACATATGCATACTTACATTAAAAAGACTGGGAGGAATCCACCCAAAATACAACTATGGTTATCTGTAGGTGTGGGATTACAAATTATTTTATTTTTGATGTTGTTATCATTGGTATTCTTCACAATTAATAAGTTTTACTTTTGTAAAAAGCAAAAATACATTGTTGCACAATTACAACATAAAAATTTCTCTTATTATTATGAACTCTGACCACACCGTTTCTTTAGTTTTGTTTTGAGACAGGGTCTTACTTTGTTGCCCAGGCTGTAGTGCAGTGGTGTAATCACAGCTCACTGCAGCCTTAACTACCTGTGCTCCAGCCATACTCCAGCCTCAGCCTCCAGAGCAGCTGGGACTACAGGCATGTGCCACTTTGCCTAACTAATATTTTTCTTTTTTTCTTTGTAGAGATGGGGTCTCACTACATTGCCAGGCTAATCTTGAACTCCTGGGCTCAAGCAATCCTCCTGACTTGGCCTCCGAAAGTGCTAGGATTACAGGCGTGAGCTACCGTGCCTATCCCTGACCACACCATTTCTAATGGCCTTTTGGTTGAGGGTGTGGTTGATACTTCATTTAATTATTCCTTCCCACATTGCTGAAGTTAGGCTGTCTCAAATGAAAGGACATATTCTCAATAGGATCAATCTAACTCAATAGGAATCTAAGATACATTCTTGGAAGGGAAGCTATTAAGTTAAATGACATGAATGTTGCTAAACCTCCCTGCAAATTGCTGACAGCCCGTTCTCTCTGATGACAAACATGCTCAGGTTTTAATACCCTTTTCTTTAGCTCTTGTATGTTTTTCTCTGTCTTTCTTTTTCTTCTTCTGGCTGGATTCAGGCTTGTGTGCTTTCATTGTCCCTGCTTTCTGGTATTGATTGCTGTGGTCCTTCCTGTCCCATTTCTCTCCCTACTTCCGTTGAGGAAGCCTTAAGACCCCCAGTGTTATGGGTTTTCCCTGGGCATGCTTCCTTCTGGCTCCTGCCAATGAGATGACACTATTATTAACTTACAAACCTCTATTTCCGTCACCTTGAAATTTAGAACACAAGAAAGCAGTAAGCATGCCAAAGTGCCAGGACCATAACATCTGCCCTGAGGGATTGTCATAAACAATAAATGCTTACACTACTGATATTGTGAATAGCCTTGACAAAACTAATAAACCTAAGGTCTAAACACATTTCTGATATTTCTTTGATGTCTTGAACACAGCATAGTGTTTTCCATGCCTATCTAGATAGGTAGCCATAAAAGATGGTGGATTATTTTTAAGTTTATCTGATGCATATGACTTACAGACTGCTGATAGACTATTATAGATGTAAAGGCTCTACTCTTTGCCTTCACCCGTTGTCTGAAGACATCAGCCAAACCATTCTGATGTGAACCTACATGTGATGACCTCGACTCAAGCAGAGGTTCCCACTGCTGAAAGTTCATGATCTGGTCCAGGAGTTCCTGGCTTTTCGGAGTTATGCTATTGCTCATTCCACATAATAAACACCATTCTGTGCATTTCCCATCTTCAACTCACAACCTATTTGTGGCTTTATTGGTCACATTCATAGAATTTCAGAGCTATCAAGGATCTTCTAAAAAACTAAGGTGAAATTTACATAACATAAAATTAACCATCTTAAAGTGTACACTTCAGTAACATTTAATACATTCACATTGTTTTGCAATCACCATCTGATATGGTTTGGCTCTGTGTCCCCACCCAAATCTCATATTGAATTGTAGTTCCCAATTTTGCCAGTTTTAGAGGTGGGGCCTAGTGGGAGGTGATTTGATCATGGGGCCGGGTTCTAATAGTTTAGCACCATCCCCTAGTGCTGTCTCATGATTGAGTTTTCATGAGATCTGGTTGTTTAAATGTGTGTAGCACTTCCCCCTTTGCTCTCTCTTCCTCCTGCTCCAGCCATGTAGTGTATCAACCCTGGTATCTAGGTCAAACATTATTCTTTGTAGGTGTCATACATGCTTATCTTTTTTGTAATGAATCTTGAGCATATGCAAGTTAAGTTGTCCTCAAGAACATTCTCATATCTAGAATACATGAAACTAAACAAAAGATATTAGAGCAAATACAGAGTCCCTTGACAAGGGGAAATGCATAAGATCTAGAATCTTCCGAGTGGACACTTCTTGGGCCCCCATCACAGTCCTCTTGGTGCACTCCAGCCATTGCTGTAGCACGCTCCTGTCCACAGATGTAACCTGACAACACTTTGCCTTGGCTGTCCTGGGTATGCCTGTTTTCTGTCTTGGGACATCCAGTGTAAAGTAGACCTATAGGTATCCACTTCGTAGTGTAGATGCACAAGCCTGGAAGTACAAGAGAACTAATACCCCAAAGGGCAACAATTCACCAAAGGCCAGGAAGCAGAACTGATGGATCAAGACTTCCTTTTCTATGCCTTGAGTGAACAGATCTGAGTTATCTTCTATATGGCTCTTCAGAGGGTCTCAGTGAAACTCAGGTCCAGCTGCTCAAGGCAGTGTTCAGCTCACTTACACTGAACAGTAATCTTTGTGTTGCCTCCCCTCTTTCACTGTGACACTCTTTCCAGTCTCCACTCTTGTTTCCTGGGGTCATTTTTCAAAATAAACTCTCTGAATGAAAGCCCATATCTCAGGCTTTATGTTATGGTGGAAACCCAGGTTAAGACATGCCTAAGTGTAGGCACTGTTATTATCCCCGTTTTACATCCCCATTTTAAAGATGAGGAAACAGAGGTCCAGAGACTTTAGGAAACCTCTTGGGCACATAGCTGGCAAAAGACAAAGCAGAGAATCATGCCCATCTGATTTCAGAGCCCAAGTGATTCACGTCACACTCTCTGCACTTAGCCTTTTTATTTGTGTCCCTCCCATTGTCTCACTATCCCAGGAGAAGCTAGGTAAGTGCAAATTCGTCTCAAAGCCTTCTCACTGTGCCCAGCTCCCCAGCCTCATCTACCTTTTGCAAGATGTAATTCCCAAATACCAGAGGACCAAACTCAAATGCTTCCGGCAGCTGACTTTCTGGTAATATTTATAATGGCTAACATTTATTAAGCTCTTTTTAACTGTGAAGCCCTGTCATAAGTCTTTTAAATATATCAGCTCACTTAATTCTCACTACAACCCTATGAGGTAGGCACTCCTATTATCCGACCTTACCAGTGAGGGAACTGAGGCTTATGGAAGTTAAGCAATAACCAAAGACACACACTCTGAAGAAGTGGAGTCATCCTTCCCAGCCAGGTAGTGTGACTTCTGAGCCAATGCTCTTAAGCTATTGTTTCCAGGAGAATGCAGATGAGTAAAGCTGGCTGACTAAAGCACAATAGGCAATGGCAGGTATTGCAGCAAATTCGGGAACACAAACTACTAAGAGTGGGGTGGGGATGAGGAGGCAATAAACTCCTTAGCTACCACTGATGGTTGCCTAAAAGCAACTTCAGTCTTCTGATTTTTCAAAGAATCCAAAAATCTAGATTTTATATAAAGCCTTCTAATTTGTTTAAGACTATTGACTAATTCATATTTAAATTACTCTGGGCAAACCAAACAAAATAGGTCTATTCATCAAATTTTAGCCCTCTGCATAACAGTTTTCAAAGTCTATTTAGCTATTCGGTAAGTTTCATCTTTTCACAAAGTATAGTTATTATTGTCACAAAGGACTCCCATCATAGTCTATAACTTGTGAGAAAGATAAGATTCATCAGGAAGAGTGATATAATGGGATTGCTTTAATTGTCATAAGCCACCTGGAGCAATTGTTTCTAAAATAACCAGCCAACTGGATATTGCATTTTGATGGAATATTAGGTCATGGAGATTGATGCTGGCTTATGAACCCATAAGTTCTTAGTAATGGAATAAAGATGAAGTATTCTATACTGTTATAAATCTAGTCTTTACATTGTGTAGCTGGACAAAACATCGTGTATCTGAGAATATAATATTCCATTCCATTCTGATTGGAAAAAAGTAACATATAATGTTCATTTTAGAAAATGTGAAAAATACAGAAAAGGCGAAAAACACAATAATCATTCTTAACCCTCCTGTTCAGAGATAATATCAACAGTCGAGTGTGGTTCTTTTTAGCCTTTCTTTTAGACATAGAATAATTTTTTATAGATAGGTCTCATCTCAAAGTAATGTGAGGTTTTTAAAGAATTTGATTATAGTATGAATATAGACTCAAATTGAAGAGTTCAATTCTGCCTGGTTCAAAGCCATTTAAAGTGATTTTCATGTTTTCAGATTAGTATAGTACAAGCATTTTTAAATTTCTTGAAGTGGCATTTTTTCCCTTTTTCCTTGCTTCCAGTTTTCTAACATTGCTTTTTAGCATTAAAATAAATTTTTCATATACATTTTTAAATTAAATTTTGTGAGATTCTTTTGAGACTCTCTTAACAACTGCTTATGGTTCTGCAAAACAAAAGTAATTCAGAAAGGGTCCTGGAAAGGACATCTTTCTCATGAGAGATAATAAAAAGTTTGAGGGAAGATTTTTTCCAGTGTATAAGTTAATTCTCCAGAGAGTAAGGCATTTGGTGGAGTTGTGTTTGTCCTCTCAGGCCACTTGAATATTGCAAGTTTTTTGTTTGTTTGTTTGTTTGTTTGTTTGTTGAGACAGAGTCTCGCTCTGTTGTCCAGGCTGGAATGCAATGGCGTGGCCTCAGCTCACTGCATCCTCCACTTCCCGGGTTCAAGCAATTCTCCTGCCTCAGCCTCCCAAGAAGCTGGGATTACAGGCACCCACCACCACGCCAGGCTAATTTTTTGTATTTTTAGTACTGATGGGGTTTCACCATGTTGGCCAGGCTGGTCTCGAACTCCTGACCTCAGGTGATCCACCCACCTCAGCCTTCCAAAGCGCTGGGATTATAGGCAAGAGCCACCGCGCCCAGCCGAATATTGCAAGTATTGATGAAGCAGAAACTAATCTACTAAATAAGACTTTAGCAGCCTAAGATTCTGAACAGCCCTGCAGTAAATGCTGTTTTTTCTTACCCTAATCCATTCCTCTCTTTCTCCTTCCTAAAAGGACCATAATTTTTGATCTGATGTATACCTAATCCTACTTACTCTAAGCCAGTCTCCTGTTGACTATGATTATTGGTCCAGGGTAGGTGAGACCTACGGCGGCACAATCTGACAGATGGGAGGATTTTATTCCATGGCTGGGAAAAAGTTTATCTCACTCAAGTTTACTCAAACAAGGGAACAAGTAACCCAGACCTGCCGTTAGCAACCAAACTGCAACCCAGAGTGAACTTGGCATAGGCTAAAGCTAAAGCAGAAGACGGCAGAGTGAAAACATGCACAGAGTCTGGATCTGTGAGTTACCATGGAGTCTCAGAACATACCGCATCCGAAGCCTGTCCAACAACGGTCTCCCAGCTATGCAAGATATTACCTTTCCTTATTGTTTTACTCTGCATCAATACTGCCAGTTACTCACAGCCTAAAGCATCCTAACTGGTACAAGCTCTACAAGGCACAATTTCTTTTTAAGCTTCTAGGTGTTATAACTAGTTTTGTATTATTCAGAAGTTAAACTGACAGAAACAGTTCTATATTTTTGCTATGGCAAATCATGATAAACAAGAGTATACTAGTTTTACACAATTTAATTTTAAGAGATTCACCACCAACGGGGTGAATTTTACTATAGGTAAATTCTAAATTAATAAATCTGACTTAAAAGATAGGTTTTAAAATATCATTACCAAGAAAATTGTGTATCAATTAGGATTGTGTTTAACTTGCTCAATAATGGCATAACTCAGGCTCTTTCTCTTTCAGTTCTGCCTTCCTTAATATGCTTGATTCAGCACTGGGGCCAAATTAGGAGAACTCTCAAGAACAAGGAAAATTGAACAAATGAAGGATCTGCTAGCTGAGATGAAAAGCAAGGGGAGAGATGACTTTTATGTAGGCAAGAAAGAGGGCGTCTACCACAGTCAGTCTTGACTCCAACTTCACTCCAATTTTCTAAATCTCTGTGCATACATCTCCAGTAACACTAAATCTAATTATATTATGACCATTATTGCCATCATACAAAGATCTCAAATCACATACTTAAAAATAGGGAAATAATACACTTAAAAGATAAATGCGTTAAAATCATGGAATCCTGGAAAATCGCATCAATTTCTTTGTTATATCTTGAAGAGTTGACACATACCAAGCTTAGAGTCACCTAAAATCCTGGTCTTTTAAAATAAAAGTTTTGATAAATTCACGACTCCTCTCAAATCTTTGTTTCACCATTTTGAAGGTCCAATCTTCTTGATGAGATTAATTACCTCTTATCAGCATGTGTAACTCTCTAAATTACCCACAACACAGATGAAATCTTACTTATTTAGATTAGTTATATAAATTAAGAATAAACCCATGAGTCACAATATGAACAAATCTCAAATATATGCTGAGTGAAAGAAACCCAACAGAAGAGACTCCATACTGTATGGATCCAATCTTAAGTCCAAGAACAGACAAAATTAATGTATGATGATAGTAATCAGAAGAGTTGTGGTGGGAGGGACTAACTTCGAAAGGACAAAGAAACTTCTGGAGAGATGGGAATATTCTGTGCTTTATTCTGGATGTTTGTTATATGGGTGTATGCAATTGTCAGAAGTCATCAAACTGAACCCTTAAGATCTATACATTTTAACTTATGTTAATTACACGTCAATAAGAACATTAAAAATAGTATATTTGCACACTCCTCAAGAGATGACACAAATTGTGGCACATCCGTTGCTGAAATACTATGCAGCTTTTAAAAAAGAATGAGGCAGATCTGTCTGTACTGAAATAGGATAATCTCTAACACAAGTCTTTAAGTTAAAAAGTAAGATACGAAATAGTATGTAGAATTGCTGTCATTTGTGTTTTAAAAAAGAGGAGAAGAATACACTAAGACATGTATGTTTGTACACCTACAGAAATAGTCTGGATGATACACAGGCACTGGTATCAGTGGTTATCTCTGGGGACAGAATCAGTAGGATGGAAGTGGGGTATATGGAGTGAAAGGGTGGAGGGAGACTGAATGTTTTCACTGTAATGTTTTGAAAGAAAAATGTGCTGGGCGTGGTGGCTCATGCCTGTAATCCCAGCACTTTGGGAGGCTGAGGAGGGTGGATCACCTGTGGTCAGGAGTTCGAGACCAGCCTAGCCAACACTGTGAAACCCTGACTCTACTAAAAATGTAGAAATTAGCTGGGCATGGTGGGTGCCTCTAATCCCAGCTACTTGGGAGGCTGAGGCAAGAGAATCGCTTGAACCTGGGAGACGGAGGTTGCAGTGAGCTGAGATGGTGCCACTCCAGCCTGGGCAACAGAGCAGGACTCCATCTCAAAAACAGAATAAGAAAAATGAACATTACTTTAATATGCTGGGGTACATAACATTGGGCTATACATGTTGGGGTATAGTTACATGTGTGTAAGTTACTGGTACAGACCATTGTTGGATGTTATAATAATCCTTGGAGGATGACAGCCAGGTGCAGGACAGATCTACTGGAATCGTGTGTGGGGTTGGGTCCATGTCAGGCCTGCCATGGTAAATTTGATTATTACAAGTTGAGTATTCCTTATCCAAAATGCTTGGGACGAGAAGTGTTTTGGATTTTGCATTTTTTCAGATTTTGAAATATTTGCATATACATAATGAGATATCTTGGGGATGAGATGCAAGTCTAAATACAAAATTCATTTCTGTTTTATACATACTTTATCCACATAGCCTGAAGGTAATTTTATACAATATTTTTAATCACTTTGTGCGTGAAACAAAGTTTGTGTACATTGAACCATCAGAGAGCAAAAGTGTCTCCATCTCAGCCACTTATGTGGACAATCTGTGGTTGTTTGGGATTACCAACAATCATTCCTGACTCTGAATTTATACTCTTCTGATTAGTCATTTTCTTACATTTGCTCACACTTAAGTGCTTAGTAAAAAATATGACATACCATTAATAGAGTGGAAAAATAACATGTTTGGGGTAACTAAGCAGCACGGTAACCTCACCAGAATACCTGCATCAGCTATGAAACAGCAAGAACAAATGACAGACGTTCAGTCTCCACCTATGATACTGGTTTGTGTTTCAATTAAAAGTTTACTGTACATTTTAGTTTATGTCTTTAGGTGAGAAGAAATGTCAGAAGCAATTGAGAGAACAGGAAGTTGTCCAGAGGTGAGGAAGGATTCTGCTGGGTGGCTTTTTTAAGTGGTTGGGAGGGTCTTTTTTTCCTTGGGGATGCTGGATACATTGTGTTGTGCACCTGCTTTTTGAATGCGACCCGTCACTTGAGGTCAGGTGTAGAATTTCCCACTTGTGGTAGCACTCAAAATGTTTCAGATTTTGGAGCACTTTGGATTTCAGATTTTCAGTTAGGTATGTTCAAACTGTACTACGTCTGGAGCTGAAGGAAGTTCTTTTCACCATCTGCCAGGTGGTATAAATATCATTCTAGCTAAAAGTCCCTGGCCTCCTAGGCATCCCTCCTTCTAATTCTGGTCTAATACTTTGAGACATCTAAGTCCTTAGTATACCAGTGACTAAAGCACCTGGATGACATAAATGTCCAATGTGTGTTTGGGTAAACACAAGGCTTAAAAACATAACGCTTATAAAAAAGGACCTAGTACTTCCCCCTCGCCCGCCCCAAGCATGTTTATTTGACAAAAGTTAGCCTTTCATGGCCAGGCCCGGTGGCTCATGCCTGTAATCCCAGCAGTTTGGGAGGCTGAGGAAGGTGGATCACCTGAGGTCAGGAGTTCGAGACCAGCCTGGCCGACATGGTGAAACCCTGTCTTTACTAAAAATACAAAAATTAGCCAGGCATGGTGGTGGGTGCCTGTAATCCCAGCTACCTGGGAAGCTAAGGCAGAAGAATTGCCTGAACCTGGGAGGTGGAGGTTGCAGTAAGCCGAGATGGTGCCACTGCACTCCATCCTGGGTGACAGAGCAAGACCCTGTCTCAAAAAAAAAAAAAAAAAAAAAATTAGCCTTTCTTGTTCTGGGGTGGCAAATCCTCTTCACTCTGGAGAAAGAGGTTTCTTTGATCTCAAAACCAACCTTGGTGATGAATGAAAGCAACCAGTAGAAACTGCCATCACCACTTAGGAAGTATCAGGTGATTATTCATTTTCTGTGGTGCACAGCTGACCTTTATTGCTGCTGCTGGGCCAGGGTATGTTTGACAAGGACTCATTTCATTGTATATTTTAGAACTATTAAAATATGTTCCCATGTGCATATATGCTACCTATTTAAATAAATTCATTAAATTAAAAAGAGTAAAGATACAGAGCAAACAGGAGGTTAAGAAGAAGCAAAAGCTATTTGCAGCAATTAAGGTGGTCCTGACATTAACGTGGAGTGAGCGTTGTCCACCTGGCCTGCGGATCAACCCTCTTTAGGACAGATGCACCACCTGTTCATCCACACTTGTCAGTTAGCGCTTACCATAGCCTCTTTGTTCTTTTTTCAGGCTAAGAAGATTCTCTCACATCAGGCACCACTCTCCAGCCCTCCTGGAGATCTTGATTCACTTTCTCTGTGCATATGGTTTAACTTCACAGCTACACTGTAAGTGATCTTGAGAAGAGGCACCTGGTCTTATATATTTTTTGGAACCCATTCCCCACAAATAACTGGCTGCTGAATAAATATTTGATCATTAAAGTAAGTAACTAATAAATGTGAAGGTTCTGTTTATCTCAATATGTAGAATAATTACTAATGATCATGTGAGACAATGGTGACTCCAAACAAGTTCCAGCCAATCCAGATTTTTAAAAATTTTTGCTTTTCTATTTGAATATTATACTAACGTGACTTGCTTATAAAATACATTGTCCTCAAAATTTGTAAGTATAATATGCACAAATCAAATCCTGTTTTCAGTGCTCCAGGGGCTCATTATTTAAAACAGTGTATCTCACTGTTTTTTCCTTAAAAATTGATATTATACTCCCATCGGTAACAGTATAATTTTTTTTGATATGAATAACCATAGTATAATTAATCTATTTTCTAAATTCAAAAGTCTAGGTCATACATTTCCTAAAGCAAGCCTCAACTGTGCCTGGATTAACACCAAAATGACTTTTTTTCTGGGTCACACACTCAAATCCTAACTTAGTCTCTCTTTTTATTTTTATTAATGGATGTCAGTGAATGTAATTATTAAAGGGGACAGGAGACAGGATTATAAAAGACAAAGGAATAATCTTAGAATATTAAAAAAATGGAGGCCCAGGAGCTTTATATAACAATGAGGGGAAAAGAAAGACTGTCCCTGGGAGAAAAGAGGTCACTTACCTAGGAAGTACAGGAAGGCAAGTGGGCTGGAGAGGGGACTCAGAGAACAGAAACTGAACAAGCTCTTGCATCAACATTGAAATAAGAAGAAAGTGGTGAGGAGCTGTTTGAGAATCAGGCTAGATGAGGGCTGATCGTCCGTTTCTGAATGTTGAAGGGGAATCTTGAATTTGAGGGTTTTTTTTTTTTCCTCAAATAGGACACATCTTTACCTAGAAAACCAGTTGTAGGGAACAGTGGTCCCCTGGAGGTAGAGAGAGCTATATCTGCTGTTGTCTGTGCCCAGAACAAATACAACATCCTAATGTCCACTATGTCCAAGTTGGTTCTTTAATGACTTTGTTGGTTTTTATTTTTGTTTTTGTTGTTGTTTTAAAAGCAGGGTATTTTTTGCTTGTTTCTTGCTTTCTTGTTTGCTGCGTGTGTGCATTGAAGAATTGATCTGAAGCATGAGGACAAACCATTTCCTAGCCCCCTGCTTGTATCTGTTCATAAGGAAGCAGCTTCCTCCAAACAGTTCCTGTGTCCACTGGCAAAGCTGGCCTCACCTCCATCTTGCTCTCTAGTACTGATGCAGGATTCAGGGGGGTAGAAGAGGCGGATAGAAGAGGGAGACACTAGCTGTTTTCCTTGTTTGTTGTTTCTCTTTCCTATTGGGATGTGAGCTCCATGTGGGCAGGGATTGCTGTTTGTTTTGCACTAAACATATATTTCTAGCTCCTGGCACAGTGCTTGGCACACAGTGGGCACCTGATAAATATTTGGATTATGAGCAAATGAATAAATTGGTTGCAAGCCTGACAGCTTGCTCTCTGAAAGGAATGGCAGGATTTCAGGGAGAGGGAGGTGGAGAGTGTCAAGCACAGTACTAGGCTCCTTACATGAGATATCCATTGTTGAGAATTCACCTCAGCTAGTTTGGCCATGTGACAGTTACCGGTTATTCTGGTATTAGTCTCCTCTGGCCATTAAGATGGATAAAAAGCCATAAATTCCTTCTCCTCTAACCTCCCCGCAACATACCGTGTACCATCTAGTAAGGTGATATGTTACAACGAAAACATATCCTGGACCAAGTTATTTGTTTTGTTTTTTGTTTTTTTTTTTTTGTTTTTTGAGATGGAGTTTCTCTCTTGTTGCCCAGGCTGGAGTGCAATGGCTCTATCTCAGCTCACAGCAACCTCTGCCTCCTGGGTTCAAGTGATTATCCTGCCTCGGCCTCCTGAGTAGCTGGAATTACAGGCGCATGACCCCACACCCAGCCAAATTATTTTTAAAGTACAAACATTTATTAGCAGATGGGCACAAAAACAGTCACACAGGCTGTTCTTGTAAGCTTGGAAAAGCTCACTACTTGTCTCAGGACTTCTGACCACACCTTTAATGAGAAGCTCACTCGGAGTCTTTCCCCGACATTCTGAATGGTGGATCAGCCAATGCTCCCAATATGTCAGAGAAACGGAGCCCTCTCTGAACTACGAGATGAACACAAGACCAAACAGTCCGGGATGGATATGCAGCTCTGAAGGTGCCAGATTCTTACCCCTTCCAGCAAGGGCAGTATGGCCTACTGAAACTTTCTAGTCAATGACATATCTTGAGCAACATTAATGTCACCATTGGAAAAAAAAAATGTGTTATATCCCTTACACCGGCTAACAAACCTTCTGGTGTGTATTCTGTTAATGGATATTTGAAATGCTTAAACAGCCACCTCTGGGGGTAGATTCCTGATTAGGTTCTTTAAATACCAAATAACCAGTAACCAACTCCCTTCTCTCACTCCCTCCCCTCACTGCAGGAAAAGTTAACTTACACATACACATAGCTTCATTTGAAGGTACTGTAGATTACCACATAGAACCATTCAATTCTCACAACCTTTCTGGAGTAAAAATAAGAAGAGAAAATGCCTAGAAAGCATTTATGACATGCTCAGCCTTGTTTAAAGACTTGTATTCTAATTTAACCTTTGCATCAACTCCACACCATTATTGCCCTGATTTTACAGACAAAAAAGGGAAAGCCCAGGGAAGTGAAGGAACACATCCAAGGTCACACTGCTGATAAGTGGTCAGGACCATGATTGTAACCTGTTGTTGAGTTTCAGAGCCCACACTCCAAACCACCCTATTCTGCTACGTTTTCTTCTGAAAATAAGAATTATTGGAATATTAGGTATTCCACGTCCCCAACATGTCTTTATCTCTTTTATTCTTCAAAAGCAAGGATCTAATGTTCCTGGAGGCAAATGTGTTCACTGATAGTCCCCACAGAAGTTGAAGGCGCTCAGCAACAGTTCGGGCGAATTTATGCATGGGTGCCATTCAGGAACAATCACAATTTCTAAAGGTCACATTATCTTTTTCATTCCAAATAGAATTTGATTTTTGAGCCTCAGGGGAAGAAATAATATTCTTAGAATTCCTTTACCACCTTTCAAAATCAAAAAATATCAAAACTTGAGGTTGGCTAAATGTAGTGACTAAAATGGGAATATTTGCTATATTTGGAAAGTAACAACTAACTCAGAGACAACTTTCTACTCTCTCATGCTGAAATTAGCTACGAAGAAACATCACTAGGACTCCAGTGACTCATTACTGTTGAGGAGATAAGAATGTGGGCTTTGGAGTCATCAAGACAGAGTTGGAAATTCAGCTCCACCACTAAATGTGGCTCTTCATGCAAACTACTGCACCTCTCTAAGCCTCGATTCTTCATTCATGAAATGAGAATGATGTGTGTGTAGTTCCTAACAGACTGTTAGCAGTAGCAGATTCTTACAGGTCTGCAGCAACGTGGATTCTTGCCTCAAGTTTTGTTGAGAGGTTGTGTGGTTGATTTCTGACCTTCTTAAATTATAAGTACAGGTATATAAAATGTAGGCTAGCTACAGCATAGCCAAAGCCCAGGAGCTCATTAATTAGCCTCAGTTGACCCAGCAAATAACCTTGATAGAGTTTTCATTTAGGCTTGATGATAGCACTGCAAGAGGCTATTCATCAGAAGGGTGTCAATCCTGATACTTGGTTGCATTGGTTCCAGTGCTGGAGACAACAAAGCTGATCAACATGGGCTTCATAGATTCAACAAGGTGGTCTCTGGTGTTTGCCTTTCCTTGGTCACGTTGCAGTTCCAGTTCCTATTGAGAAGGGTCTGAATGCTGTCCTTTCCTGCTCTCTGCCTTGCTGTTTGCTTGCCACTTGAGAAGCGATGGGAGCTAGTGCTGTGACCTCCAGCTCTTTGCAATGTAATTGAGTCTATAAAACCATGAGTCACCAGGACCACATGAGCTACAGAAAGCTCACACAGTCCAAGTATATAAAATGTAGACTAACTAAAGCATAGCCAAAGGCAAGTCTTAGAGCAGGAGTGAAAGTTCGTTAAAAAGTATTAGAGCAGGAATGAAAGGAAGTAAAGTATGCTTGGAAGAGGGCCAAGCAGGAGACCTGAGAAATCAAAGTGCCCTGTTTGACTTTTGACTTGGGGTTTCATACGTTGGCATGCTTCTGGGGTGTTGCATCCGTTCTCCCTGGATTCTTCCCTTGGGGTGGGCTGTCTCCATGTGCAGTGGCCTGCCAGTACTTGGGAGGAGCCACATGTGCAGTGTGTTTACTGAAATTGTGTACATGCTCATTTGAGGCATTCTTCCTTTATCAGTCAGGTGTTTCTAGAGGAAGGTCATATACCAGTTAAACTCCACCATTTTGCCTCTTAGTGTACATGCTCAAGCCCACTCGCCCAACTCCTGAGATCCTATCAGGAAGCTTCTGATCACTAACTTTAGGTGTTTTCTATTTACTGGGAGACTGCATTTCCCTGGCACTGGCTGTGACCAATTGTTATTTTAGAGAGATAGTTTTGACAGCCACCTGACCATCACGTGATGGTTATCTGACATTCCTGGGATCGGGGCACCTCTCCTACCCTGTGCGTATTTGCCTTACTATCTATTGTAATAAGATCATAATATAATCGCAGTAATTATTAGGATGTTTATTATTCCAGGGAAATTTGTATTTATTCAAGCCTCCTGAGGACAAACAGCCAGAAGAGTCACAAAAGCAAGGATTTCCCTGACTTTGCAAATTGCCCTACATAGAAAGCCACTCCCAGCCTGGCTTTAGTATGCATATTTTGAGAGCCCAGTTTATTGATGTATAATCACTCCATGTAGGTGGGTAGGAAGTTGGTTTATGCCCTAGGCAAGCTCTATGTAACTTGCTTTAGGTAATCAGACAGGGGAAGCTGAAGTCAAGTTGTTCTCTTTGGCTGGCCCTTCCATCTCATGTGAAGATGTCACTTTAAATAGTGCTGCTCTGTGGATGTAAGAAGTAGACTTCCAGTTCAGGAGGCAGTTCAGGAGGCAGAACCAGAACCAGCTGGTAAGGATTTTCCCAGGGATGGATATGGACTCAGTGGAATAAGAAGTAGTGACTTCTCTGTTACTGGAAGCATTCGAGGAAACCAGTGATTACAGGCCAAGATGGGTGGAGAGGACATTCTTGCCTTAGGGGGAACATGGAGTTGAGAATAATGGGAATGTTAATGAAACATGGTTTCTATTTATTGAAGCCATGTGTCAACGCATATTTTAGTTCATTTAATCCTCACAGGAATCTCTCCAATTCTATAGTATTATGTTTTTCACACATCACTAAACAAAAGCTCAGAGAGGTTAAGTAATTTACCAAATCTCAGACAACTGGAATGATCAATGTTGAAGTTTTGAACCAGAGCCTATGCTATTATATCACCACCCGAAATGATTTTAAAACTTTCTTTCTTTTTTGGAAACAGATCTCTTATACTACACACCAGTTTATAAACTGTTAGAGTTATGTTGTATTAATATATACTTATTTTACAATTTCAAATATATGATATTTACTTGTTATAAAGTCATTCATGAGAATAATTACTGAAGATAAGTAATTGATATCTGAAATTATAAATGACAGATGTTATTTAATATCAATCTTAATATTCAAATTATAGTTTTATTTTATTTTGGCCCACAGTATTGCTAATGGTACAGTGTTTTCACTGTCCTCGTTCATATCTCTGGATAGTCTTCAGTTGAACTGATTCAGAAGCTGGAGAGAAGATCAGTAGGACATTTTGTTTGAAGTCTGAATTATTAACAATAACAACCACATGCCTGTCTTATAACCCAGAAGTCAGACTAGAAGTACCCAAAGCTTACAGAAACGCCAGAACATCATTGATATCTCTGGACACTCTTCAGCTGAACTGATTCAGAAGCTGGAGAGAAGATCAGCAGGACATTTTGTTTGAAGTCTTAATCATTAACAATATCTAACAACCACATGCCTGTCTTATCATAATCCAGAAGTCAGACTAGAAGTACCCAAAGCTTACAGAAACTGCCAGAACAATCTATGATATGATATTATCATCACATGGCAGTTACTCACTCAGCAAATATTCTTTCTGAGAGGCAGTGGAACACGTTGGTTACAAGCACAAGCTTTGACATGAAGCAGCTCAGCTCTACCATTAACCAGCAGATTGACCCTGGGCAAAATTCTGAACCTCTTCCAGACTTATTTTTTCATTGGTAAAGTGGAAATTGTCATGAATAATTACTAAATTATTTTGGGTATATAGAGGTAACCTCTAACAGGTAGAAGTAGGTCTCTCCCATGGCATGCTGGACATAGGAATTATGTAAAAATGACCAGGTTCTGCCAGATACACAAGCACTTACTAAATAATCATTCCATCTTATTTTATGTGAGCTCAGTGAATTGCCAACTCTCTGCCCTTTTAGGCACTTTGACAGTAGCTTGCATGAACGTTTTACTTCAGGCTTGTGCAGCACTAGTCTGGCAGCAGGTTCAGCTAAACTTCTAGTTGGTCAGGTGACATAATCCTCCATTAAATGTCTTACACCCAGAAGTACTTGGAATCCTAAGCACAGATTACTATTTGAAGGGTGTAGGCTGTTGGGTTAGGTAGGTTCTTATTTCCTGTATATTCCAGGTCAGGAGTGCCTATTCAATACTTCCAGTCAATTCACTCCTGCCTGAACACTATTCATTTCTTCAATGAAGAGTCATTTCTATATCCATAATGCTAATTAGAAAAACTTCTGGTGTTGATCAGAAATAAAGACAGTTATGAATTTGAATTATGGATATGAGTTATGGATTAGAGTCTTTGAAATATAAACTAACTCTATAGATCGTATATTTTTATTTAAGAAACTGCAAGTGTTAACTACTAGCCTTTAGGATAAAGAGATTAAAGTTAGGACATATTACACTGAAGTACTTGTAAGTGAATTACAAATAATATAACAGGGGAAAAATTCTCACAAGAATGTTGTGAGAATTAATAATAGCTAATTTTTTGAATGTTTCCTAGTGCCAAGTACTATACTCAGGTAATCATGTGCATATTCTGATTTAATCATTATAAAAACACCATGAGGGAGACAATATTATTAAATGAATTATGAGTAAATGAGCAAATAAATAGTCACTATTTAGTTAGCATTCTTCCCAGTGCATGATAAACATGCAATAAATGGTAACTATTCTTATTTTGCGGATCTGAAGATTGTGTCACGATAACAAACTGTTAACAGCAGCTGGGCCTTGTCTGACACTTAAATGAACATGACACATGCTAAGCTGATGTCAAATGCTTCCCTTTAAAATTTGGGTGAATGTGGGTGAGCCTGAATTTTATAAAGGCCTGTTCAGACCTTTTTAATCAATGACATATATCTATTAAATGCAAATACATTCACAGAGATGACAGATGTTTCTTTTTTTTGTTTTTTTGAGACAAGAGTTTTTTTCTGTCACCCAGGCTGGAGTGCAGTGGTGCAATCTCGGCTCACTGCAACCTCCACCTCCCGGGTTCAAGGGATTCTCCTGCCTCAGCCTCCTGAGTAGCTGGGATTATAGGCACGTGCCACCACGCCTGGCTAACTTTTGTATTTTTAGTAGAGACAGTTTCATCATGTTGGCCAGACTGGTCTCGAGCTCCTGACCTCGGGTGATCCACCGGCCTCGGCCTCCCAAAGTGCTGGGATTACAGGCCTGAGCCACCGCACCCGGCTGACAGATGTTTCATTCTGAGGTCTATACAAATGGAACTAACCTACAGCGTGTATTGTGTCGACGGTCTCCAAATGTGTTAAATTTGCCATAGTGCACATTTGGATGTATGTGTAATTTTTTTAAGTCTCAGGTTTTTTAAGTCTAAGGTTTACAAATATTTGAAAAATGAAATACGAATCAAACATTTGTGGAGTACCTGAAGCATTTCCCGCCATGAGGTCCCAGTTTGATAACCACTGGCCTAAATGACTGGCTGGCATCCAGTGCTCATCTCAATATTACAATCCTATGATTCAATTATTGCTAAAAGCAAAAATCTAAGATCTGCAAAAGCCCAGTCTCCTAACCAATGAACAAAATCCAGCTACTCTTTATTTTAAATTCCAATCAACGTAGAGAACATGTTGAGAAAGATGATTCATTACGGTTGTCACTCACATTTTTTTCTCATTGAGTAAACATGATTATTTGCCATTCGCTAGTCAGTTTTCTCTCTTCTTTTAAGGCTTTGTGTGTATCTGGCTTTAAACACTAAAGAAATGTCATAAAGTTTCATAAAGTTTCCTGACCTCTACTTTTAGAGGAGTCATATGCTTCTGCCTCACAAGACTGGCCACAGTCTCACGATGGGAAGAACATGCTTTGCCACAAGGCTTCTAACTGCAGATCAGAAACTTCCAGGTTTGAGGCCAACACTTTCAGTAGCCTCCTGATGGGCTGACTTGTCTTCTCTTCATTCTTTTTCTGGAACTGGAAGTCGTAATTCTTCCCTTCTTGAATCGGAGTAGGTCACTAGGGTAACAGGAATGAGTGAAGCCAATAGAAATAACTTCCTTCAGGGGAGTGTAGACATCAGTGTAAAATGAAAAAAAAAAAGAGAGTGGGGATAGCTTCAAAAAGCCACAGAGCGGGCACTCTCCCAAAGGCAGAGCAGGTAACAAAATCTTTAAAGAGTCTAGCTTTATAGCTGGGTCTCTGGAGGGGATTAAAAACTAAAAGGCATGGACATCATGACAGAGTATGTCTAGATACAGAAGACACAGAAACAGCAAAACGCTAAAGGCAACCAGAGCATCCAAAAAGAAAAGCTAATTCAAAACCACGGATGTAATTACCAAGATTAAAAGAGCAAATGCCCTTCTTAAATTTTCAGAGGAAGGTTGTAAAAATCACTTAATTTAAAATAAAGCATACCTTTGATGTGAAAACATGCAAGCCCAGAAGCAAAGAAAGGTAATATAATTAATTTTTAGATCAAATTTTGAATGAAGGGAAATATTTTACATTTGTTTGTCAAACTTGCAAACATTAACAAGCAATTAATGACTCCTAAATTCAACAAAGTTATTAGCAAACTAATAAAGGCAATCATAGCCAGGATCCAGTTAGTCAACTCAAAGATGGAAAAGACTGAATTAGCTAAATGAAGTCAGATGATGAATTAAAAAAAAATTAAAATTAAAAAACCCACCACTTTCATTAATGGAGAAATTAAGAAAACTGCTACCAACTCCTGTGACTTTCTGTCACCTCAGGCCATCTCTGCTCTCCTTCTTGTCTGTTGATTGTCTTACTTCGATTACAAGGCACTGAGGCAGGACACATCTCATGGCCTCATTCCATGTTGAGCATTTCCTTGGCATTAAACGGAGTATATTCTGCGGTTCATTAGTTCATTCATCCAGCAAATGACTACTAAATGCGTATTGAGAGCAAAGCATTGATTTGAGTTTGCTAGTTATACAAAGATAAAAAGATATGAACCCTACCCTTGGAGGAATTAACAGTCCAGTGTATAAAAATAATTACAATATAATATGCATACATACCTAATAATAATTACAATGCTGAGGACCTTTGAAAAAGGTGTAACAGGAGGTGAGACATGAAGGGAAGGAGCCTGAAGCCTCCTGTGGAGAAGGTCGGGCTACAGCTGAGAGTTAGGGGCTGAGAAAAAGTGGTTAGCTGTGAGAATTGGGGGTGCTGTGGACTTCCTGAAGCCTACCGGGTCATATAGAACTCCAGTGCAATTTGCTAAACAATCACTGCTCTCACTGAAGAAGTTTCAGGCAGGTGAGAGTTAGCTACTCCTCCATTCTTACCACCACAATGAAAGCAAGGTTCAGAAGAAAAAAATCTGCCAAATATAAGATATTTATTAAAGAAACAGTCAGTCATTAACAAGGAAGCACAAAACAGTTCCTGCTGTCGGTTAGGTGAACTGGCAGTTCTCTGTCCTTTTGTGTGCTTTGTGTGCTCAGATCACCCCTGTGCTGTCCAGTAGACAGAATCACATTCCAGAGGCAGGATTCTGTCAGCCTTGGAGCTGGCATCAGGCAACCATAAATCCTTCTAATCCGAAGGCTGGACATGGAACTATTTAGGGACTCAGCTTCAAGTGCCATCCCTAAGAGTGCAAATCTCCTAATTCTTAGACTCTGTGCACACAAGAGTAAAAAAAAGTCTCTGCAATATTTTAGCCAATCCACATTTTAATATCTTTAATTTCAACCATGAAAGCCCACTGCAAGAATCTGTCTTGCTATATAAGAAGCCATCATTACACCAATGAAAAAACATGTCAGACATTCACTATGTTGATTTGAACAACTTTGAATGTTGATCAAGATCTAGCTAACACAAACTAATGCAGGAACAGAAAACCAAATACTGTACATTCTCACTTATTAGTGGGAGCTAAATGATAACACTTGGACACATAGAAAGGAACAACATACACTGGGGCCTATTGGAGGGTGGAGGGTGGGAGGAGAAAGAGGATCAGAAAAAATGATGAATGGGTACTAGGCTTAATACCTGGGTGATGAAATAATCTGTACAACAAACCCCCATGACACAAATTTACCTATGCAACAAGCCTGTACATGTACCCTTGAACTTAAAATAAAAGTTAAAAAAAAAAGAATCTGGCTAACAGAAGCACTTGCAGACTCTCTAGAGCTGCACTGTCCTGTACGGTAGCCACTAGCTATATGTGGCTATTGAGTGCTTCAGCTATTGAGTGTGGCTATTGAATTGTTCTCAATTCAACAAGTCCAACTGAGATGTTCTGTAAGTGTAAGATATACACCAGAAATTTCAAGACTTAGTACAAAGCAACAAAAAATGTAAAATATCTCATTAATCATTTTATATTGGTTACATGTTGAAATAATATTTTGTATATATTGGATTAAATAAAATGTATATAAGAATCCATTTCACCTGTTTTATTTTACCTTTCATATTGTGGCTGCTAGCAAATTTAATATAAAATATGTAGCTTATATTTTATTTCTATTCGGCAGAGCTGTTCTAGGCTCCAGATCATGGAATTTCAAATTAGAGTGCTTGCCAGGTATTTTCTTGACCTTGCATTCCCGGTAAAAATGCCATTAGCCTTAGGTATGGTTGCATGTAGATTAACCTAAGTAGCATGCCCATAACATCAAACTGTATATGTCAAAGTGTTTTAAAGTAAATTCATTTGTTTACTTATTAATTGCCTAATAAGACAGATAAAATCTGTACTGTCATGGGGATTTATGTTCTCTCTGGGGTAGAGAGAAAGAAAGTACTGAATAACAAAAAGTCATAAAATCATCAGTGTGGTGCAGGGAGTAAAATGGTGTGATGTGTTAAAGACTGGCTGGACAGCTTCTTTAAGTTGAAGAGTCAGAGAAGGCCTCTCTGAGGGGATGACATTTAAAATGACATCTGAATGACATGAAGGAGTCTGAATGACATGAAGGAGTCAGACATGCAGTGATGAGGTTTGTTGGCAGTGGGTGGGGAGGAGTTGTTCTAGGCTGGGGAAACAACTAATACACAAGCTCAAATGTGGGAATGAGCTTGGCTTGACAAGAAAGAGAATAATGCATAAAGATGTTAAAACCACGACATTCAATGAAATCTACTAGAGAGGGAAGATGAATATAGGAGCCCTCTAGGGCTCCTCCTTCATAAATGAAGGAGAAGGCACCCAGTTTCAAGCCCTAGAGGGCCCCCATATTTAGAGGTTGAGTGGAGAAGAAGATATCCACAAAAGGAAAGAGGAATTAGGGAATCCACTGTGGGCTCTCACAGAAGCCAGGAGCTGACACTATTTCAAGAGGAACAAGTAGTTCTGTTGAAAGTGTATTGCTGAAGGGCTGGGAGCAGTGGCTCACACCTGTAATCCCAGCACTTTGGGAGGCCGAGGTAGGCGGATCGCCTGAGGTTGGGAGTTCGAGATGAGACTGACCAATACGGTGAAACCCCATTTTTACTAAAAAAATAAAAAGAAGTACAAAAATCAGTCCGGCTGTGGTGGTACGTGCCTGTAATCCCAGCTACTCAGGAGGCTGAGGCTGGAGAATCGCTTGAACCCAGGAGGCAGAGGTTGCAGTGAGCCGATATTATGCCACTGCACTCCAGCATGGGTGACAGAGGGAGACGCTGTCTCAAAAAAAAAAAAAAAAAAAAAAAAAAGTGTGTTTCTGAAGGGTTGGGTGAGTTGGGTGAGTAAGACCAGTAATTACTGACTTCAACTGATTGGGAGCCATTGGACATGTAGCACAAGCCATCTCACCTGGGCACGGGGAATGGAATTCCATTAGGAATCGGTTGAGATGAGAACACGAGGCAATAAGTGGAGACAAAAGCTCTAGTCAGCCCGTTCAAGCAGTTTTTCTGTGATGGCAGAGGACCATGTTGAGCCTGAGGAGCAGCAGGGATGGATGAATGTAGATAATATTGAGTGTGTTATTGCTGGTAGAGGTAAGGGTGAGAGTAGATGGACAACATCACAAGGAAACTTTGACCTTGTGACCTCACCTGAAAGGTATTGAGCAGAGGAGCACGGTAATCAGATACAAGAAGAAACAGGAAGATGAGAAAGAACAGCAGAGGGCTTTGATTAAGAGGCAGGGGTCAGGCCGGGCGTGGTAGCTTACGCCTATAATCCCAGCACTTTGGTAGGCCAAGGCAGAAGGATCCACTGGGCCCAAAAGTTCAAGACCAGCCTGAGCAACATATTGAGAACCTGACTTTACTTAAAAAAACAATAAAAGAGGCAGGGGTTGTCCTTGTACATTCCCCCCATCACGGGTTCTGCAGACCTCATGGAAAGTTTTCGAAGAAGATAGTTCAGGAGAGAGAACAGTGCAGACATCCTCAGTAGAAGCAAGCCAACTTAACAAAAATGAATTCACTCAAAGTCAATTCACCAAAATTCACTTTGCCAAATTATCAATTCACTTAAGTCATCAAACTTTTCATTAGCCAAAAGTTGTTTTGGTGGAATTCACAGAAAGCTAATTTGCTGAAAGCTTAATTGCTAAAAACCAAATCACTGAATGGCCAGATCCCCAAATTATCCATTCATTAGCAACTCTGTATCATAAAGTTTATAGTTAAAATGGTAAAGGGACAAAGGATATGGACAGGGAATTCACAGACAGGAAAGCCCTGATAGCCAAAAAGCATATAAAGAGATGTTCAAACTCACAAGTAATGAAAGCAATGCAATTGAAAAAACACTGAAATTTGATTTTAAATACATCAGGATGGCAAATACTATACCAAAAGATAATACTAAATATTGGCAAGTAACACTAGTTGCAATCCCTGGGCAACAGACTCTCAGCATAAGCTTAGCATGAAAAGCATTTATTAGTAAGCACCAGTGGGAGAAACATCTAAGGAAGGGTGTAGGAGGAAATAGTATAGGAGCTTCAGTGCTGTCCCAAAGAAAGCCCAGCCATCCTAACAGGCATCAGGTGATATCTCTTCGTGGCTTTGATTTGCAGTTCCTGATGATTAGTGATGTTGAGCACCTGTTCAAATATAACTATTAGCCATTTGTATGTCTTCTTTGGAGAAATGTCTGTTCAGATCCTTTGCCTATTTTTTTGTTGGTTTTTTTTTGTTTCTTGCTATTGAGTTGAACCCCTTGTCTATTTTGGATATTAACCCCTTACTAGATGTATGGTTTGCAAATATTGTCTCTTCACTCCTGAAAGAATGACTATTATCAAAAACATAACAAGTGTTGGCAAGAATGTGGAAAAAAATCCTTGTACACTGTTGGTGGGAATGTAAATCGGTACAAGCATTATGGAAAACAGTATGGAAGTTCTTCAAAAAATTAAAAATAGAACTACCATATGTTCCAGCAATCTCACTTCTGGGTATATATCCAAAGGAATTGAAATCAGCATGTCCAAGAGATATCTGCATACCCATGTTCACTGCAGCATTATTCACAATAGCCAAGATATGGAAACAACCTAAGTGACTGTCGACAGATGAATGGATAAGAATATACAATGGAATGTTATTAAGCCTTTAAAAAAAAAAAAGGAAATCCTGGCATTTACAACAAATGGATGAACTGGAGGACATTATGCTAAGTGAGATAAGCCAGACACAGAAAGACAAATACCGCAGGGTCTCACTTACATGTGGAATCTTAGAAAGTCAACTCCTAGGAGCAGAGAGTAGAATGGTGGTTACCAGGGGCTGAGGGGCAGGAGAAATGAGAAGTTGATTAAAAGGTACAAAACTTTAGTTATGCATAATGAGTAAGTTGTAGAAACCTAATGTACAGCATGTTGACTATAGTTAATAATAGTGTATACTTGAAATTTGTTGAGAGTAGCTCTTAAGTGTTCTCACCACACACACACACACACATAAAAGGTAACTATGTAAGGTGATGGATATGTTTATTAGCTTGATTGTAATTATTTCACAATGTACATATTTATCAAAACAAAATATATACACCTTAAATTTATTTAATTTGTAGTTGTCAATCATACCTCAATAAAGCTGGGGAAAAAAAGAAAAAGAAAGCTCCATCTAGCCTCACCAGGACTGAAGCTGCGTGGCCCCTCAAAGTTGACCCATCATGGATGAACTGGTTATTTATACCCTTTCAATCAGATGGTCAGCTACTGATTAGTACGGGCAGTGCATAATGGAAGGCATGACTCTGAGCGAGGTGATTTTCTCCAGCTGAGAACATTCCCAAAAGGGCTGCCACTGATGACTATTCCAGCACTGGGGCACCAAGTCCATTTTTGAAGGTGGATCTGAGAGTCATGCGAGTGTAGGGTTGGATGTTGTCTTTATTTTAAAATTTTGTTTTCTGGTTGTATTTAGGTGTAATTGGTATACAAAAACACTGCACATAGTTAATGTGTACAATTTGATGAGTTTGGACATATGTACAAACTTGTGTTACCATCATCATAATCAAAGTAATGAACACATCCATCATCTCCAACATTTTCCTGTGTCCTTTTGTTGTTTTTTCTCTTCATTTAAAATTTTGATTTTATTGTTCACATCAAAATGTTTTTGCATGAATTTTAATTTTAAAAATATTGCACTAAAGTATTATTTACCTTGATCACTAAGTCTTTTGGCTCTCCCTTAAATTTTGCCTCACTCCTCTCATGCTAATCGCAGCCCTGCTCCTGGTAGGTATGTGAGTTAGCTAGACATTCAGGAAAGCAAGCCAGCAGTATTTAGTGACATTGCATGTGAATATGCCTTATGATGTAGCAATCCACCTCCTGGGTGTGTAGAGAAACCATCTCATCTGTCTGTAAGGGGATGTGGATGTGCATCTAAAAATTGTTATGGGACTGGGGGCGGAGGCTCATGCCTGTAATCTCAGCATTTTGGGAGGCCGAGGTGGGTGGATCACTTGAGGTCAGGAGTTTGAGACCAGCCTGACCAACATGGTGAAACCCTGCTCTACTAAAAATACAAAATTAGCCTGGCATGGTGGTGCACACCTGTAATCCCAGCTACTAGGGAGGCTGAGGTGGGAGAATCACTTGAACCTGGGAGGCGGAGGTTGCAGTGAGCCAATATTGCACCATTCACTGCAGCTTGGGCAACAAGAGCAAAATTCTGTCTCAGAAAAAATAATGGCTGGCTGCAGTGGCTCACACCTAAATCTCAACACTTCGGGAGGCCAAGGCAGGTGGATCACGAGCACAGGAGTTCAAGCCAGCCTGGCCAAGATGGTGAAACCCTGTCTCTACTAAGTAAATTACAACTACCTCTAGAATGTCAAATGGTCTCTTTTCAACTGGAATGACAAAAGCTGAAAGAAATGTGCGACCATGAGGACACTGTAACCTATAAATGATGTGCTGAGACCGGAAACTCAAAATATGGTAACTGAGAGTGGCACTAAGGCCCTAAGTTTTGGTCACACTCTCACCTAGTGAGAACCTGGCCAAAAAGGGTGGCAGGTGCCTGTAATCCCAGCTACTAGGGAGGCTGAGGCAGGAGAATTCCTTGAGCCTGGAAGGCAGAGGTTGCAGTGAGTCGAGATCACGCCACTGCACTACAGCCTGGGTGACAAAGTAAGACTCCATCTCAATAATAATAATAATAATAATAATAATAATAATAATAATAAATAAATAAATAATAATTGTTATGGTAGAAGAGAGAAGGAGAGCTGGAGACAACTTAGGAAGCCATTTCTAGGAGATGAATAGTAAAATGGGCTGGATGCATTCTATGGAATACTAAGCAGTAGTCCAGGGTGATAAAAGAAAAGCTTCAGCCAAATTTAAAAGAGTTTAATTGAGCAATGAACAATTCATGAATTGGGCAGCCCCCAGAACCACAGCAGATTCACCAAGACTCCAGGGATGCCTTGTGGTCACAACAAATTTATAGACAGAAAGGGGAAAGTGATGTACAGGAATTGGAAGTGAAGTACAGAAACAGTGTGATTGGTTACAGCTTGGTGTTTGCCTTATTTGAAGGCAGTTTGAATGTTCAGCAGTCTACGAGTGGTTGAAGTATGACCGCAGGGATTGGCCAACACTCAGTCATTGTTACAGGTGCATACTGTTAAGTTAGGTTTTCAATTTTGACTTACTATTAAGCTAGGTCACAGTTCATCCACGAGGACTCAAATACAGAAGCAGAGTCCTTCTTAGGCCATATTTAGTTTGCCTTAACAAGTTCCCTCTTTCGGTCATTTTCTCAATTTTAAGAGATTGACCAAAATCTTAGTTATTGATGCTACTATCGCTATCATAAATGTACTTATATGGTTTTGAAACCCACTGGGAAACATTAGAACAGTGGGTTTTGCAAGGAAGGAATAAGGACTGAATAGAGGGTGCTTCGTTATGCTGGAACATCCTGTTTACAGGAGAAAAACAAAACCTGGTCTGTTCTAGGATCTATGTGCTTTCTCAAAGCCTTAATTTGATTATGTCACATTTAGCACAAGTGACTCCATTTTATCCTGGTTTGGTTTTTTGGGGCCTAGTGCATGAGCTCAAGTCCAAAATAATGGCTTCCCATAATTTTGTTTTTTAAAAATTCCCCCTTTTTGGCCAGGTTCTCACTAGGTGAGAGTGTGACCCAAACTTAGGGCTTTAGTGCCACTCTCATTTACCATATTTTGGGTTTCCGGTCTCGGTACATCATTTATAGGTTACAGTGTCCTCATGGTGACACATTTCTTTCAGCTTTTGTCATTCCAGTTAAAAAGAGACCATTTGACATTGTAGAGATGGTTGCATGTGAACAGTGAAAATCTTTGAAAGAATACAGAGCACCAGAAAGACTATCATTATGACTATTGGGAGGATAATACCAACGGTTTGGAGTATGCTCCTTACCCAGTGTCCCCATAAACCAAACCACATCAAATAAAATAGATTAAAGAATGAGCTAGATGAAGAGTCTACTCGCTTGACCAAGTGGTCTTTTCATTAATCCCCTACAACTGAATTTTTGTAATCTACATTTGATGTATTTCTCCATAGGCCAGAAGTGTCAGTAGCTGCACAGGTACTTTTCTGCTTAGCCAATTCTATTATTTAGCATAACTTTCACAAGAGAATTTAAAGTCTGTTGTGTAAGGATAGCCTTTAAAGTAGAATTTGCTGTAGAGCCTATTGTGAGGGTGACATTTCTAATTATTGCCTATTTTATTCTAAACCATGGAAAAAGGACCTAACAAATGATATCCTTCTACAGGACTGAAGGCCTCCTGGCAATGTTCTCTTTAATTCATGAGCAGTTTTGACTGATTATGAGGCAACATATGTATCATCAAAGTTTCTCACCTACACTGGGCCTTCATCTTTTACCTATTAAAGCATATGGTTATTCATGGCTGCAAAATCCTTCACAAATAAAGTATACCCTATAAGTGCACATAATAGACCCCTTTTTCATTTCTATTGTTCATAGAGGCGTAGCAAGGAAAAATATTCAAAGATAAGAGTCTGTGATAGTAGAAGTCTTGATCAGTGATCTTGGAAAAAGCTGTTCACATAAAAGATGCCATCTTCTTCTGGGGAGAAACTTTCCTGGTTACTTTTACCTTAAGGGTTCCAATGGGTGTACAGTTCCAGGAGTGTGGAGGGGCCCTTGTCAGTTGTGAGATTACGAACCCAAGGTTCAAGGCTCCAAAGTTTTGCTGTAGTGTGGATGGCAAGGACAATCTTTCTCTCATGTTCTCAGAAGATCCAATCTTCGGGCTCTAGATTGTGAAGGGATTATCCTCAGTGAACCATAAAAAGCTCTCTTTACCTGGTGAAATATACTGTAGCATAATAATTTACTGTTATAACATCAGCCCTCTTGCATGGGAAAGCTTTTATACCCCCAGAAAACATGCATTGAAAATGACAATTGAATGAAATCCCTTTATAAATGTTTAAATGGACCATCAAGTAGCCAAACGTACCTGAACCTTTGATTGTCTTCCCAGGAATATGTAACCAAACATTGGTTTTAAACTATTACTGCAGTTTATAAGTCACCACATCAATGTATTCAATTTGGATTATTTTATCTTTTTCATGATGAGTCATGGAATGCAGAACCTTTAATAACAAAAGCTTTAAGCACTCAGGAAGGACAAGGCGGCTGTCTTGGTTCTTCACGAGTCCATGCTTAACACTGGACTTATGTCCTCTTGAATACCAGTTGTTTCTCCAATTTAGGTGCATAGCACTGATAACTAATAAGTTATCAGAGGTAATTTGACTTAGACCATGGAGTTCATTCAAATTGTATATTTAAACAATGTTAGTATTGGCTGATTTAGCATGATAATCTAAAGCTTGATTTTGAAAGGTCTGTTAAATAGCAAAGGTTTAAAACTTTGGATATTACAAAATAGAATTTTAGGTTACCATAAGTCATTCATTTAGCCAAAATGATAACTCAAAAATTTTTTAAAGGAAAAAATACTATTCTGATGGAGAGGAGACACAGCTTTCTAAATAAGACCCAGTGGAGATAGCATGAAGCCAACTGACTCTGTCTCCTTTCTTTCCCTTCCCCCCTTTTTCTTTTGTAGTTTACTTAAAAGGTAAACAAAAACCTTTCATTATCTTTTAATATTACATAAAAATTATTTTTAAAAGAGAAAACCAAATTTTATGTTTCCATTGGTGTATTTTTAATGATAAAGCTAGTTTTTTAATAACATTTTATAAGTCTATTAAGTTTAATTAGTTTGACCATAAGGTAAGATTTTTATAAACATTTTACAACCCTTTACATTTTTTTTTTTCAGACCAGAACAATGTTCTAAGAAAACTCTGTTGTGCTTTTATTCCAATGTTCAATTTATGGAAAAAAACTGAAAAATGCCATTTTAACTTTAGCCAATATGTCCACACATAGAATTTTTTACAATTAATTTTTTATAAACCTTCCACAACTTGTTCAAACATTTAGCTTTATTTAATTTAAAACAATGCTTTAACCCTCTAACCTAGGCAAAAATTTACATTCCCATACCTTCTTATAATCTCTTACAAAAATACATTTTATTCTCCTTACACACCTTGTATGTAAACTCATTTTTTCAGTAGTCTCAATTGCATATTACAATGTTAACTCTTAGAGACTTTTACTTTTGGTGAAAATCTTGGTAAGTAAGGGATTTTAATTATGCACTAGGTGGGGAGCCTAGGACCCAGACAGAAATGCACATAAGGTCTGACTCTTTCCATCATCTAACTCCACATGTCCCAGGCCTTACCTAGCTGTAAAATAGGCAAGCTGTACAGTTAAGAGTCATAGTGGCATGTTATAAATCATTTAGGAGGCCTAGTCACCTTTATTTATTTTTTTTTTATTTATTTTTTAATTTTTTTTGAGATAAAGTCTCACTCCTTTGCCCAGGCTGGAGTGCAGTGGTGCCATCTCGGCTCACTGCAACCTCCACCTCCTGGGTTCAAGTGATTCTCCTGCCTCAGCCTCCTGAGTATCTGGGATTACAGGTGTGCGCCTCCACGCCTGGCTAATTTTTATATTTTCAGTAGAGACGGGTTTCACCATGTTGGTCAGGCTGGTTTCAAACTCCTGACCTCGTGATCCACCCACCTCAGCCTCCCAAAGTGTTGGGATTACAGGAGTGGGCCACTGCCCCCAGCCCTAATCACCTTTAAATTATACATTTCTGGCATAAATTTATTTTCATAAATTCTTTCATGACTTACACAGACTATGTAAGACATGTTTAGACTTTCTGAGTGACTTGCCCTAAAAGTCCTTCTTTTTAAACAACCAGTCATTTTACTTTAGGACAAGAATTTACCATACAACATCCTTTCTTATGTAAAATCTATTTTCTTTATAGCCTTCTTTGCATAGCTAAGGGGCATGGCTAATTCCATATATCCCCAGGCCTTATTTAGAATGTAATGTCTCCAAAATAAATTGAACAATTTTCAAAAGTCAAAGCAGTTTATGACCTTAAAGCATTTAGCAAATCTAATATCTGACCTGCATAATTTAGACAAAAATGTCTTTATTTTATCAATAATCTTTAAAGCTGTTTTTATTTTGCTCTCTAAATATTTAATTTGAGCTTATTTTTGTTTAAGCCAATTAATCAGAGCTCTTTTATATAAACATTACACACAACACATATATAATTATACAGACAGACAGAAGAAGATTACCACAGTAGTTGTAAGATTTTTTATTTTGCCAGTTTTTATGTTTCTTAACTGGTTATTGGCTTTTGGGTGGAGCCCTTGGAAGAAGAGGGCCAGAAAGGGATTTCTGGTGCCTTCTGTTTTTCCCAAGAAGTCCAGGCAGTTAGAGCTTCAATATCCACTTTTAATTAAGCTGACTTTTAACCATAGCACTCTTTAATAAAGTCCTTTTAAAATTTTTTATTACTCGATTTTAGCCAGGCCAAACGGCTGGTATTTCTGGCTTTTGAACTCTACCAAAGGTAACCTCCCAGGTGCTCAGAGAAAGAAAAATTAGGTAGTACATGGAGAAGAGACTAGACAAGGTCATACAAATATTAAACTAAACACAACTTACTTCATAGGCAGGGAATTGAACCCAGACCACCAGCATGAAAGAGCAAAGCCTTAGCTACTGAGCTACGACATGGGGCAATCTTCATGATCTCTCCCAAGAGGAACCTAGAGTAGTTAATTTTGAGCTTGCAAAGGCTTTTAGCTGCTCGAGATAATTTTTAGAGCTAACTATGACATAAGCCCTAAAATTCCTGTTCCCTGGAAGGCGGAAACCAAGAGAAAGTACCGCCACATGGTTACAAGGTCAAGCTCCCAAGGACGTAAAACAAAATGGAGATAAACAGCAATTTTTACCATTCATTCAACCATTTGCACAGAGAGAGAGAGAAGCCCGAAATCTAACTGGTAAGAAATTCTTACCTTTTTGCCGGGATGCCAGGCTTCTGGGTACGCTTTCCCTGAGTGCCCCTAGTGACTCAGCTTGCCACACCGTCACACTGGGGCAAAGCCACATCATAAAGGAAAATTATCTTTTTTTGTCCTGGCCAGAGTAAAATATGTGTGACAAAAACATAGACATTAGCCACTGTGATTGGCACCCAATGTCAAACCGGCAAGGCTCAAATTTGCCCCTGGTTGGGCCCCATCATTGTTAATCCAACCTCCGACCAGGAGTTTCAACCTGTGGTCTCTGGGCAAGGTGGTCTCCCTGAGTAATAGAAAACATAAGAAAGGGAAAGGAGACAGAGAAAAGCATTGCCTGTGGCAAGGTGGGGAAGGTGAAATGATCAGGGAGGCCACAGAAAGACCCACCTATTGCAATGACACTGAAAAGTTCAGGCTGCTGCTTCTTGGTACCAAATGGATCTTTTCCAACAGTCCCATCATCTCTAAAGTTTCCCTTTTAGGGAGGAAAAAGCTCCCCATGTCCCACGATCCTGTACATGCCTAATCCTGTCACCCACAGCCATCAGCAAAGAGTGCAAGGCAGATTATGCCAAAGAGAATAGCAATTGACATGCTGGAGTGCCAAACCCTTTCTCAGCTAAAAGGGACTTTACCAAGAGCCCTCATTTTTTAAATGTACTTCAATGCATTGTTGTTCTTTGGGAATGTTCCACTGTAAGGTATCTTTAGTAAGATTTTGCTGTTTCTGTAAGACTTCACTGCCTTCCAGGCCTAAAGTATAAGCCAGAAGGAACTCGGTTTTCCAGAAATTAAGGATCCCATTTTTACCTCAAATATTGGCTTTATGCTCAGGTTCTCTTGATTAACTTAGCCAATGATTTTTTTTTCCCTACCTAAGCGTGCAAGAAAAATGAAACAAAGGGATATAATGCAAAAATCCCTGTGAATGTTCAAAAGCCAAATTTTATAACCCCTGTAATATTACTGCTTACCACCTGTTCCTTTCTCACCCAGTCAGACGTAAGAGGCCTCTAACTTGATCCAAGCCAGTTAATTTCTGGATCGAATCCATTCCTGGACCCAGTCCAGTTTCTGTTGCGACTCCAAACCCAGTTTGGATCAGAAATTTGTTCAAAGAAACTCGGAGAGCTCAAAACACAAATCCACGGAGCTCCAAAATCTGAGACAAGTGGGTCCTGCAGGTAGCTTGCGTGTTCACTCAGCCCTCCTAGTGGTCGCTAGAAGCTCCACTTCGGATACCGCTTCTGACACCATCTGATAAAAGAAAAACTTAAGCCGAATTAAATTTAAAAGAGTTTAATGGAGCAATGAATGATTCGTGAATCGGGCAGCCCCCAGAATCACAGCAGATTTACAGAGACTCCAGAGTGCCTTGTGGTCAGAACAAATTAATAGATAAAAAGGGGAAAGTGACGTACAGAAATCAGAAGTGAGGTATAGAAACAGTGAGATTGGTTAGAGCTGGGCATTTGCCTTATTTAAACGCAGTTTGAACATTCAGCAGTCTATGAGTGGTTGAAGTACGGCTACTGGGATTGGCCAACACTCAGCCATTGTTAGAGGTGCATACTATTAAGTAACATTTTCAATTTTGTCTGTAGTCATCCGCAAGGACTCAAATATAGAAGTATAGAGTACTTCTCAGGCCATATTTAGTTTGCTTTAACAAGGGTAATGAACTAAATGTACAAACGTCAACATGTGTAGACCCTTCAAACAGGGTAAGAAACAGAAGATTTGTAGCACCATTCTATGTGTGTAAATTGAAATCAAATATATACATAGCACTACAGAAAAGGTACATGCATTTTAAGAACATATCATGAATACATTAAATTGAGTCCTATGGAGGTGGGGAATGGGAGTGGAGATTGGAGATGAAGGGGAAATATACAAAATAAAATCAAACATGACAGGGACCGTATATGGGTCAATGATTATGGTGTTTTATGAAGTAAGAATGATTAATTCAATTCTCTAGATTGTGAGTAAAGTAAAACATATATAACTTTTAAAAAAATTAATAGCAGGGGATGGGCGCGGTGGCTCACGCCAGTAATCCCAGCACTTTGGGAGGCCGAGGTGGGCGGATCACGAGGTCAGGAGATCAAGACCATCCTGGCTAACATGGTGAAACCCCATCTCTACTAAGAACACAAAAAATTACCCGGGTGTGGTGGCGGGCGCCTGTAGTCCCAGCTACTTGGGAGGCTGAGACAGGAAAATGGAATGAACCTGGGAGGCAGAAGTTGCAGGGAGCCAAGATCGTGCCACTGCACTCCAGCCTGGGCAACAGAGCAAGACTCCATCTCAAAAAAAAAAAAATTAATAGCAAATTAGTTATGTGAAATGGTTTCTAATGCCTTTACAGGTTGTCTGCTTGCTGCTGAAGTTAGAGTTTAGTTTTAGTTTTAGTTGTGCTGCAGCTGGTTCACCCCAGCTGCTTTCTAACAGATTTGTCAATCCAACTCAACTGAATTTCAATTTTGTGAGTGATCACATTTCAGACACTAATCCCTTCTCAAGTGCTTGAAATACAGGCAAAATATTTATTTGAACTAGCTGATTAACAAATCTGTGAATTAAGTGATACACGAAAGGCAATGAACTGGAATGAAAAGTATTGGAAGAGAGAAACCTGCTCTACCATTTCTAAATCCTTGTCTTCCAAAATGCATGCATTTGAAATAACAATGAAACTCTCACTCCCCAAAGTCATTGACCCAAAATATAGAAAAATCTGGAATATACTGAAATTTGGTCACAGAAAAACAGCTAGAATAAACTAGAACTAAGTTCAAATGAAAACTAAACCAAAGTAAATCTTCAAATTTATCAATTAATATTGCATGAAAATCTTTAATATCTGCTAAAAATAATTCCATCCAAAACAAATTAATATAAGCATTATGAACAGTTAAAAAGAAATAGGTAAATTGACGAACAAGGAGAACTTACTTGAAAATCCGGCTGATCATTTGGAGAATTCATCCTTAGTGAATTGACCTGGAGTGTAAAGGACTAATCATTTCCTCTTCCCTCCTCAAGCTTGCCTTTGACATTCATCAGAACTGTGGGCACTTGGATCAAAACGCTGGAGGGTGAGATTGGGGGAAGGGCAGTGAGATTGACCTCAAATATGTTCATCTTCAAAGACAGCCCCATCTACCATGTGGCAGAATTTCAATACGTGCATCCCCATCTCCCTGAACCTGATTACAGGAAACCAAGCAGAAAAAATTAACCTTGGGCTGAATCCAGTCCACTTGCAGCTGCAGCCCAAGTGGCCTTTTTAAAGCACACATTTGATCATGCCACTCCCCAGCTTAAACCATTTCAAGGACTCAGGATCAAGTACCAACAGCAGCTCGAGGCTTACAAGACCCTTCAAAATAAACCTGCCTCTTTGACCTCAGCTGAAGCCTCCTCCTCCTCCCCAGCCTCCAAAGCCTCCTGGGCTTTTCTTTTCCATGCTGTTTCCTCTGTCTAAAATACTCTCTTCCTCTATCTCCTATCCCCAAATATCTGTTAGCTAACCCTTTTTAAAAAATGACTCCCATTAGATACAACTTCCTCTAGGAAGCCTAAAATTAAGAAAACTGCTACCAGTACTGCAGTATTAGGAGACAGTTACCTGTGGGTCTCTCACATTTGTGCACATCTCACAGAGGTACTCTCTTCTGTTTGTTCCAGATTAGCTTTGCAAGAATGTTTGGATAGCAAACAGCCTTAGAAGACAGAGATAGGGTCTCTCTCTGGAGCAAAGGGCAAGTTGGCTTTCAGTCTTACAAGATAGAAACAATGTCTCCCTCTCTCCAGATCAAAGGGCAGGTATGCTTACTGCCCATTATAAAAGATAGGTTCCCTTGGATGGAGCTGGAGGCCATTATCCTTAGCAAACTAATGCAGGAACAGAAAACCAAAAGCTGCATGTTCTCACCTGTAAGTAGGAGCTAAGTGATGAGAACTCATGGACACAAAGAGGAGAACAACAGACACTGGGGCCTACTTGACAGTTGAGGGTAGGAGGAGGGAGAGGATCAGAAAAAAAATAACTATTGAGTACTAGGCTTAGTACCCAGGTGACAAAATAATCTGTACAATGAACTCCTGTAACGCCAGTTTACCTATATAACCAACCTGCACGTGTACGCCTAAACCTAAAATAAAAGTTTAAATATAATAAATAAATAAACGATGGGTTCCGTAAGCTCAGGGTTTTTCTCCTGTAAGGCAGTTCTCTATGTGTAAGTACAAAGATCTGGAGCTTTTCATATTGCCTGGATGGAATTTGGAGGCAAGGAGACCTGACACAGATAGGCTGTTCATGCCACTTGCTGTGTAATGAGTAATAAAGTGCTTTGTCTCTGACCCAGGAATCTCATGACTTCTGCCAGCATCCATGCAACTACAATAGACTAACATCAGTTTGAAAGTAGAAGACAAACTCAGACCCTTCTCAGTTCTTGACACTAACATAGTAACATTAATTTTCTGATTTTGATGGTTGTGCTGTGGTTTACTAGGATTATGTCCTTGTTTGTGGGAAATAAACACTAAAGTGTTTAGGATTGGTGGGGTATCATGTAGACAAATTTCTCTTAAGGACCAAAAAAGGCATTGTATTGTACTTGCAACTTTTCTGTATATTTGAGATTGTTTTACTTTTTTTTAAAGATTGATCAGTGGGCTCAGGTGATATTAGCCTGATCCATCCACTACACAGTTTCCTATTAACTTTTTATTTTGCGGTTTTGGCATTTGTTGACAATGATTGCCCAAATCTGTTTTTCATTAAAGATTCCAAAATGTTGATTTTCTAATTCAATTACTTATTTCAATTTTATTAACTGTAATACTTCTATAAAAAAGAATTCCTTCTTGTCAACTATCTGGTTACCCTGAAATAAAATTTATGCAGGAAAAGCAGGAAAAAAAGAAATTGATTCTGTCCCTTTATTTTCAAAGTAATGATTTGTTGCCCTAGGGAGTTACCAAAGACATTTGTTTTTGATTGCTTCGGATGAGCTTATAATTTTTATATAGTTGAAGTTTTCAATCCATGGCAGTCATTATTCCTTTTGATGCTCAAATGTCTCATTTCAGGCCAATGTAAGCCCCTTCAAGATGAATCCAGTGCTCTTTTGTCATGACTTTATCAATCTTTGATTGCTTCCTTGCTTTGGGCACAATTAGATAGCTTAGTTTCATCTTGTACATTTCTGGCCCCAGATCTGAAATCAGTCATTTCTTTAGCGATCTTTGACTCTTTTTAAAGGGAGGTTGGTATTTACAGGTTGCAATCTAAGAGCTAGAGGTGTTCCTTGCTACAGAGTCATCATTAATTTCAGGCTTTTCAGTGGGCAAAGGTAGGACATTTGCATCAAATCCTGAGTTCATGCTGGCATTTACAAGATTTACATAATTTCTTTAATTTTATCCTTTTTCCTATATATGGAAACCTTGGTTCCTAACCACCTTAATTATATATTTATCTTATACTTTACTGTACTTATACTATAGGTATACTATAATGGTCTTACAATACAATACAGCAATAAAACACTGAACGTAGTTAAATATTTCTTTGTGGTTTTTATTTGTCCCTAGAATATGTCTTACTCGGGATGTACAGCCAAAATGTAGGTTTTATAATCACCTGTTGAGGTGGCCAACTGTAAACCTGGATAGTTCCAGGCAAACCAGGAGGGTTGATCACCCTCCTTGAAGTAATTTTCTACTCTTTGATTTAGCCACCAATTTGACATAGAGTCAGGTTCATTTGTTTCAGGTTGTTTTTGATGTTTTAGGAATTTTTAATGTAAAAAATATCTAAAACATTTACACCGTTTCAAAGCCAAAACCATGTGATAAGACACCTAAGTCACATAAGTCACATTCAGAGAAGTCTAGGGTCTATCTCTATCTTCTCCACCTTATTCCCTCTCTCCCCTGGAGATGTCACTTGCCTTAGTTTTTTTGTTTATTCTGCCACTGTTTCTTTTTTGAAAAATACATACATATAGTAATATCTACCTTTCTTACACAAAAGATAACATTTTACAAACACTATTTCCATACACTGTTTTTTGTTTTGTTTTTTTGGGTTTTTGTTTTGTTTTGTTTTGAGATAGAGTCTCGCTGTGTCGCCCAGGCTGGAGTTGGGTGGCACGATCTCGGCTGCCTGCAACCTCCGCCTCCCGGGTTCAAGCTATTCTTCTGCCTCAGCCTCCCGAGTAGCTGGGTCTACAGGCACCCACCACCACACCTGGCTAATTTTTTGTATTTTTGGTAGAGACGGGGTTTTACCATATTCGCCAGGCTGGTCTTGAACTCCTGACCTTGTGATCTACCCACCTCAGCCTCCCAAAATGCTGGGGTTACAGGAGTGAGCCACTGCACCTGGCCCCATACACTGTTTTTTAAAGGTTTCCCACATCAGCATTTATTCTCGAACTGCAGTCATGTGTCTAAATAATCACATCTGTCATCCTCAGAATGGCCTTAAACCCAAGACTCCAGAATTGAGGAAAACAATCCACCAGCAAGAGACAGAATTTGTTAACAAACCAGCTTAACTGAGATAGGAAATGTCATGTTTTCTCTCCACATCATACCCCTGACATTACCTACTCCATCCCAAATAGCTTTCAAAAATTGTTGCTGAGCTCAGACCCAGGGCCTTTAGAGATTGAATATAATGACGGGTCCCCAGTGGTGACAGGAATTGCTCTCCGCTCCCAGCTACTGAGGATGGGAAATGGCTGGTGAGATGACAGCAGTGAGGGCTGCTCACTTAGTTCAGCGATATAGTACAGGTGTGCAAAGTGCAGTGCACGTGGGCAGCTCAGGCCTCTGGTGTAACAGGGCCCAGGAGAGGAGTCAGAGTGTTTGTGTCCTGCTTAGGGGGCTGTGTGAGACTCCACATGGAAGCTGTTAGCCTGGCGCAGTGGCTCACACCTGTAATCCCAGCACTTTGGGAGGCTGAGGCGGGTGGATTACTTGAGGTCAGGAGTTCGAGACCAGCCTGGCCAACATGGTAGAACCCCGTCTCCACCAAAAATACAAAAATTAGCCAGGTGGGGTGGTATGCACCCATAATCCCAGCTCCTCTGGGGGCTGAGGTGGGAGAATCGCTCGAACCCGGGAGGCAGAGGTTGCAGTGAGCCAAGATTGCACCACTGCACTCCAGCCTGGGCAACAGAGTTAGTGAGACTCCATCTCAAACAAAACAAAACATAACAAAACAACAACAACAACAAATACATGTGAGGTCTTCATATAATGTGTGCTCAGTAGTGTCACAGGAGAAAGATTTTGGGAGCTGCAAGAGGAGTCATTTATGAGATACAATGATTTCCTTGCATGTGAGAGAGGACCAGTCCCCTATTTGTTATTTGTGAAGAGTCAGGTTCATCTATTGGAAAACTGGCCTCAGCACCTGCAGACTGAGCACAGATTGCCTGTGGCTGCTAGTGTTCTAGACAGTGCTGCCCAGATTTGTGGACCAAATTGATGGCTGTCTGCCTGCTACATTTGAAGCACAGCCACAAGCTCCCCCTGCCCTTTCACACTTCCTTCCTTCCAGGGTCTGTTCTCTTCCCCTCCCCTTCTATTTGAGGAGGACACACTCTCTGAGTTCTTTCTGACTACAAAAGAAGGGCATCACCTTTTGAAGATCACCCTTTAAACACACTTTCACCAGTGGGGAAAGGAGATAGAGAAGCTCTAGCTAAATCAAGTAGAAAATTCAGATTGGTGTGGAGAGGTAGAAGAGCACAGTGTTTAGAAAGTCCCTGGAGACTGACTGCATGGGTTTGAATCCTGGTTCTATTACCTCCATAGGGATCTTGGTCATATTATTCATCTTTTCTGTGCCTCAGTTTCTCACTTGCAAACTAGAAAAAACTGGGGCTCTTCTTATCTCATAAAGTTGTTATGTGCCTGTAGTGGGTTGAATTGTGGCTCCTGAAAAATACATCCACCCAGAACCTCAGAAGATGATCTTCTTTGGAATAAGGCTCTTTGTAGATTGTTTTATTTTATTCTATATCGTTTCCTTTCCTTTCTTTTTTTTTGAGTCAGTCTTGCTCTCCTGCCCACGCTGGAGTTCAGTGGTGCAGTCACAGCCCCCTGCAGCCTCACCCTCCCAGGCTGAAGTGATCCTCCAACCTCAGCCTCACAAGTTGCTGGGACTACAGGCACGCATCATGTCACTCAGCTAATTTTTAATTTTTTTAGAGACAAGGCTTCACAATGTTGCCCAGGCTGGTCTTGAACTCCTGGGCTCAAGTGATCCTCCCACCTTGACCTCCCAAATGCAGGTATTATTAAGTTAGACAACTTAAAATTAGATTATCTTGGGTTTAGGCTGGGCCCTAAATACAGTGAACAGTGTTCTTCTAAGAGGAAGGAGAAGGAGATTTGAGTCTCAGACCCAAGGAGAGGACAAAGTTAGAGATAGGAGTGATGCATCTATAAGCCAAGGAATACCAAGGATTGGCAACAACCACCCAAATCTAGGAAGAGGCAAGGATTATTTGTCTTTCTCTATTAGAACGTAAGCTCCAATGACAGCAGGACTAGAAGGGGGCTTGCTGCCTAGTAGGTGCTCAGTAAAAGAAGACTCAGCTTCTACATTGCCTCTGTCAAATTTCCCTAATCCTGCCTCATGCTCATCTCTCCCAACCCACTCCCTCTTGTGAACCACTTGGGTTCTTTGAGGGTCCTCTATGATTGTACTCTTCCTGCCATTGATAACAGTGTCTTTACAAGTCTGTCTCCTGAAAGACCAGGCATCAGAGAAGGCAGGGGCCAAGTCTTGCTAACTGAAGGCCCCCAGATCCTAACACACTGTCCTAAAGCAGGAACAGTTATTGAGCACCATTTCTAATGAATGTTAGGGAAAACAAAAATGGGAACACCCAGTCGTGGTGGGTGTAGAGAGGTGGGGTCAGAGAAGGATTCCCAGAAGAGAGATTGGAGAAGAATCTTCAAGGGAGATAAAAGGACATTCCGAAACAGAAAAAGACATTCCAAGATCTGCCCTAAAGAGTCCTTTGAGAGAAGTGCTACTAATGACTACTGGGCTGGCCAACCTGAGCCCAAAATAAGGTGGTTCAGAGGGTAATATCACTGCCTGAGGAGCCCTCTGTGCTCTCTACCAGAAGCCAATAACAGTCCCCAGCAGTTGCCTCTTCAAAGCCTAGGTCAGGAAGGCGGAATAAGAACATGCAAATTGCTATTCCAGTGGCAGTATTGCCTGCAAGCAACTTTTAAGACCACACAATAGAAGTTTTCAAAAAGCTGGTTTCAAGTATCCACAGTGTAATGAGATCAAGACTCAGGACTCCAGCATGTAGCCCAACAGGAAAAATATCATTTATGGTAGGCTCATGAATTCTATTTGCATAAAACTTCTGAAACTGAAAACACACACTCCCGATGCAGTGAAAATCAAGCCTTCTCCCTGTTTTTGTTTTTTCTGGATGGTGGCAGTCTATCAGACGAATCAGCATTTGTGGTAAGAGATTTCTCTAAAGCTACAGGAGGCTACTTTTAATGGATTCCTAAATATATGACTGGCCGGGTGCAGTGGCTCACGCCTGTAATCCCAGCAGTTTGAGAGGCTGAGGCGGGTGGATCACCTGAGGTCAGGAGTTCAAGAACAGCCTGGCCAACATGGCAAAACCCTGTCTCTACCAAAAATACAAAAATTGGCCAGGTGTGGTGGCACACACCTGTAGTCCCAGCTACTCGAGAGGCTGAGGCAGGGGAATTGCTTGAACCTGGGAGGAGGAGGTTGCAGTGAGCTGAGATCACACTGCACTCCAGCCTGGGCAACGGAGTGAGACTCTGTTGCAAATAAATAAATGAATAAATAAATGACTGAATTTATTCAGACATTTCTTTTATTGTGTTATAGGAGATAAAGTCTTTCCACTTAAGCTGTTTTACAGCCCTTAAATACCTGCACACTTATTGATGCACCCTCCATACTCCACCTTCATATCCACCCACCCAGGCACAAAACATGTATGCACACACATGCACCCAGTGCATCTGGGCATGCGCACATCTACGGAAGCCTGGCCACGGTACTGCAAATTTTCTAAAGTACTCATTCTCCCTGACTGATCTATAAGCTCACAAGGGTATGGCCCCATGGTTCATTTAGAGGGAAAACACACCTGACAGGGTCAGGAGAACTTTTTTCATGGGTAAATTGGGGGAGTTGAATTATGTGAAGTTTAAAGTCCCTTCCAACATTTTAGCATTCTCAATTTCGTTTTATTCCCCCCTACCACACTGCCTGGCCTTACAATACAGCATCAAGTTTAGCAAAGAGCAGGTGCAGAATTTATTACGCAAGAGCCTTTCTGTGCCTTCAGGGGGCCTGAGCTTTTCTGCTGGAGCTCTTCAACCCTGGTTTTCATTGGTACCAGTTGCCACTGCATCATGGAGTTGAATAAATACCAATTGAATTAAAACCCTGATTCAAATGCTTTGGATAATCCCCTTCATTAGTGTTTCTAGAGGCAACGCGTCATCAAAACCCCCTGGTCTGACTGACTAATGGTGAGAACTTGAGGTACCCAGCAATGAAGTCAGGCAATATTTCTGGACATCAGAGGTGGTTAGAAACATAGAAAACTGCATGACTCTGGCAGGGCATGAGGGTGAAGGGGAAGATGAGGACGCACTGGGGCTTGTGAGAGAGGGAGAGGAGCCAGGGAAGATGGTGTTAGAGCAGAGAGGAGCACAAGGACCTGAACATGGGATCCTCCTGTTCTAGGGTTACAAATGTCCCCTGTCCCAGAATGGCAGCGTGGTTTAAGAATCCCTAACCTGGCAGGTGACAGAACAGGGGTTGCAGATTCCAAAGCTTACTAAGGACAGTGGCATAGTTGTGTGAGACCTTGCTTCTTCTCAGTGTTGGGAAGAGAAGAGGGAATAAAAGGGACTGTAGAAAGAGCAGTCCAATTGTGGATTTTAATGCATAGGGACTCAGCATTGCAAGATCTGTAATTTAATGTGAAACTTGCACATTTGAAATAATAGCAGCTAAATCTAATTGCGAACAGCATGCATTCCAAACAAAATACCTCAGTGGGCCAGATTTGGACCTCCAGGGAGATTTATGCAAAAGACCAAGTAAACAGAGACACTTCACAGTGGCGGAACCCAAGAGCCTAGCCTGGGGAAAGCATGCAGGGGCCCTCAGATAATCTGTGAAAGAAAGACAGGTCATAACACTCAAAATGCCTACAAGCGATGAAGGCTAAGACTATTTGAAATCATGGAAAAAGGTTAGCTTCTTCAGGAAAATTGTACGGTCAAGGTACAGGGACACATGTCATCCTGGGATATATATGACTGTGGTGGAGACTGGTATACCATAAGCCACTCAGGGAAAAAAGCAAAACAAAACAAACAAAAAAAACTCCTTTCCTAGTAATACATAAAGCTAAAGAGAAATTGCATCTGGGTTATACCAGAAGAAGGAAATGAGGTAAGAAAAAGGTGAGAATAAATCACCTAATCAAAATACTGGGTTATAAAAATAACTAGCCCACCTGCTTCAGGACTGTAAGAAACTGAGCAATGCTTTCAGGAGGCCAGGTTGAAAAACACAAACCTGTTTAGCCACAGCTTGATTCCATGCAATTCATGCTCCAGGATTCTGTCTCACTGTGGTTAAAAACTCATGTTTTTTAAATGGTGGGCTGACAAAATTGCATTATTGTAGATGTGGAAGGAATAATATAAATGAAGTAGCATTGGAGAATAAATATTTTTGGAGAACCATCATGTGCCTGACCCTGTATGGGTGACTCATGTATGATAACTGCTTTTACTGCTCACATCATTCTTATGAGATAGATACTTCTTTTCATTCCTGTTTTGCAAATGAGGAAATTAAGGCACACATTGGTAACATGACTTACCTAATGTCAGAGCTCTAATAATAAGTTAAAGAACTGGGATTTAAACCAGTTAAATATAATAATGATAATAACAGTAAACAATTCGATCCTCAGAAGTCTTTGTGTGACCTCTGAGCTCTGATTTCCATTATTAACGCCAGCCTGTCTTTCGAGGGTTGTGAAGATTAAATGAGATAGTGCCTGTAAGAACTTAACACTGACTTGCCCAATCAACAAGATTAATAGTTGTTATTAATAATAGTAACTGGATCCAGTATTCAGAAGGCTCTACTGGGAGGAAGTATAGGGACAAATAGCAATGGAGAAGTGACTGGGAGGTAGAAAGAGGTAACCGGTATAGACTTCCCTTTGGAAAATTTCAGGTTTGAAGTTTGTTTTTAAGAAAGCTTATTTACCATGACTGCTATGGACTGAATTGTGTCTCTCTTCCCTCCCCCAATCAACAAATTCATAGCTTGAAGCTCTCATCCCCAATGTGATGGTATTAGAAGGCAGGGCTTTTGGGAGGTGATGAGGATGGAGCCTTCGGGATTGAATTAGTGCCCTAATAAAAACAGACTCAGGAGAGTTCTCTCTCTCTCTCTCTCCCTGCCATGTGAGGATATAATGAGAAGGCAATTATCTGCAAGCTGGGATGTGGGCCCTCACCAGACACCAAATCTGTTCGCACCTTGACATTGGACTTCCCAGCCTCCAGAACTGTGAGAAATAAATGTCTGTTGTTTAAGCCACTCATTCTATGGTATTTTGTTATAGCAGCTCAAGCTAAGACAGTGGCTGCAAGTGGAAGAGGAAAGCCTGATGGTGCCAATGGTAAGGGGTTTCAGGTGAGTGAAGACCAATCCCTGGGCCATGGAGGGAGGGTATCCAGAGCCCAGATGAGAAATTCAGCCCTGGAAAGGGGTGAGGACAATTGTTCCCTGAAACAGAGGAAAGAAGAGAAGAATGGATGGAAAACACTGGGAGATTTTGATGTGGAAGGAAGAAAATTGAGGGACTGTGAATTTGACCTAATCCAAATGGAAGGGACAAAATTTTGCTGATGAAAATGGAAGGTGAGGTGTCGGGGGTAGAGGAAACTAGGAAAGGGGGAGCCTAGCTTCCATGGGGGTTCAGGACCAGGAAAAGCATGCACTCCAGATCTTCTGACACAGCTTTGATTTCTCTCCTGTTGTCCCCCATACTACATGCATAGGCACTGGCTACTTATACCCATTTTGGGATCTGAACAAAATAGTCCTACCAGAGCTGACTGATGCCATCTTGGAGTCCTGGTCCTTTTCACTTCTTAATGCTTCGGATAGACTAGTTTGTATTTAGGATCAGAATTGATAAATGCCAATAGCAAATTTAGTGGTCTTCTCTAAATCCTCTAGGTACCAGTAACGCAGCTCCCACCCACCCCATTCTATGAATGAGAGGTAAGTACTGGATATTAGAAGGCCTATTGGTCTAACAGACAGAAGGTTTGGGTTCAGACTCCCCCACTTACTAGCTGTATGACTTAGGGCAAGCCAATTAACCTGTTTGAGCCACCATGTTTTTTAATTATAAATTTAAAAGGCACGTATCAGTTCCACCAAGACATCTGGTCCCAGAAAGCATTAGTGTCTCCTTCATCATTTCCCATAGACAAGTTATTATCTTTCTTGGAGGATTCATCTCAGGAATGAATTGGCATTGTTGAAATAGGTTGAATAGGGCTCTGTTTTGGGGATGGGAGTGAGGGGAAGGAACCTAACTCAACAGTCCATCAAAGCTTCACACTGGAATAGGGCCATTTCATTGAGCCATCTCCCTTTCCTTTAAAGTTAATAGAAGGACCATTTTTTCCATAAACTTAGTACTTTTTTGTGTCATTTCCAAGCCACTGATAGCCTATCTTAATTGATACTCCTTTTGTGTTTGAGTAAGTTTTTAAACTAAGGTTCAGTGCATGGCATAGACTTGGAGAACTGGATTGTTCACAGAAAAATCAGTGAAGCTGGTGATATATCATGAACTAGAGGTATTTTTTATTCTCAGAGATATAGCAAAATTCAGGATGATTTCATATGTACTTGAATCAGTGATTATTTTTTGCATTAAGCATACAGTGCTAAATGGGAATATAGATAAATATTTAAATATTCCCATGTCCTCAAGCCTCCTAGTGGGAATTGAAAAAAAAAAAAAGGCAGGATAAAGTTAATTGTACTACTATTGTATAGTTCTTTTCTCCCAAGAAATTCTAAGAGTTATGCCAATAATGCAACTTGTCCTGGACAAGGTGAAGTGATGCCCAAAGTGTCTCAATTTAATAAATGGGAAAACTGAGGCCAGAAGAGGTACATGCCCAGCTTGTCAAATATCATGCACAGAAAAGCCATACTGTAGGCTCAGATTTTCTGACTTCCATCCTGCAGCTTCTGTTTTGTTTATTCATTTACACCTACGTCATTCACTCACTTATTATTCATTCAGTAGATACAATGGACATAGCAGTAAAAGGAGCTATAAAGAATACCAAAGAAATAGAAAATAATTTTTGGAGTTAAGGATCATAATCTAGCTGAAGAGATAAAACCAACACAGTAAAAACAAAACACAATAAAGCAAAACCAAAATGACAGCGTGCCTGGTACTCTGGTTGGAAAAGTACTTTAAAAATTCAGAGTCCATTACAGTGTGAAGCCTGCCTGTTAAGGTTTTGCAAAGAAGGCAGAACTTGATGTCACAAGTGACAAGTTTTTTTGCGATGGGTGCGGCAAGGTGGGGGTGGTGGCAGGGTAAGTCTTTTCAAAGAGAAAGCTATGGTCTGAATATCTGTCCCCACTATGATTCATATGTTGAAATCCTAACCCCAGGCACTGATATTAGGAGGTGAGGCCTTTGGGAGGTGATTAGGTCATGGGAGATTAGTGGCCTTATAAAAGAGACCCCAGGCCAGGCACAGTGGCTCACACCTTTAATCCCAGTACTTTGGGAGGCCGAGGTGGGCAGATCACCTGAGGTCGGGAGTTCGAGACCAGCCTGGCCAACATGGTGAAACTCTGTCTCTACTAAAAATACAAAAATCAGCCAGGCGTGGTGGTACACACCTGTAATCCCAGGTACCCAGGAGACTGAGGCAGGAGAATCGCTAGAACCCAGGAGGTGGAGGTTGCAGTGAGCCAAGATCGTGCTACTACACTCCAGCCTGGGTGACAGAGCAAGACTCTGTCTCATGAAATAAAAAAAAAAAAGAGAGACCCCAGACAGATCCTTCATTCCTCCTGCCACACATGAGATTACAAGGAGAAAATACCTGTTTATGAGGAATGGGCTCTCACCAGACACTGAATCCTCTGGCTCCTTGATATTGAACTTCCCAGTCTCCAGAACTTTGAGAAATAAATTTCTGTAGTTCATAAGCCACCCAGTCTATGGTATTTTGTTATAGCATTCTGAATGGACTAGAGAGAGGAAAAGCATACGCAAAATAGTAGGAAGGCAGAAATGAATATAGTTTATTTAAAAAATAGTCGGGTTGTTTTGAAATGAACATTTCTTTTGGAAAAGAAGAAGGTGAAAGCAAGGAAAAAAGGCCAAAAGAAGAAAAGAAAACCTACAAGGGGAAAGGAGATGAAGGTCTGTTGCATATGCAATCGATTGGCATTCAGAATCTATTTCCCTTGTCCCTGGTATATGTATGTACTGCAGAAGCTAGATAGCAAAAAAAGACATTTTCTCAGCCCCCTTGAAGTAGAGATTGTGGATGTTAATTAGGTTCCACCAGCCAGGCCAGCTTCCAGGCATGTAACCTGTGTTGCAAAGGATCCCTTCCTCAGGAGGGCCCCAGGTTTGTTTTAATGCTCTGCTGCTGCAGTCTTGAAATCCTGAATAATTTTAACTTTGAATTCATGTTTTGTAAGTGAAGTCCAATGGAACAATGGAGCATGAGCAGAGGAGATATATGCAAGATGGGTGTCCACTGTGGTCCCTTGCTGCCCCGTTCCCACACAGCTTCAGGAGTGCCCCCGAGCACAGAATCTGGTGGACCTAAGACACATGAGAGTTCAGCCAGGCTCAAAACCAGCACAGAGTAAGTGTATCAGAGAAACAACTGAGTCCGCGGGCTGCTGAGGGCCGTGAAAGGCCACGCTCTCCATTTGAGACAGTATTTACTTGGAACACAAAAAGGTGAAGGTATTCTAAGAAACATGAACCACCGAGGTACCCTTATCACATGTTTTCCTACTTGTGTATTTCTTACCTCTCTGTATTAGGCAACGACTTATGCTGAAAATAAAGACATAGAAGGAAAGGAAAAGATGGGACAACACATAATTCCTTTTCCTTTCTGTCTTTCCTTATTCATAAGCAAAGCCAAAGGTAGAGAACATTAATGGAATATCAGCATATCAAGAAATAAAATACAAACAGTTGAGTTTGTTTTATGCAGTGTTTTTGCTGTTCTGGTAAGAACAGAATATCTAAGTATGTCTACAAGCTACCAGGTACAAATCGTGTGCTTTTGGTGATTCTACATATAAGTGAAATGCGATTATATTTGCTTCTGTAACTGGTATTGTACAATGTAAAAATGAAGGTTAAAATTCATACTAATAATTTTAATGTTTAATTTTTCCCTCCTTAGAAAAACATTAATACCAACTAAAAAAACACCATGACAACAGAAATACCACAGAAAGAAGGAAAAAGCTTTCTATTTTAGTACGTTTAGTGGCACTTTTTTCCTCCTTTGTGAGCAAGGTGCCCCACATATTATGTAGCAAACAAACCCTGTTCACAAGTTTGCTTCCCATGTGTGAGATCTAGAAGGCAACAATAGTGTGGACACAACCTTCCTTCCTACCCACTACCTGCATCAAGGTCATTGCCACTGCCTGAGGCCAGCCATGTTTCATGATTTAAGACACTTTCATCACAAGATGAAAACAGTGTGAATCCCAAAGTAATGTTTAAATTAGTTTTGGGGTTCTTTTACTTATCCCAAAGCTAATTCAGGGTTTTCAGAATGATATCATTTTTAAATTAATTTTAATTTTTATTCAGGTAATACTTTTGTATAATTTCACATTTCAAATAGCATATGATTTTTAAAATTTAGATATAATTCGCAAACCCTAAAATTCAGCTTTTCAAAGTGTAAAATTTAGTAGTTTTTAGTATACTCACAAAGTGATGCAACCATCACCACCATTCTAATTACAAATATTTTCATCATCCCAAAAAAGAAACCGTGTACCTTATTGGCAGTCACACCCCATTTCCCCTCTCCCAAGCCCCTGTCAATTACTAATCTATTTTCTGTCTCTGTGGATTTGTTTATTCTGAATATTTTGTACAAATGGAATCATACGATATGAGATCTTTTGTGTCTGGCTTCTTTCACTTAACACAATGTTTTCAAGATTCATTCTTGTTCTAACAGGTATCAATACATCATTCCTTTTTATGGTTAATATTCCATTGTATAGATATGCCACATTTTGTTTATCCATTCATCCACTGAAGTATATAAAGTTTTGTGTTTTGTGATTTTGTGGGTTTTGTTTGTTTGTTTTTTGAGACGAGGTCTCATTCTGTTACCCTGGTTGGCGAGCAGTAGTGCAATCATGGTTCACTGTAGCCTCCACTCCCCAGGTCAGGCCATTCTCCTGCTTCAGCCTTCAGAGTAGCCGGGACTAAAGTCACACACCACTGGGCTTAGCTAATTTTGAAAAAATTTTTTGTAGAGACAGAATCCTGCTAAGTTGCCCAGGTTGGTCTCAAACCCCTGGGCTCAAGTTATCTCCCCTACCCCACCCCACTTCAGACCCCCAAGGTGCTAGGATTATAGGCATGAGCCACCGCACCTGGCCTGCAGTCCATAAAGTTTTAATGAAATAAGAGTAGTAGGTCAGGTGCAGTGGATCACGTCTATAATCTCAGCACTTTGGGAGTCCGAGGCAGGTGGATCACCTGAGGTCAAGAGTTCAAGACCAGCCTGGCCAATGTGGCGAAACCCTGTCTCTACTAAAAATACAAAAAAAAAAAAAAAAAAAAATTAGCCAGACATGGAGGCAGGTGCCTGTAATCCCAGCTATTCAGGAGGCTGAGGCAGGAGGATCGCTTGAACCTGGGAGGGGGAGGTTGCAGTGAGCCAAGATTGCGCCACTACACTCCAGCCTGGATGACAAGAGCAAAAACTCCGTCTCGAAAAAAAAGCAAAAAGAGTAGTCGCTTGCTCCATTCTTTCCTACTTTTCCTACTCCCCAAAGGAAGCCACTTTCTAGTCTTTTGGTTATTTTTCCTGATATTTACCTGCCTTTCTATATATCATCTTTATACTCCTATTTATTTATAATTTATATATGTATTTATTATATTCTTATTTTGGAAGATGATCATGCATCATTTTTATACCTCTTCACATACTTATTCTTTCTTCTTCCTTTCTCTTAATAGAGTTATCTGGACAATTTTCGGTTGAATTACTATTTAGCAGTTAGATTACTGTGACCATGCCAAAGAATAGTCGCTGCTGAGCCAAGAATTATATCCCTGTTACTTTTGCTTTTCTGAACTGGGAGAATCACCTCTCTTCCTGATCTCTCATGGGGAAATGCCACAGGGCCCAGGACTTTGGCTGCTGCTTTCCTCTGTCTACACTCCCTCCATAGCCATCCTCATGGGTTAAATAGTAATCATGTGCTTATGACTCCTAAATTCATACTGCCAGCCTGGTCTTCACCTGAATTCCAGTCTCTCTCTTTCTTTCTTTTCTTTTTCTTTCTTTCTTTCTTTCTTTCTTTCTTTCTTTCTTTCTTTCTTTCTTTCCTTCCTTCCTTCCTTCCTTCCTTCCTTCTTTGAAATAGAGTTTCTCTCTTGTTTCCCAGGCTGGAGTGCAATGGTGAGGCCTTGGCTCACTGCAACCTCCGCCTCCCGGGTTGAGGCGATTCACCTGCCTCAGCCTCCCAAGTAGCCTGGATTACAGGCGCCCGCCACCACGCCCGGCTAATTTTTGTATTTTTAGCAGAGAGGGTGTTTCACCATGTTGGCCAGGCTGGTCTCAAACTCATGATCTCAGGTGATCTGCCCGCCTTGGCTTCCCAAAGTGCTGGGGTTACAGGTGTGAGTCACTGCGCCAGGCCTGAATTCCGGTCTTGAGTGGTTTTGTCCAAAGCTGACTTGACATTTGCTCTTGGATATCTAACAAGCACCACGTATTTAAATTGTCCAAAATAGACCCATTTCCCCTCCTGGCGAGCCACAACCTTCACCATCTCGGTAAATGGCACTGCTATTTTTCCAGTTGGTTCATCCCCAAGCCTTGAAAAGATCCCTTTCTTGTTTTTCCTTTCATACCCTATATCCAATCCACAGAAAATTCTGTTAACTCTATTATCAAAATATATCCAAAATCCAACCACTTCTCACCATCTCTACTAGTACCTTCCCAAAGCCAGAACAGCAGCATCATCCCTCACGGTTGTTACTGCAATAATCTCCTGATGGGTCTCCCTCCTGCCTTCCTGGCCCCCTGCAGTTTTAGACATCAGTCATTTTCACATCACCCCTATAGCCAAATCTCCCCAGTGATTTCCTATGTCACTCAGATAAAAGGTGGTGTAAGATCTGGCTCTGCTGTCTTTGATCTCATCTCCTTCCACTCTCCCCCTCCTCACTCTGTTCCAGCAGCACTGGCTTCCTCGACATACTTGGAACTTTCCAAGTTCATTCCAAGCTCAGGGCCTTTCCCCTTGCCATTCCTGCCTCCTGGAATGCTTTGCTCCCAAATAGCAGCATGACTTGCTCCCTTTCTTCTCAAAAGTCCTACTGGCTCAAATGTCACTTCATTGGAGTGGTTGTCCCTGATCAGCTTGTATAAATCAACAACACCCTACTATGACTCTCTCTATGTCTCTTATCCTGCTTTATTTCTCCCCATGATATCTATCACCCCCTGACACATTACTTATTTATTTATTGTCTGCTTTCTTCCTGTGGAAGGCAGGGATGTTGTCTGTTGTGTGTGCTATCATATCTCTAGTGCCTAGAATGTGCCTGGAATACAGTAAGCACTCAACAAATATTTGATGAGTAAATGAATTAATAGGAAGTGTCAATAAATGCGTGTATTCAATCTACAAGTTGAATTTAGAAGCAGAGTTTCATATTCTGCATTAAATTCCATGTAGCTTCTCCTCATAAATGCATCCTTAGTCAGTAGGACTCCGTGTTTAAGTATCTTTGTCTCCACTAGAATGAAGCTTTTCAGAGGAATTCTCAGTGCCTGCCTCAGAGGCTACCCTCAATAAAATGTTTGCGGGACTGTGCCACCTTAGAGAGCTAAAGAATTAATGGACATAACTGCTCATTAGAGTCACATGTTGCCCATCCCTAAAATATGTTTAAGAGTGAATGTAATACATCAAAGAAAGATGATTCCAAAACCTCATTCATCCATTCATTCATCCATTCAACAGTTATTGATCGCATATGTATTAAGTACCTTCTCTGTGAAGTTTCTAGTTCCTAAACACTTTCTATTCTTGTGTCTAAATTACCACTCAATTCTCCCCCTCCTAGTGATCTAAAGCATTGTTTCTGGTTCTGACCTCAGTGGAGCTGGGGAACAGCTGGATACCAGCATCTACCTAATCACCCTTCATCCCTTGGCAACTGTTAAGACATGCCAGGATGCTCTTTGCTGATGCCTCTCAAATTTAAAATGGGAACACTGGGTAGTCAATATAGAGGCCTTGACATTTAAAATACCTGACCCTTCTTTCTCAGCCTGAGAGAAATGCCTGGTTGTTGACATTCAGGGTCCAGCACAGGCCAGCCATCCTTCCTTGGGGCTGGTGTTTGGTTTGGTGGGTTGAGTTCACAGACAATGAGCACATTTTCCTAAGTCATCAAAGCAGGAGGAACCCACATCCTTGGAAGCAATTTATGGTAGCATGATAAAAGAGGAGTAATATTTTATATGAAAATTGAATTCTTTTTTTTCTTTTTCTTTTTCTTTTTTTTTTTTTGAGATGGAGTCTCACTCTGTCACCCAGGCTGGAGTGCAGTGATGCAATCTCCACTCACTGCAAGCTCCACCTCCCAGGTTCAAGCAATTCTCGTGCCTCAGCCTCCCTACTAGCTGGGACTACAGGTGCCTCCCACGATACTTGGCTAATTTTTTTGTATTTTTAGTAGAGACGGGGTTTCGCCATGTTGCCCAGGCTGATCTCCAACTCCTGGCTTCAAGTGATCCACCCACCTTAGCCTCCCAAAGTGCTGGGATTACAGGCGTGAGCTACCGCACCAGCACTGGAACTTGAATTCTATTCAGCTGGTATAGAACTATCTTATTTTATTTTATTTATTTTTTCTTTATTTTTTTTTTTTTTTTGAGACGGAGTCTCACTCTGTTGCCCAGGCTGGAGCATGGCGACGTGATCTCGGCTCACTGAAACCTCCGCCTCCCGGGTTCAAGCAATTCTCCTCCCTTAGCCTCCCGAGTAGCTGGGATTACAGGCATGCGCCACCACGTCCGGCCAATTTTTTTGTATTTTTAGTAGAGATGGGGTTTCACCATGTTGGTCAGGCTGGTCTCGAATTCCTGACCTTAAATGATCCACCCGCCTCGGCCTCCCAAAGTGCTGGGATTACAGGCACAAGTCACCACTCCTGGCCAAATGGAGCAATTTTAAAATGTGGGGAAAGAAATTAGGCCAAATTGGAAACAAAGCTCCCAAGTCATATAGGAGGGCTGTTTTGTTGTCAGGACTTTGCAATTTCTCTACAAAGTCCCTGGCTCCTTGCACATTCTTCCAGACTTCTTGCTTTGGTTGGAATGAAAAGGTGTCCTTGGAATGAGTTTCCTGAAACTCTTCTCACTGTGTTACGTAAACAAACCAGTTTTATAAGAAAAGTGCCATGGGAGCCTTTTCCAGGATAGGTCAGATGTCAAGCAAGGAGGACAATTAACAATAATATTTTGCAACATTTATTCACTGTTTTTGTTAGCATCATTTTAAAAAGCTGAGCACTTGCAGGTTAAAGATATGTTTCCTTCAAGAAAACAAGAGGCAAAAGTTTGTTCTTTAGAAATTTTTTTTAAAAAACCCTCAGAGACTCTTTTAACTCAAGGAGGAAATCTGAAAAAGCAAGTGCCCCTGTTCTACTTGAGTGTTCAGTTTGCACATACGGGTTTACATACACACACTCTCTCACACAATTTGATTTATACCCGGCTTTTTGTTTGTTTGTTTTTTCCTCTGGTTCAAAGGTATTGTGTAAAAGGAAGCTATAGCCATTGATTTGCCTGTGGGACATTAGTAGGGGAAATGGGCTCATCTGCCTGGAAGGGTGAGCGGGGATTTCAGGATATAGAACTGACTGGGACCTGATTCCTATCAGATACATTTGCCCGTGAAATGACCCATTCAGCTGTAATGAGGTAGAGTTATTGCCGGTGGCCAGATTGTTGGGAGATCTCCCTGGAGCCGCTCAGGGACCTGCGGGTGAGGTGGGTGAGGTGAGCATCGGATGGGTTCCCCACACAGCTCCTGGGTTAAACTGGAGTCTTTTGTTTTCCTCTGGGAAGTTGGCTCAAGCCTTTGGAACCTTGCATGTGGCCATTTCCCCTGCCAAGTGACTCATCCTTGGGAAGGAATGGGCTGTAAACACAGGGACAGCCCAGGTAGGACACATGGTTTGTAATTTTTAACTAACACTGTGTTTCTCCCGATATGCCCAGCCTTTCTTCAGAATCATTCTTTCCTTTTGACCTCTTTCTACTAGGAGTGACTGTCTTTTTCTCTCTTTAAAGTATTTTCAAAATCCTGTGTTCTTTATCCTAACTTTCCAAGTTTACACTGTTCCCCATTGTTTCACGGAAGAACACTCTCAAACTGCATTTTTCCTCTGCTCTCAAACCACAACAGAAGACTTCTGTGACCAAAGATGAGGGGGTTTTTCCCCACGCACCAAGCAACAGAGATGGCTTGGTGGCCTCCAATTCAGTTCCAACACTATCTACCCAGAGATAATGTCAGATCCCACAGGTTGAGCGCTCAGTCCCACAAGACCTGTTCCCCCAATCCCCAGTCTCAAGTCCAAGCCTCCAGCACTTCTGACTCAGTGGCTTCAAGTTGGGGTTCCCACAACCCCCTCTTCAGGTTTGATAAATTTGCTAGAGCGGCTCACAGAACTCAGGGAAACACTTACTTATGTTTACCAGTTTCGTAAGAAGAATATTTTATTTTATTTTTTTAAGAGATGGAGGTCTCACGATGTTGCCCAGGCTGGTCTTGAACTCCTGGCCTTAAGCAATCCCCTCTATCTCAGCCTCCCACAGTGCTGGGATTACAAGCATGAGCCACTGCACCCAGCCCTAGAAGGATATTTTTTAAAGTACAAATAAACAGCCAGACAAAGAGATACATCAGGGAGGACTGGAAGGGTGCCAGGCATAGGAGCTCCTGTCCTCATGAATTTGGGGCGTTCCACCCTCCTGGGTGCATGAGTTCTGCTATGCCTTCCTGTCAGCCTCCATGTATTCAGCTCTCCAGAAGCTCCCCAAACCCTGTCCTTTGGGCCTTTTATGGAGACTTCATCAGTTGTCTGTGATGGAAGCATGGACAAATGTGAGGAAATGAGATTGGGCAAAAAGAGTGTGATCTAAACCCAGCAAGACCTGTCTGTTCAGATTCTTCTTAGCCTCTCTGTGCAGAATTTCTTCCTCCAGAATACGGGGCAGGACCCTCTTTAGAATGAGGGTCATAGGACCCACAATTAGGTTAGAGTCCTGCCTTGGGCAGGTGAAAGGAGGATAGGAGAAGGTCAGAGAGAGATATTTTGTTTCCTGAGCCCTGAAGTGCCCCCAACATTATAACAAAAGACTGTAACAATGGCTATGAGAGTTAGGAGCTAGCAACCATGGACAAAAAAAGGTATTTATTAATATAATCATAATATCCCATCCATCCTACCCACCAGTTCCAGATCAGAATGTTCCACCTGCCTTGTGCCCTCAATTTCTATTTGAATCACATTTCCTCTTAGCAAGAATGCAAGCAGGTTGGGGATCTTTTGGACTCAGCCCTCCAAAGACCATGAGCAGTCAGGTCACCCATTGATGCCTAACTAGACAAGCACTGTTTTTGATGCAGATAAATAATAAAGAAAAGAAAAGCAGCACATCTTAGGGAGTTAAGCAACAGAAACAGGTGACTGCAAATTCCTTTCTTAACTCTACCATCAACTCCCTGTGTGACCTTGAGTTTTTAAGACTTATCATGAATATAGAGAACCTCAGATAACTTCCTAGGGCTATTTTGAACAATACATATTAATTAATTGGTTAAATAATGCAGTGATTACAAATCATTTTGTATATGCAGAGCTTTCACTAAGTAATTCTGCATGACTTACTAAATGACTGAACTAAAAGCAATGGAGTGAAGTTCACATTGTTTTTTTCGCTATATAATGAAAGCTAACAAATATTAAATGTTTATTATATACCAGGTGCTTAGCTTAGATGATCTCGTTTAATTTTTCCCAACAGCCCTAAGTTGTCAATACTTTTGTTTTTCCCATTTTAGAGACGAGGATACTGAGGCACAAAGAAGTTAAATAACTTCCAAAAGTCTTGCAGCCAAAAGGAGCCAGAACGAGGATGTGGACTGTCATAATTCATTTTTAGAGTTGATGCTTTTACTCATTCTGCCATAATGCTCACATACGTCTGTAAGTCTCTCAAACCATTGCAGGAAAGTTTTGACAATTCTTTCTTTAAAACATTCAGTCCCATGGATGAAATAATGAATAACTAACACTTATTGAACAATTACTATGTACAACTGCACATATTAAACCATTTAATTTTGACATTAACCCTATGAAGTTGGCATCGATATTATTCCCACTTTAAAGATGAGGCACAGAGACGTTAAGAAACTTGTCCAAGTTCCCACAGCTAGCAAGTGGCAGAGGCCAGCTTTGAACCCTGGGCTGTCTGGGTTTTGAGTTCATGCTCTTTATCAAGAAATATGCCCAATAAATGACTGAAAGTGTAGGGCAGCATATGGAATGCTGTTATGGACTCAAGGAGTAGACTTGGCCACTAAACTAACTGTGTGACCTTAGGCTTGAGTTTCTTCATCTGAAAAATAGATGTTCTCCCTGACCCTGCCGGCTTTATAATTCTGTAATTTAACATGTGTGCATTTCTTTATCTTTTCTTCTTTCTTTCTTTCTTTTTTTTTTTCTTCAGGGTCTGACTCTAATTGCCCAGGCTGGACTGCAGTGGCACAATTTTGGCTCACTGCAACCTCTGCCTCCCAGGGTCAAGCGATTCTCCCACCTCAGCCTCCTGAGTAGCTGGGATTAGGAGTGTGCATAACATATCCAGCTAATTTTTCTATTTTTTGTAGAGATGGGGTTTTGCCATGTTGCCCAGGCTGGTCCTGAATTCCTGAACTCAAGCAATCCATCCTCCTTGGTCTCCCAAAGTGTTGGGATTACAGGCGTGAGCCACCACACCCAGCCATGTCTGCATTTAGTAATAAGAGTCCGGAGACAACCATTGCAGTTTCAGAAACAAATGGGTAGAAAAGATCAGTTTTAGGAATTTGAAAAGAGGCAGGAAGGATACACAGGTTTGGAGTTTCATTCAGGAGCCCTGGGATGCCGGAATCCAGAAGTGCTAGGGAGACTTCAAGAAGATGAAGCCACTTGGCAAGAGAACAGCATCTTGATTCCAGCAGGAGAGACAGCTGATGTGGCTTATGGAGATATGAACAGAGGGGCCCCACAGGATTCATCTGGAGCAGAGGTGCCAATGGAGAGGAAGGGGGGGGAAAGTACAGTGTAGTAGACAACACTGGCATTGTGTTTTGGGAACTGGGTCCCGATATTGGGGAAAGAGTAGTCACAAATCCATTATTCTTAAAATTCAAGGTTTTATTTATTTTTATTTTATTTTACTTTATTTTGTTTTATTTTATTTTATTTTTGAGACAAAGTCTTGCTCTGTTGCCCAGGCTGGCATACAGTGGTGCTAACCCTAATCCCACTCCAGGTTCAAGCAATTCTCCTGCCTCAGCCTCCCGAGTAGCTGGGATTACAGGTGCACACCACCACGCCTGGCTAATTTTTGTATTTTTAGTAGAGACAGGTTTCACTATTTTGGCCAGACTGGTCTCAAACTCCTGACCTCAGGTGATCCACCTGCCTTGGCCTCCCAAAGTGCTGGGATTACAGGCATGAGCCACCAAGCCCGGCCTAAAATTCAAGTTTTATGGTCAAGGCATCATATAAAGAGCACCCCTAAGGGCTTTGCGGTGGGAGAGACATGGTTTGCTCCCTCCTCCACCACTTTTTAGCTTGGGATCCTGAGAAAGTGCCTTAATATTCTCCTTGGTAAAATAAGGATCATACAGACACTGAGGAGGGACTCAGTAAATGCTATTTTCCATCCCAACGGGCCAGGATGGCTTCTACCCAACCCCACCATAAACCTAAGAAAATCAAAACCCAACTAACTCCTAGCAGTGAGGAAAATCTTTGATCTTAAAGAGGAATGAAGAGTCATGTTTACTCCTGTTGTTCCTCTCAAGTTGCTGTAGATTTCTCAGAGAGCTTAGCCCTGATCTCAGAGAGGCAGGGATGGGAATACAGGGATAGGCAGCAAAACAAGCAACCCAAAATTAAAAGAGATGAACTTGCTCCCTATGGTAAGTACGGGAGGGTTCTAACAACATCGGAACAGGGGTTTCCCTTCCTCAGTCCTGTTTCCTCACCGCCATCCCAGGTAGAGTCAGCTAGGCAGATGCTGGCCAATGGCTGACCCACCTCAAGCGGCTGTTCAGAGAATGATATTTGCTTATACAGCTTCTCAGGGTCCCCCAAATGGAAGAAACATCAGGCTTAACATCACTCCAGGGCAAAAGTGGGGAGATGAGAGTGTCACATACATAGGTGCACGAGGACAAGAGGGAGAGAGTGGAAAAAGCCAACCTACATTAGCTTCCTACGGTTGCTACAACAAATTACCACAGACAGTGGCTTGAGACAACACAAATTTATTATCTCACGGCTCTTGAGGTCAGAAAGCTAAAATGGGTTAGCAGGGCACCACTCCTTCTAGAGGCTCTAGTGGGTAACTCGTTTCTTTGCCTTTTCCAGCTATTAGAGGCTGCCTGTGTTCCTTGACTATGGTTTTAAATCATTCCTACCTCTACTTCCTCTTCACATCTCTGACTCTGACTCTTCTGTTCCTCTCTTGCAAGAACCCTTGTGATTCCCTTGGGCCCAACTGGGTAATCCAAGATGTCTCCCTATCTCAAGATACTGAATTAAATCACATCTGCAAACTCGCTTTTGCCATGTGAAGTTAACATGTTCACAGATTCTGGGGATCAGGACACAGACATCTTCAGGGTACCATTATTCAGGCGACCACACTACCTAAATTTTGGTATCCAAAAATTTGGTTCATCTCCCTATTAACTTTGTGACCTCAAACAAGTCACTTCTCTCTAACCTTGCCATCTATATCAGTAGCAGTATTTTACTTGATTTCTTTACTTTGAGGGTTTATGGGGTAATCCATATAAAATGTCTACCACTGAGCCTTGCATGGTGTAAGTGCTAGTTCCCCTCTCCCTTCTCTACCACATGAGTCAACATTGTGGAGATGATGGTTGGGAAAGGGCACTGGGACTCTTGCCAGCTGTCGCAGGCTGAATTCCTGAGAAAATTGACTTTGCAATGGAGATATGCACGCAGAAAGTATATTAAGGCATGGTCTTAAGGTGGACACCTGTACGGGGTGTGAAAGAAGCACGACTTGGCAGAGGGAGAAGCTGGGCTGCCATGAAAAGGAAACAGAGGCCCATGGGGAACTCAGAGTTGACTCAAATTAGGACAAGGGGCCAGGCTTTTACATCCCTCCATGAACTAGTCATTATATGTGAGTTGCCCAGAGAGGGCCATGACATTGGCCAAGGTGGCTCTCTCCCATGGAGACAATCCTGGGGGGGGAGGGACTCATCCGTGACCTACACTTCCAGCAGCTGGGGGAATGCATGCCCCAGTCATGCAGCAAAGACCTGGAGAATGTCCCATAGCATCCACTACAGCAGCTAACCCTCTTGGCTCATTAAGTGAAGACCAGAGAGAAAACAGAAGGTAAGTGTCCTAGCAAGGCTATATACCTCAGAGGTTCAGGGGTTTTGCTCCCAAGCAGGTAAGCCTGAATTCAAATCCCTTCTTCCCATTGTATGATTTGGGGCATGCCCTTTAACATCTTTGTGTCTCAGCTTCCTCATCTCTAATCTAGAGGATTTATCTCTTATAATTATTGTAAGGATTAAAAGGATAGTCAATGTCTCTGCAACCATGGACAGTTGGTCCCATACATGTTAGATTTTGTGGTTAATAGCATTCTCAGAACCCCTTGCCTACTTGTCCTTTTTGGCTCAAATCTAGATGTTTAAAATAGGGGCTGGAAAGAAAAAAGAAGACTCCTACAAGAACACTCATCATGATTTAAGACATGTTTCAGTAAAGACAGGGATCGGGGGTTGGAGGGTGGGAAGAGGGGGTGTTAATGAGAGGTGACAGCGTGCTGGCAGCCCTCGCAGCCTTCCCTCACTCTCGGCACCTCCTCTGCCTGGGCTCCCACTTTGGCGGCACTTGAGGAGCCCTTCAGCCCACTGCTGCACTGTGGGAGCTCCTTTCTGGGCTGGCCAAGGTTGGAGCCGGCTCCCTCAGCTTGCAGTGAGGCGTGGAGGGAGAGGCGAGAGCGGGAACCAGGGCTGCCAGCAGCACTTGCGGGCCAGCTGGAGTTCCGGGTGGGCGTGGGCTTGGCGGGCCCAGCACTCCGAGCGGCCGGCCGGCCGGCCCGCCGGCCCTACCGGCCCCGGGTAACGAGGGGCTTAGCACCCGGGCCAGCGGCTGTGGAGGGTGTGCTGGGTCCCCCAGCAGTGCCGGCCCACCGGCGCTGCACTCGATTTCTCGCGGGGCCTTAGCTGTTTCCCCACGGGGCAGGACTCCGGACCCGCAGCCTGCCATGCCCGAGCCTCCCTCCGCCCCATGGGCTCCTGTGCGGCCCAAGCCTACCCCATGAGCGCTGCCCCCTGCTCCACGGCTCCCAGTCCCATCGACCACCCAAGGGCTGAGGAGTGCAGGCGCACAGCGCGGGACTGGCAGACAGCTCCACCTGCAGCCCCAGCGCGGGATCCACTGGGTGAAGCCAGCTGGGCTCCTGAGTCTGGTGGGGACGTGGAGAACTTTTATGTCTAGCTCAGGGATTGTACACGCACCAATCAGCACCCTGTCAAAACGGACCAATCAGCTCTCTGTAAAATGGACCAATTGGCTCTCTGTAAAATGGACCAATCAGCAGGATGTGGGTGAGGCCAGATAAGAGAATAAAAGCAGGGTGCCTCAAGCAGAAGTGGCAATCTGCTCGGTCGTCTTCCACACTGTGGATGGTTTGTTGTTTCACGCTTTGCAATAAATGTTGCTGCTGCTCAGTCTTTGGGTCTACACTGCTTTTGTGAGCTGTAACACTCACCTCAAAGGTCTGCAATTTCACTTCTGAAGCTAGTGAGACCATGAACCCACCAGGAGGAACGAACAACTCCAGACGCACTGCCTTAAGAGCTGTAACACTGCGAAGGTCTGCAGCTTTACTCCTGAGCCAGCAAGACCACGAACCCCCCGGAACACATCCGAACATCAGAAGGAACAAACTCCAGTCACGTGTCCTTTAAGGACTGTAACACTCACCGCAAGGGTCCATGGCTTCATTGTTGAAGTCAGTGAGACCAAGAACCCACCAATTCCGGACGCATTAAGAGCACACAATCTGGAGCCAAGCCGTCTAGGTGAGATTCCCAGATGTGCCACTAAGTAATTGGATGACCTTGCAGGTCATTGTGAGAACTAAATGAGAGAAAGCGAGTAAATCTCGTAAGACACTGCCTGACACATACTAGGTGCCAGATGCGTTATAATAGTATTCTTGAACTACAGTATAATCCACAAAGGCAACATTGAGGGAAGATTCCAACCTCAAAGATTCTCCAAGAAGTTTAAAACACTGCAGATACACAAAACGGATTCCTAAAGTTGGCTACAGACTCTCTGTTTCATCTGTTACCAGGTTAATCCTTCACTAGCACCAATTATTTGGATTATGTATTTAATCATTTACAATTACAACAGAATGGTCAAAGAGGATGATGTTTTCTATAGTTTCAGGGGGCATTAAGTGGAGAAAAGAGGTTCAAGAAAAATGATTCTAGGGATCAGCTGAAGGAACATGTATTTCTTGAGAATCCTGCTTGCCCCCACCCCCCATAAAGGTAAAATAGAGTAAAGGTAAAAAAAAGGTAAAAGAGTGTGGTAAGGTAGGCTGAAGTCTCAATGCATTATATGATCTTTTCATGATTGTTTTTTCCTACATGAAAAAACTTGTAGGCTGGGTGCACTGGCTTACGCCTGTAATCCCAACACTTTGGGAGGCCAAGGCAGGTGGATCACCTGAGGTCAGGAGTTTGAGACCAGCCCAGCTAACATGGAGAAACGCCGTCTCTACTAAAAATACAAAAATTAGCTAGGTGTGGTGGCGCACGCCTGTAGTCCCAGCTACTTGGGAGGCTGAGGTGGGAGAATTGCTTGAACCCAGGAGGCAGAGGTTGAAGTGAGCTGAGACTGTGCCACTGCACTCCAGCCTGGGCAACAGAGCGAGACTCCACCTCAAAAAATAAAAAAAAATAAAAATTGGAACTTGAGGAACTTCAAACACCCTTGCAATTCTGCCATTTTCCCCTATTTTCGCTGTCTCCAATTTCTTTTTCCTCAATCCATCCTTGCCTGGCATACCCATGCTGGATAGGGCTGCAGAAGATATGAATTATCAGAAAAAAGCTGGACCTATACTACTGGAATTGAGAGACACAGAACATGGATTTAAGAGAACACTCTCCTCACAGATGGTCCAGGCTCCAAGCTGAGAGCACTTGTCCTAGCCTCTCTCTTCATCTTGCCCCTCGTTCTGCAACAGGTTGAAAAAAAAAATCAGATGTTTACTCTGATTTTACTTTTCACATGCTCTTGATTTTCAAGCCCAGCTTCTTTGGGATACTGCTCCACTAGGCCCAGGCTGGCTTTGTGGACGTGCTACTCCACAGAGTGAAAAAATACAAGTCACAGGAATCCCAAGTCACATAGCAAGTCAGTTTCTTGGGACTCATTTAAACTCTGTTCAAGATTAACTTTTCATTAGTTTTATTTGGTTAAATGTTGCTGTAAAGTTTCTTCTGCAACTATGGTATCAGATTATTTTTTATTTTTTTTAGCAAGTAAGCAGTAAAGTGCATGCACTAAGTATTTTCATAAAAGGGGAAACTATGCTGTTTCTATCTTTTATAATCTAACTCTTTGTGATGCATGATTTGGGCATTAAGGGAGCTATTTAGCAGACAGGATCACACCCCTGACTTTCATCTTTGTGGACTTAAAATCAGTGAAAGTTCACAGAGATGTTTTTATTAGGCTGCGGTGGACAGTTCATTTCCTGCACTGACTTTTCATATCAGAAGACATAGTTAACTTTAAATCTTGTGATTTTTATTTCCTAGAAAAAGTCAAGAACAGCCTAACAAAGAGTCATGGGACTTGCGGAAAAAGCCCCTAAACAACCTACATCTGACATCTATGCCCTTCTCACTATCTGCAATGTCACCATCCTAGGGCAGTCAGCCATACCTCTTCCTGAGGTCACTACTTACGATGGCCTCCTCATTGCTCTCTCTGTGTCAGTGAGCCTGATTCCTGTGTGCCTTCTGCACACAAAACAGCCAGGAGGATTTTTCAAAAAGTGTGAATTAGATCAAGTCATTCCCCAACTAAAATTCTATAGGAACTTCCCTTGTGCTTAGGGTAAACCTGAAGTTCTTACTGTGGACATATGTCTGTGTGTGGTCTGGCTCCTGCTTGTCTCTCCAGGCTCAGTCCACTATCTTATAGCCCCACTGGATTTCAAGTTCTTGAGTAGCTCTTCCAGGCCTCAGGACCTTCACGCATGCTGCTCTATTTAGAAACTTTCTCTCCACCCCATCCCTTTCTTCCAAGTGACTTTGTCCTTACTCTTGAGACTTCAGCTTAAATAACATTTTCCCAGGGAGAACTTCCCTGACTATCCTATTTCAACTAGACTTCTCACTCTTGTCATTAGTCTATTTTAGACTTTTTCAGAGCATTTATCATGATTGTCATCATTTTTATTTTTCTTTTTTTCTGATTCCTGTGGTTGAATGTAGAGAGCCAAGATCATGATTTTGTCTTTTTCATTTGTATCCTTTTTGTGTAGGAAGCCACTTGGCACAAATTTAGGGACTCACCAAATAATTGTTGAATAAAGAAACACTTTATTCTGATAGAGAAAACGGCTGCATTTTCCAAGAAGTAGACTTCTTTTTATTTATTTAATTTTTATTCTCGCTTTTTTTGTTGTTGTTGTTTTTGGAGATAAGGTCGTGCTCTGTTGCCCAGGCTGGAGTGCAATGGTGCAATCATAGCTCATTGCAGCCTCAAACTCCTGGGCTCAAGCAATCCTCCTGCCTCAGCCTCCCAAGAAGCTAGGACTGCAGGCGCGTGCCACCATGCCCACCTATTTTTAAAAATTATTTTGTACAGACAGGGTCTTGCTGTGTTACCCTAGCTGGTCTTGAACTTCTCACCTCAAAAAATCCTCCTGCCTTGACCTCCCTAAGTGATGGGATTACGGGTATGAACCATCAAGCCTTGCCTGCCTTTAAAGCTTTAATTTTATTAAACTCTATATGACATTCTGAAGTGTCAAAATAGTCTAGTTATAACATTTTTTGAGATTTTTCCCATCCAATTCCTTATGTTTTGTGGTCTTGTCTATTGTGAATTCTATGAATATGAATGTAAGCTTCATTTTATCTGCTATATCTCCAGTATCTATAACAGTGCTTGGCATATAGTAGGTATTATATATGTACTGATGCTACACAAAAGCTATCCAGGATGAAATTTCTGAATTGATTTAGCACTAGGACCACAAACTCACAGAGCAGTGATTCTGAGGGAGTTTGCAAACTGGTAGCCTATCGGCTAGCAGTGTCCCAGAAAATTGTTATTATTTGACCTGGTTAATATTTTAACTTGTATTCAATCAGTTGCCAATATATTAGAATTGGGAGATTTCATATAAAAATCCTGATGTAACTTTTCTTAAAAAGCCACAAATCTGGCCATATGGGGCCCTCTTTGCCACGTGCCACAATGGGCTCAAGCTGCCCCTTTTGGGGGTGCATCTCCTCTCCATTTACATTTTCTATTCATTTGTGTTGATGAAAGAATCATACCCCATTACAATCATCCTGAAAATAATAGTGGGGGATTTTAAAACTAGGTAAATATAGAATTCCAACAGAAAATTCATCAGAAATGAAGAACTAACTCAGGGAATATTTGTGCAAGACTGAGATGGCGTCAGGCCTGATCAGTTCTTCAGAGATTTGTTCAAAGCTCTCTGCAAGTGTTGCAGTAGGTAGTGGCTGGAATAGAAATTATTTACCCTTGAGATCTTCTCTCGTTAAATTCTGGGCATGGAGTAAGAAGTTAAATCATTTTCTTCCTCTCAGGACCAAACTAACTTGGCTCATAGTTATTCAAGGATACCACACCCCTAACTTCCAAAGAAAGGAGGAAACAATATAAAGGCAAAATTCAAATCTACTCCTGGGTCACATGCTTTGAAAGTTGGCAAACAACTAGTGCCTTGACGAGTCAAAGTGCACATTCCATCAATTGAGGATGAGTTAGCAGGAGCACAGCATCGCCTTCATCACCATCACCATCATTATCATCATTTTGGAAATCTGAGTTTTAATATGGACCTTTGGAAACAAGTTGCTATAAAGGGGGTGAAGTTACATTTGATCAGAAAATACTTTGGCCGTGTGGACAATAGGGTCAAAATAAGAAATGATCTATGAGAACTGGCGATGAGTTATTGGCTCAAGTTAATGTAGACTGACATCAAAATGATAATTAAGTTTATGATAATTTTGCTTTTAGAATTTGATTTTTTGCTTCCATTTACTGGTTTTGGTCATCATGGAAAAAAAATAGGCCTGATGAGGGTAAAAACATCCAGTATTGCTGAATTTGATTTGGCCTAGCAATTAGATACATTTTTATAAGTGCTACTAATTGTCCCTTAAAATAAACTGGAATGTCACAGTCTAAAATTACTCATCTATTTTGAAATCTAATTCATTGCTTCCACTTAAATGTTTACAGATTATAGTAAAAAATAAGAACTATCAAAATTATAAAATGTTTAAGTATAACTTTGAGGAATTTATCATTCATGATTTAATTAAGCAGTTTTTTGCAGCTGTTCATATTCATTCCTGGGTAAAAATATCTTGCTCCAGCAGTACTACTGAAAATCAGGATTTTTTCTACAACAAGATTTGCTTTTTTTTTTTCTTTAAAAATGTAAGAAAACAATAATTTAGGAAATTAGAAAAGAATTATTTTTAAATGTGGAAAAAATTAACATGTAGTCACTCACTGGAATAGTAGCACTGCTCCATATTAACGGACCACTACCTTGGATTGGGATTAATCTGCAATTTCTGGTCCACCTGGGCCCTTAGGATAGAGCAGCTGAGCTTCAGAATCACTGATGGAGTTAATTAAAAGCATACATGTCCCTGGAGCTTCTAATTCCTTCATTCTAGGCTGAAACCTGAAAATCTGTATTTTTGTCAGGTGTATCTGAGGGTCACCCATATTAGGCAAGTACTAGGCTAGTTCCAGAGGATTTAGAGACACTAGAGGGACCTGAAATGGATTTGTCATCTTGTTCTTCAAACTCAAGTGAGCCTGGAACCCATGATCTGAACCAGACAAGAGCCCCCTAGTCTGATTTGGTCCTTATATTCCATTAATCTCAGATTCAAATGCTTAATCAGAGTTGAATGATTTCAGGGGATTGGCAATCAGAAGACTTGGTTCTAGGCATCTTTTTGCTTCTAACTGGCGATGTGAAGTCAATCTTTTTTTGGCATTACCATCTTGTAACTGTTACAGTTTTGTTGCCCAATGCACAGTGGTTCAACATACCAAGGAACCAGGGGTTGCAGCAGAGAAAGAGTTTAATCATCGTAGGGCAGCAAAATGAGGAGATGGGAGGAAACCTCAAATCCACCTCCCTGAGAGATTGGGGTATGAAGTTTTTAAGGGATCTGGATGTGTAATGGGCTAAAGTGTGAGGATTGCTGATTGGTCACAAAGTAAGAGGTCAAACTGTGGGACAGAGAGATAGAGGATCTGCATTCTTATGCTGAGTCCCTTGGCAGGGTCTTCAGATGGGTTGGCGTTTGCTGGAATTCATAATCTGAAAAGTAATTTTGGGGAAAAAGGTCCAGTCCGAGATTCCATCTATAGGAGCAATGAAGGACCAGGTGGTCAGCGAGCTACCTGATTGTTGATTAGTTAGCAGCTGCAAGAAAGTGGGTCGAAGGTGCACCAGCACAGCCTGATCAGTGCCTAACTAAATCTGCCTAAAGCCTGGATTGTAATTCTCATTAACCCTGTGAGGGCAGTTTCAATCTGTAAAATAAAGCAGGTGGGATAAATGGTCCCTATGAAAAGGATTACAAAGCAGTGGTCCCAGGCCATATCCAACCTGCAGGCTAATTCTACTTGGGCCTACATGGTCTTTGAAAATGAATTTCAGTTATGTTCCAAATAGGGATATCTCACCCTCTAAAAATCTGGATTTTCAGATTCTCTTGGAAAATTGAAAATTCTGGGCAATACTGGGTCTCCTGTGCTTATCTTGTAACTCTGCTGGGTAGAGTAGTGTTTGTTCCTTTGAAATAGGCCATGTGTTCTTATATTCCAACAGTAGCTTCCGCTCTTCCCCAGCGGCCTGCTCATCCATTTATGTTTCCTGCTCAGCACCTGGAGCTGCTGGAGCTGTTGAGTCGCCCCTAGGTCATTTTCAGGGTTAAGGTTTCTGGATTCTCCAGTTTACATCTAAGAGCTGGGTCCTTTAACCAGGCCTGGCCTGATTGGCACCCTCTTTAATTTTTGAGTCTGAAAAGCAATTTTTGCTGTTTCTTTTTCAGGATACAGTGAGTCTTTAAAGAAGAGGTGGCCCTGCGTGCTTGCTCACACCTGTAATCCCAGCACTCTGGGAGGCCGGGGTGGGCGGATCATGAGGTCAAGAGATTGAGACCATCCTGGCCTACATGGTGGAGCCCTGTCTCTACTGAAAATACAAAAATTAGCTGGGTGTGGTGCCACGCGCCTGTAGTCCCAGCTACTCAGGAGGCTGAGGCAGGAGAATTGCTTGAACCCTGGAGGTGGAGGTTGCAGCGAGCCGCGATCGTGCCACGGCACTCCAGCCTGGTGACAGAGCGAGACTCCGTCTCAAAAAAAAAAAAAAAAGTGGGGGTGGTGGGCAAGAGAGTAGAGGACTGAAGGAATGTGGTTGCTGCTTTTTCAGAAATGATCCAAAGAAACTAGAAAACTTCTATGTTTACAAATTCCTAAGTACAATATACCCAAGTGGATCTTATTTAGGCCAAATGTTTGTACCATGGGTTATGTGAAGTTCTAGCAAGAGCAAAGAGATTACTTAATTGCCAGGTTTTTAATGACAATTGTATGGCACTGAGTCTAAAATCTTTGTACCAATATAATAATTGCTGGATGACTAGAATTACTGAAAGGAAGTGGCTTTTCTAGGAAAACAAAAAGTGGGAAATTTTTTTTAGCTTTTTCAGAAGCATCTTAAGCCTAAAGGTGGGGCAGTTAGGATTGAGAAATATGTGTTTGAGATGCTGTGGAACTGATGCAGACCTGCTTGTGAATCAATCAGATCTCACAGTTATCAAAGGGACCGACTTACCAGGATGTGCCCTTCACACCACTTCCACTTAAACTCAAAATATGCCAAATGCAGAGTGGGTAGAGCAGATATTCTTAGCTTCCCTAAGGCAAAGTAGTCTCAAAAGTACACTTCCTGTGATCTCTTACCTCAATTCAAATCAAGCATCCCTGGTCCCCAGTAATGGGCATGATTCTACATTACAAAAGATGGACACAATTTGAGCCTAGAGCTAGTGTATGTTACAGATATCTATGCATGTGACAATTTTTTTTTTTTTTTTTTTTTGAGACAGAGTCTCACTCTGTGGCCCAGGCTGGAGTGCAGTGGCGCGATCTTGGCTCACTGCAAGCTCCACCTCCCGGTTTCAAAGCATTCTCCTGCCTCAGCCTCGTGAGTAGCTGGGATTACAGGCGCCTGTCACCATGCCCGGCTAATTTTTTGTATTTTTTTTAGTAGAGACGGGGTTTCACCGTGTTGGCCAGGATGGTCTCGATATCCTGATCTCGTGATCCGCCCGCCTTGGCCTCCCACAGTGCTGGGATTACAGGCATGAGCCACCGCGCCCGGCCAACTGTTGAATGTTTTAAAGGAGCCCGTATCTGAGAAATAAACAATGTGCTATGTAAATGAGAGAAGGATATCATTTAGATTGGGCCTGGAAGGATGAGTTGAGTTGGATGGTGAAATGACAAGGAGCATTTAGGCAAAGAATCTGTCAATAGCAACATGTGTTTTGGGGACCCCGAGTGATCTGCTGTGACTGGAGTTGAAGCTTCTTGGATGATGAGAGAAATAAAAAGGAATGAGAATTGGCAAGAAACAAGGCTAGAAAGCTAAGTTATAGCCAAATTGAGTACAGTCTTGAATGCCATGCTATGGCATTGGAACATTATTTTTAGGTAATAGTGGGTGTCATTGAATGTTTTTGAGACAGGCGTCAGAAATACCTTTTTTTTTTTTTTTTTTTTTTTTTTTTGAGGTGGGGTTTCAGTCTGTTGCCCAGGCTGGAGTGCAGTGTTGCGATCATGGCTAACTGCAGTCTTAACCTTCCAGGCTGAAGTGTTGCTCCCACCTTAGCCTTCTGAGTAGCTGGGACCACAGGTGTGTGCCACCACACCTGGCTAATTTTTAAATTTTCTTCTGTAGAGACAAAGCCTCGCTATGTTCCCCAGGCTGGTCTTGAATTCCTGGGCTCAAGCAATCTTCTCACCTTGTCCCCACAAATTGCTCGGATTACAGATGTGAGTCACCATGCCCAGGCGGAAATATCATATTTTTATTTTAGAAAAATAACTCTCCCTGCAGTGTGCAGCATGGATTGGAGAGGCGGGAATGATGGAGGATGGGTGGGGAGCGGAAGAAGCAAAGTTCTGTTGAGGTTTCTAACTTGGGTTTGTCATTATCTTCTGCCTTAAATCTAAAAAAATTAAAAAAGAAAACAAAAAAACTGTCCATTCATATTTCGTTAATTAACATTTGTTAACTGTTAATTTAAGGTTAGATTTGAATAACAGTCCTTCCAGTAAATTGAATTATTCTGTTAAAATAAATAATATATATTATTTTATTCTAATATACTCTTTCATTAAAAGCATACATAAAAAATAATCACAGCTTAATTATTTAAGGATTCCTCTTACCTCCTTTATGAATTTCCCCTTTATGTCTTTCACTGTAGTCTAAGCAATTTTTTGGTACTTTATGAGTAATACAAGGAAGTTTGGCCACTGAATCAGTAATGGGAGTTTGAGGTTCAGGCTGGGGAACTGAATGATTCTGGATATCCCTGCTTTCATTTGCTGTCAAAGCTGAAAGTGTTGTAAGACATATGGAATGGAAATTATTAAGTCAAATGTAATAAACCAATAAGCAAGAAATCTTATTATGACAAGAAGTAACAATGAAAAAGATGCATAACCCATTGAGAAGGGGATGAAACATACATATTACTATTTCTAGCATGTTTTACATTGGTCCATTATATATGGGACCTATTTCAGCCTCATAGAAAATGGATGATTTTCAGCAAAATCTACCAATGGCAGGCCTTTGGGGACACTGGAGGGAAAGGGAGCCCTTATGTATAAAATGCAATTATAGCCATGCAAAATGGCTTATTGCTGGGTCTGGCATTATTGTACTGCTCTGGTAGAGACATACTTAAAGGTTCTATTCCTATAAACTGTGGGAAATGATGGCTGGTAAAGAACATAAGGCTGTTTCATGAATTTCACATAACTTCAGATACATTCTGCCCACCGATATGCATGGGAAGAAGAATCCCATGGAATGAGAAAAGACTGAATTTGATATTTTATTACTTTGCTAATACTTTTTATTATTTTGGAGAATTATAAACTTTATACGTGCCTTTATTAAGTAGGACTGTTACTAATTATAGATTAATATTATCTTAGTAAAAATAATACAATTTCAGAATGTTTTGGTTGGAAAGATGGCAAAGAGCAATTAATACACTCATAGAAATCACGCTTTGAGCTAAGAGAACAGATGGAGTTGAAGACATCTGCCTCCAAGTTCCTATACGGTGGCAGTGATGGACTCTAGGAATTTATGGCAGCAATTCTCTGTCATGTAATCATAAAAGCCACAGTGTAACACAAGATTATTTGCTGCTTTCCTGCCAATACATGGCGGTCAAGGTTAAGACCTCCAGAGTCAGACAGGATTGCTCTGGAAAGCTGCTGTGCTGCTTACTAACTGTGTGGTTTGAAGCAACAGACCTACCTAGCCTTTCTGTAATTCACTTTTCTCATCTGTAAAATGGAAATGACATTATTCTAGGGTCGTTTTGGGTTTTAAATGAGATAATTTATTGAAAGCAGGATTTATCAACTTCAGCACTATTGCGATGTGGGCTGGATAATCCTTTGTTGTAGGAGGTTGTCCTGTGCATTGCAAGATGTTTAGCAGCACCCCGGCCTCCATCCACTAAATGCCAGTTTCACCTCCCCACTCTCCTCTTCCCCTAGTTGTGGCAACTGAAAATGTCTCCAGGCACTGCCAAATGTCCTCTGGTGTGCAAAACCACTCCTCCACTGTAACCAGTGATTTTAGGAATCTACCTGGCACACAGTAAACACACACACAAAATTAGCTCTCACTATTATTATTATTTTGTATTCCTATTAAGGGGCACTAATTTTGTATTTACAAAATCTTTGTTTCTTTTCTTGGCCTTCATGAAAATGTGTAGAAAACTGGTAAAATGCAAGGCATAGGGAAAAGATGAGCCACAAACTGTAGAACCAGCTTCTGAACAGTTTTGTTAAATGTAGTGATTATCTTTTTTTCTCATTCTCTAAGGAGGAGAAGGTGACCCCATACCTAACCCTTGGATACTTTCTGATGTGTTCCAAATTTTACCATGCCCTGCAGATGCCTGAGTCAAGGGAATGTTGTCACCATACCAAGCCTGCTGTATGAGGAAAAGAGAAAAAGATAACATGGTTAAATCACTTGCATGCTATTAATACAAGTTGCGCTCTGGTGAGCCAAACCATCCCCGAATGTAATTTCCGTGTATTTCTTCACCTCTCACCTTCTACCATTGCTATTACTTAACCCACTGACCCAGATAGCTGCTTATTAACATTTAATACATGTTGAAGTGTCAGTGGGCTTTGAACAAAACATGAAGAAGTTTCTGATTTGCTTTTAGCTCATTGCCCTTGAACCATTACATGAGTAATTCTTTAAAGTCCTGCTCTGTCATTGCTATAACCGTGGTATGCATATTTTCTTTAAGATAAAAATGAACAATTTATGAAAAAGAATTTCCTCCCTCCTCCATGCATGCAAGCTTTCATTCATTTAATGAATGTTGATGAGTTCCTATTATGCTAGACATTCTAGGCTGGAGAGGTCACAATGAACAGACACGGTGTTTATTTTCCAGTTGCTTGTAGTAGGGGAGGTGGGAGGCTGGGAGACAGGAGCACGTAAGAGGGAGATTACAACACAGTGTGAGAAGTACAAAGACATAGAAGGTGTGTGTCTGTAGGCACACAGGGGACAAGTGAAATCCATCCAAGGGCCCCTAACCAGTCTTAGGGGTTAGAAATGTTTTCCCCATTTAAAAACAAATGAAAGTAGAAGTATCCTCCTTCCCTTCCTAAATAAATAAATAGTTACACTGAGAAATATACGGGATTCAATCAGGTGGGAACCTGAAAGTCTGTGACATCTGAAGTGTGTAGTCCTCATATATGCAAAATGCAAGAGCATTTCAGAATAGGGATGTTTAATTTGACATAAATATTTATTAATTCCTAAGTTCATTCCAGAAAATATTTGCCATAGCTAAATTGGGCAAATAGCAACTTATTTTTTTATTTCTTAAAATGTAAAAGTAATACATGAACATGTTTGAATAAAAGTTCAAACATCACAGAAACAAACAGAGGAAGAAGTGAACTCCCTACCTAGCCCCCTCCCCCTCATTCCTTAATTTTACCCTCCTAGCCAAAGATGAGCAATTAACAGTTTGGTTCATGTCTTTTCAGAGATATATTTATATAAAGTCACATTATTAGCATCTTGGTATGATTTAACCTAATATTTAACCTAATTCAAATTATCCTACACATATTATTCTGTGACTTTCTCTTTTCTTTCTTTTTGAGACGGAGTTTTGTTTTTGTCGCCCAGGCTGGAGTGCAATGGCGCAATCTCGGCTTACTGCAACCTCCGCCTCCCAGGTTCAAGCAATTCTCCTGCCGCTGCCTCCCAAGTAGCTGGGATTACAGGTGTGTGCCACCACGCCTGGCTAATTTTTGTATTTTTAGTAGAGACGGGGTTTCACCATGTTGGTCAGGCCGGTGTCAAACTCCTGACCTCAGGTGATCCGCCGGCCTCAGCCTCCCAAAGTGCTGGGATTACAGGTGTGAGCCACCTCGCCTGGCCGACTTTCTCTTTTTCTTTAACAACACATCTTTAAACTTTGTGTGAACAAACAGAGATTAATCTTATTTCTTTGGCACATGACATCTCTAAAAGCATTATTAAAAAATACTCTTGAGAAGATAGATTAATGCTACAGCAGAGATGCCAATGATGGAAGAGTTGCTGGAAAAATTACTAATAATAAGGGACAATTTGAAAAATAATTCCTGGTCACCTGAGGTCAGCCCAGAGGCTCAGTTCTTTCCAAAAGGCCCAGTGTACATGGTTAAGAAGCTTTTCAGTATGCAAACAAAAGAATGCCCCTGTCCCCTTCTCCCTGCTGGGCTGGCTTTTGCTGGCTGGTGTAATTTACCTTCCAGCCACCCAGCGCTCTCCAACTGCACTGTGCCAGGCTCCAAGCTGTCTGGAAGAGAGGCTGGCTGGCTCCAAGACCCAGAGGCCACAGTCTGAGACTCAGATGAAGTTTTTGTGGTTAACAACAAATGTTAACTTATTTTCTGATGACTGCTGGAGTCTTGGGATACTACCTGATCCTCCTAGATTGTTGTCTAGTATAATTTTTCATAATTTGCTTTTTTTCATAATAATGCCCTAAGAGGGCAATTTGAGTAGAAGCAACATTGGATTTATGGTTTAAACATTGCGTTTAAACGTCCACTCTCTCCACTGTTTATTAAAATGGATAGACTGGCTAAATCGCATATCCTCACTGAACCACAATTAGTTTTAATAGCTATACAACTGGAATAGTAAAAAAATGTGTATCTGTCATTTATTGGGTGCTTCCTATATGCCAGGCACTGCTTTTAGTGCTTTACATATATTAACTCATGTAATAGTCATCATAGCCCTAGGAGGTGGTTATGACCCTATTCTCACCCTATTTTACAGATGAAAAAATTGAGGTGCAGGAAGGTTAAATAACTTGCCCAAGGTCACACAGCTAGGGAGTGAAAGCAAAAGGTGCAGTGTTTGAAGAGGAATGAAGAGAGAAGTTGGAGTGGTTTCAGTAGCTCCACTTGGCCACCAGAGCTAGCCGGGACAAAGAGTTAGGGAACATTCTTTATTCCTTTCACTTTTTTTTTCTTTTCTTTTCTTTTTGTTTTTTGAGACAGATTCTCACTCTGTTGCCCAGGCTGGAGTGCAGTGGGTGAGCTCAGCTCACTGCAACCTCTGATTCCCATGTTCAAGCCATTTTCCTGCCTCAGCCTCAAGCCATTTTCATGCCTCAGCCTCCTGAGTAGCTGGGACTACAGGAACATGCCACCATGCCTGGCTAATTTTTGTATCTTTAGTAGAGATGAGGTTTCACCATGTTGGCCATACTGTTCTTGAACTCCTGACCTCAGGTGATTCGCCTGCCTTGGCCTCCCAAAGTGCTGGGATTCCAGGCGTGAGCCACCGCACCCTACCTTTTCCTTTAACTATTGCCCTCATATCAGATAATTAAAATTTTAGAGCTGGATGGAACCTCAGAGATAAGAGATCATCTGGGGCAAACCTCTCATTTTAAGAGGGACAACAGTAGGTCCAGAGCATTGAAGGGATTTGGACAAGGCTCAAACTTGCTGATAAGAGTGCAGGGCAAAGATTTTGCTGACTATGGTCCTGTCATTCCCTTGGTTTTCTCCATTTGGTTAAATACCGTCAACAATTTAAAACCACTGTTTATTGTGGAAAAAGTTAAACATCTACAAAAGTATAACGAACCTCTGCATCCTGCCTCCCAGGCTTCAGCAACCATTTGGCCAATCCTGCTTCATCTATCTTCCCACCCACGTCCTACCGCCCCTCACCCCCGCTCCACTGGAAGATTTTGAAGTGACTCTCAGGCATCATAGGATTTCATCATAAGTACTGAATATATCACTAAACTATAAAGACTCTATTTTTAATGTTAGTACAATGCTATTATCACACCTTGAAAATTATCTTGCTTAAAATCATCAAATATCCTGTCAGTGTTCAAATTATCCCATTTGCCACACATATTTATTTTTATAGTTGGTCTGCAGGAAGCAAGTTTTGAACTTATATTCAGTATAAGACACTGTAGAGGACACAGAGATGGCTAAAAAAAAAATCCCTTTGGTTCTAAACAGTAAAGTGTGAAGTTGAAAACCTACTATTAAAATGGAACAATAGTGCACTATAGTCCCGTGGTGCAGAGGGAGGCAGCAGTGTGGAGGTTTGCCTGGGTTCTTTTTATTCTATTCTATTCTATTCTATTCTATTCTATTCTATTCTATTCTATTCTATTTTTCTTTTCTTTTTTTTTTTTTTTTTTTGAGACGAAGTCTTGCTTTGTTGCCCAGGCTGGAGTGCAGTGGTGTGATCTCTGCTCACTGCAACCTCCATCTCCCAGGTGCAAACAATTCTCCTGCCTCAGCCTCCCGAGTAGCTGGGATTACAGGCGCCTACCACAATACCCAGCTAATTTTTGTATTTTTAGTAGAGATGGAGTTTCACCATGTTGGCTAGGCTGGTCTCGAACTCCTGACCTCAAGTGATCCGCTGGCCTTGGCCTCCCAAAGTACTGGGATTACAGCTGTGAGCCACCACGCCCAGCCTGTTTTATTTTATTTTATTTTATTTTATTTTATTTTATTTTATTTTATTTTTGAGATAGAATCTTGCTATGTTGTCCAGGCTGATCTAGAACTCCTGGGCTCAAGTGATTCTCCTGCCTCAGCCTTCTGAGTAGCTGAGACTACAAGCATGGGCCCCAGCTGGCTACCTGGGTTCCAAGCCTACCTCCACCACTTCCTAACCAGGTGATCTCAAGTAAGTCACCTGACCTTTCAGTGCCTTCCTTTCCTTATCTGTAAAATGGGGCTAATGATAGACCTACCTCAAAGGGTTGTTTGAAGGAGAAATGCGATAATACAAGCAAACACTTCCATCAGCACATGAACCATCAGGATTAATTAATAAACATTAGCTAGTATTATATCTTGATATGGTTATGGCCCATAAATAAGTCTTAAAGTCACTTGTGTAGTAAAAAGATGGGTATTCCGATCATTATGCCATGAATATACAATTATGTATTATTATAATGATAATGAGAATGATGATTATTTTGGCCAGAAATTTTTTTTTTAATATGCAAGTCAATACTATTGGTGTTTTTCTTTCTTTCCTTTTTCTCTCTCTCTCTCTTTCTGGAGAGAGTCTTGCTCTGTCACCCAGGCTGGAGTGCAGTAGTGTGATCTCGGCTCACCGCAACCTCCGCCTCCCGGGTTCAGGCGATTCTCCTGCTTCGGCCTCCCAAGTAGCTGAGACTACAGGCACGTGCCACCACACCCGGCTAATTTTTGTATTTTTAGTAGAGACGGGGTTTCACCATATTGGCCAGGCTGGTCTCGAACTCCTGACCTCATGATCCGCCTGCCTCTGCCTCCCAAAGTGCTGGGATTACAGGCGTGAGCCACTGTGCCCGGCCCCCTATTGGTGTTTTTCAACTGGCTTAAGCTCTCTCTCTCTCTCCCTGACACCCCACAATCTTCACACCTTCCTCCGAAGCTGAGGTCAAAAGCATTCAGTACTTGCAGCCACATTTCCAGGGCATTTCTGTCCTAAAGGGCCTTAGGGATAGAAGAGACCTGATTCCTAACTGAAAAGGGTGGCAGCAGAGAAGTTTCCACAACCCCTATCCTCAGGATAACCATTCATCCTGGAGTGCCTAGTTTATGCCTTTTGTTCTTTTTCACTACTAGAAGTGTCCTAGTATGGATGATAAATTATATGATCACCCTACTTATATGCAACTCAAAATATCAGGTGTGTTTTAAAAAACACACCTTGTAGAGTCAACCTTTCCTCATTTATCTCTTTCCTCTTGCCTCGGGGCCCTGCCAAGTAAATATCCCCATCTCCAGAGTCACTTTAACCACTGGAGGCCTGTGGTCTAGTGATCAGAGACTCCTGTCGCTCGGAATGGTTTGTGCTACAGCACCTGTATAATAAAGGCCATGTTCATGTTGCTATTTTTCCATTGTGTTAATAGTTTCTGTCAATCAACAATGAGGGATAGATGGCTCATGCCTGTAATCCCAGCACTTTGGGAGGTTGAGGCAGGCGGATCTTAAGGTCAGGAGTTTGAGACTAGTCTGTCCAACATGGTGAAACTCCATCTCTACTAAAAATATAGAAATTAGCTGGGTATTGTGGTGGGCGCCTGTAGTCCCAGCTACTCGGGAGGCTGAGGCAGGAGAATTGCTTGAACCCAGGAGGTGGAGGTTGCTGTGAGCTGAGATCATACCACTGCACTGTAGCCTGGGTGACGGAGCAAGACTCCATCTCAAAAAAAGAAAAAAAAAGAATGAGGGGCAGTCCCTAATCTGAGATCATTTAGTTGCAAATGTTAAGAATTGCATACAGATTATAAACAGTTCTGTCTCCCCAGTCCCCCACCAATCAGGAAACTTGATTTATCTTTACTCTTTCTTGTGTTAAACACATATTTACTCCTTGTATTTACTCAACCATTTAAGACTTTTATTCTTAAGAATAAAAAGAAGGGCCGGGCGAGGTGCTCACGCCTGTTATCCCAGCACTTTGGGAGGCTGAGTCGGGCAGATCACCTGAGGTTGGGAGTTCGAGACCAGCCTGACCGACATGCAGAAACCCTGTCTCTACTAAAAATACAAAAAATTAGCCGGGTGTGGTGGCACATGCCTGTAATCCCAGCTACTCAAGAGGCTGGAGACTGAGGCAGGAGAATCGCTTGAACCTGGGAGGTGGAGGTTGCAGTGAGCCAAGATTATGCCATTGCACTCCAGCCTGGGCAACAAGAGCCAAACTCCATCTCAAAATAAAATAAAATAAAATAAAATAAAAATAAAAAGAAGAAGAAAACCAGGTTTTTCTCCTGCAGCAATGTAATGTAACTTCTTTATCAGATCAGAAGGAAAATAATAAAAGTAAAAAGAGTCGTGATGTTCACTATGAGATTAACATAGATTTGGATTATACAAATTTATGACAATAATAATAATATATTGGATTTCCTGGGGCCAAAACAAATCCTGATGAAGTAAAAAACATAGGGAAAAGCCTCCAGATGCATAATTTGTCAGCAATTATGGTTTTGTAAACACAGTGCCTATTGGGTGCCTCGCTTGCCTGGCTTTGTTTTGGGCAAGCCCTTTGTTTGAGACTCACAGTTGACTTATAGTACAATTTCCTCAAATAATTTATTATTTAGTAAAGAGGCTGTGACAAGGTTACAAATAATTGTTATATAAGCCAGAAAAAGATGTATGACTTAAAAGATGTCTGAACCATGTGCTAAGGAGATTTACGGAACTCTAAAGTTTAGAAATACTCCTAAATCTGGGAAGCAACACAGATTTAGATAAGATGCCCTATTACTTTATGTATGTATGTACACATGTATTTCTGTGCAGTGCCTTTGTTGTAGGAAGTTCTCAGGAATGATTGTTGATAATTATGAAAAAGTTACCTATTAGTATCATATTTTAAATACTCATATATACATTGGGACTCTAGGGTTTTTAAATTCACCCTACACACTTCCATTTCTCACTGGACTTGTTCCTTCTGGTTTCTAATGTTCATTCTTCCATCTTGGCTTTAGATTGTGTTTCCACTTCCCTTTTCAAATCACCCTCCCCCCTCACCTGGATCTTCCAGATCTGTTTTTTTTTTTCTTTTTCTTTTTTTTCTCTTTTGAGACAGGGTGTCACTCTGTTGCCCCCGGCTCAAGCGATTCTCCCACCTCAGCCTCCTGAGTAGCTGAGAATATCAGCACACGCCACCAAACTCAGCCAATTTTTGTATTTTTTGTAGAGACGGGATTTTGCCATGTTACCCAGGCTGGTCTCAACTTCCAGGCTCAAGCCATCCTCCCACCTCAGCCTCTCAAAGTGCTGGGGTTATAGGAAAGAGCCACTGTGCCAGCCCAAGATCTCTTTTTCTCTGGTGCTTTCAGCGGAGCCTACAAACACACAGGGCTCCCCAATCTTCCCTTAATCTCTTGCCTCTTCCCCCTCTTTCCTCATACCACCAAACCTGAAAACTTTCCAAGAAATATATCCCTGGGCCTACTTCTTCACTTCTAACATATTGTTCAACCCACTGCATTCTGAATTCTGGCCCCACACACTGTGTATGTGTGTAGTGGGTGTGTAGGTGTGACAATATGTGTTTAAAGTTACCAAAGACTTGTAGGTTTAGGGACGTGAGATATTACAGTAATTAAGCACAGGGGCTATGTCAAGGGTTCCAATCCCGGCATAGGATTCAAATTTTGTGCCTTCCTTGTGCCTCAGTTTCCTCATTTGTAAAATGGGGAGAACAAGAGTATCTACCTGGTAGAGTTCTTGGGAACATTAAATGAGTTAGTGTATATAAAGAATTTAGAACTTTGGTAGACGTTGTCAGTTCTTATTATGATTACAAACTCCCACTGATGCTTTTCTGCCCTTATCTTATTTGACCTCCCTAAGAGATACGATACAGTCGAACACTCCAGCTTTCCTGAAAATCTCCTTTTGCCACAGCCCTTTTTTGCCTTTCTGACCTCTGCTTATTGGGATCCTTTAAGGGGTATTTTTTTTTTTTGAGACAAAGTATTGCTTTGTCACCCACGCTGGAGTGCAGTGGCACGATCTTGGTTCACTGCAACCTCCGCCTCCCAGACTCCAGTGATTCTCCTGACTCAGCCTCCCGAGTAGCTGGGACTACAGAGGCCTGCCACCACATCCAGCTAATTTTTGTATTTTTAGTAGAGACAGGTTTCTGCCATGTTGGCCAGGCTGGTCTCAAAGTCCTGATCTCAAATGATCTGCCGCCTTGGCCTCCCAAAATGCTGGGATTACAGGTGTGAGGCACCATGCCCGGCCCCTTTATGGGGTACTCTCTGCCTGTCCCTTATGGGTATTCCCCAAGGAGAGGACATCTTTCCTCTGTTTTCTTTGTAATGTACATTTTATCCGGAGTGACCTCATGCAAATCTGAGGCTGCAGTCCCCTCTCTGCAGCCTGGTCCTGTGCTGAGCCCCAGGCTTCCATATCTAGTGTTAAGAAGTCTGGCCTGGTGCAATGGCTCATGTCTGTAATCCCAGCACTTTGGGAGGCTGAGGTGGGAGGATCGCTTTAGCTCAGGAGTTTGAGATCAGCCTGGGCAACACAGTGAGACCTCATCTCTTTAAAAAAATTAGCCGAGTGTGATGGCATGTATCTGTATTCCCAGCTACTCAGGAGGCTGAGGCAGGAGGATGGCTTGATCCCAGGAGTTCGAGGCTGCAGGGAGCTATGAGGGCACCACTGCACTCCAGCCTGGACAACAGAAGGAGACCTTGCCTCCGAAAAAAATAATTAAAAAAAAAAAAAGTCGGCCGGGCACAGTGGCTCATGCCTGTAATTCCCGCACTTTGGGAGGCTGAAGTCAGGAGACTGAGACCATTCTGGCTAACATGGTGAAACCCCATCTCTACTAAAAATACAAAAACAAAATTAGCCAGGCATGGTGGCGGGCGCCTGTAGTCCCAGCTACTCGGGAGGCTGAGGCAGGGGAATGGCGTGAACCCGGGAGGCGGAGCTTGCAGTGAGCTGAGATTGCACCACTGCACTCCAGCCTTGGCGACAGAGCGAGACTCCGTCTCAAAAAAAAAAAAAAAAAAAAAAGTCCACGAACATCTCGAAACAAACAGGCTCAACTCCAAATCCTTCACTGTCCACTAACAAGTACCTCCATGTCTTGCTGGATGGGAGCACATGTAGCTCCACAATAGTTTTGGTCACACAGGCCTATTGAATCTTAACTTCCTTATTCATCCCCTCTCACTATTCTCACCTCTGTGGACTTAATTCAGTTCCCTGTTTCTCCTGTGGATCACTGCATTAGGCTCCTTACCATTTTCTTCCTGCCTTAACTTTTGCCCCCTTTCAAGTCACCCTTCACTGAGTTTCTTCACTGTCTTTCCAAAAATGTAAACCTTATCACAACAGGCTGCAGCTTAAAGTCCTTTAGTGACTCCCCGTAGCTCAGAGGATGAGGTTCTCATTTCGGAGTATTTACAGTTCTTGTCTATCTCTGTGGCCTCGACTCTCCCCACTCTCCTCCAAGCCCCATTTCCTTGCCTGGGCAGCACTCCTTGTTCTTCCTATTCCTTATGCTGTTTCCTGCCTCTAGCCCCGTGCGTTTGTACTTCCCACTGCTGGAACATTCCTCTCTCCTTTCCCTTTCCCCCATCCTGATCCTTCAGAGTCTAATACCCACCTCTCTGGGAGGCCACACGAGCTCATTGGACAGGTGCTCCTCTGTGTGCAAACATCACTGTGCATGGCTCTGTTAGAGTACTTCATGCCATGTAATTTTTGCCCCTTTATTCATCTCTCCCCTCATTTGCTGGAAATCCTGTGAGGGCAGCATCTGTGTCTTGTCTAACTTGGTATCCCTGACACCTAATACACTACATCTGACACAGAGATGTTCAATTAATACTGAATGAAAGCTGGAACGAAGACCATACATTATCTCCTTTCAGATTCACAAACTGTGAAGTGGTTATTGTTAGTATAGAATCTAACCGGGGGATTGTATTAATCTATTCATTTCTTCAACTTTATGGACAAAAGACTTTCAGATGATTGCTGAAAACCAAGAAAAGCTATTAAAAAGCAAACTTGAAAAGGATTATACTCTTGTTGTAGTAATTCCACCCCTGGTTAGGAATGCATACTTAATAACTAATCAGAAGCAGGCAAGTTTTATTCACCAAGACATTAATCATCAAGTAATTTATGATAGTAAAAAAATTGGAAAAAAAAGAGAGAGAAATGATTAAACACCCAGAATTATGGTACATCCATAAAATTGAACATTATACTGCCATTAAACAGTATGTTTCCAAAGGATTTTTAGTGACCTGTAATAATGCTCATGTTATTTGTGAAAAAGCTGGATAGAAAACTGAAAATATACCAAGATCTTAAATTATGTAAAGGGAAAAAACCCTCACATATAAATAGAGAAAAAAGAAAGGAACATATTAAAACAAACTCCTCAGTGATTGTATCTTGAGTGCCTTTTTTGTTTTTTATAATTTTTGGTATTTTCCAAATTTTCTACAATAAGCATCTTTTACAGTCAGAACTAAAATATTTTCAAGTTCGAGATTTTAGCTGTGTTAGTTGTATTTGTGTGGCATTATTACTCTTTCTTCTGTTGATGGTGCATCAATTTTTCTTTGGGGATGCACCCTTCCTCATCTCAGGCCTCTGGTGTGAAATGGATACCTGACCCCGGCTTCAGGGGTGGGCACATGACTCAGACATGGCCAATCAGCGTACTCCATCCCTCTGGCTCCTTCCCAATGGGCACATGACTTAAGCCAGGTCAGTGAGACTCGGTTTCTCCCATAAACTTTTATAGGAGATGTTTATGGGGGCAGGAAAACTCTACTTCCGTTGGTACTAGTGAGCTGTAAGCCTAGAGCTGCCCTGAGTGTATACAAGGTTGGCAAAACAACACAGGAAAGTATTGAGGATAAAGGTGGAGGAAAGTGTACGTGCACTTGTGCACACATGCATCCACACACACTCGCCCTTCAAGTCCTGATAACTTTGAGTCCTTGGATCTAGGAAAGTCTGAAACACTATCATCCCTGGACTTTCTGGTTATAAGAGCCAATACATTTAGGCTTCTTTATTTGCTTGCTTAATTTAAGCTGCTTCTATAAGTTGCAATCGAGAGTCCTTGCTAAAAGAATTATGAAAACAATGAAATACATGAAGCACAATCCCTGAACATGCCCAGGACTATCACAAAATACAGTATAGAATTAATCCATACATCCTACCTGAGATATAAAACATTTCTATCATTGCCAATGTTCCATTGGACACTGCTGATCTATAATATAGTTCCTTATATATTACAGCATATATGTCCACTCATAGTGCCTTATATATATGCTTCCTTTCTTTATGTAACAGGCAGTGGGTATTATTAAAAACAGCTAACAACCCTAAAGGTACAAGTACTGGAGGCTCTCTGTTGTGGCCAGCATTAAAATTTTAATTCCTGGATCTAAGGAGATTTAGCGTGTCTCAAGGTTGGGCTGGGAGATATTTTAGGGTATGGTTTTTTTTTGTAATCAGTACAGAAGGATTTCAATATTGTGTCAACCAATAAGGCCAAATTGGTGTGTACTGGCTGAACATAAGCTCTGTTAGCAGATATTATAGTTTCTTACTTGAGTACCTATTTTCCCTGCTGGACTGTGAATTCCCCTAGACAGAGACTTTGTCTTACTCATTTATGTAGGTCTTATGCCTACCTAGGTGCTCAAAAGATATTTGCTGAATGAAAAACAGGAATGACAGTCCAACATGGTATAACTCCCTATTCAGTTTTTTTTTTTTTTTTTCCTGATAGAAGTTCCTTGCCTAGAATTAAATTGCAGTATGGTCTCTTTTCACCCACTCTTTTGAAGATGTTATCCTCTCCAATATCAGCTGATTGAAGAAGAAAATTGTAAATTTTCTCTCTCAGGCATAATGTTGATATTTTAACTCATAGTGATTTTTTCTTAATATAAAATGAATTTTAGAAATAAATCAAGATCCCAGAAACTTATGATTGCTTTGAGTGGTATCTTTTATCTGTCATCCTAAGAAAAACATGAGATCTGATGGCCCAGAGCACAGAGACCTTTTGTATTTCAGTTCTCCTACAGCCGCATGACTCGAACCTTTTGCTGGGAGATTGGGATGTAGGTCCCCATACTTGATTATAAGGACTGTGAGGGCAGGGGCCACATCTGCATATCTGTCTATTAATAATAGTACTCCTGGTATCTAGCTCCTCCTTGCTTCACAGCAGACACTAAACAAATGCTTGCTGAGTGAATAAATACTTACATTTAAAGAGAGGCAATTATACACATTGATCATTTGATCACCCTCTAGCACTGATAATTTTTAAGTGATTAGCTTTAAAAATCATTTTTCTTACATCAACCTGGGTCCTCACACTATTAAACAACAGGAGAGCTTTCAATATTAAATGAAGTGGGGCAGCTGGGCAACTATAAATTTTGGATGATACTTCAGAGAAGAGTCTAGGTGTATCTATTCTATCCCTTTTTCTGATGGGCATCTGCCATTTATTTTTCCATTCTTAAGCTCTCAGGAGGGATGTCTTATTAGTTTATCAGAATGCATAGGGAAAGCTCATCTTTCTTGGAGTAGGTCTTCCAATAAGTGTTCAAGCCCTGGGTCTTCCCTCACTACAATAATAAACATACCTGCTCTACCCTCCTCACAAAGCTGTTATCGTGAGCATGAAAAGACGAGTCGCTGTGGGGAAGAACTATTAACCCCTATACAGATACTGTTGTTGCTTTCCGTTCAAGGATCCACCATGAGACTGTGGGTAAGGCACTTTCTGGGCAGTGAAATCGGGCTTAAGAGAATCATTGTACTTTTATTTTGCTCCTGGGACCGGCAAGGGCAGTTAAGAGCAACACAGGGATCCCTAGTCCTAAAACTGTCGTCTGTTACAGAGGCAGAGAAATCATTACTGGGGTTGGCAGCGTTGGGGGGAGGGGGAAAACGTGTATGAAAACCTGGGCTCCCAGAGCAAACTTCGCCACGCGCCCTCCATCGCCCCAGTCTCCACGCAAGTCCCGGCAGGGGCTTCTTGGGCGGAGGCCACGCCGACCAATAGGAACCCACTGTGTTCCTACAGGTTACGAAGCAGGTGGAGAAATTGAGCAGAAACAATTAGCGAAACCGGGCTCAGCCTTTACCGCGGTGCCAGGAGCTCCTAACAGGCCTGGAGGGGAATGTCGGGGCTTAATTTCCTAACGCTCCCCTCCCCATCCCCATGCCACCTCCACGAGCAGCGGCGTCCAGCCTCCTCCCGCCCGAACGTGCTCGAGGGGCGGGCAGCCGACCTTTATTGTCTGGGGAGCACCTGGCAGGTGGCGGGCCCGTGCCCTAACGTGTGCGTGGTGCCCAGCTTCACAAAGCGAGCGGGCAGCACCTCCTTGGTCCGGGAACGGCCTCAGCCGGGCCGTCCACATCCCAGGGGTGGAAAGGTGGAGAGAGAAAGGGGCTCGGGAGTCAAGAGCGGGGAGCGAGGGCGCGCGCGCCCTCCTCCTCCCGGCGGGCACAGCCCCCCGGCATTAACACGTCGAAAGAGCAGGGGCCAGACGCCGCCGGGAAGAAGCGAGACCCGGGCGGGCGCGAGGGAGGGGAGGCGAGGAGGGGCGTGGCCGGCGCGCAGAGGGAGGGCGCTGGGAGGAGGGGCTGCTGCTCGGCGCTCGCGGCTCTGGGGGCTCGGCTTTGCCGCGCTCGCTGCACTTGGGCGAGAGCTGGAACGTGGACCAGAGCTCGGATCCCATCGCAGCCACCGCGATGAGAGGCGCTCGCGGCGCCTGGGATTTTCTCTGTGTTCTGCTCCTACTGCTTCGCGTCCAGACAGGTGGGACACCGCGGCTGGCACCCCGACCGTGCGACTACTCGGCGAAGCCTGTGCCCGGGAGGGTGGTACCCGCCAGGGTGCATCCGGAGAGAGGACTGCGGGCCCTCAGTGCCCGTGCGTTCCAGCCTCCGGGGAGACTCCAGGTGGCCCTCGGACTCTCCGGCGCCCTGCGTCGCTCACCTGCGCGAGGAGACCCCAGCTGCTGGTGGTGGGGGACGCGAATCCGGGGTTCTTCGGGAATGGGGACAGCAAGAGGGGGTTAGGCGTGAGCGAGGCTGCAGGCTGCGTGCGAGTTTGGGGTGGCTTTTGTGCCGACGTTGCGCGGGGGGCGGAGGCGGGGGGCTCAGGGGTTTGCACCGAGCGCCTTCTCTTGCCGTGCGAGGCGCGGCCGCAGCTTCCTTTTGTTAAAAGTTGCGTGTGTGTGACCGGCGCTCGGGAGGACCTGCCTGCAGGTTCTCCGCCGCGCGGAGGGCAAAGTTAGAGAGCCCTTTCTCTGCTCTGCGGCTGCTGCCTTCCAACCGCAGGCGCTCTTTGTGCCTAGAGCTGGGGACCGACCCGCTGCCGCCTCTGCTCGCGGCGCCACCCGTGGAGACGAATCGAAGGCTGCGGCGTTTCCCCGCCTCCGGGTTAGGCTTTTGCGCTGGGAGTGCGCGGCGTGGGGCTGTTGTGGGGCCGGACTCCCGCGAGCCTGGAGGTGGTGGCGACAGGGACAACTTGGGCAGGTCGTGTGGAAAGCAGCCGCTAGGTTGCAGACTTTTTGCTTTCGTACATCCCGTGCTCGCCCCTTTCTGCCGCGGCGCCGTTTCATTCCTGCCGCGCGCCCCGGGGCGGCTGGAGGCTGTGTTTGCCGCCTGCTCCGGGAAGGCAAGGGACAGCGTGCTGGGACTCTGCGTTCCCTGACTCCGACTGCCTAGGACGCCGGACAGAGTGCCCGGCCTGCCTGGCGGGTTCTGAAAGCCCCTAGTTCCCGGTGTCTGCGACCTGTATTCGCAGGTCCTGTTTTCTTCGGAAATTTTTGAGATTCGTGACCGCCCGCCTCCCCGCCCCCGGGACTTCTATACTTCAGGGCTGCCTGGGGGTGGGGTGGGAGATGGCGTGGAACTTTCTGCAAATCCTACTCAGTTCTTAAAGCTATAACAGAAATCCAGGTATATCCGCGCGGGAACTGGGTCTTAGGTGAAGGATTTGCAGGTTGCTGGAGCCCCTTGGTCAGATTCCTGCCTCCCGTTCCCTTTTTTCCAGGTGTCGCTGGTGCGGGCGAGTGCAGGTCGCCCAGCTCACCCCTGAAGCCCTGCTATCTCCCAGGTCATTTTTTAAAACAAACCTTTAAGGTTACCCTGATGATGTAAGGATAGAACGTGGGTCTTAGCTGGAATCAAGCGCTTGAAAGGAAGCGGCGCAATGAACGGTTGTGAGACTGTCGACTACCGGTCAGTTTCTCTATAAAGTCTCCAGGCGCAGTCTGCAGCGTCCTGGACTTGTATCTATTGTGAGGGCTTTCCTGTGGGGGGCAGAGAGGCCTTGCATCTGGACCCCTGTGCAGCAGGAGGGGTCAGCAGGGGTCACGAGGGACTGTTCGGATTCCCTGGAGGATTTGATCACCTAGCTTAAAACAACACATCTGGTCTTTATGTTTTTGTGCCTTGACCTTTTTAATATCAGTTAAGCTATGTGATCTAGACCCTAGTAGGAGACTAGAAAGACCACATCGAATATCTCCCTTTTAAAAAATTAAAAGAATCAGTGGTTTTCTTCTCCCCAATAGATTTTTGGCAAAGGGAATTTTAAGGTCTGTCTCCTGGGGGGGCAGTGTGGTGTAACGACAAAGCCTTGCTCTGTCCCCTGGGTTCTCGGTTTCTCTGCCATTTCTTGGCTGCGTGCCCTTGGCCAGGTTGCTTAGGGCAGGTTGCTTAAATTCTGGGAAACCCAGTGTCCTCCAGAGTACAAGGAGGCATCTGCATCATGAAGGATCCTTTGGGTCCAGAATTCTCCTCCAATGTTCTGAGTGTAGACTCAGCACTCTTTTTAACTATTCGCCTGGCCCTGTCTGCCTCTTTGAAATTCCTCTGCCTCTCCTGCTCACAGGGAAGTCATAGAGTATGGATGCATCTGACCGGTCTGCCCTTGACTGAAGCAAGGAGCTGTGGCTTATGCTTACTGCCCTTCAATTCCCATATATTCCTCTGCATTGCCCTTTGAGGCCCCCCCCCCCCCCACAGTATTACAGCTCCTGTGCCTAACAGGATGAACCTGCAAGGAATAGTGAATCATACCTTCCCCGTTTCGTTCCTGCAGGTGTGAGGCTGGAGTCATTCTCAGCAGCTGGACGCAAGGCACTCTAAATTATTATCCTGCTGGAAATAAGAGATCCCAGATAATTCATTTATCCCTATTCTGTTTTTTCCCCCACTCATTCCCATTTTTTTTCTCATGACTCTGTAAATCATGTAATGCTGTGCATTTATAGCATGCTTTCTTATGGGCCTTAAGTTTCGTATGACGTGTGTGGTGTACATAGTTGTTGCTCTTCAGTTGGAAACTGTGTGCCAGGCCTTTTGCTTGGGGCTTTACCTATTTCTAGTAGTCTCAATGAGCCTAGGAAGTAGTACTATTATTACCCCTAACATTTTACAGCTGGAGAAACTGGCTAAGAATAAGCCCTAAATCATCAGTGGTGAAGCCTGATGAGATTGGCTGCATGTGCCCAGCTCTATATCCATTCACATGATTCACCAGAATCTGTTGTAAGACTCATTCAAAAATATTTAATGAGTTTTTACTATGTGCCAGGGATTGTTGGAAGTTCTGGGAATACAGGATGGCCAATGTCACTACCTTCCCAATTTTGGTGAAAAATATTTAGAATTGCGTGTCTTATGAAAGCGGAGTATTTGTGGAGGAAGAATTAATTAAATTTTAGTTTGGAGGAAGGGCTGTAGGCATTTGACCCTGTGGTATGCTGGCTTAGTTGTTAGCTGTCTCATTCCAGTTAGCGTCCCTCAGAAATGAAGGTAAGCTGTTTCTAAAATGATGCAAGCCAGTTAAAAATCCATCTCCCACTCCAAAACATAAAAATGGTCTTGTGCATAGGTGTGAAAGAGAACACCCCCAATAATGGCTGATGCCATTGGCTATTTACCCTGGATAGCACGGTGAGAAATAACGACAATCTACCATCCAAAGCCATTTTTTCTCCCAAAAGAAATTCTCATCAGAAATGTGCCAAGTATTCTGCGGGCTTCCCTTGGAGCACATTTATTTACAGATGTTGTGGTGGTGATGAATTTTGCTGCTGTTGTTGACAGCCCTTCGAAGTTACCCTTAGGGTTTTGACTCATTTCCTCAAGTCTCTTCCAGCTGATTAAAGAAGGACACGAGGAAATGAACCTCGGTGTCTCTAGCGGAATTCTCAGAGCTGGCCTGCAGTTGTGGGGACCCCTTGAAGGTAGTGGTCAAGGCTGTGGCAGCTTTTTCTTCAGAATGAATGTAGTTTAAGAGTTGGCAGGCTAGGATGTGGGAAGTGCTTTCTTTTGCTGCATTAATGTGCGGTAACTTTTAAAAGTTGAGATTGAATGACATTTGCAGGAATCCAAATATGCAAATTTCATGTGCAGTTTTGGTAACTTGAATAGATATTGCCACAGCTATAAGTCCGGATTGAAGAAGGCCTGGGGAAAAGTTAGAGGAGGTAAAAGTTTGCCTGGAAGGCAAATCCAGTGTAAATCTTTGTTGTACTTAAAGAGGAATTGAGTTGAGTCGGCTTGGCCCAGCAGCTCTGATTTCTGACATTTTTTGCACGTGATCATACAGCTCATCTTTTGACCTAAGACTCTTAATAAGTAAAGAGCAGTTGTAATCTGATAGCCCGCGGAGACATGTTTTCTTTGGCCTACATGATGCTTTTTAGAAAACATTGAGGCGATATTAAACAATCTAGAGATTTTTTTTAAATCAAGATCTCTATTTCTGTCACCTCTTTAAGAATTGAAGGTCATGGCCCCTGTAGATGAGGCCTGTGCTCTTCAGGTTGCATTAGGCTCTAGGGCTTTATCCTGCCATCCCTTAGGCATTCCCCACTGGGCCCTGGTGAGTGCAGGAATCCAAATATGCCCCTGGGACCAGGCAGATGACAATTGGGAGGAGACAGGCCGCCTACCTTGTGTTGGTCTGATGGCTTCATGACTGACAGCTCGATGGCCTTAGAGCAAATTGTTTAACCTTTTTGAGCTTTCATTGTCCATCCTAGTTTTGCCACTTATTTGCTCTGTGACTTTGGGCAGATTACTTAACCTGTCTGTGCCAGTAAATGTGTTGCTACATGTAAAACTTTTAGAATGGTGCCTCATAGTACAGGCTCAATATGTGTTAGCCATAATTATCATCTGTAAAACATGAATTATTATTGTCCCTAAAATGGGAATAATGCCTGCTCTTTTAAGATGATTGCCCTAAAGATTAGAAAGGCATTTTTTGTTTGTTTGTTTTAAAGACAGTATCTTGCCCTGTTGCCCAGGCTGGAGTGCAATGGCACAATCTCGTCTCACTGCAACCTCCACCTCCTGGGTTCAAGCGATTCTCCTGCCTCAGCCTCCTGAGTAGCTGGGATTACAGGCACCCGCCACCATGCTCGGCTAATTTTTGTACTTTTAGTAGAGATGGGGTTTCACCATGTTGGCCAGGCTGGTCTCGAACCCCTGACCTCAGGTGATCCACCTGCCTCGGCCTCCCAAAGTGCTAGGATTACAGGCATGAGCCACCATGCCTGGCCGACAGTTTTTAAAATAAACTTTAATTTTTTTGGTCTTGTTTTATTTAGCTTTTGATAAGAGTTAGGAAATCACTAGTCCTAGAGATTGAATAGATCTTGAACTTTTTTTTTTCTCCGGGGGGGAAAAAAACTACACATCTTGTAAGATTCTCCAACGTAAACATTTGTGTCTGGTACTTTTCCCATTCATCTTATGTTTTAGCTTTCATGCTTACATTTTGGTTATGACACACTTTTGTTAGACATCTTCCCATGCATACCTTTCTGACAGGTTTTCAACATTTTTGCAAAATTTAAGGTTTAAGCCAAATTATTATTCAGGACATGTGGCATCAGTTAATTACGAGCTTGGGCTCTGAAATTGACACCCTGGATTTTTATTCCAGTTCTGCCTCTTCCCTGCTGTGTGCTCTGGGACAAGACACTTAACCTCTCCTTAAGCTTCATTTCCTCATCTGTAAAATGGAGATGATGACATAGGGCCCCTGTGAGGATTAAATGAGATTCTGCATGTAATATGCTTAGCATAGTGCCCCGCATAGAGGAAGTGTGTGGACTCCACTATCAGGCTGATTTTCTTATGTTCCCCTTTCAGCTTTGCCTCTTAGAAAAAAATTGAAAATGTGTAAACAGAATATGTAGAGTGGTTTTTTTTTCGTATTAACATGAAGTTGTTACATTTAGTTAAATATACCACAATTAGTGGTAATGCATGTTTATCTGCTTGGCTCTTTGTTTAGCCGTATTCTTGGGTTACTTTCCACCAAAAGCGATACAAATTTCTTGATAAAAGTTTAGGTTGGGGGAATGTCTGCAAATGGCCATTTTCTGTAGGTGAATAAGTACATGTAGTTCACCGAGGGTCCATGAAAGCAGTCAAGGAGCTTTTCCATGACTGCTTTCACTAGGAGTTCAAGGACCAAGCTGAACTTGTCCATTGCCCCAGGCTAGACACAGCGGTTAGTGTTCAGTAAGTATTAGTTTAACATCTTTTCTATTCTCCAGCACTTACACTAAGCTTTGAACATAATAAATGGTCAGTAAACATTTTGGATTCAGTTTAACAAAGGCTTATCAATCCCCATGCCTTGGTCCTACGTTACAGGCTGGGGGTGGAGGAGGGCCAGGGCAAGAGCGCAGCCCCTGATTCGAAGTAGAGTTTGGTTGTCTTAAGTGTAAAGTGCTCTGGGCAGGATTTTCAAGGAGATGAGCTTAAATCTTGATGGGCAGGTAATAGAGATCAGGAATCAGTAAAAGCATCCACATAGGAGATAATATTTGAGATTAATTTCTGAACCTTAAAGGAAGAGGGCAGTGTAGTTGTGGCTTCAGCTGAAAAAAACTACAGTACATGGAACAAGGCATTAGGATCTTACTTCAGGATTATCAAACCTTTCTATTGGTATGATGGCTGGGGGTAGGGAATTGGCTGGGAAGGTAAGACTTCTACTAGCCTCAAGGAGCATGGAGGGAATGTGTATTTAGTGCTGAGTTTCATCTAGGTTATGAAGAATGCTTTGAAGTCAAGGCTAAGGTGGACTTGACCCAGGAGTGGCCCCCCAGGCTTTGCGTACTACTCCAGGGCTGCCTGTTCCACCAATCTGTCCAATTAGACATACTCCCCAGCCTGTTCCAATAGCCTGATGAAGCGAGAGGCCGAGCCCTGCCTTAAAACTTGGACACTCCCTTCCTGTGGGCAACCAAGACTAAGGGAGAGTCTGTTTTTATTATTTATTTATTTATTTATTTATTTATTTATTTATTTATTTATGAGACAGGGTCTTGCTGTGTTGCCAGGCTGGAGTGCAGTGGCACGATCATAGTTCACCGCAGCCTTCACCTCCTGAACTCAAGTGATCCTCTCATCTCAGCCTCCTGAGTAGCTGGCACCTCAGGTGTGTGCCACCACACCGGCTAATTTTTTTATTTCTTATTTTGTAGAGAATAGTCTCGAACTTATGAGCTCAAGCGATCCCCCAGCCTCAGCCTCCCAAAATGCTGGGGTTACAGGTGTAAGCCACCACACCTGGCCTGTTTTTTTTTTTTTTAAATAGTAAAACATACATAAAATGAAATTTACTACCTTAATCATCTTTAAATGTATATTTCAATAGTGTTAAGTACATTCATACTGTTGAACACTTTCATCTTGCAAAACTGAAATTCTATACCCATTGAAGAGCAGCTCCCCTCTCCTTCCCCCAGCTTCTGGCAACCACCATTCTACTTTCTGTCTCTGAATTTGACTATTCCAGGTACCTTGCATATGCAGAACCATACTGAATTTGTCTGTTTTTTGACTGGTTTATTTCACATACCATAACATCCTCAAGGTTCACCCCTATTGTAGTATAAGTCAGAATTTTCTTCCTTTTTAAGACTGAAAAATATTCCATTGTATGTATAGACCACATTCTGTTTACCTGTTGCTCCTTTGATGGACATTTGGGTTGCAAACAATGCTGTAATGAACATTTGCATATAAGTATCTAAGGGAGATTTTTTGTGGAGACTATTTAGGAGGGTTAAACTCATGGCTGCGAGCTACGTGTTGGGGAGCTGGGCAGAAGATGGGCTCTTTAGATTATCTCAGTGAAGGGGTAGTGGACCTGGGTATTAGGGTACATGCTTTGGAAAGAAAGCGCCCTTAAGAGACACGAGGAGGATAAAGGTGCAGGTCTTCTCTCATTTGGCGTATTTATGGGCACCTTCTGTGTGTCAGGCACTGATGAGATTGAGGGGAAGGAGAACTGGAATTATCATGGGTGTAGGTAACTGGGAGTATTGTTGATACTATGGAATTAGTGGAAATAAAGCCAAGAGGAGGGGTGGCCTATGTGAGGGAGAGAATATGATGTTGGACTCTGCTGTGTTTATTCATTGATTATTTGTGAGCTGCATTTTCTTGAAACTCAATTTCACAGACATGGAGGGAAGACGTCAATGAAATCTTAGGGTCAGGTCCCTGTAAGAAATAAAACTAAACTCCAAAGTCACAAAACATGGCTCTATAATATTATGGTAGCATTGGGGATTATAAAGAATGGTGTGTTAACTGTGAACCAGTCTTATGGTGAAAAGTAAGTTTTCATGAAAAGGAGTGTATACTAGGAAGAGAATCCTGTATTCTTCTCTGCATTAGGCCATGTTTAAGGTATGTTTTTTGTTTTTCTCAGAATAAAATGGCCATATTGGGTATAGAGGAAGACACAGAATTGATGAAAGCTTTGGGAAATAGGTCCTTTGAAAGCAACTTAAAGAAATTAGATTTATTAAGCCTGGAGAAGATAAGGTGAGGGAAGGTTTAATGAATGACAGTCTTCAAATATTTTTAGTGTGTGAGTGAAAAGTAGAACAAAATGAGAGTCATTTAAATTGCCCCAGAAGGAAATTGAAAATTTTTTTGTTTTTGTTTTTTGGTGTTTTGTTTTGTTTTGTTTTGAGACAGAGTCTCGCTCTGTCGCCAGGCTGGAGTGCAGTGGTGTGATCTCCGCTCACTGCAGCCTCCACCTCCCGGGATCAAGAGATTCTCCTGCCTCAGCCTCCCGAGTAGCTGGGACTACAGGCGCACGCCACCATGCCCAGCTAATTTTTGTATTTTTAGTAGAGACGGGGTTTCACCATGTTGGCCAGGATGGTCTTGATCTCTTGACCTCGTGATCCACCCACCTCCTCCCAAAGTGCTGGGATTACAGGCATGAGCCATTGCACCCGGCAATTTTTTTTTTTTAAGGGAAAATTCTTTCATTAGAAGGGTTGGCAGAGACTTTATTCAGTTATAGGGCCTTTGCTGGAGCTGTGAAGAAAACCAAGTAATTGTCATTTTGAAATGGTTCTTAGGTCCTCCCCAACTCAGTTGGTTTGATGGCCCTTTAAGGGCCTGCCTGAAATCGTTTGGGAATAATTCAGAAATGGGAAAATAACCAACCGTTTTTCTTTCCTCACTGCCTTGGCTGTGGGGCAGAGTTTCTCATAAATGCTGAATAGACTCTAACATAATCCACTACTATAGTCACAATTTCGGCTATATTGATAACAGCAAGTAAAGAACCCACAGCGTAAAAATGGGTTATTGATCTGTTAGGTGTGGCGGGATCTAAACACGGAAGAAATTGTACGGTGTGGTAGCTTAAACTGAGTGTCAAAATAAGACAAATAAAAGGAAGCTCAAGGTCTAGAGAAATCCATAATCAATCATTTAGCCCTACCCTAAGAATCGCTGTGCTGTAACGCAGCATGTAGGCAGAAAGTCTGTAAGGATGAAGGACGGCTCCCAAAGTCCTTTTCTCTTGATTACTCAGGGATGGATTGGTTACCCACCACTCTGACTACCCTTTCCATCTGTCCTTTCCCTCTGGTCATTTTGTGGTCATGGCTCAGTGGCACGTTTGAGATCAGCCCATGGTCCAGTGGGGAAGGTGGTAGAAATGACATTGCAATTCAGCAGCTACTGGTTGATAACAATTTATTAATACCTGTCACTTTGAAATTGATGAGTCTAAGATGGGATCCTTGCCTTTAAGGAGCCTAGGACCTATAGGAAGATGGTCCTGGGTAGGCGCCAATGTTACAGGATTTGTAATAAGATTTAAGTTAACAATTCCAGTCCTATTCATTACCATTGGTTTGGAGGACATAGGCATCACTTCTTGAATGGCCAGTTGAAAGGAAGATAGGGGCCTGAATTAAATCTTAAAAGAGTAGGGTGGAATTTGGTCAAGATGTGAAGAGGAAAAGCAAAGGTTAGAGTTAGCCGGAAGGCTCTGCTCCCGCCGACAGAACGTCTGTAGAGAGTAGCGGAAGATGAGATGGGATAATTTTTAGGGCACCTGGATTTTTATTCTTCAATAATTGAAGTCTTTCCTGCAGTGCTGTATGTGATGAGATTTTTGTAAATGTAATCTGGCTAAGTAGTTGCCTATTCAGAGAAATAACTTTTAAAAATGGAAAAGTATGGATATCACTTTTGCATGTTATTACCTGTGTTGTATGTTCAATGCACATCCAGTATGGATATGTATTTTGAGTTGTTTTTAAGTCCAAGGCTAATTCTGCTCCCTTCTCCCTGCCGACCTTCCCCACTCCTAGCCAAGATTAGAGATTTTGTGGGCTCAACTTCTGATTGTGGCAGTAGATGACCTTTCATTTGCTTATTAACATATTTTAAATATTTAGCAAAATAATACACCTTGTTTATGTCAGTTTATTCATTGAAGCAAAGATAGCAACAAACAAGCCTGCAAACCTTGATAAGGGGCCTGTGTGGTTTGGAACATCTTGAGATTCTTCCCTGGATCCCCCCGAGTCCTGTTTTAGAAAGCTATTAGGGGCACACTGGTGGCTGCCCTCCCCAACCCAGGGAGTCTTTGGAGGGAGGAGGAGGTGGCTGTTTGTGGTGGGCAGAACTCTGTCACTTAAGGAAGAGGCGTGTCTGATAGCACTTGCCAGTAGTGAATGCCTCATTCTTGACCAAGTAGAAAAAAGATAAGAGGGAAAATGAAAAAGGTGAAACGGTTCTCCTTTACCTTGTATTTTAAATTGCTTAGTGAGGCAAAATATCCACCTTCATTTGGGTTTACCCCAGGTAACTCATTTCAGAGGGTGTTAGAACATTTCAGAGGGTGTTAGAAAATTCCAAACAATGGCCGGGACTCCCAGTAATTTAAATATAATGGCCTATGCAGGTTCTTAAGCAGAGGAATTAGTTGACAGAGTTAGAACAAAGGAGAGCATTATCACAAAGAGCTCTGGCAGTTAATGTATCTCTTTTTATTGGAAAAGAAGTATTTCTAGAACAGGATTCAATTGGCTTCTGGGGAAAATATTTACTGGAGATTTTAGAAGTGTGAAAGGTGGCAGGAGACGTTGGCTGTCTGTTATTCTACTTGGCTAGTGCATACTTAAAAATAAAACAAGACTATGTTAAAAAGATCTTGAGAAGTCTACTTGGAAAGACTGAAGTGAAGATAGTACAGGTACTTTTCAAAGGATATAAATTTTGGCTTATAAAGTATTTTAAATGCAATTCCATCCCAACTTTCACAATGCAGACTTTCTTTTTAATGGCTGATGTTGAAAGAAGGTACCTTAGAAAGATTTTCCATTTAAGAAATGGTTGATATTTATTTGGCTGATAAAACACCACAAGGACTGGTTTTTAGAATTTTTTGTCATTGTTAAATCAAGCCAGGATTCTTAACCTAAAATATGTTAGGATAGCTAATGAAAATACTTAATTGGAATGTTTAAATGTTTCTCTACTTATTTTAGTATAGTCTGTATATGTGCTGCTGGGAAATAGTATATACATTTTTAGCCGCACCAAAAAGCATCACTTTGATAAAAGAGGACCCCCCCCCCCTTGCTTTTTTAAAATAAACCAGCATATGTAGAAGGGTTTGTGAGTTTTTTTAGTAGATCTGAATGTGTTGCCCAATTTACATTCCAGCATTTTCAAGGGATATTATTTAACATGATCATCTTGGTTTCAGAACCACTGCCTTTCAGAGTCTGGCCCAGAGCATTGTGTGTGCCTGCGAGTGAGGTGGGTTCCGCACGGGGTCTAGTGGCTTTGCGCCATACTGGCCACTGGGAACACCAGCTCTGGCGGTACAGCAGGGGTACTTAACATTACAGCTTTATTCTTCATTCTTTTGATCCCTTCTGTATCTTTAATCTGCCCTTATACCAGAAATCCATAGATTTATTCACAAATAATTATTGAAGCATCGGAGGTGTAGCAGTGAACATACCAGGCAAAAGTCTTTGTCCTCTCTTGGGGCTTTGTTTTAGTGAATTATTTTTCTCTCCAGGAGAGAGAAAAGTCCAGGAGTACAAAAGGGAAAAAAAAAAAAAAAAAGATGTAATTTGAGGGGCTGTCATAGAAAGCAGTTTAATTTAGACTTATTTCAGTTCCATATTATGGTTAGTTAAGGAAGAAAGAGAAAAGAAAGGTGATGCAGAGGGTCAGAGGGTACCAGTTGAAAAAAGAGGAAAGCCAAAGAAAGCAACTAGAACAACAGGAAAAGGAGATTCAGGGGCTGGGGGAGATGGGCAGGAGTGGAGTCAGGTAAGCTTTGTGAGGTGCTTTTCACTACCTGCCACCAGTGCTGCCCTCCAGAGGGCTGAGCACCAGCTCCATCCCACCATGTCCCTGCCCCAGTTTCTGTAACTTCAGAGCAGCAGGCCTCTTGATTCAACAGGTGTTTTTGATGGAGGATTTACCCAAGAGGATTGACTAGTGATAGGTGTCTTCACTTTCAGGACCTTTGGAGCCTTTAATGTGCTTTAGTCTGCAGGTTTGGAACTGTTTGTTCTGGAATGTGCGGGAATGCTCTTTCACAGCTGAGAGAGATGTTTCAGGGTCCAGGCTAGATGCTCTTTGGTATCTCTCCAAGGACTGGAGATTCTGCCCCTCTTTTTAAAATTCATTCATGTTTTTCTTAAAATATGACTGAACTCCTAACTCTTGCTAACCTTACACCTGGGATTCTTAGGCCCTCAGCTGAAGAACTTGATGAATTTCAACTTTAAAGAGGTTCTTCTAACACTTGGCCATTTCAACCAGGCTTTGCTATAAAGTCCTGTGAAACAGGGGGACTGAAAGCTGATTACTTGGATCACAAGTTGCCTGTGAAAACTGCAAGGACCTGCTGTCAGGGCTCATTAAACCCCAAAGTATGGCACCTTGGCATGCGGACTACTCTGACCGAGAGGAGACTGGAAGGCCTCAGAAGCCAGGTCTCTGTTCTTTCCTCCTGGTTCCTGCTCCCTTTTCTCCCGCAAAGTGAGTCACAGAAACCAGAATTCTTTTTCCCCAAGGCAGGTCATAGAAACTAGAACTCCTCTCTCCCAAAGCCAGTCATAAAACGTAGCAAGTTCACTCTCCCTTCTTCCTGGAAGACCCTCATTCCCGAGGGGTCCTGCCCCATCCCCAGGGGAAGGGGAATTGTACAGAGCGGCCTTGCTGGGTTTCCCCACTCCGTCCGTCACTGTTAGGCCAGATCCTTTGTGTCCAATCACATTTCTGCATGGCTGTTCATTCATCAAACCTAAATATAAAAATAAAGGTTTTCCCTGGGGAAAAAATATGACAGACTTCAGTTTTAATAATAACTGTTGTAATAACTGTCGGTCTGTTTGACACGGTACCATTTAGCCACCATCAGCCCTACTGCATGTCAAGTTTCAATGCTCCTGTTACTGTAGCTGGCCTGGGTGAGGTGCCAGCAGAGAGGTGACAGGGTGACTTCATCCGGCTTTTTGCGTTTTCACTTTAGAGTGGCCTTTCACAGTTCCATGAAATAAGCTCTCCAGTTTCAAATGAAGGACGCCTCAAATTGAGAACTGACACCATTGCATTCCTCAGGATGGGAAAGTTCCTTCTCCATCAACTCTTGGGCACTGGAGTAGGACTCTTGCTGCAGATGGTATTGTTCTGGTTCTCGAGAAGGAATCCAAGATAAAGGCTGTCTGGGGATAAAAAGTGGTACCCTCTTGGAATATGCGCAGGAAGGTATCCCTAGTGACCATAGCCTTGGTTGAAGGTATTAAGGAGGAATCTTGAGGTGCTTGTGTGGGTGTCAGTTGACAATTTCAATGAAATTAGCAGCATTAGGTCTATAGGTGGCTGCTTAACTAATTATGAACTCAGCTGCTTAAATATATTTGCTCCAGGTTTCACAATTCCTTTTATTTGCAGTAATTATCACTGGTTAGCACCTATTGTTTTGGGTGAGAATTTCAGGGTCTACATTTAAGTAAACCCTATGTAAATTTATTAGTTGACTAGGGAAGGGTTAAAAAAGCAGTAAGGAGTCTATGACTTCTGGAGTATTCCCTGGCTTGTTTGAAAATGTGTTAGCAGCCATTTTTCAATATGAAAGAACTGAACTTTAAAAAAAAGTATATTTTTATTTATGGCAACATTTCAAATAGGATAGTGTAATGAACCCTCATATAACCATCTAGCTTCAACACTTACCAATATGGCCTCTACCCACTTTATCTTCCCATTATTGGGAAGCATGTCTCAAGCATCATAGAATTTCATCTATAAATATTTTCAGTATGTAGTCCTAAACTACAAAGACCTTCTTTTCTGAACATAATGATGATGCCAATGTCAAACACTTCCAAATAAATATAATTACATAATGTCATTGAATAGTATTCACATTTTCCTATTGAAGATAAATAAAAATATAAACAAATGTATGCACATTTAAAAGAAAGCAAACAAGATCTACACATTGTAATTGGTTGATATGTCCTTTAAGTCATTTCTTCTCTGTAGGTGTTAGCCCCTTTTTTGTTAAGGAAACTGCAGTTGTCCTGTGCAGCTTTTCATTCTGATTGCATTCCTTGGTCTTCACCTGTACCATTTTGAATATTTCCTGTAAATTGGTGACTTAGACGTTTGATCATATTCAGTTTGATTTGTTTTTTAATGAGGGTACTGTGTAAGTGGTGTGTTCTCTTGTTCTGCTTTCTCTTTTTGGTGTACCTTTGGGTATTTGTGAAGATTCATATTTTTTGTTAGATTTGTATTTTTGGTTTTAATGGTTGCCTTCAGACTGATACCTTTCTATAATACCCTTGTCTGCTGTTTTTGTGGGGGCTATTTTCCATTGTTGCTACCATAATATTTAAATTAGCCAGCGTTCTTTGCTCTCTCTTTACTCTCCTGAGCTGGGGATTGGAAGTAATATTCATTTACTTCCAGTTAATATCTAAAAGGCAATCAGCAAGCATATTCTACTTTTCGGAACTTCACCTATTCCCCATTTTTCTGATGGCTATACTCATTTTTCAGAGCATACAGCAATTATATACTCTGCTATCTCCCTTGTTACCATCACTTAGTCTTAGCTGTACAGGTAAATATCTGTTTAATGCTGGCGGCCAGTCTTTATATCATGGCTTTCCTGGCATTTTGGTTTTCTGAAACGCACCCTCTAATAGATGCCTTATGGGAAGTAGTTCCTGAATTATATGTCCACAACGGCGAGTGTGTAGTCTGTATATTTAAAGGTCAGGTTGGCTAGTATAAAATTGCTGGCCCATCTTATCTTTGCTTGGATACCTTTATTATTTTACTGTATTGCATTTTGCCATAAAGTGGCATCAAAATCTGATGATAATCTTATTTTCTATCCCTCAAATTTAACTTGGTATGTTTGCCTAGATACCCAAAGGAATGTTTTTCCACCTTTATTCTTTAAAGTCCACTAGTTAGTTTTATAGTATTGGCTGCTGTAGGTTGATTATTTTTTTTCCATACACACAATGTGCTTGCTGCTTTAATGTGTAATTTTAAGAGTTCTTTTTTATTTCCTCTCCAATAAAGATTTAATTTACCATTTGTTCTGATCTTTGTTGGCTTCAGGAACTCCCATTATTCATGTTAGACCTTCTTAGCCTGTATTCTGTATCTGCCACTTTCTCTCAAATCCTTTTAACCGCGTCATAATTCATTTGAATTGAAAAATTTTCCTCCTTTCCATCTTCTGGTTCATTTAAGACACTGTTCATTTTTATTTGCTCTCGTGTTGTCTTTACCTGTCATTTCTGAAATGATTATTTTCTTTATTTTTAATTCTTAGTTCTTTTGCCTCCATTTTTAAATCTTCATTTTCTTCAATCAACTCATTTCTGAGTTTTAAAAATTCTGATTTATGCTGTTCTTCATAGCTTCTTTCATTTAGTTAATTTCTCTTGGCTCCTTCTGAAATATTAGGTCATAGCTTTCCTTTGTGCCCTTCTGGCATGATTTTATTGTTTACACGATGGATGTCATTCTGCTCCTTAGTTTTTCTTTAAAAATAACTATGTGGAATTCAACTGGATTCTTTTCTGTTGTTAACTGAGTTTTCCTATACTTTTAGGAGGGCCAGTGTGGATTTCCTAGCATCAGAGATTTAGGAGACTCTCTTAGTTTTCATTTTATTTTATTTTATTTTTGAGACAGAGTCTTGCTCTGCCTCCCTGGTTCAAGTGATTCTCATGCCTCAGCCTCCCGAATAGCTGGGATTATAGGCATGTGCCACCACGCCCAGCTAATTTTTTGTATTTTTAGTAGAGACGGGGTTTCACCATGTTGGCCAGTCTGGTCTTGAACTCCTGAGCTCAGGCAATGCAGCCGCCTTGGCCTCCCAAAGTGCTAGGATTACAGGCATGAGCCACCGTGCCCCCGGCCTCATAGTTGTTTTCATAAAGTGGTAATAAAAATATGAACTCTACTTTCCTATATCCTAAGACTTTTTTTTTTGTCCCTACCCACACTGCTCACCTGCCCAGACTTTCCCTTACCTTTGCCCCTATTTCCTCATCTTAGATCTCATCCCCAGCAGCTTCTCCCCAGTGTGGGGCTTTGCCTTGGCTTGCTAATTCATAGAATCAGACCCCTCCCACTCCAGAACATTCTGACACATTGGACATACAGGTGGCACAGCCCTCTCCGCACTCACTAATTAAACTGGAACTTTTTTCTCTGTCTACTCTCAGGGTGACCCTCTGAGCTTTCCAGTGAGTGCCTGATAGTGGTTCCTGTAGCTGATGGTAGTTTGTCATCTAGAGTTGTTGTGGATGTTGTCCATGGTTTTTGAGTCTGCTGTCTGTCAGTTTTTATGGTTGGGGAGAGTCAATAATTATGCTGCCACCACCATCTTCCCAGAATCTATATTGACATTTTAAGATAAAATTTGGCAACCTTTGGGTCAACAAAATCTGGACTAAAGTCCTGTCTTGAAATCTCAACTCAGAGGTAGCTGTTTTTCAAAATGATTTGCTTCCAAAATAAGTTATTAAAAATTTGTAACTATCCGAAAACTGATTACTATGGAAATGAACACTGTATGGCCTACCTTACATTAGCTTTCTAAGCTTATTGTTTATGAGAAAATATGGTGGCTGAAATCATCCGAGTGCCAGGAAACTCACTGCTGAGCTATTATTTCTGAGAAAAATTTATAAGAACTGACATGCTTTTGTCATTATTTGTTTGGTGTGAGATTCCTTGAGTTCTGAAGGAGAGAGTGCTATTTTACAGCTTTAAAAGTATTAAATCACATTTATACTTAATATCATCTAATAAAGATAACAGCATTTCTTAATTAGGTGTATTTTTCTCTGATTTTTTTCCCCCACTGAAAAATTTGCATATCTCTAATTATAATCATTTCTGGAAAAAATGCTGCTAGGGATTGACATAATATTAATTTAGATTTCCAGAAATACTAAATTTCCTTCCTCCAACCTGAGTTTTCCTCCAATTGGCCATTGATATAAATTACCTACTAAAAGGTTACAATTTTAGAATTGACCTCTTTACCCCTCTGCTTTTGGGGATGGCCATTATCCTAAAGCCATATAAAGAATAAGGACAGATTTCTCAATAGACATACTGGAAACTTTTGTTATTTAAATTCTGGAAGATAGAGCAAGATTGTTTTTAGACATTTCCTCTTGTTTTCCACAAAAAGATTGAGAAGAAGTCATTTCAAACACAGGGCTGGTCGTTAAGAATTCTTTGCAAAGGGAAACAGGCTTAATGTATTGCTCTAAGTGAATGTCACCCAAGAAAAATTAAGGGAAAAGTGAATACTCATTAAGCAAATTGACCAGCAAGCGTTCTGATGAATGTTGAAACAAATTTGAATAAACCAATTTTGTCCATTAGTGTGCTTTTAAACCAATGTGATTGTTTTGGCCTAATTATTTTCTGTTTTGCTTATTCAAATGTAGAATGGCTGCAGAATTAACTATTGCAGCAATTATCTGATTAGCAATTTAGAAAATTGGTGAATGGTATCTGACTACTCACCAAGAAATATCTGGTATTTCATAGGGCTGTGTGGAAGAACACAGACTGTCCAAGGAGGATATTTGCTGTTTTTCACTCACTACAAATGGCAGCTCAGAGGATCTCACTGGATTAGTATGGGCTGTGGATGTGGGCTCCGGGCTCTCGGATGTAGTGCACCAGATTGAGGTCTGATGTGCTGCAGAAGTTGTATTTGCCACCCGGTGTCACTATTCTGGAGTCCCGTAGCTGTGACTGGAGAATTCTGCAACATTTCCCACTTCTAAAGCTTGGGGATTCGAGAAATCTGTGCCCGACTTGCTGCCAAAGCTTGTCAGGGGGACCCAGTGCTAGGCCGATTTCTAGGTGTAAAAGCCAGGCAGATTTGCTCACTCAAGAAAATCTGTTTTTGCAGGTTTGCTTTGAGTTCCAAGATACGGATCCTGGTAAAATTGTTTGCTGCGCTAATGCCCTGAGTTTCTTCTGGTAGCTGGGTTCCCGAGTGTGGTCTGGACCAGCAGCATCAGGATCACCTGGGACTTTTTAGAAATGCAAACTCTCCGCCCCCACCCAAGAACCCGCTGAGTTGGAAACTCTGAGAGCAGGGCCCAGCCATCTGTTTTAACAAGTTCTCCAGGTGATTCTGCTGCAGGCGAAAGTTTGAGAACCACTGGCCTTGAGTGTAAAAATTACTGGGCTTTGTCACAGCTGTCAGGCTGTGCTAGTTAAAAAGTTAAAGCCCTCGTGGATTCTTCAATTCTCTTAATGTCAGAACGTCAGACCAGGGTGCAATTCTCAGTTCTCCTTCTGTCAGACTAAGAAAGATAGATATGAGTTTCGGTTAGTCCAGACAGGAAAACAGACAATTGGAGTACCATGGGACAGTGCTGCAGTAGAGGCTTCGAGAAACCTGCGTGGGTGGAGGGAGCCAGGGAAGAGTGGTATTTTCAGAGGACAAATACGATTGTGTCCTACCCTGATTAAAACCTTTCAGAGACTGTCTAGTGCTCTTGGAATAAAGTCTGTCTCCGTAGATCCCTTTCAAGCCTCCAGTATCTCGTTTTGATCTCCATTTTGCACACAGCACTTGCCTCATTGTTGGCTGTGAGTGCACGCTGCACCCCCAAAAGTGTCCAGCTCCTATCCACCCATCTGTGGCCTCTGCAGGAGCTGCCCTTCTGTCCACTGCCAGGGGCCTCATGCTTCTCCCTGGCCTCCTAGTGCACTTCACAGCCCAGCTCCCACCCGTCCTTTGCAATCTTCTCTGACCTCCCAGGGTAGGTCAGATCAGCCCTCATTGTACAGCGTGCTTGTTCGAACTTATCACATTGTAATTACCTAATTGTATAATTATTGGTTTATTGCTGATGTGGAGTTAAATATAAACTCTATGGGTGAGGGATGGGGAATTCTTGCCCTCTTGACTGTCCCAAGGGCCCAGCACACAGCAAGCTTTATTATTGGATGAATGAATGGTGGAGCAGTCCTCATCTTTGTTCTTAGGACACATGGGCTGGTTAATATATTACATTTTGATTGAGGTGTCACCTGAGCTTTAGACCCCTCCATCCCTCCCACCCCCATCCCCACTGTCATCCCCACCCTCGTCCCAGGAGCATTTGCCACCACCATCTCATTCTACTATGGGAAAGGCAGGTCCCTGGCACTGTGGCAGCGAAATTTCATAACTTGGTTCTAACTTGGGGTCTGCCCTGTGGGACGCTAGAGAGAAGTTCTTGAGTATCAGTATTTCAGGGATATGGGGAAGGAAGAACTCCTTTGCTTTTGCAGACATTCATAATACATGGGTCAGAAGCCAGCAGCCTGGAGTAAAGGTGGCCCCGGAAGGTTTTCAGGGAAAATGACTTGCCTCCTCTTTCCTCGGGGTTTCCAAGAAACACTGCCTCCTTCTCTCACAGAAGTTGATGGCAGGCGGGGGGTTGTGGGTTGTGTTTCTTCCCACCCACTTCCAAATCTATTTGTTAGAAGATATGCACTCCTTTGCCTATTTTAGTCAATTTACTTTGGCCTGGTTGAAGCCAGTGTTTTTTATTCCTATTCTAGAAGGTAAAGGCGTGGAAGTTGCCCTTCAGAAGCAACAGCTGTGCAACATTGGGACATTTGTCTAAAATAAGAAACTCAGCCTTGCTGATTTAATAGAAAGCTTGACAATAGGTTATAAAAATACATATATTGAGAATGAGGGCTCATGTTTTGTGAAAGATTGGGGTTTCAAGACCTAGAGGGTAAAGAGGCTGACGTGCTTAATGGGAATCTTGCTTTTGATAGAGGAACTGGTAATCTGTTCACTATTTTATTTGCACATTGATTGATTGTTGTGTGGTTTTTGTTTTTTATATTTGAGGCTCAACATATTCTCTTATACCTATTGTAAACGTCTGCTAGATTAAGTGAATGTAATAAAACACAGTAAATTTGGGAAAAATTATAAACACAATTCCTCACTCACTGTCAGAATACTGTAGCTACCATCTGCCAGGAGTGTTGATAGCAGGAAGAACTATAATTTTGTGCTTTGATAACCTATGTTGTCTGTTTCCTTTATCTTCATCAGCTGCCATTTTTCTTCATAGCTTCAATGCATTCCATGGCTGGCTCGCTCCTTCCTTCCTTCCTTCCTTCCCTCCTTCCCTCCTTCCCTCCCCCAATCCCTGTGAGTCTGTCTCCCTGCTCCTTCACGTTGCCTTACCCCCTTCTCTTCTCTTCTTGCTGTCAAGTGCAGTAATTATAGTAGTAGTAACAACAGGACCATTTTATTTGAGTATAAAGCATTTAAAGGATTTGAAGGTGGAGATTCTGACCTATTTTACCCCTATAGATGTCAAAAGTGAAGTTTGTAGAGGTCAAATGAGTTTTCCCAAAGTCTCACATTGCTTAAATTGGAATCCATGCATGTCTGACTCCAAAACCCACACCTGTTTTCATAACATTCCTCTTGTTTTCATCTGCTCACCCAAGCTCAGAGAAGCACCTTAATTTCCAGTGTCTGATCCTCCTTCTAGACTTTCCAATATTGCTGAGTAAAGTTACAAAGCTGGACCCACTTTTTGTTTTAAAGCTCCTTTTTTGGAAATAATTTCAAACTTACAGGAAAATTGCAAGATTAGTACAGAGAACTCCAGTACACCAGTTGTTAACATTTTGCCACATTTATTTTGTTTTATATACATATTTTTTTCTGAACCATTTGAGAGTAAGTTGCTAACATAACCCCCTCCCCCACCTTTGCTGTGCCCCCTTGAAGACTCACTGAAGGAGACAGCCTTGTATTATTCTATGAGAAACACCGAGGCCACCCAGGGTGAGTTCCTCTGCCTCCACCCAAGTGCAGCCTTTACCTTGTCCCTCTAGAGCTGAGGGCCCTGCTCCAAGGAGTGACACTGTGAGCTGCTCACTTGTGAGCCCTTTAAATTAAACTCGTATTCTAAAACACATGCACTGCCTTCCTGGAAATTGGCTCTCTCTCGCACTTAAAACACAGATCCTCCTCTATGGCAGGGTAACACAAAGGCAAGTGAAAAGGGGCTCCCTGAATGTTTCTGCCAACTCCAGAGAGGGGAGAAAGGAGATTTGCCTCTGCTTGTTATCCGGAGCTGTAGGTGAACTGTTCTGCTGCTGATAATTGAAGTCTATCTGCAGAACAGTTATCAAGGGCAGTAACCTTTTTTCTAGCAATGGCCTCAGATGAAACTTGTTTTTCTTATTAATAATTTGTTTTTACTTCCTTTGGTATAAACCATCCCTATGGCTATAAAGTGACATTTTTGAAAGTGGAAATAGAAGGAAAAATGTCCTGTCTGTTCAGTGTGGGATGGAGGGGAAGGTGCAATTTTCCCTATTTGACAGGCCCATTAAAGCAGGATTTCAGAGTATATTCACTAGCAAAATGTACTGATTTACCCATTATAATGAAAATTAGCTTAAGTATCTGAGTCAAGTATAATTTGTAGCATTTTTAAGAGCTAGAAAATCAGGCCTTTATAAAATGTAGATCATAATTGAAGACAGGTTTTAAAAATGCCTTAGGGAAATAATATTAATAAAATGTCAAGATGAATGGATAAACAAAAATATAGCATATACACAGTGGACTATTATTCAGCCTTAAAGGGAAGTCAACTTTTACAAATGATAGAACATAGATGAACCTTGCAGACATTATATTGAGTTAAACAAGCAGGAGACGAAAGGACAAATAGTGTATGATTCCACTTATATGAGGTACCTAGAATAATGAAATTCATCCAGACAGAAAGTAGAATCATGTTGATCAGGGGTTGGAGGGAGCAGAGAATGGTGAGTCATTATGCAGTATTTCTGTTTGGGATGATGAAAAAGTTCTGGAAATGGATAATGGTGATGGCCGTACAACAATGTGAATGTACTTAATGCCACTGAACTGTATACTTGCAAGGTTAAAATGGTAAATCTTATGTCATGTATATTTTATCATAGTAAAACATTTCTTAAATGCCCCAGTTGCCAGATATATGTGTATATATACACATGCACACAGATAGGCATATGTGTATGTATAAATGTTAATCAGCCTCTCACTTATCTGTGTTTCATTTGATATCATTCAAATTAGATGGCATAAGTTAGAACTAGAGTTTAGGGTTGTCACACTTTTTTATGTCTTGAAGTTTTCATTCGTCCTTTTTTTTTTTTTTTTTTTTTATGAGAAGGAGTTTTGCTCTTGTTGCCCAGGCTAGAATGCAGTGGCATGATCTCGGCTCACTGCAACCTCCACCTCCCCAGTTCATGCGATTCTCCTGCCTCAGCCTGCCGAGTAGCTGGGACTACAGGTGCCCGCCACCACGCCTGGCTAATTTTTTATATTTTAGGTAGAGATGAGGTTTCACCGTGTTGGGCAGGCTGGTCTCGAACTCCTGACCTCAGGTGATCCACGTGCCCCGGCCTCCCAAAGTGCTGGGATTACAGGTATGAGCCACCGTGCCGGCCTTATTTGTCTTCCTCAAAACCCCATTTCCCCTCCTGAGCCTGCAGGGAATTGACATTTTGCAGAAGTTTGAGTTTCCTGATAGGAGGAAATTTGGTGATTAGTGAATATTGGAGTGCCTAGCTCACACTCGCCCACACCCGCACCTGTCCAGGACAATGCTAACATGAAGGCAGTTTGCACTTGACAGGTCCTCCTGCAGGATCTTGTTGCAAGAATCTGGCGATGCCCATCTGTTTGTGGAGCGTGCAGCCAGGAGGAGCTGCTCGGAGGTGAGACTGCACCAGGGCTCCCTTTTGTATGTCCTAGGTCTTGGGGGGTGAAGTCTTTGACTAGTGTGGCTGACCTTTGCCATGCTCTTTTGACCTGTTTCTTTTTACTTTGTTCTGAATTGTTCTTTAAGTGAAGGAAGCAAATGTTCAAAGAAGGGACGAGCTCGCTACCCCGACCCCAAACTTCACAGATGGTGAGGGCCTTGTTCTGGTGTTTATTGGATTCCAATCCTTAGTGCTTTTCTGGTTCACGTTTCAATATGTGCTTTCCAGAAATCAAAACACAGAAATCTACATGTTTACGGCAGCGGGGATGGGGTGGGGGGTGCGGGGAAACGGGGGACTGTGCTGGGCTGTTGGGAAGAACCCACTGGAAATGAGAAAGTTCCTCCTTTCTGCTCAGGGATGGATCCCAGTATATTTTGCTTGTCACATCCAGACCTTATCCAACTCCCCAAAGACTGACTTCATAATGGCAGAGAAAGGTTTCCTTAGTCTGTCTCTGAGATCAAAAGGGGAGGTCTTTCCTCAAGCATTAGGCTGTATTTTTGTTAGGATGAGTGAGTGAGAAGAGAATATATTAAGTAGTCCTATGAAGGTCTTTGCTGCTGGTAAGGTGTATGTATCTAGAAGTCTGACCACATAATTAGCTGAGAAAGGTCTGTCTTTGAGTGTCGAATGATGCTTGCATCTTCATAGTTAATTATAAGATGTCAGAGCCGTAAGTCAAATTTCATGTTTAGGTCCTTATTCTAATTCTGTGTCCAAAGAGTAGTATAAGAGGGTAGGCCTGGCATGGTGGCTCACACCTGTAATCCTAGCACTTTGAGAGGCCAAGTCGGGTGGATCACCTGAGGCCAGGAGTTCGAGATCAGCCTGGCCAACGTGGCGAAAACCCGACTCCACTAAAAATACAAAAATTAGCTGGGCATGGTGGCGGAGGTTGCAGTGAGCCGAGATCGTGCCACTTCATTCCAGCCTGGGAAAGCGAGCCTCCATCTCAAAAACAAACAAAAACAAAGTAGATGTTTAGTTATATATTTATATTATAAGAGAATCACTGCTATTCATTCTTGCCACAAACATTTGAGTGCTTTCTATGTACAAGAACTGAATTTTCTTTTTTTTTTTTTTTGAGACTGGATCTCTCTTTGTCTCCCAGGCTGGAGTGTAGTGGCACGATCACAGCTCACTGCAGCCTCAACTTCCTGGGCTCAAGCGATCCTCCCACCTCAGCCTCCCAAGGAGCTGGGAGTACAGGCACATGCCACCATGCCCGACTAATTTTTGTATTTTTTGCAGAGATGATGTTTAGCCACATTGCACAAGCTGGTCTCGAGCTCCTGGGTAAGCAATCCTCCCGCCTTGACCTCCCAAATTTCTGGGATTAAAGGCATGGGCCACCGTGCCTGGCCCAAGCGCTGAATTTTTATTAATGTAAGAGATTTCTTTGTCTTTTTTTTCTTCTTTTTTTTTGAGATGGAGTCTTGCTCTATTTCCCAGGCTAGAGTGAAGTGGCACAGTCTTGGCTCACTGTAACCTCTACCTCCCAGGTTCAAGTGATCCTCCTCCCTCAGCCTCCTAAGCTGAGATTACAGGCACATGTCACCATATCCGGCTAATTTTTTTGGTATTTTTAGTAGAGACAGGGTTTCAGCATATTGGCCAAGACTGGTCTTGAACTCCTAACCTCAAGTGATCCATCTGCCTCGGCCTCCCAAAGTGCTGGGATTACAGATGTGAGCCACTGCGTCCGGCCGATATTTCTTTGTCTTGACCATTTTTTTTTTTTTAAAAGACAGAGTCTCGCCCCGTCTCCCGAGCTGGAGTGCAGTGGCGCAATCTCGGCTCACTGCAACCTCTGCCTCCCTGCTTCAAACGATTCTTGTGCCTCAGCCTCCTGAGTAGCTGGGATTACAGGCATGCTACACCACACCTGGCTAAATTTTGTATTTTTAGTAGAGACGGGGTTTCGCCATATTGGCCATGCTGGTCTCAAACTCCTGGTCTCAAGTGATCCTCCCGCCTCAGCTTCCCACAGTGCTGGGATTACAGGTGTGAGCTACTGTGCCCGGCCTATCTTAACCTTCCGATGGCCTACGTGTTTAATTCCAAACATACAATGTAGGATGATTAAATCAGGATAATTGGGGTTATCCCATCACCTCAGCATTTATTTCTTCTAAGCATTTAATTACAGATCTTAGAATTGTTAGTGGCTTTAGACTAACTCTTTACTTTGTCAAATGAGAAAAACAAGGCCTAGAGAACCTAAGTAACTTGCCTAATGATTTAGAATCCAGAACTGCTATGTCTCTATCAGTATATATTTTCCCCTTGACATCCTTCACTAATTGCTTAAGAGCAAAAGTATGCAGTTATGGCCGGGCACGGTGGCTCACACCTGTAATTCCAGCCCTTAGGAAGGCAGAGGCAGGAGAATAGCGTGAGCCCAGGAGTTCGAGATCTGCCTGGGCAACATAGTGAGACCTCGTTCTCCACCAAAAGGCGGGGGGTGGGGAAGACAAAACCCCCAAAACCCAAGTGTAACTACCTGCAAAAGTATGCATTTATACATTTCATCTAATATATACAAATATTAAATATTTAACAGACACCGAACATTTAATAAGTTTGCTTGTCTTCTCCAGCCTGAGAAAAGCTTTGACAGATGTCCTATCTCTAAAACACACACACTGGAAGCTTGAGTCGTTGCTGCTGGGTCCTCTTAGTAAGTTTCCTTAGAAGCACACAGAACATTTAACATGTTCTGTATCTTGGGAGTGCTGTTCAAAAAGCAGAAGCAGCCCAAGGGCATCTTCTTTTGCCACCAGGTGGCACGCTTGTGAATTGGGAACTGGTGGAAGGAATGAGTCAAGGTGAGGGTTGCACTAAAATGAATCTCCCAGCTGGGCAATGTTGAGGAATGTGAGTGGGGAAATGCTTCATTGCAGAGAATGAAGTCTGTCTGATTTGCCCAGAGATCACAAAAATAAAAGACAGAAAAGCAGAACATAAAAATGCTACAGGAAAGGTGGGATCGGCACAAATGATACCTTGGCACTATGTCCGTGTGGTTTAAGGCAGAAAATTGAAGGGCTGACTTGGCCCTAAGGAGGAAACTACTCAGTAGCAGAGGCAGGAAGGGCCCAAACCACAGGTGAATCCACCCAGGTTGAACGCCCACACAGAGGTGTGCGGGTGGAAGGTGGGTGGGGTGGGGTGGTGCAGCCTGACTGCCTCCGCTGCAAAGGATATGCCTTTGTGTGCAGTGTGACATCCCTCTCTAGCCTTGGCGAGCCTGGGAACCACTTCGTCTCACATGTCCTTGGAAATGTGGGATCCACATGTACCATGGGCTCCTTTGTACCACTGAGAGTCTCCTGAAAAGAGTAGGTCCAAAAAAAGGGGGGCTTGAGCCCAAAATGGGCTTCTGCACCTTATGGACACATGCATCAGCTCCTGGGCAGGTCAACTTAGGAGCCCTTCTAGTCATCCCTCTGGCTATCCCTCCCCTCAGTTCCTTCTTTCTTTATTGCCATCTTCCTCTGTGGATGTTCATCTCCCCAGCTCTTCATTCTGAGCCCTCTGGAAACACCCTGTGTCTTCATGCTGCCATCAGGCACTGTCCCCCACACTCACTGACTCCGAGGGTCCTCCCTCCACCTCCTCCCCCAAACTCCTCCCTGACACCAGCCAGTCCCCACAGTTGCTGCTCCCCCAGCAGCACGACAAAGCTCCCTTCTTCCATGTCCCACTTCTGCCATACCAATGGCCAGGCCTGCTTCTGCTGTACCAGTTGCCAGGCCCTGCGTCTAGAGATCCTGGTTTGACTACTGTGGGCAAAGCTCTGGTGGTTCCGACATGCAGCTGGGATTGCTAATGAGTGTATGAGTTCTATGATTGTTTCTCCTCACTGCTGTCAGTGGCCAGTCCTGTGCCCTGGAGACTTGGGGGTGGGTTCCCCATCCTTCTCTGCTCCCCAACCTACTACCTTGTCCTGAGGTTCTAGTGTCCATCTATTTTGCCATTCAAAGTAATGGCAAAAACCACAATTACTTTTGCACCAACCTTCTATAGAAGGCCCTGTGCACTGTCTGATCTGGAATTTCCTGGTTCTCCTTTAGCAGTGGAGTCATTGTCATCTCTATCCTACTTCAGCCACCCTGGGCATTGTCATTTCTCCCTGGCCCCTCTGTTCTTTGGAGTCTCCACTCCCTCCCTGGGGGATTTCATGGACACCACTACCACCCTCTGTGTGCCAGTAAGACTCCAGAGTATATCTGTGGATATACCCCACCTCCTGCCTCCAGTTTCCAGAACCTTTTTGCTGCTGCCTGCTGGGCCAAATGCCTCAAAATCTGTTTTACCCCTCTAATCTATTGGCACCCCATCTCCCCATCATGTAAGACAAAATCAGGGATATTTTTCTCCTTGCTTCTTCACTGTCCAGGGCCAGCCCACCCAAGGTCCCAGGCTCACCTGGCATAAAGCCACCCCTCCCCTTAATCCCACCATCTCTGGTTGATGCCCTCATCAGCTCTTTTCTGGGTCACTGACTGGTTGTCTCCTGGCTGACCTTTCTCCAATTCTGTTCCCCTTGCACTGTCCTTCACTGCTCCCAGAGGAGTCCTCCTAAAACATACATCTGTAGCTCACCCCCTTACCATGACAGAGGAGGCCTCTGGGGGTTCTGCCCTCTGTCCCTCTCTAGCCTCACACCGGCAGCAATTCTGAATGATTTTGTGACTCCTAGGCACTGACTCCACTAGTTCTGTGATATTTGGTCTTGAATGTCTCTCCCTTCTCCCCTGACCCAAGTGATAGACCTTTCTCCTCTTCTACCCCTCAGCCTGGCCGCACACATCACTTGTTTTGAGCCCTAGGAATCTTTTTCTGAGCCTTCTCCACTTGCCCACTGCCTTAGTTTCCCAGCTCAGTTCTACATAATACTCTGCCCTGTTTTAGCCTGTACTTGCTTCATTGTATGGTAATTATGTGAGTCTGTCTTCCCCACCGGGCTGTGAGCCCCTTCTTTGTACTCCCAGGCCAAATGATAGGAGCTCAATTCCCATTTCATCAATGAGGACACGTTACACAAGTGCTTGCTTTGTTACTGATCCAGCCTTGTTTGCCATTAATTACTGACACTCTAGCTTTATTTCTCTGTTCTGTGATTCCCCTGTGTCAATTAGTTCATCATCTTTAGACCAACCTTGAAATATACTTAAGGAGCTACTTAAAAAAAAAAAAAAAACTAAATATGCTGTAATGGAGTCTGTTATTTTGTGAATTTTAAATGGCTAATCATTTTTAAATGGTATAGTGCTATTGCTTGAAACCTTAAACTGTCCAAATTCTGTAAAATCACTAAATATCATGTACATAATACAGTACTGAGACCTGGCATGCAGATAGAACATATCTTTAATTTTTAAAAGCTAAACAGAAATTTGCATCGTCCAAAGGAACTGGTTTCTCAGGCCTGGACATGGGAATATTACAATGAAAGGTAAGGAGGAGATGATGTCAAACAGTTACCTATCATTCACCTCATGACCAAACCTGAGTAGGTTTTTTGTTTTTCTTGAAATGGGGCCTTACTCTGCTCCTCAGGCTGGAGTGCAGTGGCACAATCTCAGCTCACTGCAGCCTCGACCTCTTGGGCTTAGGTGATCCTCCCACGTCAGCCTCCTGAGTACCTGGGACTACAGGAGCGTGCCACCACACCCGGCTAATTTTTGTATTTTTTGTAGAAATGAGGTCTCACCATACTGCCTAGGCTGGTCTATAACTCCTGGACTCAAGTGATCTGCCTGCCTCGGCCTCCCAAAGTGCTAAGATTACAGGTGTCAGCCACCACTCCTGGCCCTGAGCAGATTTTAATCATGAGTTCTGCCTAAATAATTGCGTTAATCTCTGTATTACTGGATTAAAGATAGATCTGAACTTAAGAGAAAGTGTGATCCGTCCAGGCATATTCTCAAACTTTTCCATGGAACTACTTTTAAAGATTGGAGGTACCACAGGTTTGAGTGGGACATTTGGGAATATGTGGTTGTAAAGTAATTCAGTTTCTTCGAAAGCTCATTTATTTCCTCCTGAAAAAAATACATTTGATTTTACCTTCTATATTACAATATGTAAGACAATATGAAAGACTGTTTAAAATTATTTACCATTGAGTGAAATCAACCTTCAAGAAGACTCATAATCAACTTTGGGAGGCCGAAGCGGGTGGATTACCTGAGGTCAAAAGTTCGAGACCAGACTGGCCAACATAGTGAAACTGCATCGCTACTAAAAATGCAAAAATTAGCCAGGTATGGTTATGTGCCCCTATAATCCCAGCTACTTGAGAGGCTGAGGTGGGAGAATTGCTTGAACCCAGGAGGCAGAGGCTGTAGTGAGCCGAGATCACATCACTGCCCTCCAGCCTGGGCGACGACAGAGCAAGACCCCGTCTCCAAAATAAAAAATAAAAAAAAGACTTACAATCAAACATCCTCAATGAAAAAGCATTGCTCTGTAGGGTGATGCCACAAATTATTTAACCATTCTTTCCTTTCTGCCCCTTTGCATCTTCTGTACTGTAGACATTCCTTCCCCCTTCACTTAGCAGGTGGTATATTCCTGGCACTGGACAGAGACCTTACTTTGGATTGTGAGAGCTCACAGTTTGGTTGGGTTGGGGTCCCCATAGGACTAGCTTTTCCTGAAGCACCACACCCCTTCATTCTTTGAGAACTTTGTCTTCGCCTTCCTTTTCCTTGAATACACATAGAAACACATACACATGCAAACACATATACAAAGTCTTCCTGGCTCAGCTCTCCCCTACACCCTTTCATGGTCCTTCTGGGCAGCACAGGCCTGTAGCACGTGTGTCACCTCTTGATGTTTTATTTCATTAGCATTATGTCTTTGTCTGCACAAGGCTGTGAGCTCCCCCATGAGCATCTAGTTCTGGTTACACAGTACATGGCGTGTTGAAAGGTCAGACTTTAATGACGACGGTGCATTGAGCTCCCCACAGTAGAACAGGGATGTTTTTGGGATTCTCTGTTGCATGGCTTCCTTTGGTTCATGTGGGTGATTCAGAGTTGATTTAGTCTCCCCACTGCTGGGCAAGAGTGTTTTGAGGACTCGTGTGGTTTTCACTGAGCTCATACTCCCCCTCCCCCATCTGCACGCTATTTCCAGTATCATCTCTTTGTTTGTAAAGCCTCATGGGTGTTGTGGGCGATTACTGGGATCCTTCCATCATGGTTTTCATCCAGTTTATTCCTATGGGGATAAAAAAGTGTGTCAGAAACAGTATAATATACAAATCATTAGCTTTTTTATTACGAATTGTGGTTAAACACTATGTGAACCGAAGAGTAGTTGAACTACAATGCACAGGCTCTGCCCCAGTCACAGTTCTTCCTGCTCTACTTCCCCAAAACTAGAATAGACCTAATGTGGTGGGTTTTCTTCCCTGCCATTATTTTGTCTAGTTCCTTATATTTGTGTCCAAAGGAGGACAGGTTTAGGAAGGACTTCTTTACTTTTAACCGCAGCTATCAATCCAGTTGTTGGAGCTTTAGCCTTTTGTGAAGGATAGAAAGACCTTGCAGTCATGGTTGACCTGGGCCAGCCACTGCTGAAGTTGCCGGGGAGCACCCCTGGGCTCCATCAACAGGTCACTCCTACTTCCACAGATCACTGCGCCTAGAATTGCAGTCTCAACTAGTCTGTGAATTGACATGTTAAAAAAATACTACAAGTATGCTTTGAATATTTTATTTTTACTTAAAAACAGAAGATGGACAGCTGCCTATCTTTTGATGGAGGGTCAAAGCCTCTTCTTTGAGTTTTGGTTGAGTGATGGGCTTTCTCAGGAAAGTTCTGAGCTGCCATTCTTTCCATACACCACACCCACAATGCAGGGTCTGTGATTCCTTATTTCTGTGTCCTTAAATGGAGTGCTTGTGAAACAATCCAAATGCAGAACCCACGCTAAGTTTTTGTAAATTGGAGGCCCTCCTCCGATCTGCTAATGTTTGCCCACATTTAATTCAATAGTAGACTTTCTTTAGTTGAGCGACCCATATAAAGCCTTTCTTAGTTACGGAAGAATTAGCAGCTTTCTCCCCATAAGCACACACTCATTTTTCACCAATTTCCATAATGTGCACTTTATACATGTAATTTATACATAATAAAATATCGAATACAACTCCCATAAGCACGTTTGGGGATAAAACCAGATGACTCATGGTGTGAGCAGAAGAGCAAAGATACACTAGAGAAGAACTTAATAGTATTGGACATTAAAAATGCCTTGGGCAGGGTCAGTGTGGTTTAAAATAAGAGCTTCCAGGTCTTTCCGCTCAGAGAGTTAAAAGACCTTTTCCTGCCAATGCTTATTTAGTATAAGCTCAACTGTATAGAAAAACTAAATAAAAATAGTGAAGCAATTAAGTTTTTAATGACATGAATTAAAACAACATTGAGGGGCTCACAGAGGCTAATAATAGAGGCCAGTGTGATCAGATAAAAAAGCGTCAAGATAGCTGAGGCAGGTTTTAGGTTTAGCCGGGCCTTAAAGAATTGTTGAGTTTTTAAAACATTAATTGCAGTAATTACATGTAACTTAGGATGTACTATTTTTAAGTGTCCCAATTCTGTGTGGCACCAAGTATCTTCACAATGTTGTGTAACCATCACTACTAACCATTTCCAGAACTTCTTCATATCCCAAACAGAAACTCTACTTATTAAATAATAACTGTCCATCCCCCCTCTGTACTCCCTCCCCACACCTTGATAACCTGTTCTACTTTCTGTCTCTGTGAATTAGCCTATCCTAGGTACATCATATAACTGGTATCATACAATATGCCTTTGTGTCTGGCGCATTTGACCTAGCATACTGTTTGCAAGCTTCATTCATGTGTGGCATGTATAGAATGTTACTTTTTTTTTTTTGGGCTGAGTAATGTTCCATTGTATGTATATACCACATTTTATCCAAGTTATTGGACCACATTGGGTTTTATGAGTTATTGGACCACATTTGGGTTGTTTCCACCTTTTGGCTATGGTGAATAATACTGCTGGGAACATTGGTGTACAAGTATGGCTTTGAGTTTCTGCTTTCAATTATGTAGGTTGAATTTTATACTACTATTGATGAGGGAGACATAGCAAGTACCGGAAGAGGTTATAAGCCAGAGGCATTTCTTTTATTTTGAGCTATCACTGAAATCTTGCATTGTTGACTCTTCATAAGTGTCCGCTTCCTCCTTTATGCTCTTTGAGAGCGAAGGCCATTTTCTAGGTTCAGCACTTATCAAGTAGCTGGGATAAGTATTTACTGAATAAATAGTTCCTGGAGTTCCTAGCTTAAAGCCATCATTCCTTATAGTGCTAGTTGGTCTCCAGAGTGTTGGGTTTTGCCACCTATCCTTTTTTTGGGTTAATTAATTAACATGTGTTCAGGGAACAGAAAACAACTCTTAATATTAGCCTTAGCCAAACATAATTTGGGAAGTACATTTGCTAATGCAAAAAGTCCTGGTGTAAATAAAACACAATTCAACAAACATTTGTTAAGAACTTGCTGTCTACCACGCACATTTCAAAATTTGGAATTTCAGAGCAATTTCAAAGGTAAGTTGGAATACCTTTTTGAAAGGCGTTCTCTTAATACGAACCTCTACTCTTTTAAAAATTTGTTTTTTAAAAATTGTGAGACTACTATAACAATATTAAAGACAATTTAAAAAAGAAAATAAACATTACAGTCCCACCCTAATAAAAGCCCTATTTTCATTTTATAATGTGAGTTTATAAATCATTTATTTTGAAAATAAAACCCTGAATACTTCTGGTGGCAATTATTTTAATTATTTTTTAAAACTCTAGAAGTGAAGCATGAACTCATGATCTTGAATTTAGAGGGCCCTTATTTGGAGGGATGCATGGCTGTTTGACTTGATGAAGCCAAGCTTTTCTTGGTGGAGCAGCAGAATTGACATGGGTCATCTTTTGGGGATAGATCTGTAGACTGTTGACATCTGTTATAGGGACTGGGTGTTTAGGAGCCTGTCCTGTCTTTATTCTTTCATATGTTCAGGATTGAAGAAAATGTTTTTATTACTGTGCTAGAGGGAAAAGTATGATTTAGGATCCTTACCTGCAGGATCTAAGACCTTGGAGTGGATGTAGGAGATATGGACACAGCTGAACATCAGTACAAGGCAAATGAGTGATGGGCTGCCTCTGTTGGTGGGATTTAGTGAGGACAGGTTATCGCAACATGGAGTGGCTAGGGAACAACATCCATGAAGAGGCTGTCTTCAGCGGGGCTTTACACAAGACAAGATGTGTCCCAGGGACACAGGCAGAAGGGATGATGGGCATGACAACGGATGAAGAATGTTCTCAGGATCCTTAGCCAGTCAGCCTAAGGAGAGGCAGGTTGGGTCTGGGGAAAACAGCTAGAAGTTAACCCCATGGCAGTTCCTTTAAAGTTGTAAGAGCTGCTACTGTTAGCTGCTGCTGCCTCTGTTGTGGTTTTGAGGCTGGGGATGGAATTGTTAAAAGGATATTATTTTAGGCTGATGGACCTCAGAGTTTTGAGGGAGGATGAGTTGGGGTGGGGTGGGTGGTGGCTGGCGGGGAGTCTTTTAGGAGAGGATATTACTTCTGTGAAGTAGTTGGCTGGTCTCAGGTGGGACAGCAGGAATGGAAGGGATACAGGGTGTGTGGAGGGGGCTCTGAAGGAAAGAATGCTAGGATGTGCTGCCCGAGAGGGGGAAGTCAGGTAGGAACATGTTTGGCAGATGATGGAAACTCTTCCCATACATAGGAAGTGGGTGAGTCCGGACTGATTTGGAGGGCCAATAAGAAGTTCCATTTCTGGAATAAGTGTGCCTAACATTTATTATGTGTTTTCCATGTACCAAAACATAGTTCTAAGAGCTTTACATAACAGCCTTATAAAATAAGTACTGTTACTATCCCCACTTTACAGATGAGAAACTGAGGGCAGAGTTGAGTAGGAACTTGCCTCAGGGTTACACACTTAGTGGCAGAGCCAAGATGCAAGTCTAGACAGTCCTAACTCAAGAGCCAAGCTCTCACTTGGTATGCTAAAAGGCTTTCCTGCTTTTCTATGATAGCATGTATTAAAAACTATCCAGTCCTGTTTTAATCTCCTTGCATGTGTTACTTCACTTGATTCTCAGAAAAACTCTATGAGATGAGGGTATTTTTATCCTCATTTTCCAGGTGTGGAAACTTGGACACAGACTTAGGGTGATATGCCTATGTCACACAGCTAGACTTAGCTGCATTGGCCTGGTGTGTCTCAGGAAGTCAAGGATGTTTATTTGACTGGATTGTAATTATCTATATCCATCAGATCAACCCATGAGAAAATGGAATTGATTGAAATAGATTGCAGTATAAATTCTTTAAGAATTATTGGGTCAAATTTGTATCAATATCATGCACGTTCATTGGGAACTGTTCTTTTTTAAAAGGAATAAATAATATAAATAATAGCATATCTATTTATTGCTGCCTCTGTTTTTATTATTTAGTGCTCTGTACAACTCTGAAAATAATCCTGGCCACTGCGTGCCCATATTCTTGCTGCCACATTTAGATGCTGCACCTAGCGGACTCAGCGTCGCACTCTGTAGCCTTTATGACGTTGTTGCTGCCTAATAATATTTAATGCTTATAATTGGACTTATTGTCTTTTGATCTGGGGTGTACTTTGCTTGACATAATGGGGCTACAGTTGATGCCACCACAGGCAATATTTGGCTAATAAACAGGAATTGAGACTGGTCATCTGTACACACACCTGCAGGAAACAATTTCCACCCTCCTGTAAAGCACCTTCAGTCTGTCCCTACCCACAAGTGCTCTTCTTTCTATCTCACATGTGAGGGGGTCTCCTGTTTTCTTTACCTTTAAGCCTGGTTTGTTTACAGATCTCTATTTCTGTCTCGTACTGCCAGAACTACCCAAGGGAGAGGTCTGCATTTGCAGCCTGTAGCCCTGGAGCAAACAACACTTCCCACTCAATTGAAATTGTGCTTTAGAATTTCCAGCAGTCTCTTTGTAACCAGATTAGGGTTCTTTTGTTCATTCCCTGCCATCTTACTGTGGCATCTGCCCTTAGAGCCACCACCCTGTCTTTGAAACTTTGTACTGCATTGCCTTCTTTGCCACTTAGCCTCTCTCCCTTTTCTTCCTGGTGGTTCTTTTTCTTAAATCTCTCATGACCCTTTCCTACACCCTCTTGGCTGGAAGAGCCCTTTAAGATCAGTGCTTGGTTGGTTCCTCAAACCCTTTTCTTTAATGATCTGATCTTGTTTTTTAACTTCACAAGGCGTCACTGGACCACCATCATCTGAATTCCAGGTCATAAGCAACCCACTGCTGAGAAGTCCCATTACTGGCCAGGTTGTACCTGTGAGCAAATTACACCTCTCACGTCCCCTCCCCTCAGAATATGCCCCCATCACCTATCCTCACCCATCCTGAACTTGTGTGGCTCACTCAGATCAGTCCTCATCTGCAACCTTGCATATGGTGGCAGGGGACATAAATCTGATGTGCATGAACCATTCCCTTCACCATTCTGCAAGAGGTGACTGAGGGCCCCAGGGAATCTTGTTATCACACTGCCCCAGCCCACCTCACCTGGGGACCTTGCCTTCTGCCTCCTCACTGAGGTCTTCCCTGAGTCAACCTTTTGCTTTTTCATCCCGCTGATACAGCCTTCCTCTGACAATCTATAGTGTCTTTTCCTGTTTATTCTGAATTCATTACTGTAGGTTCTCATTACTTCTGCCTGCGACCAGCATGTTTCACTCGTTTCCTTGAATCTAGTTGATTCTCTGGGATCTCACTGTGCATGTCACTTCTCTGCTGAAAAACCTAAATTGAATCTACAGGGTCCCTGAGGTACATTCCCAGAATTTACACCCAGAAGTTCAGGACCCTTGATGGATCTGGTTTCACTCCATGTAGTTTCACCTGTCATGTGCTCCGCAAGGTACCCTGTTTTTTAGCCAGGCTGGTTTCTGAATAACTCTAGAGGCTCTGTGCTCACTTCACTGCCAGCCCTTTCTTCATGCTGTCATCTTCTCCTCCTCCTCCTTTGCCCTTATGATATGGTTACACTCCAGCCCACCTCTTGCTTTTTCTTCAGATTGACAGTAAATCTCATAGCTATGTTTTACTTCAGTACTTTGTTCTATTGTTTTTAGAGAGACAGAGTCTTACTCTGTCACTCAGGCTGGAGTGCAGTGTTGCAATCACAGTTTGCTGCAGCCTCAACCTCCTGGGCTTAAGTGATCTCCCACCTCAGCCTCCTGCCTCAGCCTCCCATGTAGCTGGGAAAACAGGTTCCCACTACCATGCCCAGCTAATGTTTTTTCTAGTTTTTGTAGATGTGTTGGGCGGGCGGGGTGTCTCACTACGTTGCCCAGGCTGGTCTCGAACTCCTAGGCTCAAGCAATCTTCCCACCTCAGCCTCCCAAAGTGCTGGGATTACAGGCGTGAGCCACGGCACCTGGCCAGCAGTTTGTTCTTTAAACCCTGAAATGTATGTGAGGACCATGTGTCACACTAGCATGGACTTTTCCCCAGCATCTAGCATGGTGCTTTTGTAGATGATAATTAATGAATAGGTATTTGAATACATGGAGGCATGCATGGCTGAATGAATTGGCTGTTGTAAAATTTCTAGGGTTCAGGTTTCATATTCAGAGCCTAAAGTTTGCATCTTTATAAACTAAATAGTTTCCTATCTAGGAAACCTATTTAGGCATTAGGGTGTTAAAACAGGTGTATCATTTCCTGCCTTAGTGTTTAGAGATTTGTGAATAGTTCTCCTTTTGATGAACATTGCCATGTAAAGAGAGTTATATAGAAATAACTGAATTCACACAGTTTTAAGGAAAAGCTATTCTATGTCATGGTCATGTATATTCTGCCAAAGAGAGTGACAGGCCAGTAGTTTTCTTTTTTCTTTTTCCCCATAGTGTGAGATTTTGTTTCTGTTGTTTCTAAGCTGGGTGTCTGCATGTCCACACTGCGAAGATGGCCCATATTCAGAATGAAAACTTGACCCAATTGTATGTTTAACCCAGAGAAGGCTGGGGCATTCAGCACATCCTGGCTTGGGGACCAAATGTGACCCTCAGGATTAATTGAGGGTTGGAGAAAATAATTTTATAGATGAACTTAAGACATTTTAGACAGAACTCTCTTTTCAGCCATAAATAGCAGGGCAGCTTTGTCCTATTTTTATTGTAGAGTACACAGAAGATGGAACTCAGTATTGGAAGAAGTGCTTTATTTCGCCAAGGAAGAAGATCATACTCAACACGATTCTGTTTTTCTTGGCAGGCTCTTCTCAACCATCTGTGAGTCCAGGGGAACCGTCTCCACCATCCATCCATCCAGGAAAATCAGACTTAATAGTCCGCGTGGGCGACGAGATTAGGCTGTTATGCACTGATCCGGGCTTTGTCAAATGGACTTTTGAGATCCTGGATGAAACGAATGAGAATAAGCAGAATGAATGGATCACGGAAAAGGCAGAAGCCACCAACACCGGCAAATACACGTGCACCAACAAACATGGCTTAAGCAATTCCATTTATGTGTTTGTTAGAGGTAAATGCTTGGCTTTCTGCAGTGCTGTGCTTTCAAGAATTTAATATCCTGCTCTTAATTTTGGATGACATATGGATGACTGAGCCATAGATAAAATATTTCTGGCTGGGTCTAGAAGGCCTAAAACACATGTTTCTTCACTGTTCTCTCCCATCTTTTGATGTGATACATAGTGGCTTTGGGTATGGCCCCAGCTGGAGGACTGCAGGACTGTGATACTCTTCCTAATGAGATTACAGTAGGTTTAGCCCATTTGTGCTGGTGCTTTGAGTAAACCCTGAGAATCAATTAGGCCCTTTGGGAAAGCTGCATTTTAATGCCTTGAGATACTAGATACTCCCACTTAGTAAAAACACTTCAGGGAACCAAAGGCCTCTCAAGGCCTAACCAGACCGACACTTCGAAAGACGCGGCCCACTCTTAAGGAGTAAATTTCAGAAAAATAATTTGGTCAGCTAAACATCCCATGTCTGTCATGGGTTCTTTGTAGAGTTGTCCATAGAAAAAAATGTGACCTCTTATAAACAAAAGAAAAATAAATATGGTAGTTGGAGTTCTATGCTTTATTTCCTATGACAAGTTCAGTGATTTGTCTGTGATTTTAATAGCCTTTTCAAGAGTAAGCATGCTGGGCAGGGGTGTATCTTGTAGTTGATGTAAAAACTGATCCACTGGCAGCTTAAGGGACATATCCAAGTGACGGGAGGAGAAATAGAGTTCTATTTTCTAGTTCTGGGTGTCCCTGGACTGGGGCTGTCTTTGAAACAGGCCTGAGAGGCCTTATCCATGGTATTGTGAATGAATAATGGATACTTTTATTCTAGATTGGAGATCTTAGGTACCTCCTGAGTTCAGTTCCTCACTACAGTATTTGGATAAGATGATCTGTTCTGTCTTTCTTACGTAATTGTTAGGGAGCCAGGATGGTACAAATTCTAACATGCTCCATCAGGAGCGAATAAAGCTGACTCTACAGTTTGACTGTGCCTCTCCGCTTTATCAGTTGTCCTTTCCGAAGTAGGTAGCTGCAAAGATATACCCTGGTAAGTCACCACTTCATCTCAGGGCATGCTTCTGTAATTGCTGAGCTAATCCATGTGCTGTTCTTTACATTCAGGAAGGTATTCTGCAATTTCCAGGTGGCAATGAAGTATCATGACAATTGAATAAATGAGGAAAACTGTTGAATTGGTTAAATCACTCTAACAGGGCTCACAAACATTCTTCGTAGGGAAAGTCATCTTCTGTATCTTGGAACTATCCTTAATTATAACAAATGTAAGATGTTTGAATACTTAAGTAATCTCTGTTACAGCAATGAAGGAAGGTGGGACATCATTGTAGGAGCTAGACTCAAGTGACCTACAAAGAGTAGATAAAACAGTAACTAGCTATGGCCTGGGACCATCCATAGTGCAACCATCATGAGGTCATTTATTTGCAGAATAAATTAGTAAGGTTGGGAGATGCATAATTTATCTTGGAAAACTTATTTTCAGAATTGGTCAAGGATAAAACACAAACCTATTTCAATGATGTCAAGTTCATGTTTGTGAAACACCTGAGTTTCAGATGGAAAGGACAGTTTAAAAACAGATTTTAAATGTAATCTGTGGGCCTAAACATGTGTCTGTATTATTACACTGTAGAGAGTGGCAGCATATTGTGTATACGAAATTAGGTTTGTCTGGCTTCTATGAGGCCAAGTCAGCCTGAGCCACTCCGAGTCTGTGCCTGGTGTCCTGTCATAAACACTAATAGTGTTCACTTTCACTCACAAGTGTCCTGGTGGGCTATGGTATTTGCCACAGAATTCCTGAAACTCATAAGCTCCCCTTGTACATTTGAAATTATTTGATTTCCAGAAGCTACATTTACATGTTTCTTCAGAGGAATATGAATCAAGTGAGACTCACCTATCATGGGTACTGGGTGGCCTGGTGAGAGTTTTCTGGATTCTCTTTAGAAGCCGAAAGACTCTGGACCCTGGAAAGGGTCCTGCACCAAGTGGTTAGAAGGAGGAAGCCTTTCCTGCTCTCACTAGGAATCATCACACATATTGGCAGATGATCCCTGGAGTTGTAATAAAGTTTTCCCAAAGTTTTAAGAGCTCAAATATTGCTCTCTGTTGGACCTGGGTTTGAGTTCCAATCAGCCATTTCCAGGTCATGTCACTTGAGGAGGGTTGCTTTTATGACACCACAGTTTCATCTGTGAAATGGCAATAATGATAGTACTGATCATGGGAGGGGCAATTTGAAGATTAAATGAGATTAAGTGTAATGTTCCAAGCTTAGTACGCGATACATGGAAAGCGTTTAATAAATGTTAATTCTCAATAGTACTAGATGGATAAATTTTGCTTTTGTTTACACAGAAAAAAGCAGCCATTTGGGCCACTAGTCATGAAAGGCAACATATTAATATTAGATCTTTTAAAAAGTGTTTTCAGTGTCTGTGACCAGCCATTCCAACTACTGATTTTGGATATGCTTCTATAGATCCTGCCAAGCTTTTCCTTGTTGACCGCTCCTTGTATGGGAAAGAAGACAACGACACGCTGGTCCGCTGTCCTCTCACAGACCCAGAAGTGACCAATTATTCCCTCAAGGGGTGCCAGGGGAAGCCTCTTCCCAAGGACTTGAGGTTTGTTCCTGACCCCAAGGCGGGCATCATGATCAAAAGTGTGAAACGCGCCTACCATCGGCTCTGTCTGCATTGTTCTGTGGACCAGGAGGGCAAGTCAGTGCTGTCGGAAAAATTCATCCTGAAAGTGAGGCCAGGTACTGGCTCTTTCTTATCTGCCTCTGGGAGTTGAGAACTCACTTATCTAAAGAAGACTTCTCTTCTCGTTGATCCACCTTAGTGTAGTCAGTCAGGGAGCTGGTTGTTCATAGTTCCCCCAGCTTCAAGAAATGTCATCTGCTTTTGAATTTGTTTATTTCATGGTCCTGACCCCATGTGGCAGTTCCATGACTGCCTCTCATAGAGGTGAATGTATCTGCCATAGATTGGCATTTAGACTGGACTGACTTAAGTCAGCCCAAAGTTTCATAATTGCATCAAGTACTCGTTCCAAGGGAAACCCATTGGGTAGCTTGAATTATGTTGGTTGAAAAGATTAGCATGCAGATGAGTCATTCTTTGATTTACTATTGACATATGAATTGGCTTTCCCTTCAGCTGATCAATTGCAATGCATCCTCAAACTGTTTGAGATCTGAGAAGGAAAATTCCAATTGACTGTGGAACTTGTTATGGTTGTGCCATTATGTAGAATATTTCGTTAGCTGGAAGATAATCTAGGTTTTAAATCTCAGAAATCATCTAATTCAACACCAGTTGGCATTCAGCTATTGAGTACAGTTTTTATTAAGGCTTTTGAAAAAGTATACTTATTGAAATTAGGGAAAATTTGATTATTTAAAACCTGGGATTTCCAGAGGTGAGCAGGGTAGGATTTGCATGAGAAAGACGCCTGTTTGCTTAAAAGAATATAAGTAGTTGTTGGTCACATCCTCCTGACACCATCAAGGTTGTCTGAAGTAAAGATTAAAGCAGCTTCTCTATGCTAGGGCTTCTACTTGGTTTGGAAAAAGCGTTTTCCAGAAGCATTATAATCTCACAGTGGGCATTTCTGTCTTTTTCACTCAATTTACTTGAAGGATGCATGATTTAATTGCTGGTACCTTCAGATATGCAAGTAGTACAGATAGGTTAGCACCATGCTTTGTATTTTATTTAAAAGATGACAAAGTAAGCTGTACACATTTGAGGAGAAATGGTAAATCAAAATTTCATGCTATAATACAAATTATTTGAGGGGCCACATTTCTTTTCATTCTAGCCTTCAAAGCTGTGCCTGTTGTGTCTGTGTCCAAAGCAAGCTATCTTCTTAGGGAAGGGGAAGAATTCACAGTGACGTGCACAATAAAAGATGTGTCTAGTTCTGTGTACTCAACGTGGAAGAGAGAAAACAGTCAGGTGAGTGAATTGCTTCATTCTTCTCAACATATTGTTCTGTCTCTGTGGGAGATGATAAGTTTTCTCTTTCAGAAGAGTCTGTCCTGAAACTGCCTCGGCTAGTGTGTCTGTCAGAGGTGGATTATCTGGGAGAATGTTGGGATTGCATATTTCCCCCTTTCATACCTCCACATGGAGTTATATACATTTATTATTAGTAACAAATAAATTTCATTTTATACATTTATTTTGAGAAACTTGAGAGAACTTCAGATTCATGTTATTACTTCATGCTGTTTCTTTGAAAAACTCTGTTAGGGACTTAAAAAACATGGTTAAGTGCATGAATACTTTGATTTAAAGCTATTGTTGATACTGTTTAGGCCAGACTATTTAAAATATTGAAAAGAGTTGTCACTTCCATACTTAAAAAGAATAGACAGTCTCAGATATTCACCAGAAAACCCTTCCCTCGCCCACAAATTGGCCTATCCATTTGAAGAAGGGTTTCTTTTTGTAAGGATCTGATTTCCTCCTTTGAGGCTGGTTACCTGAGATTAAGTTGCTAATGGTTTTCTATTTGTTTTAGTCACTATTAATAAAATTGTTATCCTTAATCTGAAACATGTGGGCATGCTTACATTCCCATTCATTTAACAAATGCATATTCAATGCCATTATACCTCAGATACTGGGTTAGGCATATCTTAAATAAATTTTAGCTAGTTATTGAAATTTTCTCCCTACTAAAAGAGCAGAGTTTTTACACTGTCTTAATTTCCAAATACTTTGCTTTAAACTTCCCATTGACCAAGTTTTCAGTAATTTTTTTTGAGTAATCTTGGCCATCTAGTTAATTAGCTATCACAGTGGTTTTTATTCATTACCCATGCAAGCATTATATTGGAAAAAAGAAATATTATATTTTCTTTCTCCTCCTCTTCCTCCTCCTGCCCCATGTTCAACATTGGCAATTTTATGCCTGTTTAAAAAACTCTTTGCTAAACAAATAACCATGGTGATTGCCATAATGCAAAGACATTGTGATGATATTCATGTAGACCTGTGATGGATGATATCTTGCTAAATGAAGCCTGCCATTGACTGGTAGAATGGATTGTACCATAGACTTATTCTTTCAAACCAATGACTCAGAGAAACATTTTAGTTTTTGTATCATATAATGTAATACAAAAATAGCTTGTGTATGGATTTTTGGCTAACCTTACAGAATACAATCTCATATTAATTGGCTTTCTATAATCCTTGATTTCAGATGAGAGAACAATTTAGACTGGGTGTGCATTTGAGCCTCTGTATAACTTGAACATTATCCTTTTTTGAGATGAGAAATTAAATTGCCCCAGGCAGTTTTGTTCTGAACCATTTTTCCCAGGAGCCCTGCATGCCAGTCCCAATTAATCCACTGGTGCTGGTAGATAAGCCTTCAGTGTTAGGAGCTCTTTGGGGAAATCCCAGTGTGCACCTCCAAGGGTTAAGGAAAACCAAATCACGTGCAAACAATATGTAATGTGTGACTTGCAGATGGGGCTCATGGCTGTCTGCCAAGGTTCATCCATGAATCTTTTATTGATATCTTTTGGCTTAATTTAGAATACTATTAGCACTATCAAATTATTTAAAAATCCATAATATTTTATTCTGACCCTTTGGAATAAGTTTAACTCACAATGTAATTTAGGGTAAAATGACTTTTTAGCATTGTTGCCATTGTTTAAGCGCAAGGGAGTCTTGGAGTTTGTTCAATACTGTTAATCTTGGTTGGTTAGCTTTCTTAATGCCTCTAAACCCTCACATTTTTACTTGCTTGTAATCAGAATCTTTGACAGTATCCTAACTTATGGGCTTTGGGTTTGGATGTTCATGCTGCATTTCTTATGACTGCACTATTCCTTTCGGTGCTGACAAGTTCAGAGTTCCTGTTTGAGTTCTGTTGTGGACTCTTGGGCTCTTTGAAAGAACTAGAAGGAAGATACCTTAAATTGAGACTTTGATATGTTATCTGTCCATTGTCACTCTGCCTTTGTGGAGAAGTCTGTGAAACTATGAACTGGGAAAAGCCAGTTTGAAAATGTTGCTTCACCTTGCTCTTACATCTTCTTGACAATTGATCTTATGCTGTGAAATGGTAGATTTCTGCCAATTATTAGAAGACTCTCTTAGAAGGGGGTAGTAGGAAATCTACATAGTGTTACAAACTAGAAAAGCCTTTAAAGATAGTTTTGTTCCCACATACCCTTTTAGAAACTAAAAGTTAAGACTAGTGATGCTCTTGACTTACCTAAGATCTCATGATTAGTTAACAGCAAAGCAGGTTTCTGTTCTTTTTAGTTTGAAACATTCAGCTTCAGCAGTCAACTTTTGTGTGTGGTTACTTTAATGTAAAAATATTTGTAAAACCTTAATAACATTAAAAAATAGGTATAATTCCACCGTCATAGATAGCAATGCTGTGTAATAGAAATACATGAACCTTATATGTAATTTAAAATTTTCTAGTAGGTACATTACAAAAAATAAAAAAGGTAAAATTGATTTTAATAATATATTTTATTTGACTCAGTGTTTCTAAAATATTATTTCATAATGTAATTAACATAAAAATTACTAATTAGGTGTTTTACATTTTTTTAAATACTAAGTCTTCAAAATCCAGGACATATTTTATATTTACAACACAACTTACTTTGGACTACCAGATTTCAAATGCTTAGTAGTCCCAAGTGTCTAGTCCTTATAAATGCTATATAGTCTGCATTTTTTCATATTTTTTTCTCTTTTCCCCTATGCATATGTATTATCACATAATTGCAATTTTAAGGTACATTCAATTTGTGCTTTTTAAGTAGGTAAACACCTCTCATAGTCATAATGCTATACTTGATATACATTTAGGTCGTTTCTGAGTTTTTACCACAACCAACATATTGAAGCTTTTATTTTCTGTTGAGCAATTTCCTTGAGTTAAATTTGCTGCAGTTGATCAGAGGGTATGAACATCCTGGTAAGCTCCTTTCCAGAAGGATTTTTCTGATTTATAATACTGTCAGATACTTTAACTCTATTAGGTTTACCAAAGCCTCACCAAGGAATCACCCTTGATCTCATTCCATGTCAATATTAGCTCCTTTTACTTTAATTGGTTGTTTTTTTCCCCCATTGTAATAGGAGTGTGTGTACATTACAGAAAATTTGGAAGATGCAGAAAGCTATATTCGACTTTCTTTAATCTTTTCAGAAAGCTGCTGTAGCTTATGTTATGGTTTCCCCATGACTTTTTAAATACAAGAAATCTCTCCATGTCTTGTCTGCAGACAAAAAATGAGTGAGATGGTGATATCACAAGGGTAAATTCACAACCTTTTCTTTTCAGCTCATGCTTAAATAATTTGGGCCTTGTTCTTAGATGTCTCTTATGCCTTGGAACTCCCTTCAGTAGTTCACAAGATTCTGCTGGGTGAGAACTGCAGGATGAGTTTCCAAGCTAGTTGTTGACATTGTGATTCTGTTTTCATTCTTGCAAATAATAAATTTTAATAAAATAGAACATTATTGTTATTAGCAATGTGTTCGCTCTCAGTCATTGGGACATAGAATAGAAAAAGACATGACAAAAATATGCTGACTCATATTACAAAATATCAGTATCCCATAATATTTCATAGATAGCAACTTTTAAAATTTAGCATTGCGTAGAATTTGGAATTATACGTACTAGGGTTAAGAAATGAATTTTCATTTTTTTCCCAATCATTAATAATGACTGTCTTTCAACATAATCCTGTAATATGAAGTGTTCCAATGACAGACTTGTCATGATGCTTTATTATTCTTACTTAAGTAGTGTATAATGAAAGTTAATATGGAGAAGTTAATTGCTGCTATTTTTAATTTATCTAGGAAAGATTCTGAATATAAATTATATGGTAATCTTCATTTTTGTTTTCTCCTTTTCTGAAACCAGCAGACTAAACTACAGGAGAAATATAATAGCTGGCATCACGGTGACTTCAATTATGAACGTCAGGCAACGTTGACTATCAGTTCAGCGAGAGTTAATGATTCTGGAGTGTTCGTGTGTTATGCCAATAATACTTTTGGATCAGCAAATGTCACAACAACCTTGGAAGTAGTAGGTAAATACCTCTATGGGAATGTTTAAATTACTGGCAGTAGTGAAAGAAGAAATTATTAGATAGTTTCTTTTTTATGTAAATGGAATGTTGAACAGATTCTTAGAATTTTGTTGTCACTGAATGAATGAATGAAAATTATCATTGTAGCCTCTTGCAATGAAAGCACAAAACCAAATTCTACCAGTTTAGTGGAGGAAAGTGGAAAGCTGTTACTAAAATTGTTCAAACCTATTATTCTTTGTGCACCCCACCCTCCTTTCCCCACCAAACAAAACATAAGTTGAGATTTTTCAAAAATGCTAGTGCTCGCTGAATGATTTGAGTTTGGAAATGGATGTAGAATTTATCAAGGAGCACAAATGCTTAGAGCCTGAAGTATTTCTCTGAAACTTTTGGTAGGGGCTGTGCCCCTTGGTTTATTGTTTTGCCACTCATCAGATCTAGTTCCTTCTAGTAAGGACTGAATTGGACTTTTCCTCCCTAGTATTCCCTACCTCCTTATCTCACCTGTTCTCTAAGCATAAAGATTATAGCATAAACCTTCAGGAAGGAGTGCCATTGGGACACAGGTCATTGGTTCTACGGAGCATAAACTACAACATGGTAATCTGTCCCCGGACCTCATCATATCTGGTATGCACAATTGGTTCAGCCTTATCTTCTCTACTCTAGAAATTTCACTAAATATTTATTTTCCAAGCATCTTTATTTAAAGAGAGCAGAGCATAGTGAGTTTCTTCATGCTTTTGATTTACTGAGAATAATAATTATTTTAAAATTACTTTGTTTACAATTTTGTTGTCTTTTGAGTATTGTTTGAATTTAATCCATTTTTTTGTCTTTTTAGTACAACCATATTCCTAGTGTTAGACTTTCATTAAATACTTCTAGGGTGGCAACATTCTTGATCAAGAACAATAATAAAGTGATGCGGTATTTGTTTTCATCTCTTTCCCCGCCTCACCAAATTTCTTCAATAATTTATGTAGCAGTATTAAAGCTTTGTGATTATCCCACAATAATCTTGTAAAATTTTGGCGTTTCTGCCCATGTTATAATGGAAAGTTTCTCCCCAGACTGAACATGGAAAAGATACTTTACTTGCAATTATAGTCAGCACACAGAAAGTGTACTACTTTGTTCCTAAACATGATTGTGAACCATTTATTAATTTGAATAGAAGGCTATGCTTTTAAAATATTAAACTCCATAAGCACTAATTTGCTAAGTTGATTAGGGAGCATGTTGATATATCAGCTTCAGCTCCAGAAAGCAATTAGTAAGGATGTTTTGAGAACACTGTTGTATGTAATCGGATTTTTAAAATCCATTCATCAATTTCCAAGAATTATCACTGTATGACTGGAAGGACTTGTGGCTGTGAAACCTGAATCTGATTTTGTATTGTTTTGAGAATGGGTTGAGGTGGAACAGGAACAGGAGGAGACAAACAGAAAAGTAATTTTTTAGTGGCTGGGAGGAGGATTTGGATCCATGATGGAGTGATGAAGAGAACAGGGCTTTGGTATCACTCTTTTTTTAAGAAATAACTTTTTTATTGTATATTTTTAAGATACACAACATGATGGTATGGGGTACATATAGATAGTAAGAAGATTACTATAGTGAAGCAAATTAATGTATTCATCATCTCACAAAGTTACGCTTTCTTTGTTTTTGGTTTTGTGATAAGAGCTGTTAACATTTTACCTGGTTTTGAATTGGAGGCTCTGCCTGTAATCCCAGCACTTTGGGAGGCTGAGGCGGGCAGATCTCTTAAGCCCAGGAGTTTGAAACCAGCCTGAGCAACATGGCGAAACCCCATTTCTACAAAAAATACAAAAATTAGCCGGGCATGGTGCCACATGCTTGAGTTGCAGCTACTTGGGAGGCTGAGGCAGGAGGATTGCTTGAGCCCAGGAAGTCGAGGCTTTAGTGAGCTGTGATCGTGCCACTGTGCTCCAGCCTGGGCAACAGAGGGATACCGTGTTTCAAACAAAACAAAACAAAAGATTAAGTGTCACAATTATTAAGTAAAAGGTATGCTAAAGTACTTAAAGCAGTTCTTAGCACATAGTAAGCACATAAATGGTGGCCATAAAAATAATGTTAGCAATTACTTTATTGCTCTCTTTTTCAAGATCTTTTTTATATTATTATATCACCTTTTCTAAGGACTCCATTATTTATTTAACCAGTTTTCTGTTTTGCCATTTTATATTATAATAGCTTATAATAGTGTAAATAGCACTTTTGTTTTTGGCCTGTAGCTATCTATCTCATTTTAAGAAGAGTTCTCAAATGGAAATTACAAGATTTAATCAAGGAATAGATAATTTAAAAAAAATCTATATTGCTAAATGCTTCCTAAAAGAATTGTGCCAATTTACAGTGTGTAATTCAGCATGCTACTTTTACCACACTTGCAAAATTATTGAGTTTAGTTAAAATTAGTTTTGCTATTTTTAATAAGTGAAAAGTGATGTCTTATTTTAATTACTAGTTTAGCTAAACATTTTTTCTACATTTTATTCTCCTTTTTTTCCTGTTACATTAATTATTTTACTATATAGGCATTTAAAAATATTTATGGATTTAAATTTGTCTTCTATGATGTTTTTCTTCTGTTGCTTCTAAAAAGCCTAGAAACTTCCCCTCTGTAGAAGTTTCATAGGAGTCAATTGTTATTTAGTTAAAAATAACATTTTATTGTTAAAATGCTCTTTGATTTATCTGTGATATATAAGAAGACCTAAGGTTATTTTTCTTCAAATACTAAAGAACATTCTTTGAACATTTTTATTAAACATTAGGGCTCTCTTGTTTTCCCTTAATTTATGACACCTTATCACATATATAATTATATATTGGGTCTGTGTATGAACTCACTGTTTATTCCAAATACTTTTAACCTAATAAACATCAAGACTAGTAGATTTAGAAGACTTTTAAGATGGTGATAGATCTTTAAGAGAATTGCTTAAGAGGCAGAAATGGGAGAATCAGTATTTCAAATGTGTGTCCTTTCTCACTTGTGACAGTGATTCTACAAGAGCAAAATAAAATGAAAACCGGCTAGTTAAAATTCTCTTATTGCCAATTAATACTGGAAATCAACCAATTGTCTTTGTAATTCCAAGATGAGGTTCTGTTTTTTTTGTCCAGTAGTTGTAGATAATGGTTTCTTTCTGTCTTATTTCATTCTAATTAGATAAAGGATTCATTAATATCTTCCCCATGATAAACACTACAGTATTTGTAAACGATGGAGAAAATGTAGATTTGATTGTTGAATATGAGGCATTCCCCAAACCTGAACACCAGCAGTGGATCTATATGAACAGAACCTTCACTGATAAATGGGAAGATTATCCCAAGTCTGAGAATGAAAGTAATATCAGGTAAGAAACGGACCTTGCCCTGGGGGATTACACATTACTCCCTTTTCCAGTGGGCTTATCAGATCTTATTTCTGTAACCCGTAAATCCATGAGAAGATACCTGGTAAAGAAGAAAGTCTGGGGCTGCCTTCTATGTCCTCATCCTAGTATTCCATTTTGTTGTGTGTTTAGAGTATGCACGCTCTTGCACACGCATGCACACACACACCTGTGTGCCTCAGTTTTCTCACTTGTAAAATGGAGGACAGTTTTCTAGAGATCTGAGCTTAGTTCAAAGCAGTAACTGGCATGTACTCGGGATACAGCAAGTCTCTTCAGAGAAAAAGGGAAGTTAGTACCTATAATTGTTTCTTAAAGCTGTAAGAAAACTAAGAGCCAAATAGCTTCACTTCAGGCAGTGAACCCATGTTCTTTTACACTAGACCTCTCATTTGATCCTCAAGACATTATAGTAAAAATAGTAGCAATAGTAATACTTCAGGTAAGACATGTGCTTTTTTTCTGAAGCATGGTTCTAAGTACTTTACGTGTATTCACCCACTGACCTGAAGCCTCACAGACTTTGTGAGTAGACATTCTTATTTCCCACCATTTTTATAGAAGAGGAGACAGAGGTACAGAGGGGTGAAGTAATTTGACCAAGACCGAATGGCTAATAAGGGCTAAGTGCCTGGATAGGGTTTTGCTCTATTTTTCCAGTCAGGACTGTTGACTGTTGGAAAAATACGGGTGAGAGATGATAGCTTCCTGGGCCAAGGACTAAAGGTTGGAGGGAAGAGGATAAATTTGGGAGCTCTCCAGGTGATTGAGAGGGCAGGAGAGGCAGGGAGGAGTTGAAGATGCCTTTAGGTTGGGTGGTGAGAGACCATACCATTCAGGGAGAGGAGGAGGAGGGGGAGGGACAAGTTTCTGAGGAAAGGCAGTGACTTTGTTTTGGGGTTTATTGGATTTGAGATTGATAGTGGGATCTTGAGTGGGATTGTTCAGGTAGGAAGTATCTTTTGTCAAACGCCCTAGAAGCAGAGCCTGAGACAGGGATTCTGAGGCAAGTGACTTATGCAGGGAGAGACTGACCAGGGAGTAGGGGAAGAGGCATGGGAGGGAAAGGAGGCAAGTAAGGATGTGGCTCAGATGACCCCAAGCCTCAGTCTTATCCAGGAGCTGAGCGGGGCTTTTGCACCTCTCCAGCTCTCAGACACTTACTGGCTGCAGACCTGGCTGCACGGTCAACTTCTTCCAAGGATTGTGCAAGGGCAATCCTTGGGAGAAGGCTGCAGGCAAGTGTTTGGGGGCATGAAAGTAGCTCTGTAGAGGAGACATGGTACAGAGAACCCTGCGCTGGAAGTAAAGACGTAAAGGTTGTGAGCCAGCAGCCAGCAGCTCAGTGTGAGAGAGTGGGCTGCCCAGGGAGCTTGCATAGTGTGAGAGTTGGCACACCGCCTATGGCAAGTTGGTGTTGTGGCCCATGTGGATCGTGTGGGTCGTGGACTGCCCAGGGTGACACATGTACATCAGAGCCCCTGCCAGTAACCCCGACAGGGTTGTAGGGTGCTCAGTGTACACAGCCCTATATGGCGGTCCTGCAAGAAGTCAGAAGCTTGAGTGGCAAATACTGCCAGGAGCACTGAGAAGTCTCTGGGGTGGAGGAAAACCAGGAGATGGGGGTGTTGCAAGAAGGAAGGTGAGCAGTGTGGACCTCGCTGAGGGCCCAGAGTGTCTGTGTGAGGGCAGTGAGCATGTGCATGCAGGGCAGGTGAGTTCAGGACACTGTGGAGAGCAGGCTCCTGCAGCACTATGGGCAGGGGAGGAAGTGGTATGGGGACAGCCCAGGGTGGTGGGGGGAGGGGGGAGGCGGGAGGCAGTGGGCCAGTGGAGAGGCTGCAGCCTCTGTCAGGTTGCCTTTGTGCTTAACCTTTCCCCACTCTGTGGTCTCTCACAACAGGCGTTGGTCCCAGATGGAATATGTGTGTGCGTGTTTATGTATTTGTTAATGTGGATTTTGCTAATACTTACTGAATTAAATGAGTTATATTTTTCCTCAAACAGGCATAGATTTCCAGGTAGAAACTGAAAAAGACATGCCTTCCAAGGCATGCTATCCACAGGTGATTGACTAGTTGTCTTTTCTTTGTAGATACGTAAGTGAACTTCATCTAACGAGATTAAAAGGCACCGAAGGAGGCACTTACACATTCCTAGTGTCCAACTCTGATGTCAATGCTTCCATAGCATTTAATGTTTATGTGAATAGTAAGTAACATGAAGGGCTCCTTTTAATTTTTTATTCTTTTAAAGTTGTGGCTCGTGTTTGTAACAGCTGCAAGGACTCAACTTGTGTACTATGTAAATAACGTTTCATGATAATCTTGACCTTCACAGAGACTTCGTGGTTTGGTGGTTAGAGTGTGTCAAAAAACCAGTTCCTTGTCCTACATTTCACTGATCACATGACCTTGTAGAAGTTGCTCAAATTCTGCGTGCTGCCTTTGAAGTAAACAGAGGAGCCAAACAAGTTGAACATACAGTTGTTTGAGGGAAAATGTATTATTGATTGTTGGAATGGGGGGCTAGTGGTTGAATAGGAGCTGAATTACTGCGTTAGGTAGGGAAGAGATGCTATCGAGCCCTGACGTGATTTCTTTGTTCAGTGCTGTCTCGTTTGAGGCTGTGATGTTATTTGTGTTTAGATTGTTCTTCCACTGAGACAAATGCAATACTGACAGGCCCATGGCTCACTACTGAGTACCATGTGGTATGTGGGAGAAGGTAGCAGATGGTTTAGGATGGGAGATGGCCATGGGCACCTGAGCACCCGAGTCCTGCACTGCTGGGGTCCTACCGACCCCACTCCTACAGCCCACTATGTCTTAGAGAAATGTCTGCTCTGAAGTTGAGGCCAAGGGAGCCCGATCATGAGCTGGACCTTTTGCCAAGTGCAGGGCTTCTTCCTGGCTCCACTCTGGGCCCCGTGTGCATTTCCAAGGAAGGTGCCTCCCACACCATACCTGCTAGTGCAAGGAAGGCCCCCAAAGACTAGGAGTTCCAAGGGAGTAGCCCAATAAATGACTATTGGAATTGGCTTTCCTGGGTGTGTGGAGGATGAGGAGACACCTGGAATATTTCATAGAAAAGAGCTTAGGCGTTATGCTGGGCACTTTATGTGTGTTGGGTTATAGGGTGTTGTGGGAACAAAGGACTGGGGCCAATTCCTTGTCTTGAAGGAGCTTACTTTCTGTACGAGGTGTTGTGGTTTTGTTTTGTTTTGTTTTTGAGACAGAGTCTCTCGCTCTCTCTCCCTGGCTGGAGTGCAGTGACATGATCTCGATTCACTGCAACCTCCACCTCCCAGGTTCAAGTGATTCTCCTGCCACAGCCTCTTGAGTATCTGGGACTACAGGCATGCCACCACACCCAGCTGATTTCTGTATTTTTAGTAGAGATGGGGTTTCACCATGTTGGCCAAGATGGTCTTGAACTCCCGACCACAAGTGATCACCCGCTTCAGCCTCCCAAAGTGCTGGGATTATAGGCATGAGCCACCGTGCCCAGCTAGATGTTTTGTTTGTTTGCTTTTGAGACAAACATGTTTTTGTTTTCAAACATGTTGACAAACATGTTGAGCCAGCATCTGTCTCTGTCACCCAGGCTGGAGTGATCATAGCTCACTATATCCTCGTACTCCTAGGCTCAAGAGATCCTTCCGCTTCAGCTTACCAAGTAGCTGGGAGTACAGGCATGCACCACCACGCACAGCTAATTTTTAAATGTTTTTTAGAGATGGGGGTCTTGCTTTGTTGCCTAGACTGGTCTTGAATTCCTGGACTAAAGCGACCCTTCTGCCTTGTCCTCCCAAAGCACTGGGATTACAGGAGTGAGCCACAACGCTCAACCTGTGCGAAGTGATTTTACATAATTGTCTTATTTGATGCTACAGCTCAGGAAAGATGGTAGGGTGGGTGGTGTAAGCCAATGAAAAGAAATAGCTGGACAGATTTTTTATTGCTAATCCAGAGTCTTTTGACTATGAACATTTCAAAAATTGTGTTTTCTGAATAAGACATTCATATGAGTTTAGATGAAGAAGGTCACATTCATGTAATTACTTTATTTATTACATATCTTTATTACTGGCCTTCCCAGAATCCTAATATGCTAATGTGACTTTGCCAGAGGGGGCCATGGGATAGGATGTATATATCCCAAACTCGTTTGATCACACAGTTCTCCCTTTTCAAGGGAAACATTAATTATTATCTGAGTTCCAGCAAACAGTTTTGATTACATAGCATTTCACTGGTCCTCAATTCAAGTATCTCTAGATTAATTTCAATGTGAATCAGAAAGTAATAGTATATAGAGGCTGGACGCGGTGGCTCACGCCTGTAATCCCAGCACTTTGGGAGGCCGAAGCAGGTGGATAACCTGAGGTTGGGAGTTCGAGACCAGCCTGGCCAACATGGTGAAACCCCTTCTCTACTAAAAATAGAAAAATTCAGCTGGTTGCGATGATGAGTGTGTGTAATCCCAGCTACTTGGGAGGCTGAGGCAGGAGAATCACTTGAAACTCATCCTGGGAGACAGAGGTTGCAGTGAGCTGAGATCGCACCGTTGCACTCCAGCCTGGGCGACAGAACGAGAGTCCGTCTCAAAAAAAAAAAAAAAAAGATAATAGTATATAGAGCTTAGTATATTACCCATGGACAAAATTACCTGCTTCTGAAAAGTCTTAATGTTCATCTCATTTAAGAGATGACCGTAGGTAAATCGGTATCCTTGCAAGCATAATATGCATATTGTTCATACAGAATTTTATTGTGTCTGCTCTTGTGTGATGCTTCTCAACCTTTCTATGTTAAAAGACTTTCTTTTCTAAGATTCCCAATACATTGTGGATCAATACTTCTTGTAAAATATAGTAAAAACCAATTACTGGAAAAGTGAAATGAAAAAGAACAATATACAAAATACAAGCTCGGGTTTTTTTATTTTTTAGATTCAATAGATATAACAATTACTCTTTGTCAAATTGCTCCTCCTCAGTGCTTCTTCTCAGTTTCTGTATTTATCTCTCCTGTGCACCAGCAACAGCAGATCGTGGGTGGGGCCCACTCCACAGACCTCACTTTGAGAGCTCAGTGGTTGGGAATTTTATGAAGTGAGGTACTTTGTGTTACCACTGTTCCCCTGGCTTTAAGTCCAAAGGGGTGTTTAAATGTGTCTCTTTTCTTCTTTTTTCATGCTTCCATTTGCCAGTGTGTGGTCTGCCAGTTGGTCATGAGATATTGACCTCAGGAAGATGTTTCTGACTTTTCTCTGGTGGGGGCAAAATTGCTACTAGGCTAATTTGCCATTCCAGCAGGCTCAGTTTTAATCAGTGCTGCTGGTGAACCCATGCTTATTTGAAACTAGATAGGATATGTTGTTAACCTTCCAAAAGGATATCTTCTTGGATTGCCCGTAAGTAGGAGGTCTTTTCTGCATTCTAGGGTGTGGGTCTCTAATACCCACCCAGTACTTCCTGAGGTCCCGCTGTATTTCACTGGATATACAGATGAGGATCATGTTGGTCCTGACCTCAAGCTCTTCAGAAAGTCTTTTCCTTGATGTTAGTTTGTTACAAATAGCAAACTGACAAAGGCATTTATTTCACTTACCTAACACGTTGGATTTCTTGATTTGCAAACGTTTGGACAGAGGTAGTAGCATTTATGTTTGAGCTTTAAACTGTCTATGAGGTACGTCCCATTTGCTCTTTACAGATATAGTTAGCTGATTTGTTGATTTTTTTAATTGAAAAAAAATCTAGTTAACATTATTATGTGGTAGTATTTTTAAAAATTTTATTTCAATAGTTTTTGGGGAACAGATGGGTTTTAGTTACATAGATAAGTTCTTTCATGGTGATTTCTGAGATTTTGGTGCACCCGTCACCCAAGCAGTGTACACTATACCCGTGTATAGTCTTTATCCCTCACCCCCTCCCACCCTTCTTCCTAGGTCCCCAAAGTTCATTCTGTCATTCTCATGATTTTGCATCCTCATTGCTTAGCTCATGAGGTAGGATTTTTTTCATGTTAAATTTTAAAATCAAAAGCTAAAAGAATTCTACAATTTTAAACTTAGAATAGTTGTGGCCTTTTTGACATCATTTTAGCTGAGCCAGTTACATATGTAGGTGTACTGTATGGTTTATTTTGTAAATAAGCTGAGCCTCAAGGACAAAAGGGATTGTGTTCTGCAAAAATCAGAATTGATAAAAATCAGAATAATGAATGCATAGTGTTTCTTAGTGCACAAATTCAGCCTACTTTTACTCTGTGACACTAATGCGTAATTGCTTAATAGATTCATCTGCAAGAAATGCTATTGAAAATCCTTGATTTGGCATGGTTAAATGTTTGGCGGTTGAAAAATCTATTTGTTTTGAAAATTCCACATGTAAATTTCAGTATATTGAATGTGGGGAAGGGGCATGTTTTAATTGCTTATATGGTAGACTTTAAAAAAATATTGTGCTCTGACAATTTGTGTTAAGAAAACACGTATATAACATGTTAAGCTTGAAAATGTTCTAATACTGTTTCTAAATCAAGCCATGATTTACATGGGCCTATTAAACTGACTCAGTGACATTTAAGGTGGTTTATAATGGCCAAGAGCCATTATAACATGGTTGCCATCTTTGAGTAGAACTTCTAGTGGAAACTGATAGGAATTTTCATTAAAAAACAAAGCAAAACCAAAAATTAGTGATTATATCTGCATTGAATTTGCATTACTCTAATTACTTTTGAAATTGCTTATCCAAGATGTGTATAGACATCAAATTCTTAGATCTGAAATGTTTGATATCCTTCAGCGAAAATGGTGATTTGTTTTTCTTGGAAATGAAAATCAGGAAAAAAGTAGAGTTTTGAAACCTTACCTCAAAGTGCTTTCTTAATAGGCATTACCGTTTCCAAAACTCTTGGAAATATTAGAAAAAAATGACATTGGCAAGATGCTATGGGTAGCTTATGCTACTTATTTAGGAACTGATGGCCTCTTTGGTTATATTAAATGTCACACAATGAGGTTTTTTTGCCAGATCCAGGACAAATAAAAGGCCAAATATGCACTTTAATCCTAATATATCCATTTGGCTTTTTTCCCCACTCCATCTAGTATTTCTTGAATAAATAACAAACTTTATAGTGGACTTAAAGGATAATCAGTAAAGTAAATATTTTGTAGGTTTATTTTGGCTTCAATTTTAAATACCCATGTGAATCCTGAAATAATTTACATAGTTGTAGAAATAAATTATGGTTGATATGATAAACCAGTTGTTTTTCAAACCTTTGGAATAATTTTAAGAAGATCCTGTAACCTTAAAGTGGATAGTTCAAAACATGATCTGGTAGCATTTCCAGGGCGGTATTATGCATTTAAAATATGTGGCAAATGGTATTTACGGATCATAAATAGATCCCTCTCCCATTTTGAAGGCTTATCCTTTAATGACGAGCTTCAGCCAGTGTGGTGGGAGTACTGTGATCCTCACGTGGTGGTGACGGGGAGGCAGACATTGAGAACTGAAGGGCTCCCTTTGATCATTAGCCTTACATAGGATGCCTTTAATGTTGAGCTAGATTGGAAGCCCAAGTGACTGCTGAAGTGCACCAAATTAACTAAGAAGTCACCAATTTCACTCCATTTATGGAAGGGTATTAACAGGGGGTTGAGAAACAATTTAAGGAAATGTTAAATAATGTATTATTTCCAAATCACTGCATCATATAATTAACATCCTACCTGTTGTTAGCAATTATTTATAGGTCATACAGTATACCAAAATCAGCCAAAGCAATAAATCACCCAGAATAAGGCTTCTCGATGAGAAAGATCCCCTTTGACCATGTATGCAAAGTCTGGGCTACCTTTTAGTATTTTTGGTCACAGTTAAATCCAGTTATGGATGGTGGAACCAATTCTAGGGAGAAGCTCCTGCAGATAAAGCACATAGCCATCTAGCTTTTGGCCAGCCAACCAGAAATGATCACAGGTAGACTATCAGTGCATTTGTGTTGCTGTTAAAAAAAAAAAAATGCCCAGGGCTGGGTGATTTGTAAAGAAAAGAGGTTTATTTGGCTCACAGTTCTGCAGGATGTAAGAAACATCTGCTTCTGGTGAGGGCTTCAGGAAGCTTCCACTCATGGTGGAAGTGGAAGGGGAACAGGCATCACATGGCAAGAAAGGAGGAAAGAGAGAGAGGAGAAGAAGGGTGCCAGGTTGTTTTTAAAAATCGGATCTCGAGGGAGCTAATAGTGTGAGGAGTCACTCATTACCTCTAGTACAGCACCAGGCTAATCATGAAAGATCTGTCCCCATGACCCAGACACCTCCCATCAGGCCCCACCTCCAGTATTCAGGATCAGTTTTTAAACATGAGATTTGAAGGGGACAAATATTCAAACTGTATCATAGACCCGTGAAGCCAGCCATATAGATGGCTCCACCTGTTTGCCAGCTCTCTGGGTCACCCACCTGGCTGGAATCTCCAACTGCCTTTATCCAGAGTAAAATAATAATGGCAGTCTTGCCTGCAAGGACTGCTCAGATTTGGTCCTTAAGGCCACTGTGCCCTTCAGTAAGATCCTCACAAAACAGAGCAAAGTTACTAGAACTTCAACTTTTTTGGAAGATGGCAATGTCTTCCCACCACTTAACCTATTAGCTTTTTCTTTCCATTTTTTAAAAAAATAGTAGGACCTTTCAAACACATGCGTGTCCAAACCATACTTGTGTTAGAGGCCACAAATTTGAAGACTTGCTGTTAATTTTTGCTTGAAAGTCTTTGCTTTTCAGTGTTTTCCCCATTAGGTGGATACTATTAGCGTGACTTCCTCTTATAGTAAATAATTGTAAATTTTAAACATTAAATAAAGTGCTGAATAGAACTCCTTTCTGATTTATTTACTTGCTTTTGAGAGTTTGCTCTAAGGCTGCAACAGTAACTGGAACATAGCTTCGTTTGTGTGAACATTTGTATACTGCATATGTTTTTAAATTAAAACAATTTTTTCTTATTACAAAAGCATTATGTGAAGGGTAGAACAATTAGAAAATGTAAATAAGCAAAAATAAAAATCAAGTTTTATTTTTACTTTTTATGTTTATTTACTTTTTATAGGTTACCATTACTAATATTCTTTATTATACATTCCTCCAGACCGTTAATTTTTTTTAAATAAAAATGAGGTCATATTGCTTTATAACCTGGATTTTTGGTGCTGCACAACAAAAGCATTGTGAATATCTTTCTATAACATCATTTTGGCATCTCAGTGTATGGATCTTTTATAATTTCTTTAGCCCATGCCTGATGCAATTTTGAGACATCCAGGAGCAAGGCGGGACTCTGAAATGATGTGACTGAATTTTAAAAGAAACCTGTCAGATGATTATTTAAAGTTTATAATTATCTTGTTTAATGTCTAATGAGTGACCTTGCTTAAGTGGCTGGAAGTTAATAAGGTTATCATCTGTTGTTATCTTTCATGCTCTGTGTCTTCAACATACGATATGGCAGATATACTGTGCTGGCTTTCAGGACAGTTCTAAATTAAGGAATAATTTTCAGATCTTCTTAGTGTGGTAGCTAATCTATGTAAAAATCATTGCTTGTCTTTTCACATTAATCTTTTTATAGATAATATGTGTTCATTTGAGATATCTGACAGTGTTTGAACTCTGTTTGTGTTTTCTGTTCCTGAACTTGAAATGAGTTTGTGTTCTCAAATTGCTTGGGAATTATGAATGTTGTTTTTGATGTGACACTCTAATATCTCTTTCTCCTTATAAAGAGAATGTCTGTGGAGGCAAGAATTGTTATAGATGTTTAAATTGGAAAAAAAAAGATATAATGGCAACCTACTTTTAAAGTAGAACTTGATTCTCTTCTGTTCTGAAAAAATTTAGCAGATGTAGCTCTGAACTAAGCTAAACATCTTTCCCTCCTCAAAGGTTGGCGTCATTACTCTTCCTCCCTATCTCATAAGAAAGTTGGTCTGGTGGGTGTGTTGCTAAGTTAGGGGCCTTGATGTAAACACTGAACCTGTAAGAGAACCAGGTAAACTGTCTGGATCCATAGCCCTTGGTTGCCCCTGTTTGTGTGGTTTGGCCATTTTTTTATGTTGATGGTGGAAAAGCAGGAGAAACAGGTTTAGGTATGTAGCCATGTAAACTTCTGCTGGAATTGACTCTAAACTTGGGTACATAGACTTCGCTAAAAGCAGTGAGTGGTCCCTTTTATATTGTGGAACTTCCACTCTGTGGAGATTTTCTTTTCAGTTGAGCCACTTGTTTTTACATCAAATTAGCTTCCTTCATTTACAGATGTATGCAAGGTCACCTGTAATGTAGTGAAATTTAAATTAATCCAAGAATAGGGACATAATGTTTCCATGGGCATTCTGTCAATACCCTTCTCCTCCACTTCTGAATTATGTTGCAAAATGAATTAGCTACTTTTCCAGAGTAGGAAAAAAGAGGATTTTGTCCCATGCCTGCACTCCTTGGCAGCAAGCAGAGTGGCATTGTGATGTGTGTACAGGTCTTCCTCCCCACGGCTGGGTGATACAGCAATGGTGCTCCTGTAAGTTGAGCAGTGATTCTGGCTGAAGAAGTCTCTCCAAGTAGTTTCATCATTTTTCAACGTAATCTTGTGATTGGGATATCTTTTTGATTGCTGTTTAGAACAGGGGTTGGTAGAACTATAGCCTGCTGGCCAGAATTGGCCTGTAGCCTGTTTTTGTTTTGTTTTGTTTTTTGCTTTTGAGACAGAGTCTTGTTCTGTCGCCTAAGCTGTAGTGCAGTGGCACAATCTTGGCTCACTGCAACCTCCACTTCCCAGGTTCAAGCAGTTCTCCTGCCTCAGCCTCCCGAGTAGCTGGTATTACAGGCACCTGCCACCATGCCTGGCTTATTTTTGTATTTTTAGTAGAGATGGGGTTTCACCACGTTGGCCAGGCTGGTCTTTCTCCTGCCTTGGCCTCCCAAAGTGCTGGGATTACAAGCGTGAGCCGCTGCACCCGGCCTATAACCTGTTTTTGAATGGCTCACAAACTAAGAACGTCATTGAATTTATTTCTGATTAGTTTTAAAAAATCAGGAGATTTCATGAGACATGAGAATACAACTCAAATGTTAGTGTCCACAAGGAAAGTTTTATTGAAAACAGCCATGCCTATTTGATTATATAATGTCTATGGGCACATTTGTACTACAGCTGCAGAGCTGAGTTGCAGGAAAGACCTTATGGCCCACAAATCTAAAATATTTACCTGAAATATTTATCTCGCCCTTTATAGTAAAAGTTTGCTGAGCCCTAGTTGAGAAAATCACTTCATTAAGAGAATGATTTTTTTTCTTTTTAAAATGACAGTCACTGTTAAAATAAATAGGTACAGGAGATTGTAGTTGAAGTTTTATTTTGTTTGTTAAATAAACTTCTGTTAGTGTCCATATGCCAATTTCTGGATATCTTTAAGAATGTATAAGACACAGTATATGTCCAAAATATCTATTCTGGGAATTTTTAAAAAAGTATAATATTCCTTTTATAAGTAAGGTTATTTTTCTACTCCAATTTTAGCTGACTTAAATTTCTTTATTATAATGGTATTATGGCACAAGTGTAGGTTTTACACAGACCAAAACCGGGATAGTGAAAAATTCCAGAAAAGCATTGCTTCATTGCCTTTAAACACCAGCAAACCTCAAATTTTAAAAACAGAAATTCATTCTTATGATCCCTCTTCATTTAGTCTTTTATTATTTGGAGACTTAAGTGTTTGCGTTTTTTGTCCTGCTGATTATAAAATGTGGGCAAATGTGCATTTATAGCGGAAGTTGGTTAAAGTGGCTGGGTGAGAGAACTCTAATCAAAAAATGCCTCCCTGCATTTAGATGAAGAAAGGAAGACCCCTTCTACCATTGGCTTGTGTATTGCCTTTCAGCCACCAGCCCTCAGCTTTGTTATCTGTACTATGTTCTTAAAATTCATTTTGTTCTTGCTTTCCACATGGACTGGATGGTGATGAAAAGGAATATTTTCCAAGATCACAAATCTGTGGGGTAAATCACTGGATGTGTAGGATTTTTAATTGCATGAGCAATAAATTCTCAGCAGAGTTACAAGCATCTGAAATCTGCCTACAAGCTGATCGGTGTTGTTGGCGATATCAGAATGACTCAGGTCCATGATGTTTTTAAAGGCAAAAAGGCTATTTTTTTTTTATCTCCACAGGAAATGCATAACTTATACACCTCTTAGGCTTATCTAAACCTCCAACTTGGGAGGAATTAGAGAATGTGTCATTTGCTGTACTGCTTATTGCAGAATATCTAAGAAGCTACAGCTCAGATTTAACCTGGAGAACTGCAGAGTTATGTATCTTTAAAAGCAAGATGTATATTTAATGCCAAACACGGTGCATTGAGGCACTTACAAAATGCAGATGAGCCCAGATTTTCATTTTTAGGAATTAGATTTCCACCTGGCTCATTCTTTATGCATTAAACATTTTCATAATGCAACTTGCCAGGTACAGCTCATGCTGTACTAGTGTGTCTCATCCTTTTCAGAAGGAGGTCTCTTAGCACCAATGTTAGGGAAAGGGCTGGACCGAGGTGAGGCAAGAAAGGCACCTAGAGTGTGAAATGTAAGGAGGTGCTCTCACAGATACCCACTCATAGGCCCTTTAGGGTTAGTGCCTTCTTATTTTTATGCCCTGGGTGCTTCTCTTGCCTTACTCTTGTCCTGGCTTTGATAAGGGTTCCTTAAAGGCCCTTTAAAAAGGTACATTGCTGGGTCATACCCTCAGCTTACTAGATCTCTGGAGGTACGGCCCAGGAATGTGCATTTATTCTCTTCCCTTAGAGAGTCTAAGGCATATTGAAGATTTAGGACCCTGTCAGCTTGGTTGGCCAACCTAAGGCCAGCAGGACAAAAGCTGCTCAATTAGCCTCAGGTTATGACCCACCTGGGATAGAAACTTAACAAAACTGCTTAATTAACCAGCACATGGGAACAAGTAGGCCAGCCAGACCACACCGTTGCCAGCCATGGCTGTTGTATAACTGCTACCAGGTGTCATGCTAGAAGGCTTGGATGTTAGAGCATACTTGTAACCAAAGCTAAATGGAATTGATTATGTAATTTTGAGCTGTTCCAATTTTTTAATTAAACAATGTTTTATAGGTTCACTTTCAGCTACCCATTCATTGCAAAATAAAATTAGAAATAAAAAAATAAAATAGAAACTTTTCATCGCCATACTACCCAGAGATAACCATTGTTAACATCATCTTAAAGTGTTCTTTCAGCCTTTCCTCCGCCTATTAAGTTAATATTTAATTCCACTAAGAATTTACCATGTAGTGTTATGAGCATTAGGAAGTATGAGTATTAAGGGAATATAGGTATGAGTACATCTGTGTTGTGAACTTAGCTCCTATTTGAGTCCTATTCAGTTATCTCTACCATCTTTGTGTAGACTGGTCCCACTCATCATTCATCTCAGTGTTATAAAAAATTCATGTTGTCAGGGACTTGGATTTCTTATCTCATGGCCCTCGGATTTCTTATCTCATGGCTCTCCATTGCAAAAATAATAGAAATAGTGCCGTATTTACGAAAGTCACAATTAGGCTGTTCTCACAGGTCTCTTCCTGTGACTCTATAATTGAATGCCTTTGGAATCTTAGAGACTTGTTCCTTTGGGTGGGATCTTCATCATTCAACAGTGCTTACTGTGTGCCTGCTGTGGGTCGCACTGAGCTAGGAGTTACAAGTATACTCAATCAGTAAGATGTCGTTTCTGCCCTCGAGAACATCGAGTCTGATGGAGGAGGCAGACCAAGATCTTGCATACCAGCGTCAGGTGTTCTTAAATGCTTTGGGAATAAGGAAAGGAGAGAGACCAGCTTGGCATCAGAGAGTTTAGGCTTGCTTAGAAAAGGAGGTGACACTTAAACTGACTCCAGAGAGACCCACAGTATGGCACCTAGAGTCCCTAGCAAATAGCACTCTCCTAAGGGTCTGCTGATTTCTTGTGTTGTGTCCTACTTTTCAGCCTGATCACACAGTTGCCCATGATAATTAAATGAAACTTGCCAGATGGATGCTTTCGCAAGACGATGGCTTGTCTTCTTGCTCTATTTGTGAAAGCTGGCATTGGATCCAAACTCTCAAGGATGCCCCTACCTTGAGATTGTTTTGGAGAGTTTCTCTTTTGTGTATATTAGCCAAATGGCCTGCTCATCAGCAGGGCCAGGTTGAGTGACAGGTGGGTGTGTCATGCATGTGGATACTCTGATCTCCGCCAACTCCAGGGAGGTGCCTCCAGGGAGGTGAGGTGCTGAGAGGTTATTCTACAAAGATGTCATTTATCAGTGTTACCTTCCTTTAGGGAAATAAACTTCCTAAGTTTCTGATCTGTCAGTCTTTCCTTCTCACTGCATATATTTTCCCTATCAGTTGCAATATAATTGATGTTGAATTCCCTGCGCATTGGGTTAAAATATACACCTTATCAGACTATTTTAAAGAAGGAATTTTTAGATTATTGAGGAGAATATTTAGAGTGGCAAATACAGTTCACTTCATTTGTAGTGAAATTGGTTATCCAAGAAAGGTAGATATTCTGATTATAAAATAATAACTCAGTATTAATAGTAATAATAAATTTTATTGAGATGGAGTCCCACTCTGTCACCCAGGCTGGAGTGCAGTGGTGCTCACTGCAACCTCTGCCTCCTGGGTTCAAGCCATCCTCCTGCCTCAGCCTACCGAGTTGCTGGGACTACAGGTGCATGTCACTGTGCCCAGCTAATTTTTGTGTTTTTAGTAGAGATGCGGTTTCACTGTGTTGCCCAGGCTAGTCTCAAACTCCTGACCTCAGGTGATCCACTGCCTCAGCCTCAGCCTCCCAAAGTGCTGGGATTATAGGCTTGAGCCACCGTGCCCAGCAATAATAATAATAAATAATTGTTTCATTTCTATAAGTCATTCTTAGCTCTCTGTGTGTGCCATCTCATTTAATTGTCTCAGTATCCCTATGAGATGGGCACAGTTATTATTCCCATTTTACACATGAGGGAACAAAAATTTAGAGAGATGTAGAAACTTACTCAAGTTCAAAGAACTGAGAAATGTAAGAGCTGGTATTCGGATGTGTCCACTGTGCATGGGGCTCCCGTAATTCTGTGCTTAGACTTGGCACAATCAATGCTGTTCTTCCGAGTACAGGGTCAGCATATCAGCATCCCTGCCATCCTGTTGCTTCTGTTGAGCTTATTTATTCTTAGAGGGTTGGAATCCTTCAGATGTATTGCCGTCAGAACCACCGAGTATAAGTGCATCTTCCTTTCACTTTGTAGATAACTTCAAAAATTAGAAATTCTTGAGTGTTAGCTGGTTATTGTAGTCACATAGAAATACCAAATTAGAGCATTTCTGCTGTTACAGTGAATATATTCAGATTTATATATATATTTATATATATGTATATATTCACGTTCATAATATACATAAATATATAAATCTTAGGCTGGTTTTGTCTTCTAGTTTTCTGTTCATATTTTGCATTTGAAACAAAGATTTGAAGTAAAGCCCATATTGTATTTTACTCTTTATGTTCTAGCTTCCCTGTAAATAGAGTGATTCGGCTTTTAATCGGCACCACCCTTCCACCCCCAAAAAGGAGAAAATTCATGTAAGAGCAAAAGAGTGGGGCTTATCTTTTCCTCTAACAACTCCTAATTTCATCCATTCCAGTTCCCACAATAACTTGAAATTCCCAGGGCAGGTACAGTTGCTTGAAATCCCATTGGCAGGAATCCTTTAAAGTGGATTTTTACCTGTGGAACACTCTGGAGTCCTAGAGTTTGATTAGAAGCAGTCTTCAGATCCCTACTCCCTGAAAGCAGAAACCCTGCAGTTGGCCCTGCGACCTCTGCCTCAGCCATCTCCTCTGGGGCTGGGCCACTGTGGCTGGGAAAGCCTTTCTGGGTTGGACCCTGACAGCCGCCTCCTTGTACCCTTCCACTCCTTGGTTCAGATTCTGCCCTTTGAACTTGCTCCCTCAGGCTACTCAGCAGCCTCAGGAAGGTTGTAGGGATTAGAGAGGGAGTGAAGTGAATGTTGCTGAGGTTTTCCAGCACTCTGACATATGGCCATTTCTGTTTTCCTGCAGCAAAACCAGAAATCCTGACTTACGACAGGCTCGTGAATGGCATGCTCCAATGTGTGGCAGCAGGATTCCCAGAGCCCACAATAGATTGGTATTTTTGTCCAGGAACTGAGCAGAGGTGAGATGATTATTTTTGGCACTGCTTATAATGCAGAGGGGAAGGACTGCAATTCACTTGAATTTCAAATATGTTTTCTGATTTTTTTAAAAAAGCTTTGTTTTGATTATTGTTTTTTTTCTAGCCATGTGGCTTTTTAGAAGGGATAATTGCTATATTTTTCTTGGTAGACATTAATTTTGTTTGCTGAAAAATCATTACTGAATGACTTCTCTATTTTGGTGTTATCTTTCTGGATTTATCATGCAATTTCTAGCCTGCAGGTAGATAAAGCAATTTTGCAGGACAGAGTAATTAGATTTCCATTCTATACACAGGAGGTAATGTGTGTGGGAAATGTGACTGTAGTTATCATGAAAAAATTACCTCAGTAGTTAATTGCCAAGTTACCAAAAAGTAATGATCGCACAATTACAACATACATATGGCGTTTGCAAGCGACCGCTTTTAAAAAGGGTTTCTTCTTGATTATGTGCCCAGCCCCTGAACAGAGAACATCTGGCACTGTGCTGCTTGCCCCTCACCATCCACACTTAAGCCTTAAATTGCCCTTTTGCATTACCTGAAGACGAAAATGGGGTCACCACAGCTGTTTTTATCCATCAATTGCTATTTTATGCTCAGGCTTTAAAAGCCCAGGTTAATATCACAATTGAATAGTTAGTATGGGCGCAGAAATTTTATTTTTCATGGAATAAGCCTCTTTATCACAACAAGTTGGAAGGGGTTACATCGGATTGCTGTTTTCAGCTGGGTTTTAGGAGAGTGTTTTCTTTTGGGGAATACTAAGTAGGGTTCAAGGCCCCTGGGAGGAATGGCCACAGCAGAAGCAAGCCCCGTAGTTACAGGCATTCATTCAGTAGATACACAGGGAGTGGCAAGTGTGTACCAGACACTATTCTAATGGACAGAACACACCCAAGTCTTTTTGCCTTTATGAGTTTATGTTCTAGTGCAGGGGTGTTCAATCTTTTAGCTTCCTGGGCCACATTGGAAGAAGACGACTGTCTTAGGCCACACATAAAATACAGTAACACTAACAATAGCTGATGAGCTAAAAAAAAAAATTGCAAAAAAAATCTCATAATGTTTTAAGCTTCATGAATTTGTGTTGGGTCGCATTCAAAGCCGTCCTGGGCCACATGTGGGCTGCAGGTTGGATAAACTTGTTCTAGTGGGTAGAAACACATAATAGATGGAATAAACAATGAATGTATGTAGGTGTTAAGAAAGGAAACAGGGAATAGCTAGGTGTTTAGAATAGGGAAGTCGGGGTCTGGCTCAAGAAAAGGATCCCTTGTAGTGGTGGTCTCACCTGCAGTATAACTAGGCCTTCCTGCTTAGAACTCAAACTTCAGTCCTCACTTTGACTATTTTCTGGTCTACATCCTTGATTTTGTTGTTGTTGTTGTTGTTGTTGTTGTTGAGACCGAGTCTCACTCTGTTGCCCAGGCTGGAGTGCAATGGAGTGATCTTGGCTCACTGCAACCTCTGCCTCCCGGGTTCAAGTGATTCTCCTGCCTCAGCCTCCCGAGTAGCTGGGATTACAGGCGCCTGCCACCATGCCCAGCTAATTTTTGTATTTTTAGTAGAGACGAGGTTTCACCATGTTGGCCAGTCTGGTCTTGAACTCCTGACCTCAGGTGATCTGCCCACCTCGGCCTCCTAAAGTGCTGAGATTACAGGTGTGAGCTACTGCGCCTGGCCCCTTGAAGATTTTTTATGCTTTCCTCCTCTATGCTATTTCTTTTCAACCATTCATGTACCCTTTTGAAGCTTGTTTATTTTAGGGATCTACAGTGTACCAGCATACATGCCTGTCATTTTATTGAATTCTTTTCCAATCCTTTCAGTAACCCTCTGCAATGGGTATTACTATCCCTGTTTTACAGTCGTAGAAACTCAGTCTTGGTGGGGGTTAAAGTAACTCATCAGGATTCAAACCCGCATCTGACTCCGAAGCCTCCTCTGCCCTTCTCTTCCCCAGTGCTTTTTTCACTCACTAGGTCACCAAAGAGCTTATTCTTAGACACTTGTAAAAGGACATTTGCTGTTGATTATGAACCTCTAACTTTGTTTTAAAAGTATGCCACATCCCAAGTGTTTTATGTATTTATTTATTTTCCTAGAGTAAGCCGGGGCTTTTGTTTTCTTCCCTTTAGATGCTCTGCTTCTGTACTGCCGGTGGATGTGCAGACACTAAACTCATCTGGGCCACCGTTTGGAAAGCTAGTGGTTCAGAGTTCTATAGATTCTAGTGCATTCAAGCACAATGGCACGGTTGAATGTAAGGCTTACAACGATGTAGGCAAGACTTCTGCCTATTTTAACTTTGCATTTAAAGGTAACAACAAAGGTATATTTCTTTTTAATCCAATTTAAGGGGATGTTTAGGCTCTGTCTACCATATCAGTCATGATTTTAAGTTCATTCCAACGTTGACCATGTCATTTCTGGTAATACATGCATCACACCATACTGTCATCAAACTCACTAAGTTTCATTTTGTACTAGCTTGTTAAGTATATGCTTTTACCAGAGCAATTTTAACCATGCTACTTTATATATTTTATATGTATGTGTGTCTCTATTATATAATTAGTTGTATATTTACAATTGTCTCCATCAAAAAGGGCTAGAGAAAGCAAATGGGGGAATATATTTGCCTTACACCCAAACAGAATTAGAACAATCTAAAATTTAAATTCAATTAAAAATTTCAGTTATTTAAAATGAATTATTTTAACACTTTGCCAGACACTGTATCCAAAAGTTAACACTGCCTTTATGAAGTCATGTTAGCAAGTTATTTCTTTAAAATATTTAAAATTTGATTCATGTGTGACTAACTCTCTTAACAAGTTAAAAGATCTTTTGGGCAAACTGATGAATTGGTACAAAGTGGGAAGACAAAGAAACTGGGCACTTACTTTTTAGGCCTTCTTGGGGTTTTGTTTGTTTGTTTGTTGTTTTTGTTTTTTGAGTGGGCAAAGACTAGTGCCAAAAGGTGGCGTGTTTTCTCAGGTTTTGAGTAGTGAGGGGAAGAATCTTCCATGTTTTTCAGACAGGGCAACGAAAAGAATACCTTAAAAATGTTTTTTTTTTTTTTTTTTTTGGTTGTGAAAGACATTCATGCTCAGTGTAGAAAATTTGGAAAATACAGGAAAGCTTAAAGAAGAAAATATAAACCGTCCATAAAGGAAGCTTCTTTTTTTTAAAGTTGTACAAGGCAGGAATTTGATTGAAGTATAAAGTGCATTCAGATGTTGCTTTTCATTGAAAAACAGCATAAATTATTCCTTTTCTACAGAAATCTCAACTTCTATTCTGCAGTATTGTGGTTTCAAGTTATATTTTTAAAGATTCATTTGAATAACAAGAGTACAATGTAACCAAGGTGAAGCTCTGAGACTCACATAGCTTTGCATCCTGCCATGGGCTGTGAGTTGGGAGGTGGGTCAGTTTGGGACTGAGTGGCTGTGGTAGAGATCCCATCCTGCCAAAGTTTGTGATTCCACATTTCTCTTTCATTGTAGAGCAAATCCATCCCCACACCCTGTTCACTCCTTTGCTGATTGGTTTCGTAATTGTAGCTGGCATGATGTGCATTATTGTGATGATTCTGACCTACAAATATTTACAGGTAACCATTTATTTGTTCTCTCTCCAGAGTGCTCTAATGACTGAGACAATAATTATTAAAAGGTGATCTATTTTTCCCTTTCTCCCCACAGAAACCCATGTATGAAGTACAGTGGAAGGTTGTTGAGGAGATAAATGGAAACAATTATGTTTACATAGACCCAACACAACTTCCTTATGATCACAAATGGGAGTTTCCCAGAAACAGGCTGAGTTTTGGTCAGTATGAAACAGGGGCTTTCCATGTCACCTTTTTGGGTACACATAACAATGACTTTAAGGAACTCCAGTGGCTTCCTTTGTTTTGTTCCACCTGAAACAATGAGTTTTCTGTGAAATTGCACCCCTTTTGATAGGTTTGGCATAGAGAACATTGTAGGAAAATGTCTCTAGACAAAATTGTTTTTAATTCCTTTATTGATTTTGAAACTGCACAAATGGTCCTTCAATTCCACCACCAGCACCACCACCACTTACCTTGTTGTCTTCCTTCCTACAGGGAAAACCCTGGGTGCTGGAGCTTTCGGGAAGGTTGTTGAGGCAACTGCTTATGGCTTAATTAAGTCAGATGCGGCCATGACTGTCGCTGTAAAGATGCTCAAACGTAAGTTCCTGTATGGTACTGCATGCACTTGACATCAGTTTGCCAATTGTGCTTTTTGCTAAAATGCATGTTTCCAATTTTAGCAAGTGCCCATTTAACAGAACGGGAAGCCCTCATGTCTGAACTCAAAGTCCTGAGTTACCTTGGTAATCACATGAATATTGTGAATCTTCTTGGAGCCTGCACCATTGGAGGTAAAGCCATGTCCAAACTGCCTTTTATTGTCTGTCAGGTTATCAAAACATGACATTTTAATATGATTTTGACAATGCTAGATTATAAACTGCTTGGAAGATTTTTTTACCCAGACTATTGTTCTCTCTTGCTAGATTTTGTTTTCCTTATTGTTCTTAAGAATGCAGCTTTTAATTTTATCATTATGGGGTAGAACAGCCCAGGACATACACTAGTTATTGTCGTGTTTGTAACATCAACAACATCAGCCTCTTGAATATCTCATCCTGACCAGAAGGCTTCTGTTATCTTGTAAGCTTTATACATTTCTTGATCATATGTAGCCACTGAAAGGGTTAATATTAATTTGCATACTACAATTTAAAATGGGCGCCTAAGCCTACTGGTTCTCAAATATACACCAAATGAGGCAAACATTTCACTTCTCTAAAAATAAGTTTCCAATTTGAAGCCTTAGTTGAAGTTCCCATCAAGGATGTCTGTGATGTTTGCAGAAAGTATTTCAGTTGAAAGAAACAAAGATGTGTAAAATGAGCTGTTTCTGGAGATCCACGATAAAGTTGACAGCCTTATATAATGCTTCAAATAATCCCCATAAATGTTGCTTCACCACATCATGAATTGTTCATGAGAAAATTTCTTACCCAAGTTAATTAGTTGCCTGTTACTTCTAAACTACAGTTTAAACATTCATAGCACCAAAAAATTTTTCAACTAGTAGCGCTCAGAACACAGGTCATTTTAGGTTTTCACTCACTTTCCAGTCTTGTCCCAGCTGGCTGCTCCTTGTGGCTGATTTTCCCACTATGCCACAGTTTGTGCCTTCATTATTTCCATAATAACATTACAGAGAGTGTGTGAAGCCCTGCTGTAAACAGAAGTGAACCAAAGGATTCACGTAGGAAGCTTGATAATAGTAGAATCTTTGAAAGCAGTAACTTCTGTCTGTAAAACCAGCAGTCATGCTTGGCCCCAAATACTAATGTCACTTAGAAATTCAGGTTAAAAGAGGCTTGCTTGTTTTATGTTACTCCACATAATGCTGCTTTTTTGATAAGCAGTGTTAATATATAGGATTGTATTGGGACTAAGTAGTCTTATCCACTGAAGCTGAATATTAATGGCCATGACCACCCTTGGGTATTTTTATGGGAGGCAGAATTAATCTATGTATCTCACCTTCTTTCTAACCTTTCCTTATGTGCTTTTAGGGCCCACCCTGGTCATTACAGAATATTGTTGCTATGGTGATCTTTTGAATTTTTTGAGAAGAAAACGTGATTCATTTATTTGTTCAAAGCAGGAAGATCATGCAGAAGCTGCACTTTATAAGAATCTTCTGCATTCAAAGGAGTCTTCCTGGTAAGACTGATTTACATAAATAGTTAGCTGTTGACAGGCAGTTCATGGGGTCATAAGGGTTTGCAATCAAGGCTGATTCTTTAAAAAATGAACTGAGGTACTCTGAGGTATGAAATCAAAATTATTAAATCATTTAAATGTGATTAACAGTTTAGAAAGTTAAATTGTGTTTTTAAAGATTCCAACCTAGATTTTTGCTGATTTTTTAAAAATGCATTTTCAGTTTTCTTCTACACCTTAGTTCCATGCAACTGAATGAATTCTATATCTGTTTCTCTTACGGTTCTGTCCTGCATGTATTTCCATTTATACTGTTGAGCTTGGTACTATATGCATGTTTCCAGTGAGATACTGTTTATAGAGAAAATGCTAAAGCCTCTCAAGTTGCCACAGTAAAGTCCCTTTAAAACCTTTAGCAGAATGACAAAGAGCTCTGAACATATCTCTACACGTAGGCTTTTTGCCATCGACCTCTGGATTATTCCTATATACCTTGCCTCTTGCCCTTTTTATTTCATCATGCTATTAAAAGACATAACTACTCCAGCACATTTTTTTAAAATTCTGGACATTATTCTCATCTCTTTCATCATTGATGCCATTCTGAATTTGAATCATGTATAAAGAGCTTTGAGTTTGATTTACAACCAGAAAAGAATTCTTCTCATATCTTGCCTATTCTTTCTTTGGAAATGCTCTTAAGGACCACCATTTGAGAAGACTTCCTAGATGTACCCAGTCCAACAGAAGTCATGGTTATTTTGCCCAATCCCCTATACTGTATATTGCTGCAGTTGTGTGGTAGATTTCTCCTATCCTTTTCATGCACTTTATATCCACTGCATCTTGCAATGGCAAGACATTGCCTCCTGAACTCTTAACACCAGGCCCTCAAGGAGACCTCAGTAAATATTATTGATGGGCAATTACCTCTTAAAGCCATTTTCTGTACCTCTGGCTAAAGTTTAAAACCCCAGGTGAAACTTTTTATTTTTTTTAAATCCTATAAACTTGAGTAGTTTAAAGTGGTAGTAGAAACTGTACAAAACCACTTTTTGTTAGTTTCTCCTGGGCATGTGCTCATTATGTGAAGAAATGAGCCATTTTGCTTCTTTCTGAAACCTTGGCCCTATATATATCCTTTAACTTTCTGATATAATGGCCTAAATTGTTCAATCCTGTGTGATGTTCTTTGTGCTTTGGGATCCCATATGGGATTGGAACCACCAGCACACTCTGAAGGAGATTGTTGTCATGGTGTTTCTATGCTAATCAGAAGCAGGAAGTACTAGAAATCTTGAAGAGTCTCCAGCCAAATGTTGCAGATTGAAGAGGTCCAGATGGTTCAGAAAATCATCCAAATTATTGGTGTTTATCTGAACCAACTTGATTTTTTTTTAAACCTTCTTCCATCAGTCACTATATGTTAACGATCTCTGCCTCCTGCATAACACGTCTTGGAAGCTCTTCTTTGTCTTTCTTTCATCTTGTCTCCTGGGGCTCATTTAGAGAGTTTGAGGTAATACGGGATACCGTATTTGGCTCTCTGTCTCCCATTAAATTCATTGTGTCAAGAGATGGGAAATTTCTAACCTGAGTCCTCTATATGATTATACACAAAAAGGACACCTAGTTTCTGGGCATGGACCCCAATATCCATTATTAAAAACTCATTTCTTACAGAACAGGATTTTCAAACTCTTTATTCAAACTTTACGTGACTTTCCTCAAATTGGTCCAGTCTATTATGTAGCAAAGGGGATGAGGAGGTAGAGCCTGACCCATGAGTGCCCTTCTACACGTCCCACTTGATTCAGTCATGACTTGTTTCATCTCTCCCAGCAGTGATAGTACTAATGAGTACATGGACATGAAACCTGGAGTTTCTTATGTTGTCCCAACCAAGGCCGACAAAAGGAGATCTGCGAGAATAGGTGAGTACCTACCTATCAAGCAACAAGAGTAACTTTACAGAGAGTATGTATATCATGCTAATGTGGAATATAACATCATTCCCAGTAGCAATGATGCAGACCAGTTCTGCTTTATGGTAGCAGTGCCAATGGTCAGTGGCAGTTAGGGTTGCAAGTGGGTGTTTGGGGTCAGAGCATATGTTTTTGTGCCTGAGTATCTTTCTATAGATATGGGATCTTTGCATTAATTCGCCATCCCTCTCCTCTATGGATTTTGTAACCCAGCCTAGGATTGTTAAATATTAACTTTGTGATTCAGCATCTACCTTTCCTGGACACGAGGGAAGTGATCTGCCTGCAAGTTCACATTAGTTCATTCATTACCAGCCTTTGGTATGTCATTGCCACCGTCTTTTCCTTTCCTGACCTTTATGGTTTTAATTGCTAAGAAAAATCCTCTCTTCCTCACAGGCTCATACATAGAAAGAGATGTGACTCCTGCCATCATGGAGGATGACGAGTTGGCCCTAGACTTAGAAGACTTGCTGAGCTTTTCTTACCAGGTGGCAAAGGGCATGGCTTTCCTCGCCTCCAAGAATGTAAGTGGGAGTGATTCTCAAAAGAGTTTTGTGTTTTGTTTTTTTTTGATTTTTTTTTTTTTTTTGAGAACAGAGCATTTTAGAGCCATAGTTAAAATGCAGAATGTCATTTTGAAGTGTGGTAACCAAAAGCAGAGGAAATTTAGTTTCTTCATGTTCCAACTGCTGTCTCTTTGGAATTCCTGTTCTAATTTATAAGCTGTAAAGTACAAGCCTGTCTAAATGAGTTTTTCTATGAATATTCTTTTATATGCAGTGAAATTCTTTTAAAACTTTTGGCTTTTAGGATATAGGATATGTTCCTAGAGAACAGAATCATTTTATCAGTAAAAGCAGAGGGCACCTCATAGTTACAAGGCTTGGGGTGAAGCATAGACTTGAGTTTTATTGAAGTTAGATCCAAATATTATATGTGTGGCTTATGAAGTGTCAGGAAATAAGGGGTCAGAGATAGTAATAAACACTTGGGAGAAGGATAGGAATGGAAAGAATGATGGAACCAAAACAAGGAGCATGGTCTGTGGAAGGGTGAGAGGAGTTCCTTAGGAAGTAAGATTAACCGAACAGAATGAGTTACCAGTCCTACCCTTAAATGTCACGGGTGACATTTCCCAACAATTACCAAACTAAGAAAGGATATAAGATGGCTGAAATAAAGACCTTCTTCCGTGTGTCCTTGGGAGATGTCAGATTGAAGTTGCAAAGGCATATTAGGAACTCTGTGAAAGGACATTCAAAGAGATGCATGCAAAATGAATTTTCAGTTTAAACAATATGATATGACTATTTCTTATGTATTTCCCTATGAATGAAAGCAGTCCTGAGAAGAAAACAACATTTATTAGAATTGCTTTTAAAAGAGATTATAGTAATTAGACTCTTGATTATGTGAACATCATTCAAGGCATACTTTTGATTTTTATTTTTGGTGTACTGAATACTTTAAAACAAAAGTATTGGATTTTTTATAATATAAGCAACACTATAATATTAAAAAGTTAGTTTTCACTCTTTACAAGTTAAAATGAATTTAAATGGTTTTCTTTTCTCCTCCAACCTAATAGTGTATTCACAGAGACTTGGCAGCCAGAAATATCCTCCTTACTCATGGTCGGATCACAAAGATTTGTGATTTTGGTCTAGCCAGAGACATCAAGAATGATTCTAATTATGTGGTTAAAGGAAACGTGAGTACCCATTCTCTGCTTGACAGTCCTGCAAAGGATTTTTAGTTTCAACTTTCGATAAAAATTGTTTCCTGTGATTTTCATAATGTAAATCCTGTCTAGGGATATCACACATTTTAGCAGTCAAATTAAGTGTATTTCAGCAAAATTTGCATGGTATGCTGAACATTACTACAACTAACATTCAATAATAGAAGTCCTAATTCTAATTGTGTAATTATGGGGCATGTGAAGGAAACAGAAATAGCCTTAATTTTCATTATAGCCTGAGAATAGCAATGAACTTGATTTTGCTCAAGTGTAACAAATGTAGGTCATTGAAGGTCACAGCAGGAGAAATTTTGGGGGGATTGACATGCCGTGTGAAAAATATTAAAATCTAAGATCATATTCAGAGTTAGCCATATAGAATGTTGGATCCTAGAATACACGGAGAGCTATTAAATAGGTTCATAAGTAATAATGGGTTTGTAGAACATAGCAAATGTTTTTCAAAGTGCTGTATTTCCTTGCCAATTTTTATTGAATCCTCAGAACAAACCCTTGTCCTATAATTGCAGCACCTTCCTATTTTAAAAGTTGGAGAAACTAAGGCATGGCATATTTTAGTGCTTTTTATCTGAGGTGACACAGGACAATAGAGGCTGAAACTAGAGCCTGTGATTTCCAGAGTGGCATCCCATCGCCATGGAAAACCATATTGCCCTTTATATTCTTCTCTGCCTGTCTTCCTGGGCCCATTTCTGCAGTCCAGATTTATTCCTGGAGGTGGATTTTTGTGCCCCTTATGATAATGTAATGTTTTCCCCCCATCACTGTGGCGTCTCTATTGGTAGCCTGTACTCGATTTGGTTTTGTAAGAGTGTTTCTGTGTTTATCTCCTGGCCAAAGCATGAATTTCTGAAAAGGCTGCGCTGAAGCTAGATATTATCATCAGGAGTGATAATAAAAACAACTTCTCTTCATCCTGGTGCAATTTTGGAAGGAAGAATGATAAGTCGTTAATTATCCAGTCCTCTGAATATTGACCAAAGGGAGGAGGAAGAAGGTGGCAGCCTCCAGGCCCAGTCTTGATGAATTCTGCAGTCTGTCTCCATTATTTCATGCCTGTGTAATTTTGTCAAGAGTTGTCCAATACCTCTGAATCTTTGTTTTTCTCCCCTTGGGAATAATAGTGATTCCTGACTCAGAAAGTTATGAGTTAATATATGTAAAGTGCTTATGACAGTGCCAGACATATTGTTACTATTCTTTATAGATGTCTTATTTACGATCTAAATAATCGTGATGGTGGTTACATACTGTCTTGTTATTGGTTAGTGACCTTAGTTTGAATTGACAAAGAGGGGTTGGCTCTATCAGGCTTCCAGATTGTAGACTCCAGTTCAAGTCAGTTGAACTAACCAATCACAGATCTCGCTTTCACCAGGCTAATGGGTAAGGAGAATTTCTGGAACAAGATAAGAAGAAGGAAACTCACATATGTTACTGCCCCACATTTTTGTCATCATCATTTGAGATCTCCTTGTTGTGTCAGGTTTTCTGAAGTTCTTTCCTTTCACATGAGTTCTTCATTGTTTTTCATGTCATGGCCCCTTTTAGAGCCTGGTAAAGCCTATGGGACCCTTATCAGAACACTGTTTTCAACGCCTATGATGAAATACATAGGAATACCAAGGAAAACAGTTAAATCGAAATAGCTATGAAGATACTAAGTAAATTTGTGATATGTCAGTACATATGTTTACTATAGAGAGTAACAGGCTCTGTTAGGTTGGTGTAAAAGTAATTGTGGGTTTTGCTATTTTTTCTAAAAACCACTGTAATTTTAGAGTGGTGATTCATGTAAATATGATTTTGAGATACCTGTAAAGACTTAATAGGATATGAAGATATTTATGATTACTGTTCATGACAAAGTCACAGGTACAGCTGATGCTGTGTTTTATCACCTTTGTTAGTAATTTAAAGAAATGCTAAATTTCATCTAGAAATTAGCGAAAATAAGGATGTCATTTTTCCTTTCCAAGTTCACAGGCCCCTGAATTTGACACCCATAGATCTCAGGTTAGGAGCCCTTATAGGAACTTTAGCACAACATCTAGGAAGGGAAGGGATATTGGAAGTTTTTTGTTTTGTTTTTGTAAGCTGACTAAAATAACTTTAACACCAAAAAAAAAAAAAAAAAGCTTTCCCAGTTTTCAATCCTAAATGGATTAAGAGAAGGATTGATTTAGCTTTTTATGGCAGATTAAGATTGGGAATCCAGAATGCATCTAAAAGGACTAGTTACAGAAAGTTTAGCTCAACTTTAATGGAGAGAGTTCTCCAAAGAGTCACGATCACAAGCCACTACTGTTTATCAAGTACTTGCCTTTCTTCTAGGCAGTTTTTCAGATAGCACTGAGTCAGGCGGTGCTAAGCATTTTTACCCACATTATCTTATTTAACCCACAAGACAATTCATAAAATTAAAAGTATTCATTGTGTTTTACAGAAGAAGATACTGAGGCTTAATTACAAATATTTTAGTGACTTTCCCAGTGTATTAGAGAAAGTTTTGGGTTTTGACAGAAAACCCAAAATAAAAGAAGTCTAGGAGTAGCAGGCCAGGATTGGTATAAAGGTTCCATGGAGTACCCGGGCAAGTCTTTCCTTTCCATGCTTAGCCATTCCTGAGTGTAACCCCCATGTCCATGGTCCAAGATGACCACCAGGTGGGTAACCAGCCATCATATCCAGAAGGCAGGGGGCCCTTGCACTAGAGAAGAGAGGGCAGAGGGCACGTGCCAGCTATATTGTAAGGAGGTTTTCCTGAAGCTGCTATACAGCACTTACAACTTAGTGGCCAAAACCGAGTCACCTAACTACAGCTAGCTAGCTGCAAAGGAGGCTGGGAAATGTAGTCCTAATTGTGAGAGGCCGTGTTTCTGTTTTTAAGGAAGGAGAGGGACATATTCAGTGGAAACTAACAAATCTCTGCATTACCTAAGGCCCATGGTGGAGCCAGGGCTAAAATGTCTGGCTGTCTCTGACGTTTGTGCTCTTAATCTCTATGCCGTACTGACATAGTGCTCACATCTTAAAATGGGGATAATGCACTTGTGAGCCATGTATTTCAGAGGTGATTGGGATCATCTGAGTTCATATAGGTAAAAGGTTTTTGTGAGATGGTACTCAAGTTATCACTCCACATTTCAGCTACAGCAGCATCTATAAGAATATCTTCTATTCAATTTTGTTGAGCTTCTGAATTAACATTATTGACTCTGTTGTGCTTCTATTACAGGCTCGACTACCTGTGAAGTGGATGGCACCTGAAAGCATTTTCAACTGTGTATACACGTTTGAAAGTGATGTCTGGTCCTATGGGATTTTTCTTTGGGAGCTGTTCTCTTTAGGTAAAATGATCCTTGCCAAAGACAACTTCATTAGACTCAGAGCATCTTCTTGAGGTTTCACTGGTGTCCTGCTTCCTTGTGATTAACACTGCTTTGCAAACTGTGTCTCAGGAAGCAGCCCCTATCCTGGAATGCCTGTCGATTCTAAGTTCTACAAGATGATCAAGGAAGGCTTCCGGATGCTCAGCCCTGAACATGCACCTGCTGAAATGTAAGAGCCAAAAAATTTTTCCTTTAGGTCACGTTTTCCCTTTTATTTTTCTTTTTAAAGACAGAAACCCAGATGTTGAGGGTTTTCATAACACAGTTTGAAATGTCACTTGGATTCTTTATGACACACTGGTCAAATGTCATTTCTGTAGTTTATTTTCATAATCTCTTGTCACCGAAAATACAGAAAGTTTCAGCAATATTTCATACATGCAGTGTTTTATGTTATCTATATGTCAGTCCATATGTCCAGTTGCATAGCCCTGGAATTATTACTGAAGTTGCTGGATGCCCATACATTTGAAAACAAGCTGAGGGCATTGAGGAGGGATAGTAAATGGCCCTTGTCTTGCAGGTATGACATAATGAAGACTTGCTGGGATGCAGATCCCCTAAAAAGACCAACATTCAAGCAAATTGTTCAGCTAATTGAGAAGCAGATTTCAGAGAGCACCAATCACGTGAGTATACCCTGGCCAGGCATAGAATCCCCCTTCTCCCAGTTCCAGGTGTGTCCTCCTCCTCAGGCTTTCAGGGTGAGGACTAACCTCCCAACCCCTTCTCTCCTCATCTTAGGTTGCAAATTGGGCTTCAGGTAGGGGAAGTAAAGCAATGGAAACCAGTTCTTTCTGCCCAGCCCTCCTATTCTGAGCCAAAGAAGGATGTGAGATTGAGGGGGAAGGGTGGAGAGTTTTGTACTCACTGGAAGTAGAAGTTTCCATAAGGATTTGCCATGTTTCCTCCCTCATCTCAAATGCTGGTCATGGGGTCAGTATTTTCTCCCTCTCACATGTCAGGGCCATGCATCCTTTGGAGGGTTGGGGTGATGTGAACTAGAATAAAAGCATAGAAAAGACAGCTTGTTACTGCAGTGAAATAAGCCTTCTGATCAAACAAGCATAGCCAGAAAATGGCAGATAGCTGTCATGCCCACAAGCCATATAGAATGAAGAGCTGTTTGAAGTTGGGAGACCCCTCCCAGTGATTTGGGAAGTGTGGGGGAATGAAAACTCAAATCCATTATTTCCTCTTTTTAAGCAAGAATTAGTGATACTTTGACTCAGATTTTTTTAAGCTGCTTTCTTTCCTGGGCTGTGTGCTTGGAGCTATCTTTTCTTTCCTAATAGCACACCACTGATAATTTTTGGGTTAAAGCTTGTTCTTCTGGGTGTCAAAGCATGTTTCAAATTAAACAGCATTTTCCACCCAGTTGCTTTGATTCTTGACAAGAGACCCCTGGAAGGGCCGTGGGTTTCCCAGCAAATTACATTGGTTATTGGGTTGTAGTTGCTGTAGAGATTTACAAGCCTTTTAAATAGGTAAGATAGTGCTTGGTGCCTGGTGTGCCCTTTTAGAAGAGCTAAGCTTGTGCATGTTTTGTCCCCACTTCTTGTATAAAGTTATTTCCTTGGAAAAATGAAGGGGAAAGCAAAGCTTATATTTGTTTTGTCAGTATGACTTGGGTTTTGGCCACAAAGTTCTTGTAAACCACTTCTCTCTTAAGAGTTTCCATCAGTTAGTTGTGATCTTGACACTGTAAGTATGCCTTTTGTTGCTATGTTCGTTGTAGGGACTGCTGTATTGACTATGGGCTTGTTTTCCCCAGATTTACTCCAACTTAGCAAACTGCAGCCCCAACCGACAGAAGCCCGTGGTGGACCATTCTGTGCGGATCAATTCTGTCGGCAGCACCGCTTCCTCCTCCCAGCCTCTGCTTGTGCACGACGATGTCTGAGCAGAATGGGTGTTTGGGTCACCCCTGCAGGAATGATCTCTTCTTTTGGCTTCCATGATGGTTATTTTCTTTTCTTTCAACTTGCATCCAACTCCAGGATAGTGGGCACCCCACTGCAATCCTGTCTTTCTGAGCACACTTTAGTGGTCGATGATTTTTGTCATCAGCCACCATCCTATTGCAAAGGTTCCAACTGTATATATTCCCAATAGCAACGTAGCTTCTACCATGAACAGAAAACATTCTGATTTGGAAAAAGAGAGGGAGGTATGGACTGGGGGGCCAGAGTCCTTTCCAAGGCTCCTCCAATTCTGCCCAAAAATATGGTTGATAGTTTACCTGAATAAATGGTAGTAATCACAGTTGGCCTTCAGAACCATCCATAGTAGTATGATGATACAAGATTAGAAGCTGAAAACCTAAGTCCTTTATGTGGAAAACAACATCATTAGAACAAAGGACAGAGTATGAACACCTGGGCTTAAGAAATCTAGTATTTCATGCTGGGAATGAGACATAGGCCATGAAAAAAATGATCCCCAAGTGTGAACAAAAGATGCTCTTCTGTGGACCACCGCATGAGCTTTTATACTACTGACCTGGTTTTTAAATAGAGTTTGCTATTAGAGCATTGAATTGGAGAGAAGGCCTCCCTAGCCAACACTTGTATATACGCATCCATAAATTGTCCGTGTTCTTACATTTGAGGGGAAAACACCATAAGGTTTCGTTTCTGTATACAACCCTGGCATTATGTCCACTGTGTATAGAAGTAGATTAAGAGCCATATAAGTTTGAAGGAAACAGTTAATACCATTTTGTAAGAAAACAATATAACCACAAAGCACAGTTTGAACAAAATCTCCTCTTTTAGCTGATGAACTTACTCTATAGATTCTGTGGAACAAGCCTATCAGCTTCAGAATGGCATTGTACTCAATGGATTTGATGCTGTTTGACAAAGTTACTGATTCACTGCATGGCTCCCACAGGAGTGAGAAAACACTGCTGTCTTAGTTTGGATTCTTATGTAGCAGGAAATAAAGTATAGGTTTAGCCTCCTTCGCAGGCATGTCCTGGACGCCGGGCCAGTATCTATATATGTGTATGTACGTTTGTATGTGTGTAGACAAATATTTGGAGGGGTATTTTTGCCCTGAGTCCAAGAGGGTCCTTTAGTACCTGAAAAGTAACTTGGCTTTCATTATTAGTACTGCTCTTGTTTCTTTTCACATAGCTATCTAGAGTAGCTTACCAGAAGCTTCCATAGTGGTGCAGAGGAAGTGGAAGGCATCAGTCCCTATGTATTTGCAGTTCACCTGCACTTAAGGCACTCTGTTATTTAGACTTATCTGACTGTACCTGTTCCTTAGACCTTCCATAACGCTACTGTCTCACTGAAACATTTAAGTTTTACCCTTTAGACTGTAGCCTGGATATTATTCTTGTAGTTTACCTCTTTAAAAACAAAACAAAAAACTCCCCTTCCTCACTGCCCAATATAAAAGGTAAATGTGTACATGGCAGAGTTTGTGTGTTGTCTTGAAAGATTCAGGTATGTTGCCTTTATGGTTTCCCCCTTCTACATTTCTTAGACTACATTTAGAGAACTGTGGCCATTATCTGGAAGTAACCATTTGCACTGGAGTTCTATGCTCTCGCACCTTTCCAAAGTTAACAGATTTTGGGGTTGTGTTGTCACCCAAGAGATTGTTGTTTGCCATACTTTGTCTGAAAAATTCCTTTGTGTTTCTATTGACTTCAATGATAGTAAGAAAAGTGGTTGTTAGTTATAGATGTCTAGGTACTTCAGGGGCACTTCATTGAGAGTTTTGTCTTGGATATTCTTGAAAGTTTATATTTTTATAATTTTTTCTTACATCAGATGTTTCTTTGCAGTGGCTTAATGTTTGAAATTATTTTGTGGCTTTTTTTGTAAATATTGAAATGTAGCAATAATGTCTTTTGAATATTCCCAAGCCCATGAGTCCTTGAAAATATTTTTTATATATACAGTAACTTTATGTGTAAATACATAAGCGGCGTAAGTTTAAAGGATGTTGGTGTTCCACGTGTTTTATTCCTGTATGTTGTCCAATTGTTGACAGTTCTGAAGAATTCTAATAAAATGTACATATATAAATCAAGTGGAGTCATTTGATTGTTGAGATTCGTGAGATTAAACTTTAAAGCATTAAAGTGCATTCATCCTGACAAGGTTTTGTACTCAGTTTTCATAAAATATGTGCAGGGCTATCAGATCACACTAGGATTTACATGCTTCGAGATTCAACAGATATTAAGAATTTTCATACGTGTGATATTTTCTCATTTTAGTCTTGCAACCTGAGGTCTCTATTTAAATTGAAAAACACAGAGAACATTCTAAAAATTTTACACATAGCTATGATTATTATTAGATTGATTCATGTGAATTTTTGGTATTCGTGTGAATTTGCTGCCATTTTTGGCAGCAAAATAATGGTCAAATAACAGCAATTTCATGTGGCTTAATCTAATATGACTGGCGTGTTTCCTCCCAAAAGAGACTGTCTAAAAACATGAACAGTAAAATAATAGACCAAGTTGACATGAGGAATCCCAAGAAAGTGGCTTGTATTCTTGTTGGCTTGGGTTTTGAAGAGAGGTTATTTCAAAATGAGATATTCATGCTGCACCTGAAGTCCTTATTCTTACTTGCTTCTGGAGCAGTTAGGTTCCACTTCTACTTGGAGGGAGGTGCTTAGTATGTATGAGCTGGGTGCTGTCATGTGGGTGAAACATTATGCATGCCCAATTGGTACCGACCACTGGAACCCAAACAGAGGCTGAGAGTTCTTCAGCTTGAAACAAAAGGAAGCACCCTGAATCACATAATCCTATTAAGAATGAGGCACCCACACACCCTCAGTCATGACTGTCTTTATTGACGTGACATCTACACCTGCAGAAATGTCTCCTGAAAGGAAAGGGAAGGGGTGAAAAGTGACCTGTAATGAAAAGGAATCCTTTTAAAATCAAGAGGGAATTGTGTGGCAAGGAATGCGTCAATAATCAGTGAAAAACAGACCCACATTTCAGTCAGGCAATTCCCATTATTTTATTGCAGACAGGAATGAATGCTAATTGACCACAAAACAAAGAGGTCTTTTCTTTCCAAATGTTTTCACTGTCATTTAGCCTTTGTCATGTGTGAGAAATTTGCGTTAGAAGCAGTTGACAGTCCCCTGTGTTAAGAGTCTAGCTAATTTTCCTCACCAGCCTAGCTTTTCATTGGAAAGGAATACCAGGTCTTGGTGCCCAGGCTCAAACTTGGTTCGAATCTCAGTGCCACCCCTGTGTCTACCATTTAACCATTGTGTGACATTAGGCAGATTAGCTCTTGAAATCTCAGCTCATGGGAGTAGTGTCTACCTTGATGTATTAATGTGAGGCTGTCAAGACCAGCTCGTTCATATGCCTAATAAGTTTTGCCACGGCCAATTCACCTTATTAAGCAGGGAGGGCGGTGTTCCTGTACTGACATAACCCATGTAAAATTACACAGTCAAAAGCTTGATTCTAATTTTCTTTCTCTTAGGTGCAAACAGTATTGTACAAGTGTGTTGCACAACTTGACATTGCTATAAAGATTTCTGGGTGGTGGTGGTGGTTTGTTTGTTTGTTTTTTTAATCCCAGTGTTTGACCAGGAATTCAAAGCTCTCTATTCTTGCTCCAGCCTTCCTTCCTACTTCTCTCCTATTATCGAAGGCCCATGAGTATGCCCCATGCTCTTCTCTGCTTCCATTCTCAGACTGCATACTGTCTCTTCTCTCCAGCAAGACCCCATCTTTCAAGACCAGCGAAATCATCTCAATGGGAAGCTGTCGCTGAACTCCCACAACACTCTTTACTTTTTATGGCTCTTACAATTGATTTTTTTATTATTTTGGTTCTTGTCTTGTCCCCACCCATACTATATCCAGACTTAAAATCGGTTAACATAAAATTCCCGTATGTGCCAGGGTTACTGGTGTCAGTGGTATCATTTACTTGTTAAATATTGAATTGTCCGGACGCTCAGGGGTTAAATTGCCCAAGAGGTTGCAAGAGTTACATTTTGCCCAAGTTCATGGAGCAGTACATGAAGCCAGACTTGGAATCCAGATCTGTACCTCAGTGATGGCAAACACCCGGTCTTCCCATGCTGGTGTCTCCCACCACCCTGGCCACGCAGACATCACTCATCTGCCACCACACCCTCCAACTGAGCCCAGGTGCCTTAGAAGTCACAGTTTTTTCCAACAAGCTGATAGGAGTCAACTGGTGTTAGCCTGCAGAGAGACTTACCTGTCCCCCTTAAATGATGACCAAGTTTCCATCTTCCTGAGGGACAGATGTTCTTCATCTCAGACACCCCCGAAGCTGCTAGCACAGTACTTCAAGAGTGGTTCTTTTTGAACAAATAATTAAACATCCCATCAGTGTTTGGAGTGAGAGAGAGCCATTAGGGAGGAAATGGGCCCAAGAAAGAGAGGAAATAGAAGAAGACAGAAGCTAGTGAAGTTAGCTTAATTTCACATGAGGGGGTGGCGCTTTGGGGAGAAGAGAAAGGGGAACTAGAAACATTCCTTCGGACAGCCTTACTGAGGCCTATACAGAGGCTTTGTGGGAAGAGAAGAAAAGGAGGGCGTTGGTAGTTGGGGAAGGGTGGAGAGGAAGGGAAAGTGGCAGGAGTGCTCTTCCTTATTCAGAAGTAGGGAGAGGAGCTGCAGCTGACAAGCAGTTTCAGGGCTTAAGGTGCAGAAGCTGAAGACAGGAAGACCGCACCACCCCACACTTCGTCTTGGAGAAGGTCAGCAGCACCAGCGTCTGCATGAGAAAATGCCCCATGGGAGAGGTCTCGGGATGAGCAAGACTTCAGGAAGCACCACCTGGGCAGCCTTTGAGTGAACCTTTATGAAGAAAAGTGTATTGGTTTGCTAGGGCTGCCATAACAAAGCACTTGAAACTGGCTGGCTTCCATATGGAAATTGATTGTCTCACAGTCCTGGAGGCTAGAAGTCTGAGATCAGGATGTCGGCAGGGTCGGTTCTTTCGGAGCACTGTGAGAATCTGTCCCATGCCTCTCCCAGCTTCTGGTGGTTTGCTGGCAGTCTTTGGCATTCTTTGTACACCTCCGTCTTCAACTTCACATGGTGCTCTCCCTGTGTGTGTGTCTGTGTCCAAGTTCCCCCTTTTGATGAAGACACTAGTCATATTGGATTCGGGGTTCAACCTACTCCAGTACAACTTCATCTTAACTAATTACATCTCCCAAGACCTTATTTCCAGTAAGGCCATATTCTCAAGTACTGGGAGTTATGGATATGACTTCAACATAGGAATTTGGGAGAGACACAATTCAACCCAGAACAGAAAAATCTCAAAACCCTCTTGATTGCAGGTGACCTGGTTCTCCCTAGAGTACTAAATGGGCTCTCTCAAAACTCTTGAGTGATCTCCAAAGTTCCAGTTTCAGAGCACTCTGTTCAATCATTCCATTGCCTAGAGCAGTGTTTAGAACAGAGCCTGGTCAGTAGCAACCACTCAATTGTCAAATAAATGAAGCTTTATGCATTGAAGGACTCCTTGAAACTTGCCTTCTTGCCTGCATTCGCCGGTCCTCCTCTTTGTCTTCCTCCAGCACCCCTTTGAAAGTGGGAGTTCCAGCGTTTGGTCCTTTCTTGTCTTATTTCAGCTGATATGTTCTCCAATCTCTGGTCAATCTCATCTAATCCCTGAGATGTGGCTGTCATCTACCAACCTACAATTTCCAACTCTGTCTCTGGCTCTGACATCTCTCCCTTTGTATAGACTAGAATTGTCAGATAAAATAGAGGACATCCAGTTAAATTTGAATTTCAACATTTAATATAAGTATGTACCCTTAAGTATTTAGAACATATGGATCCTAAAAAATTATTGTGCACTTGAAGTTCAAAGTCAACTTGATGACCAGTATTTTGTTTACTAAATCTGGTAACCCTTGTCTAGATTATGAGACTCTTGAAGTTAAGGATGACACTTAATTAATTATTGGATATTCTAGGTCCAGCACATGAAAGAAATGCAGTTTCAAAGATACTAAAATATAGAAGAGGAACTTTATTTTATTGAAGGTCTGCAGGTGGCAAACCCTTTACTTTTTGATGTCTAAATTGTCATTTCACCTTCATTCTTAAAAATATATTTGCACTAGATATAGAACTCAAGGATGGCAGTTATATTTTTTAGCACATTCATTTCCACCCTCTTCGAGTTTCCATTTTTTGCTATTGAGAAGTCTGTTCAGGTTGTCATTCTCCTGAAGATATTATTTTTTTGTTTTCATTATTGCCTCTAACATTTTCTCTTTGTCTTTGGTCTTTACAGTTCAACTATGATATGCCTAAGATTGAATTTCTCCTTACTTATCTTATTTGAAATTCTTTGGACTTCTTGAATCTATAGATTGGTGTCTTTCATCAATACTGGAAAAATCTCAGTCCTTTTAAAATTGTTCAGTCTTTTAAAAATCTTTCTTCTCCATCTTATTTCTCTTCTCCTCTGGGACTCCAATTCAATGCATCCTAAAGTCTCACTGTGTCCTTCATGTCTCTTAATCTGGCTTTCATATTTTCCTTCTTTTTGTCTTTCTATGTTACATGCAAGGTAATGTCCGTTATTCCTGTTATCTGAATCCCCCTTCAGCTCCTGTCCATGGAGAACCATTTTAGTACCTTTACTGAGGCATAATTAACATACCATAGACTCCACTGGCCATTGTAAGTATATAATTCAATGATTTTATTAAATTGCAGAATTGTGCAACTATTCCCACAATCCAGCTTTAGAACATTGCTGTTATCCGCAAAAGTTCCCTTATGCCTGTTTGCAGTTAAAAGGTATTCAAATAATTTTAATGGATTAATTTTCAGTTATTTTTGCCCTGTGAGATAATACCACATATTTCACTTTCTCTTAGATTACTCACTCATTGAGTCATTTATTGTCTCTGGGTTCTTTCCAGATGTTTTGGTCACATAAATAACAGTGATAATCAACAGGTTGCCTTGGTTGGAGAATTATCAGTGATGATAATACTGATGATAATGAGAGCTACCATTTATGTAATGCCTATTATGTCCCTGGATCTTTATTGGGTGTGTTATATGTATTACCTTATTTAAGCTTCACAGCAATCCTGGAAGGTAGGTATTATTTGTCTCCATTTAAAGGTGAGAAAACTTGGCCTCTGAGAGGCTTGCTATCTTGCCCTAAACTTCATGGCTATGGGCAATGGAATTGAGAGGTAAGCTCTAGTTTGACCCCTGAATCATAGGATTTTAAGCAGCAACTTCACCAAGATGAGCAAGTCCTTTCTTGTCTGTTTCTCAGTGTTGGATGATCTTTGAGCCATTTCATTTCACTTTAAAAAATACAAGAGAAGGCTGAGCATGGTGGTTCATGCCTATAATCCCAACACTTTGGGAGGCCAAGGGGGAGGATTGCTTCAGCCCAGGAGTTTGAGATGAGCCTGGGCAACACAGTGAGACCTCATCTCTATAAAAAATAAAAATAAGATAAATAAAAATACAAGAAGGTAAGGAAATCAAATCAGCCACTTTGCTACTTATTACTAATTCCTCTAAAATGTTGGTGAGAATGTGGTTGAAGTAAATGCTAATGGAGCTAATATAGGCTCCAGAATTATCTGTTGATGTCACAGGTTTGTGATCTGCCCACTTCCTGGTGTGCCATGAAAACTTCCCCATGTCCTTCAGGGACATTTATCCTCCTCTGTTTCAAAGAATAATCTGGTTCATTTGAGCCTAGTGAGAAAAACAAAATGCTGGATTTACAGAGGGGTGTGGGGTCTGAAGTGTGGAGAGGAGCATTAGATAGAGCCAATCAGGAATTTCAGATAAATGAGAGTGTGGGTGAAAATACTGCCTTTCTCTTGATCCAACAGTTGTTATTGTTGGTTATAAATTAACAAGCTGTTACCCATATGTCTCTCCACTGTTGATTCCATGTTCATTGGTTGAATGCAGCTTCCATGATGTGGGTTCTTCTATGAAGGGTTTAACTTCACAAGGGCTAAGTCCTCAGGGTAAACGCTCCTAGTTGAAATAAAAGTTCTCGAGTGGCTCAGCTGTGTGTCTCCATCCATGGCTGACTTTGAAGTGTGCGTGCCTCTTTGAGCACATCAGCAGGGCTGTGGTGTATTTTATGAGGCTGACCTTTTTCTTTGTGGTCTGTGGCTTAGCAGCCACTCTCGTTCTATAGCAAATGAAGAATGAGGACAGGCAAGAGGACTTTCTTCATGGCTGCTTGTCTCAGGATATGCACAGGCATCCTAGGGAAACTGAAAACACTTGTGTCCACACAACAGGCCACCTGGGTGGCCTGAGTGCCAAACGCTCTTATATGGCATAATTTGCTTCTAATCAGGGTGCATTTTACTCCTATGGAGTGTTTGGTACAGAAAGCGGGTATGTGTGAACTGAATTTCTCTACGGCTACATTCAGATACTCCAGTTGACATGATAGCATGATGTGACAATAGGTTTTATTGAGTGATCTGGTTCATTAGCAAAGACTTGAAGTGACTTTTTTGAGAAGGATACAGAGGTTTCCAATAGGTTCAGTGAGAAAGTATGCTGTGGTTAAGTTCTGTCTGCTTGGACATAGGCATGGGGAATTGTATTTTGTGTGCTAACTCTTACATAGCACCAATATATAGCTCGTATGTTCTCAGTGCTTTACTTACATTCATTAGTCTAATCCTCTCAAAAACCATACGTAATAGTTATTATTTTACAGATGAGGAAAATAAGGCACAGAGAGGTCAAACAGCCTGCCCAATGTTACAAAGCTAGTGGGTGGCCAAGGCAGGACTGGAATCCAAGGAGCCCGGGTCAGAGTTTGGGTTCTGAACCACTATGCCAAACTGCCTCTCTATGTACTTATTTTCCTGTTCTAATCAAGGCAGACTACCTAGGTCAGCTGGGTTCCATACAGGCCTCATATTTTTCCCTGGCCTAGGATGCAAGAGGGGATCTTCTCCACATGGATGCCTCCTACACATGAGTTTCATGGGACTTGAATGTCCTTCTTTTCTCCTAGGCTGACAAGGATTTAGATTCCTGACCTTGCAAAATGAGACGGCTTTTTCAGGAAGACAATGATGAAGCCCCAAGGATAAACAGGCACCCAGAGCACATGTTGGTGACAATTGAACTGTCTTTGACATGCATGATATCTAAGGATGACAGGGAAAGTTGAAGACAATGGTACAGTGTAAGGCAGCAGTCCCCAACCATTTTAGCACCAGGGACCGATTTTGTGGAAGACACTATTTTCATGGACAGGGGTGGGGAGAATGGTTTTGGGATGAAACTGTTCCACCTCAGATCATCAGGCATTAGATTCTCATAAGAAGTGGGCAACGTAGATCCCTCACATGTACTGGTTAACAATAGGGTTCATGCTCCTATGAGAATCTAAAGCCGCCTCTGATCTGACAGGAAGCTGAGCTCAGGCAGTAATGCTCCCTTGCCCTTGCAATGCAGCCTAGTTTCTAACAGGCCATGGACCAGTACCTGTCCCTGTTGAGGACCCAGGTTGTAAGGAGTCCCAAGCCCATCCTGTTGCCTTAGTTGTGCTACTATTTACCACTTACCTTACCTCCTTTCTTAAGCAACCATTTATTAAGCCTTAAACACTTAACTTGCATCATTTCATCCTATCCTCACAACAGCCCTAGGAGATAGGGAGTTATCTGTATTGCAAAGATGAGGAAACTAAAACTCAAGGAGTTTAAGTAAATTTTGTTTAACTCCAAATTCCTTATCAATGGATTCCACAGAAAATTTCCACTGTTGTTGCTGCTGAACTCCAAATTAAGTTAAAAGTCCCAATAAGCAAAATAGACAATAGTGATAGGGGTCCCTGAAGTCCACTTGCCTGCCCAGCTCTTCCTCCACAGCTACCCCTCAGTCTCTCTAGTCCTTCACAGACCACATTTGGGAAATCACTGAAAGTTCCCTGCAGTTCAGCAGCTTAAAATCTCACCCTGTCGTGATGTGGTTGACTGTGGCTTAGGTGTCCTCTTCCTGAAAGACTTCCAGTCCCTGGGGCACCTTGGGGGCATTCCCCAGCCTCTTAAATGCAGACTCTTCTATTGACTCAAACAGGAAGATATGGAAGGAAGCACACCTTCCCTGTCTACAAGTTTCTGAGATTTCTCCAGCACTAAGGCTCTTGTTTTTAAATTTCTTTTTAATTTTTATGTAATATGCTATTATTTTCAAAAGATCTGCTCAGCTCTTATTTTCCTTTAGGTAATCAATGTTAACTTTCATATAATAACTTTCATACCTTTCTATTCTTGTGCATATATTTATATCTATTATTTAAAGAAATGGGATTATTCTATTAAGGAAGGCAAAGAATTTTTATCTGAGGAATATGAGCCCTTTCTAACTTTTAGGCCTAAAAAGCCATTAAAATGCGAAAACAATCACATCCTACTTCCCTGCTTTGTGAGCTATGCATTCATCCATTGAACCTGCTTGCTATTGCCTATAAATTAATCTAATAATGCCACATCAAACACTATAACCCACACTCTAGAGTTTAACAATGTATAGCCAATCACTAATCAATGTTATTTCTGTAAACCAATGAGAATTCCTGACAAACAATGAATGTCCTATCAACTCCCTGTCCCTTTTTTTTTTTCCGTTAAAAATCCATTTGTAACTGCCACTAATTGAAGTATACGTTCATGGCAACTTGAATCTATGCTTCCGAGTTGCAGTCCTCAACTTTGGCCCAAATAAACTCTCTACTTATATTAATTTTGCCTCAGTTTCTTCCTTTCCTTTTATGTCAACGTTTTATATATATATATATGTATATATATATGTTATATATATACACACACATATATATGCAACTAACATTGCATTGCATATATATATGCATTGCATGTATATATTCTGCAACTAGCATTTTTAACTTACAATGTATTATGATTATCACTCCATATCATCACATATAGATTAAATTTACAATTTTCCACAGTATGGGTCTACCACAAACCTGATATTTTCAGGTAGGAACTTGTCACGTTGGCTATTGGCAGTCTAAGATCTTATCATTTTTGGTCCACTTCTGCCAAATGTGGAGGATGGCATACATTTGTTTGTTTGGACTAAAAGCTAAGTCGGGGGAAGTATGTGATATACTATTTTGGTCAGTTTAGCAAATAAAGATAATTTATACAAGAGGGCCTAGTGCAGTGCCAGTTGAGGCACGTGTACTCATTAAAGGTTAGTTAAATCTCAAAATATAATATGCTTTGGTAAGTAAGAACGAACTGAGAAAGTAAAAGGAATATTAGTGTGCCTGGACAGATTTTTATTGAATGTATTTTAAAAGTAAGATTATTAGCTTTTTGTAGATGTCTAAAGGAAATTGGAAGAAAAGGAATTATTTTCCCATCATACACATACTTCTACAGATTGGCTGCCTATGATTAAAATAGAGCCAAACCACACCAGGGTTGCATTAGACATTCACCCTTCAGATAACAATAGGTTATCACTTTCATTTTGAACTGCTCTCCAATGAATGCAACCCCCCTCCTCCCAAGAATGTCAATCAATCCTTACTCCAGTTTGGGCTGATTGGTAAAGCATTAGCCTGCTCTTAACCACATGAAAATAGCTGCACTCCAGGTACTTGTCAGGCAGTATAAGCTCCAACTCCCTGGCATTCAGAATCCATCAAAAGCCTGGTTGATAGAAACAATACTTATGCACAATTGTCTAAAGAATAATCAGTTCATCTGCCCTCTGTTTTGAAATTCAAGTTCTATTCATGAACTTAAGAAAGCTGTGTGTATGGATTGGGTTATATTGTACCATAACCCCAGAAACGCTTTTGCCAAATTATGCGTTGGGTTTAATCCATCAGCTTCCACCACAAATTAAAGAAATTGTTAAAAAAAGAACATTATTATGATTAATGTTTATTGTTTGGAGTCCAGAAGAGTTGAGTTTTCATTCCACCTCTGCCATCTATTAGCCATAAGACTTTAAGGGAGTCATATAATTCTCTAATATACAGAATTTAAAAGGAACAAAAACAACGACAACAATAATCCCATTCACAAATGGGCAAAGGACATTTTTCAATACAAAACAAGTTAAATGGACAAGAATATGAAAAAATGTTCAATATCACTAGTTATCAGAGAAATGCAAATTAAAACCACAATGAGGCATCATCTTATACTAATCAGAATGACTATTATAAAAATGACAAAAAATAACAGATGTCAGTGAGGATGTGGAGAAAAGGGAACTCATACACTGTTGGTGGAAGTGTAAATTAGTACAACCTCTATGGAAAACAGTATGGAGATTTCTCAAAGAACTAAAAATAGAACTTTCATTCTACCCAGCAATCCCACTACTGGGTATCTAATCAAAGAAAAAGAAATCAGGCCAGGCATGGTGGCTAATGCCCATAATTCCAGCATTTTGGGATGCTGAGGCATGTGAATTGCTTGAGTTCAGGAGTTCAAGACCAGCCTGGGCAACATGGTGAGACCCCCGTCTCTACAAAGCATTCAAAAATTACCCGCATGGTGGCTCTCACCTGTGGTCCCAACTACTTGGGAGGCTGAGGTGGGACGATCACTTGAGCCCGGGAGACAGAGGTTGCAGTGAGCTGAGATCATGCCACTGTACCTCAACCTGGGCTGAATGAGACCCTGTTTCAAAAAAAGAAAAAGAGATTACATCAAAAGATACCTGTACTCATGTTTATCTCATCACTATTCACAATAGCAAAGATAAGTAATCAATCTAAGTGTCCATCAGTAGAAGACTGGATAAAGAAAACGTGGTATATATACACAATGGAATACTATTCTGCCATTAAAAAAAATAAAATCACATGTTTTGTAGCAATGTGGATGGAACTGGAGGCCATTATCTTAAGTGAAACAGCTCAGATACAGAAAGACGAATACCACCATGTTCTCACCTATAAGTGGGAGCTAAATAATGCATACACATGGAAGCAGATTGTGAAATGATAGACAATGAAGACTTGGAGGGGTTGGGGTGTGAGGAGGTGGATAGTAGGAGGTTGCTCTGGTGGGTACAATATGCATTGCTCCAGTGTTGGATGCACTGAAGGTCCTAACTTCACTGCAATGCAACACATCAATGTAGCAAATTGCACCTGTACTCCATGCATATATACAAATAAAAAAATTTTAATGAGGAAAATACTATTTAAAAGTCTAGAAGAAATATATAATCAAAATGCTTCAAAAATTGTGTAATTTCACACTCCAATTTAAATAAACTGAAATTCAAAATCATAGATGATGTATTGTGGATGTGATTTATATAAGAAAAATGGCACCATAATTCAAATCAGAGGACTTTTAATCAAAGAAAGGGCATTGAAAGATTGGGGAATGAATGTATGTTCATAGAATTAATTTACGTAAAAGGTTTAAGGTATTACTGAGTGGTTTTTTTTTTTTTGGCTTTTGTTTTTGTTTTCAATCGGCCAGTGAGTTACTAGACCCATATAATTTCTATTGTATTATTTTCACTAACAGCACTTTTAAGACTCATGAAAGAAATCTCATGAAACAGAATGTTTTGGCTTAATGGATTTTGTGAATCAAATAATGTTTTTTTCTCTTTGTAGTTACTCCTAGAAAGCTTGGAGCCAAATGAGTGATTTACCCCTTGCAAATGGAGACCATTTGATGATACTCATTTTGTATTAATCTTGTGCCTGGCTCCTTGTTTCCTCCCTCATTTCATTTCCCTTTATTTGTTTTAAAGATTTATGTTATTTTATGTAACTGTATCTATCATTCAAGATACAGATACCAAACCTGCGACCTTTCTATCTCAAGCAGAGAAGGATTTAGTGTAGAATTAGGTGCTTAATCAGGGGCTGGAATGGTGGGCTCTAGGCTGGTTCTCCAAGAATATCTTCTTGAAAAACACAGCTAAACTGACCATAAGGGCTGCTGCTGCCTCTGGCATAGCCAGGATATGGAAATTGGGAGGCCACCACTGGAATCATTGATCTCAAAAGCTCACCTCGTAGCTGTATCCCAAAGGTGAGGAAACTACTGTTGCTAAGATTGCTGCCTCTGCCTTCTCATGCCCATAAAACTAGGAGCTGGACAATGTAATACAGAAAAACACCATTCCCTATGCCCGTCTTTCCCAACAGCAGCAGCTGAAGCAGGAGGGAAACGATCGTCTCCACTTCACTTCTTCCTGCTACACCTCAGATAAGTACTGCTGACGGGTGGAATTGAATTCACAGCAAGAATCCTAGCTTCAAGAGAGTCCAGGAAATATTTCTCGTCAAGTACTCTGCAGCACTGCAACCAAACTAGAAGAAGGCTGCAATGAACGCTAAGAGCCAATCCAACTGTAAGTATTTTTGTGAGTCGCCATAAATCCTTTCCGGTCTAAGGTAGGGTGGGCAGGGATATAATTAGCAAAATGCTCCCAATCCCTTCACCTTTTAAAAAATAAAAGTAGCATATCCTCTCGTTATGTTATATCCAACATACCTATTTTTTCCCTCACACAAATATTAACAGTAACACTTGGAGGAAAGAGGAGACTGGAAATTAATAAACTAGAGCTGAGCACTTATTCTACTGGCCTTGGGACATGAAACAAGACTGAGACCCAGTTTTCTCACTAATACAATGAGAATAACAGTAAAAGCTTCCCTAAGTACCTCACATTATATTGTAGGGATAAGGATCTCTTTATTTTTGCCTTTAAGAGACACGTGACATTTATGTTTCTAAATCACATTTTGTCTGCTGTACACCCCTTGTCCTACCAAGCTGGCAAGAGATTTAATCTAAGTCAGAATTGGGCTTCCTTTCTTCCCCAGAGATGTGTGGAAAGGCACTGGAACTTACACAGTAAGAGAGGAGAGATGGTTCTTTGCCTTTGGTCGGTAGTAGTCAATTTAAGATCCTCATTTAAAAGTCATGCATGGTCCCTTGAAACCAGGCATTTCTGTTGCTCCTGTACCAGCTGGGGAGCCAGGTCTTTGATGCCAGATATACATTGAAAAATGAGGCATAGACAGCATCCTTAAGAAGCAGATGGGCTCCTGGGAGATAGAGATCATAAATATATAATTTATTACAATGGGATCAGGGGTAGGTATACAGAATGCCTTAAAAACATAGAGAAGAGAACGATTATTTTTGTCTGGGGAGTCGGAAGAGACTTTATGGTGCCTGTCATATAGTAGCTACTCAATAAACCTGGGACCTGGCTCTTCTTTGCTTTTCAGAGTATTCCTACCAGAGTATTGTGGTGTTGCAATGCATGAGCCCCACTTACTTGCTGCATTGCAAAACTCCTATTTCCTTGCGAGTCTCAGGAAATTTCCCCAAATATCTCTTACCCCCTCTGAGAAAACCTAGCATAATGCATTCTATAAGCCCAGGTTTTAAAAAATGAAGGCCACGAAAAGGAACGGGTGTTGTCTTCTGGCAACTTCTGCCTGCCACACAAATTAATCTCTCAACAAATTATACTGCCACATCTGAAAGAGTTCTCAGACGTGTCAAGTGTTATATAAATGCATAGAACATAACTCAAGGCTTTGCTGTTTGTCTAATCTAGTACGAGGCTGGTCCTAACAAGTAGCAGCATTTTGGCTGCAAGATTCAGAGAATGCCCTGAAAATTGTACAGATTAGAAAATATGCAGCATTATTTTAATTGTTACTTTTAGAAGATTAGAAAGAAAGGAAGCAGAGGGTCAAAATGAAAGAAAACCTTCTTCAGGTCTGTCTAATCCCACCAATATGCTGCCAAGCAGCTGGGGGGCTTTGCACAGGTCATTTAAGGTTTGTGGGAGCTCGATTTGTCATCTTTGAAATGAGATGGCCATGATATAGCAATGGTTTTCAACACATTCAGTGGGCATGAGGATGGGAGTGGATAGGTCTCTAACCTTGTTTTAACTAGAGCTGTCTGACATTTATCTGGTTTATAGATTAGGTTAGAAGAACCCAATCTTGCACTCAAAGCAAGAAAAGGTTTTGAAAACCACTAGACAGATTGATCTCTAGGGTCTATGCTTCTGTGAATGCAGGTGAATCTTCTGATAACAGGGGGTGCATGCTGTCCCATCGAGGTTCTCTATCAGATGCCAGCAAATGATGGCTGCAGCCCCAGCCATGGGCTCAGAACCCAAAAACATTGTAACAGGACTAACCCTCCTGGGATGTGCATAGCTCCTTGGGAAATAGGAGTTGATGGTGCAATGCCTCCTACCCTGGCTTTGCCAATCCCTCACCCTTGTTTTCTTTTTTAATTTTTTTCCCATAATCTTGCCTTGGGGTGCACATGTTTGAGGTAAATGAATCAGGACACAGGCAGGCAATCTTACACTTCTCTTTTGGCTGCCTTCATGGCTGCTCTGTCATTTTCCATACTAGTCAAATGAAGCCCACAATTCTAGAATCTAAGCCACTAGCTCCAAAGTCACAGCAGATAACATAAATTATTTAACCACCACAGTCTTCCATCCAAAAAAACATTTTCTGCATACCTGCTCTGTGTGAGGCACAAGAGTAGGTGGCAGACATACATTGATAAAGAAGGCATAGACAGCGTCCTTAAGAAATATATGGGCTCCTGGGAGATAGAGGTCATAAATATACAATTTATTGCAATGGGATCGGGGTAGGTATACACAATGCCTTAAAAGCCTAGAGAAGAGACCAATTACTTTTGTCTGGGGGGTCGGAAGAGACTTTATGGTGCCTGTCATATAGTAGCTACTCAATAAATATTTAGCAGTGAGAAGATGTTTGAGGTGATAGACTTTGAAGTTAGACTGCGTGGAATTGGGTCCCAGCTTCATCACTTTATCAGCTGTGTAACTTTGGGCAAGATATTTAAGTTTTCTGTGTCTCAGTTTTCCTATCTGAAAAAATGGGGTAAATTGTACTGGGGTCAACAGTTGTGAGGATTAAGAGTTAATGTAGATAAGGTACTAAAACAGTGTCTAGCATATGGTAAATGCACTGCATAGGCTTGCGGCTTACTGTGGGCATTGAACTGGAGTTTGCAGGGTACAGAAAAGAAGGACAGATAGTGCCTGGGATCCAGATTAAAAACAGAATTTTTCAATAACTCAGTGAGGAAACTTGCTCTGAGTGGAATTAAAGAAAAGGGGTGGGGCTTGGGGGGCAATGCGGGAGCCCCAGCTCCCTGTACTTGTCCTCCCTTCTTCTCTGCCTCTGGCCTCCTGTCATCTTCCTTCTCTATCTCTGATCTTTTTGTAACGTTTTGTTCTCCTTTCTTTCCTTCTCCTTTTTTTGACCCCAATTCCCTTTTCCTTCCTCCGTCTTTCTTCTACTCTCTGCTTCCTCCTCTCCTTTCCTCTATCTCTCTTCGGTCTCCTGAGACCTGCTCTTTGCATCCTCTGTTTCCTCTTTTTTTTTTTTTTTTTTTTTGAGACGGAGTCTTGCTCTGTCGCCCAGGCTGGAGTGCAGTGGCGCGATCTCGGCTAACTGCAAGCTCCGCCTCCCGGGTTCACGCTAGTCTTCTGCGGAGTAGCTGGGACTACAGGCGCGCGCCACCATGCCCGGCTAATTTTTTTGTATTTTTAGTAGAGACGGGGTTTCACTGTGTTAGCCAAAATGGTCTCGATCTCCTGACCTCGTGATCCGCCCTCCTCGGCCTCACACAGTGCTGGGATTACAGGCGTGAGTCACCGCGCCCGGCCTCCTCCCCTTTTTAATTTCCCTGTATCCCTGTTCTTCCTCCCCCTGCCTACTCAACCAAGCTGGCTCTACAGATACTTCTCCAAGGCCTGAAAAACCAGACCTTCTTCTTCTCTCTGCCCCACTGCCCCTGGCAAGAAGCATGGTAATAGGCTTAGGACAGACCAGAACAGATAAGTAAATCTTTTTTGTTATTGTTGCTTCTCCGAAAATGATACCAGTGGTTGCCCCTTTGTTCCAACACAGCCAGGGCTCTCTTTATGACATGTGTAGCTTGGGGTGATCGTGGCTTTTGGTCTTCTAACTTCTCACTGTCAAACATTCTAACAGTTTTCAGGGTTTAAATGGTAGTCATTGATATGAACAGAACCACCCCTGCTGACACCCTGAAGGGGATAAAGCCTGAATCTTCAGAAGGAAAAATTCATGAGTTTTCTACACTCAGAAATTAATGCTCAGGCATGAAGAGTAAGCCTGGAGCTGGGGCAGAAGGCCTTTGAGAAGTCTGGCCTGGGCATCTCCTGAGAGGGGCATTCATTCTTTTTTTTTCATTCTACAAATGATTCCTGCACATCGACTGCATTCAAGGGGATGCAACGTTGACAAGACAGACAAGGTCCTTGCCCTCCTGGGATGACTTCTAAGGGGGCAGGTAGACCATAACAAGTCAAAACATGAATAAGTTACATTTACATAATAGCGCTATAGTTACTTTGAAATTACTGGTGCTATAAAGAAATTAAGACAGTTATTAACACAGGGATTTTTATGGGGAAAGAATTTGCTTCAAATCACATAGTGAAGTCCTCCCCGAAGAGGAGCTGTTTGAGCTGGTTCTTCAATAATAGTAAGAAGCCACAGAAAGACCTGGGGAAGGGAATTCCAGCAGCCAGAAGGGCAAGTGCCAAAGACTGGAGATGGGAAGAATTTAGAGGAAAAAGACCCCAACAGGTGGAGAGTAGGGACTGAGTGGGAAGGGTGGTATGTGATGAAGCTGGGGAAGGAGGCAGTGACCAGGATATACAAGCCCTTCTAAGTCATGTGTGTAAGTCCATTTTGTAAGTGACAGAGACTGATTGGCTGATTATATTAGAAAAGTAATTTGTTGAAAGGAGCTTAGGTGTCCCACAGGATTGCCAGGGCAAGATATGCAGAAGAGATCAGATCACAGGCAGTAGCTGGGCACTTGCAACACCAGTGTTGTACTACCACCCTTGTCATCACTAGACAGCAGCCTTGTTGCCTCTTCCCAACACCTGGATGGAGTGGTGGGAAGATTAACATTCGAATGTTAATCTCATTCAAAAACACCTTTGCAGACACACCCAGGATAAATGATTAACCAAATATCTGGGCACCCATGGCTCAGTCAAGTTGACATGTGAAATTAACCATCACAATGAGCAAGTGCAGCTAATTGGCTGAGTGGTCATGAGCCTATTCCTTCAGAATGTGAAAGCCTGGGAAAGTGAGTATATAAAGTATTCTTGAGTGAAAAGCAAAGTCCACCACCCAAAACTCAAAAGGTGGGGAATTTCCCAAGGGTAGAAAGTGGATTAGGATTCTGGATAACCAAGGAAATGACAAATGTCCACTTTAACTTAGCAAGAGTTATCTTTTTATTTAAGTGCAATGGGAATTCATTGGAGGACTTTAAACAGGAAGTGATATAATCAAACTTACATTTTTAAAAGGTCACCCTGGTTACAAGGTAGAGAGTAAATTATAAGGGGGCAAGAGTGAAGTCAGGACTGTCCTGCAAGAGATAATGTTGAGAGATAATGTTGACTTGACCAGCATGTCTGCAGTGAAGGGGGTAAGAAATGGTTAGATGCAGGTTTATTGGAGGTAAAGTGAACAAGACTTCCTGATGATTTAAATATAAGGGATTAGGGAATGGGGCTAATCAAGGGTGACTCTAGTTTTCCAGTTAAAAGATTTGCTGGATGGTGATGCAAGCTACTGGGATGGGATGGGGAGAAAGAGGAAGATGGGGTGAAAGAGGAAGGGAAAAATCAAGAGTTCACTATTGACATGTTAATTTCGACATGGATGAGGTTCCTATTAGTTATCGAAGTAGTGATATAAAGTAGATATATAGATGTTATAGGCTTGACTCGGGAGAGAAGTCAAGGTCAGAGATAGAAAATGGCAGGATGGGCTTTAGAGCCAGACAGCTTTGCTTTGACTTTTGCTTCTGCAAATTACTAGCTGCATAAACTGGAGCAAGTTGCATAACGTCTTTGAGTTACAGTGTCCTCAACTGTAAAACAGGAGCATATTAGTTTTATCAGGCTACTGTAACAAAGTACCACAAATTAGGTAGCTTAAAACAAAAGAAATGTATGTTCTCACAGATCCGGGGGCCAGAAGTCCAAAATCAAGTTGTCAGCAAGGCCAGCCACCCTCTGAAGATTCTAGAGAAAAACTCCTTCCTGGCAATCATTGGCATTTCTTGGCCTGACGCTCCAGTCTCTGACTCTGACATCAAAGGACATTCTCTTCTCCCTTTTCTGTTTGTTTTTGTGTGTCTGTGTTCAGTCTCCTTTCTTTTATAAATATACTAGTCACTGGGTTAGGGGCAACCCCAATTCAGTATGACCTACCTCACCTTAACTTCATTACATCTGCAAAGATCCTATTTTCCAAATAAGGTCACGTTCAGGACTTCAACATATCTTTGGTGGGACACAATTCAACCCACAAGAAGGGATATCTATTTTAAGTGCCCGCTACCGAGTTAATTGCTCAATAAATGCATGCGCTTATTTAAAAAAAAATTTTTTTTTGTTTCCATAGGTTATTGAGGAACAGGTAGTATTTGGTTACATGAGTAAGTTCCTTCGCGGTGATTTGTGAGATTTTAGAGCAGACATCACCAGAGCAGTATGCACTGCACCCTATTTGTAGTCTTTTATCTCTCACCCCCTTCCCACCCTTTTCTTCTGAGTCCCCAAAGGCCATTCTTATGCCTTTGCATCCTCATAGCTTAGCTCTCACTTATGAGTGAGAACATACAATGTTTGGTTTTCCTTTTCTGAGTTGCTTCACTTAGAATAATAGTCTCCAATCTCATCCAGGTTGCTGAAAATGCCATTAATTTATTCCTTTTAATGGCTGAGTGGTATTCCATCATATATATATATATTTATAATATATTTTATATATATATATATAAAATCATATGTATATAACTGTGGGCATTTGGGTTGGTTCCATGTTTTCACAATTATAAATTTTGCTGCTTTCATATAATGACTTCTTTCCCTCTGGGTAGATACCAGTAGTGGAATTGCTGGATCAAATGATAGTTCTACTTTTAGTTCTTTAAGTAATCTCTACACTATTTTCCATAGCAGTTGTACTAGTTTACATTCCCACCAGCAGTGTAGAAGTATTCCCTCTTCACCACATCCACGCAAACATCTACTAATTTTTGATTATGGCCATTCTTGCAGTAGTAAGGTGGTATCACTTTGTGGTTTTGATTTGCATTTGCCTGATCATTAGTGATGTTGAGCGTTTTTTCATATGTTTGCTGGCCATTTGTATATCTTCTTTTGAGAATTGTCTATTCATGCCCTTAGCCCACTTTTTGATGGGATTGTTAGTTTTTTTTCTTGTGGATTTTTTTTTATTTCATGTAGACTCTGGATATTAGTCCTTTGTCAGATGTATAGATTGTGAAGATTTTCTCCCACTCTGTGGGTTGTCTGTTTACTCTGCTGATTGTTCCTTTTGCCATGGAAAAGCTGTTGAGTTTAATTAAGTTCCAGCAATTTATCTTTGTTTTTATTTCATTTGCTTTTGGGTTCTTGGTCATGAATCCTTCCCTAAGCCAATGTCTAGACGGATTTTTCCAATGTTATCTTTCAGAATTTTTATAGTTTCAGGTCTTAGATTTAAGGCCTTAATCCATTTCAAGTTGATTTTTGTATAAGGCGAGAGATGAGGATCCAGTTTCATTCTCCTACATGTGGCTAGCCAATTATCCCAGCACCATTTGTTGACTAGGGTGTTCTTTCCCCACTTTATGTTTTTGTTTGCTTTGTTGAAGATTAGTTGGCTGTAAGTATTTGGGCTTATTTCTGGGTTCTCTATTCTGTTCCATTGGTCTATGTGCCTATTCTTATACCAGTACCATGCTGTTTTGATGACTATGGCCTTATAGTATAGTTTGAAGTCAGGTAATGTGATGCCTCCAGATTTGCTCTTTTTTCTTAGTGTTGCTTTGGCTGTAAGGGCTCTTTTTTGGTTCCATATGAATTTTAGAACTGTTTTTCCCAATGTGTGAAGAATGATGTTGGTATTTTGATGGGAATTGTGTTGAATTTATAGACTGCTTTAGGCAGTATGGTCATTTTCGCAGTATTGATTCTACTCATCCATAAGCATGGTATGTATTCCACTTGTTTGTGTCGTCTATGATTTCTTTCAGCAGTGTTTTGTAGTTTTCCTTGTAGAGGTCTTTCACCTCCTTGGTTAGGTATATTCCTAAGTATTTTATGTTTTTTTGTTTTTTGTTTTTTTTTTGGAGCTACTGTAAAAGGGGTTGAGTTCTTGATTTGATTCTCCACTTCATTGCTGTTAGTGTATAGAAGAGCTACTGATTTGTGTACATTAATTTTGTATCCAGAAATTTTGCTGAATTCTTTTATCATAGGCTCTAGGAGCTTTCTGGAGGAATCTTTAGGGTTTTCTAGGTAAATGATCATATCATCAGCAAACAACAACAGTCTGACTTCCTCTTTACTGATTTGGATGCCCTTTATTTCTTTCTCTTGTCTGATTGCTTTGGCTAGGACTTCCAGTACCACGTTGAAGAGGAGTGGTGAGAGTGGGCATCCTTGTCTTGTTCCAGTTCTCAGAGAGAATGCTTTCAACTTTTCCCCATTCAGTATTATGTTGGCTCTGGGATTGTCCTAGATGGTTTTTATTATATTGAGGTATGTCCCTTGTATGCCAATTTTGGTGATAGTTTTAATCATAAAGTGATGCAGGATTTTTGTCAAATGCTTTTCTGCACCTATTGAGATGATCATGTGATTTTTGTTTTAAATTCTGTTTATGTAGTGTATCACATTTATTGACTTGCATATGTTAAATCATCCCTGCATCCCTGGTGTGCAACCTTCTTCATCATGGTGAATTATCTTTTTGATATGTTGTTGGATTCAGTTAGCTAGTATTTTGTTAAGAATTTTAGCATCTCTTTTCATCAGGGATATTGGTCTGTAGTTTTCTTTTTTGGTTATACCCTTTTCTGGTTTGGGTATTAGGGTGATACTGGCTTCATAGAATGATTTAGGGAGAGTTCCCTGTTTCTCTATCTTGTGTAATAGTGTCAATGGGATTGGTACCATTTCTTCTTTGACTGTCTGGTAGAATTCTGCTGTGAATTCATCTGGTCCTGGACTTTTTTTTTGTTGGTAATTTTTAAATTACCATTTCAATCTCACTGCTTGTTATTGATCTGTTCAGGGTATCTAATTCTTCCTGATTTAAGCTAGGAGTGTTGTATCTTTCCAGGAATTTATCCATCTCTTCTAGGTTTTCTAGCTTATGTGGGTAAAGGTGTTCATAGTAGCCTTGAGTGATCTTTTGTAATTCAGTGGTGTCAGTTGTAATATTTCCTGCTTTGTTTCTTATGGAGCTTATTAGGATTTTCTCTCTTCTTTTCTTGGTTAATCTTGCTAATGGTCTGTCAGTTTTATTTATCTTTTCAAAGAATCAGCTTTTTGTTTCACTTACCTTTTGTATTTTTTTTTTGTTTGTTTCAATTTCATTTAGTTCTGCTCTGACCTTGGTTACTTCCTTTTTTCTGCTGTGTTTGCATTTGATTTGTTCTTGTTTCTCTAGTTTCTTCAGGTGTGACCTTAGATTGTCTGTTTGTGCTCTTTCAGACTTCTTGATGTAGGCATTTAGGGCTATGGGCTTTTCTGTTAACATGCCTTTTCTGTGTCCCAGAGGTTTTGATATATTGTGTCACTATTGTTGAATTTTAGAATTTCTATCTTGATTTCATTGTTGACCCAGTGATCATTCAGGAGCAGGTTATTTAATTTCCATGTATTTGCATAGCTTTGGAGGTTCCTTTTGGAGTTGATTTCCAGTTTTATTCCACTGTGGTCTGAAAGAGTACTTGTTATAATTTCAATTTTCTTAAATTTATTGAGGCTCATTTTGTGGTCTATCATATGGTCTATCTTGGAGAATCTTCCATGTGCTATTGAATAGAATGTATATCCTGCAGTTGTTGGATGGAATGTTCCGTATATATCTGTTAAGTCCATTTGTTCCAGGGTATAGTTTAAATCCATTGTTTCTTTGTTGACTTTCTGTCTTGATGACCTGTCGAGTGCTGTCAGTGGAGTATTAAAGTCCATTTCTTAGGTCTGTTAGTAATTGCTTTATAAACTTAGGAGCTCCAGTGTTAGGTGCATTTATGTTTAGGATTGCGATATTTTCCTGTTGCACAAGGCCTTTTATCATTATATAATGTCCCTCTTTGTATTTTTTAACTGCTGTTGCTTTAAAGTATGTTTTGTCTGATATAAGAATAGCCACTCCTGGTCGCTTTTGGTGTCCATTTGCATGAAATGCCTTTTTCCACCCCTTTACCTTAAGTTTGTGGGAGTCCTTATGTGTTAGGTGAGTCTATTGAAGGCAGCAGATGGTTGGTTGGTGCGTTCTTATCCATTCTGCAATTCTGTATCTTTTAAGTGGAGCATTTACGCAATTCACATTCAATGTTAGAGATGTGAGGTAGCATTCCATTCATCATTATATTTATTGCCTGTATACCTTGGTTTTCTGTTTTTTGTTATTGTTTTTTAAATTGTACTTTTGTTTTATGGGTTTTGTGAGATTTATGCTTTAATGAGGTTATGTTTTGATGTGTTTCCAGGATTTGTTTCAAGATTTAGAGCTCCTTCTAGCAGTTCTTATAGTGGTTACTTGGTAGTGGCTTCTTTCAGCATGTGTTTGTCTGAAAAAGACTGTATCTTTCCTTTACATATGAAGCTTAGTTTTGCTGGATACAAAATTCTTGGCTGATAATTGTTTGATTTGAGGAGGCTGAAGATAGGGCCCCAATCACTTCTAGCTTGTAGGGTTTCTGCTGAGAAATCTGCTGTTAACCTGATAGGTTTTCCTTTATATAGGTTACCTGGTGCTGTTGTCTCACAGCTCTGAAGATTCTTTCTTTCGTCTTAACTTTAGATAACTCGATGACAATGTGCCTAGGGGATGATCTTTTGGCAATGAATTTCCCAAATGTTCTTTGTGCTTCTTGTATTTGAATGTCTAGGTCTCTAGCAAGGCTGGAGAAGTTTTCTTCAATTATTCCCCCAGATATGTTTTCTAAACTTTTAGATTTCTCTTCTTCCTCAGGAACACCAATTATTCTTAGGTATGGCCATTTAACATAATCCCAGACTTCTTGGAGGCTTTGTTCATATCTTCTTATTCTTTTTTTCTTTGTCTTTGTTAGATTGGGTTAATTTGAAGACTTTACCTTCGAGCTCTGCATTTCTTTCTTCTCCCTATTCAATTCTATTGCTGAGATCTTCCAGAGCATTTTGCATTTCTATAAGTGTGTCCATTGTTTCCTGAAGTTTTGGTTGTTTTTTTATTTATGCTATTTATTTCCTTGAATATTTCTCCCTTTACTTCTTGTATCATTTTTTAAATTTCCTTACATTGGGCTTCACACTTTTCTGGTGCCTCCCTGATTGATTAGCTTAATTACTAACCTCCTGAATTCTTTTTGTTTTTTCAAATGGAGTTTCGCTCTTCTTGCCCAGCCTGGAGTGCAATTCTGTGATCTCAGCTTGCTGAAACCTCCACCTCCTGGGTTCAAGTGATTCTCTTGCCTCAGCCTCCCGAGTAGCTGGGATTACAGGCGCGTGCCACCATGCTTGGCTAATTTTTTGTATTTGTGATAGAAACAGGGTTTCACCGTGTTAGCTAGGCTGGTCTTGAACCCTTGACCTAAGGTGATCCGCCCACCTCAGCCTCCCAAAGTGCTGGGATTACAGGCATGAACCACTGCACCTGGCCTAACCTCCTGAATTCTTTTTCAAGTAAATCAGGGATTTCTTCTTGATTTGAATCCATTGTTGTTGAGCTAGTGTGGTTTTTTTGGTGGTGTTAAAGAACCTTGTTTTGTCATATTACCAGAGTTGGTTTTCTGGTTCCTTCTCATTTGGGTAGGCTCTGTCAGAGGGAAGATCTTGGACTGAAGGCTGTTGTTCAGATTTTTTTGTCTTACAGGGTATTCCCTTGATGTAGTATTCTCCCCCTTTTCCTACGGATGTGGCTTCCCGAGAGCTGAGCTGTAGTGATTGTTATCTCTCTTCTGGATCTACCCACCCAGCAAGTCTACCAGGCTCTGGGCTGGTACTGGGGGTTGTCTGCACAGAATCCTGTGATGTGAACCGTCTGTGGGTATCTCAGCCATGGATACCAGTAACTGTTCTGGTGGAGGTGGCAGGGGGCTTGAAATGGACTCTGTTAGGGTTCTTAGCTTTGGTGGTTTAATGCACTATTTCTGTGCTGGTTGGCCTCCTGCCAGGTGGTGGCACTTTCCAGAGAATATCAGCTGTGGTAGTATGGGCAGGAACAGGTGGGGGGGCAGGGCCTAGAAATCCCAAGAGTATATGCCCTTTGTCTTCAGTTACCAGGGTGGGTAGGGAGGGACTATTGGGTGGGGGCAGGGCTAGGCGTGTCTGAGCTCAGACTCTCCTTGGGCAGGTCTTGTCGCAGCTGAGTATTTGGGGTGTCTCCAGGGTCCTGCAGGAGCAATCCACTTCCTTCAGGTGGTCTGTGGGTCCTCTCAGGTTTCCCGATTTATTCCTGCAGTCCTTCCGGAGCAAAAATTCATAATGCAAGCCTCCACACGCTGCTCTGTCCCTCGGAGTGGGAGCTGCAATCTAGTCCTGCCTCCCGACCGCCATGATCCCCTCGTGCACTTACTCTTTTTGTCCTTTTTGGTATGGATTCCACAGGAAGCTGTTATGATGAGATTGTGCTGAATATATTAGTAGAGGGCAACAACAACAATAAATAAAATACATGCTTCCTTAGCATGGTAATTCTGGATCATTAAGAGTTAGGAAGACAGAACTCTCAGAGCTTTATTGTCTTTGTATACAGTGGTCATTTGGAGTCTATTGAATTGTATTAGAATTCAGTCAATAAGCATTCATAAAATAAACATTGTTTGAATTATATTGTTTTTATTTGCCTTTTTATGTTCCCTTTAGGAGTTCAGGTAGCATATATTTTCACAACCTTCACTGCCTAAAACAGGTCCTGGCACATAGTAGGTGTTCAGTGATTGAACTGACAAATCATAAGAAAAACTATGCAAGCGTCACTGGCTTTATCTCTCCTCGAACTTAAGGAATATTACAAATGACTTGCAAATCTATGCTAATTCCATATGACAGGAATCTGACAGGGTTGCTGGGGACATCCTTCTCATTAAATCTATCTGTATGGCTGGGATTGGAGTACTTCTCAGTAACTAGGTAGAATGGTCTGTGCAGGCTTTTCATTCATTTATTCAATTTATCTGTAACACCTGCAAACTCAAAAACCATGTCAACTAGTCTCAGTGCAGTGAAGTTGTCCAATAAACCAATGCAGTTTTTTAAAGTAATTTATTTGAAAATAACTTTCAACTTAGAGAATATTTGCAAGAATAGGAATAGTACATAAAACACAACTAAGAGCCTTTACCCAGATTCACCTGTTTTTAATATTTGCCTTGTTTGCTTTCTATTTGTGCTTTCTCTCTCTCTCTATATATATACATATGTGTATATATATATATACATATGTATATATATACCCACAAATACGCATGTACATATATATATATCCACACATACACATATATACATGTATGTATATTATATATTTTTCTAAAGCTTTTGAGAGTAAGTTGCATTCCTCCTGGTTCTTGATGCCTAAATATTTTAGTGTACATGTCATAAAAATACTACTCTGTTGTCCATTTAGGTAAATCCATCCAATAATACCTTTATAATTTTATTGCTATGTGCAGGATCAAGCATGACATTTAGCTGCTATGTCTCTTTAGTCACCTTTGATCCAGAATGTTTCCACAGCCTTGCATGGCATAGACTTTTTTAAAGAATATGATTGTCTTTCCCTTCTTTAGATTTTTTTCCTCATTTTTGGTTTGAGTGATGTTTCCCATGGTTAAATTCAGATTTTGCTTTTAGACTGGACTGTTACATAACCAAAGTGATCTTCTCAAGACACACTTCTGAAGGCATAGGATGGCCATCTGTCCCACATTGGCAAAGCAATTTTTTAATAAACATTTTAATTGAAGCATAGTATATACATAGAAAAGTGCACAAATAATAAATTGACATCTCTGTTAGTTATCACAAAGTGATCACACTCATCAACTTATCAGCTTAACTGTCCTTATTAGTAGAGTTTTTTAATAAGTCTGGATGTACGGTAAGGTAAGTTCTCTATATTTGAACTTCTTCAAAATTTTTTTGGGAGCTATTCTTGACCCTTTGTATTTCATATAAAATTAAAAATTGCCTCATTAATTTTTAACAAAATTGCCTGCTGGGATTTTGATTGGCATCACATTAAATCTGTAGATTGATTTGATGAGAGTTGACATCTTTATAATATTAATCTGATTCATGAAAACTGGCCTAGCCTTCAATTGATTTAGGATTTTAAAATTGTTTTCAGGAACATTTTATACTTTTCAGCATATAGATCTTGAACAGCTTTTATTAGATTTAGTCTTAGGTATTTGACTGTTTTGATGTTATGGTAAATTATATTTTAAAGGTTTTATTTGTTTGTTGTGGCTGGTGTATTAAAATATAAATTATCTCTTGTTGCTCTTATACTCAGAAATCTTACAAATTAACTTATGATTTATAAAAATGTATATGTAGATTTCTTAGGTGTAGATACAAATCATGCCATCTGTAAATAAGGACAGCTTTATTTCTTGACTCTTAATCCTTTTACCTTTCATTCATTTTTACTATATTATTGCATTTTTTACATTGTATTGGCTAGGACCTCTAGTATAATGTTCATCAGAAGTCATGATAGGGGCATCATTATCTTGTTCTTGATCTCCGTGTTCAGTAGAATTTTTGCAGATAGTCTTCACCAGATTAAGGGAGCACATTTCTATTTCTAGCTTGCTACAAATTTTTATCCTGTGTGGGTGTTAAATTTTGTAAAATGTTTTTTCTGTTTCTATTAAGATGATTATATGATTTCTTTCCCCTTTGTTCTAGAAAAGTGGTAAATCACAGCTACTGATTCTCAAATGTTAAATCAACTTTGCGTTCTTGGAATAAACCCAGCTTAGTCCTGATATGCTTTCTTTCTTATATTCAATGTGCTAATACTCTTTTTGGAATTTTTGGAATTTTGCATCTCTGTGAGAGACTCTGGCCTGCATTGTAATGTGGTTCTTAGGATTTAGTGTCAAAGTATTGTCGGTCTAATAAAATCAGTTGGGAAATGTTTCATTTTTTTCTTTTCTCAGGAAGAGCTTGTACAAGATTGATGTTTTTTCTTCCTTAAATAGCTTAAATATTTGGAAGAATTCACTGATGAAGCCATCTGGGTCTGAGCTTTCTTTGCAGGAAGAATTTTACTATAGGTTCAATTACTATAACAGATACATGGCTGTTTAGATTTTCTTTTTATTCAAGGATACATTTTGGTAGGTTTTGATTTTTCTATTTGCTTTTTTCTTGTTTTTTTACTTTATTGGCAAAAATTGTTCATGATATTCTTTTATTATATTTTCAAAGTCTGTAAGATATAGAATGACATTCACCTTTTTATTCTTGATATCGGTTATTTTACTATTACTTCTTTTTTCTTAATTAAGTTATCAAGAAGTTTATAACATTTTTTAGTCTTTTCAAAGAATCAGCTTTGAATCCTTTGTATTATACATGGCTTTTCTTTCATTAATTTATACTCTTATCTTTATTGTTTTCTTCCTTCTACTTTCTTTAGTTTTAATTTGCTCTTCTTTTTCTAATTAACCTTTTTACTCAATTTCTAAACATTTGAAGTTATTTTTATTATTGATCTCTAGCTTAATTCCTCAGTGGTCAGAGAATGTACTCCATATGATTTCAATCCTCTGAAAATTTTGAGTTTTGCCCAGCATTTGGACTCTAAAGAAATGCTCCATATGCATTTGAAAAGTACATGTATTCTACAGTTGTGTGTGTGTGTGTGTGTGGGTGTGTAGGTCAATGTATCTATTTATACATTTACTTATATCTATTTATATTTATAAATTAGGTAAATGTTATTAGTGTTGTTCAAGCCTCTTATGTCTGTATTAATATTTTGTCTGCTTATTTTATCAATAAGAGGAATGTGTTAAAATCTCCCACTGTGTCCATGAATTTTCCTGTTTCCTCTTTTAGGTGGGTCAGATTTCGCTTTATGTATTTTGAGAATTTGCTTTTACTTCTGCAGGCAGTTACGGGGGATTGGATCATCCTGACCCAATGAGCTGACTTGAAGCTGGATCTTTGTAAGAGCTAGTCTGTTCCTATTCATCCTCCCTGCTTAATATTCCAAAATATAAGATTGTTCATACATGAACAATACTTCTTGCATATATACTATATACTAGGTACTATAATAGGTGCTGAATCATCTGTGTTATTTTAAGGGTTATGAAGAGAAAACAACTGTCTCTGAGAAGGAATCACCACCACTAAGGTACTTCCTATTTTGTCTCCTAATTTCTCAAGGTTTACCACTTGAATCCATCCTACAGTCTACTGCCAGACTAATTTCTCAGAAACCACTTTTTTACCTCATCACATATAGACTCAAAAACTTGCCTTTGTTTTTTAGTACCTGAAGAATAGAAGTAGAATGGAAGTCTTTTTCTAGTCAGCTGGGAGAATATATGAGGTGCTACCTTATATTTTACCAAGGGTCTTAATGACTTTCCTAGCCACATACTTGATCTGAATTTACCCTGAGTCCATTTTAACTGGTAGTGTCCTAGATTTGGTCTTTGCTTAAGAACATCTCTTAATTTAAGAACCTCTTTTCAGACTATAAAGACTGTTCTGAGCTTTCTACATTTCTTTAAATCCTGCATGAGAATTAGACAGTTCTTTCTTTAATCTCTCTCTTCTTATAAGTTATAGGCAGCTAGATAAAACAGACTGATACTTTTAACATTCTTTCTGGAAATTTCCTTAGCCATAACTACTAATTAATTAAATATCTTTTCTCAGTAGCTGTGGGAGACAGTTTTGGCAAACTTTGTGTAATCACGTAACAAGGGTTGCCTCTTCTCCGGGCTCCAATAACATTTTCTTCATGTCTGTCCAGTGTTTACTGAAAGTATTCTCAAGGCCTTCTTTGCTTCTACCTGCCATTTGGCCCCACTGCCACATATTTTAGCTTTTCGTTATGGAAGCATCTTGCTGGCTGTAGCAATTTTTATTTTGATTTCTGTTGCTGCATAACAAACCACTCCACTAATCAGAGGCTTCAAACAATAACAATGTATTATTTCTCATGTTTCTGTGGTTGAATGGCATTTTTTTTCCTGCTTTTTTTCATGGAGTTCAGCTGTGTCTCTAGTCATGTTGGGGGTTTGATGGACTGGAATCTCGAAAACTGGCTCATTCACATTTTTGGTACCTTGGTGAGAATGGCAGGAAGATTGGGCTCAGCTGGGATGCTGGAATAGCTGGGCCATTCTCCCACTCTCCATCTAGTCCCAGAGCTATTCCCTCTCCACATGGTCTTCCCAGCAGGGTAGCTGACTTCTTTCATCTGGCTCACGTGCAAATGGCACTTTATTTGCCATGGCCCACAGATTCCCTATGAAGGCTTTTTTAGATCCCACTTCTCTTGGCCACCAATGAAAGAAGCAACAGGCACACTGGAAAGAAAAATGCAGTCAGCTTTTCCAGCTTCTGCTTTGAGAATAATTCTATAGATATTTAAAGATTACTTGGGACATTCGTGGCTCCTCTCAGTTGCTGATATTTGAGACATTTTCTAAAAGTATTTCCACCTTCCCAAAAGTGAGTGAACAAGGTTGAAAAGAGAAGAGAAATGGGAATCTGTTTAAATGAATTTGTTTGCAACCCTAAGAAAAGGTTTGGCAAAGTGGATAAATTATAACTATTAACTAAATGATGCTTTGGTATTTTCTCTGCTTTAAAAATACCCTGTACTTATATAGGTCTTATTTTCTAACTGGCAAAGCAGTTTATCATTAGCTTTTTAACATCCCTAATAGGAGAGAGAAGGTATTTTCATCTTAATTCTGTAAGTCTGGTAGAAGAAGAAAAGCTAAATAACTTCCCTAACATGATTGGGGTAGTAAAATCATTCATCTATCTAGTCATCAATTCATTTAAGAAAATTATCCATTTTTCCAATACACTTCAGGACCCCCCCTGCAGTTTCACTTTCTGCAGTTTCAGTGACTCATGGTCAACTGTGGTTCAAAAATAAGTGAGTATGGTACAATCAGATATTTTGAGAGAGAGAGAGAAAGGAGAGAGACCGCATACACATAACTTTTATTACGGTATATTGTTACATTGTTCTGTTTACTATTGTTGTTATTAATATCTTACGGTGCCTAACTTATAAATTAACTTTACCATAGGTATGTATGTACAGGAAAAAACATAGTAGATAGAGGGTTGAGTACTATCTGTAGATTCAGGCATCCACTGGGGGGTTTTGGAATGTTATTTCATAAGGAGGAACTACTGTGTATTCATTGATTACTACTATTTACCAATTACCACTTTCAACGTATATTTCGTGATTCCCCAGGTACTAAGTATACAGTAGTAAGAGACCATTCCTGAAGCTTATATTCTAGAGAATGAGCAGAAATTAATCAAATAGTCACTCACACTCAAATTGGATCATGACATGTAACACATAAAAGCAATCATGAATACATGTTTTAGAGATCTGTGATCTATCTCAGGGGTTCAGGAAAAGCTTTTCTGAGAAGTGCCATGGTGCTTCTCAGTAGATTGAATTCTAGAAGGATGTTCAGGCAGAAGGTAGGTTGTGTATAAGGCACTGAAGCAGGAAGGAGCTAAATCTTTGGGAAGTGGAGTGGAAGCCAGTGTGGCTAGAGGTTAGCCAACACAGGCCAGTAAGTCTGGAGGAGGCTGAGAAGACCGAATGAGACCCCACATCTTAAGGGCTTTTGGAGGTCATACTAATAAGCCGTATGACTTTAGGTAACCTTTCTAAGCCTCAGTTTTCTTACAAGGGAGATAATTTTCAATATGGATATGGTTTAGCTTTGTGTCCCCATCCAAATCTCATCTTGAATTGAAATCCCCATGTGCTCGGGGAGGGAGCTGGTGGGAGGTGATTGGATCATGGAGGCAGATTTTCCCCCATGCTGTTCTCGTGATAGTGAGTGAGTTTTCATGAGATCTGATAGTTTAAAACTGTTTGGCAGGTCCTCCCTCCATCCCACTCCTGCTGCCATGTAAGATGTGCCTTGCTTCCCCTTTGCCTTCTGCCATGATTTTAAGTTTCCTGAGGCCTCCCCAGCCATGCAGACCTGTGAGTCAACTAAACCTCTTTCCTTTATAAATCATCCAGTGTCAGGTTCTTTATAGCAGTGTGAAAACGAACGAATACAAATATGCTAAAACTCAAGCCCTGACTTTTCCTCTGAGCTCTAAGTCATCCAATGCCAATTTGATGTATTCATTTTGATACCAACAGGCATATTCAACTCATTTTCACAACAGAATTTCTGATCCCTGCAGCTCCATGCCCTGAAGCCTCCTCCTCATCTACCTTCCCTCATTTTAGTGAATGTCTCCATTCTTCCATTGCTCCAGTCAAAATCTCAGGAATCATCCTCCCTTTATCACTGTCCCTCATTTTCCATATGAAGTGAATCTTGTTGGCTCTGATGCCAAAATAGATCACAAATTCAACCATTTCCACCATCTGCACTATTGTCACTGTAATCTCAGGCTACATCTCTTCTCATCTGTATTACTGCAGAAGCCTAGCTGTCTCCCTGTATCTACTCTTGTTCTTTTATAATCCATTATCCACTCAGAAGCCAGAATGTGCTTTTTATAATGTAGATTTTCATGTCACCTCTCTATTTAAAATACTCCTGTAGTTTCTCACTACACTTAAAATGAAGTCCAAACTCCTTACAATCACTGAAGATCCTTGGATGAGCGGTCTCTGCCTGCCTTTCTGATAGCCTCTTGTACCTCCGCACTTAATGTGCTCCAGACATGCTGGCCTTCTGTTTGTTTCTCAAACATGGCAAGCTCACTGCTGATCTTTATGGTATCAGATCCTGCTCATCAACTGGTCTTCTGCCAAAAAACCACATTCTCAGAGAAGCTTCTCTGGCCACCTATCCCCAGACCTCTGTCTGGATAGTCACTCTCCCATTACCTCATTTGAGTTTCTCAATAGCAACTACCATTCTCTGAAATTATGTTTACTTATGTCTTGCTGCCCTCATTCCAACTTCCAAATATAAGCTCTGCAAGAGCAGGACCTTGTAAATCTGATCCTCCTTGCTTAGCAAAGTGGCATAGAGTTGCAGTGCAATTCAACTATTTGTTGGCTAAGTGAATGAATATGTGGATGAAACCACCTCATAGGGGTCCCATTCATCTCAAGAGTCAGAATCTGTTTGCCTGGACTGCATAATCTGGTTTCATGGATAAGACACACTGAAAGCTGCCAGTTTTTGACTAGACAAGTATTTCATTAATGTAGACCATTTCAAGGCCCAAATCCATTTCAAGTTTTGAGGACCCAAGTCCATTGCCTTTAGTGCAATTCGGGGACTACTCTCAACATCATAATCTGTATCAGTAAACTCATCCAAATTCAGTTATTTCACCCTGCTGTGAGTTCCATAATGGTGGGTAACTTATTCCCATGATCAACTTAAAACAAACATAAAAGGACTCAGGAAAACCATCTGTCAGAGGAGCACATAAACTTTCAAGTAATGGTTTAAAACATCTATTGATTGCACAATGGATGATTTGTAATTACAGAATACGCATTTGGTAAATAGGTCTTTGTGGCCCTTTGAACTCTTTTTATTGGGTTAACAGATAATTAGGGTCTGCTGTGTAGATGCTCCATAATTGCTCCTTTGGAGCAGTTAAAGTTTGCGGAATGGATCCCCAGCTCTGCTATTTCTTTGTTGCATCCCTCCAGCTGCTAATAGAACTAGTGAGAAGAGCTGGGAGAGGCTCAACCTGGTATTTAGGAGGCAGCTGTTTTGCATTCAAGGTAGATCCCAGAAGCAGCAACCTGGGTGGCAGGGAGGGCAGGAGAGAGAGTTGGTTCTATAATCCCGGAGGCTGTCCCAGCTGCCCCCACCAGCCAGCCTTGGGCATAGTGTAAATTGCTGCTGCTTTCTCACCATGTGTGGACCACCAACCTGAGCTGTGTGAGCCTCAGCACTTTCTTCTCTGGGTAAGTCACATGTTTTTCAGATTTCAGTTCCAAGTATCTGTTCCCAGGCTGGTGCTGCATCAACACTACCTCTTTTCTCTTCTTTTCTTTATGACTCCTACTTTGAGAAGTAGTTTCAAATACTCATTATCAAGTTCTATTCGTCTTTCAGACTCAAAAGGTTTAGAGGCTGGGCTCTGGAGCCTGATCGTTCTGGGTTTGAATTCAGGCTCTGGAATTTACTAGCTATGTGACCTTAGGAAGGTTGCTTAACCCTTTCTGTAAACCAAGGAGAATAGTAGTAGTTGCCACCTTTTAGTGGACACTTGCTAGGTGCCAGGTACCATGCTATGTATTTTCATACATCTCTCTCTTTTAAAAAAATAAGAACTAATTTTTTAAAAAAAAAACTATTATCTATCTCCATTTTGAAGGTGACAAAAATGCCTTGGGAGTTAAATAACTTGCTGAAGGCTAGAAATCTTCTAAGTGGTAGAGACAGGGTTTAAGCTGAGGCCTAACTCATGTGCTTAACTGTTATGCTCTCCTCTCTCCTGACAGTATCCATTTCCTAGAGTTATTCTGATAATTTGATAAGATAACATTTGTAAAACACTTTAGCTCAGAGCTAAGTAAATGTTCACTAAACATGAGCCAATGTGATTGGTCTTCTCTTCTTGTGAAGCTTTCCTTTGCTCCGCCCTGGCCAAATTATTTGCACCTTTCTCTGGCTTCTATCACATTTATACATTTTGTCCTCTGTAATATCTGAACTGTAACTACTTGTTTACCTGTCTGTCTGTTCTACTGCCAAGTACAATGTTAAGCGCAATGAAAGAGCTCCAAGAAAATGTTTTGAATAATAGTAGTGAGAAGGTGAAGTTTATAATTCACAGATATGTAAAGACCTAGAGTCCCAAGAGAGCACAGCCTGTTCAGGACCTGCTGCAAGAACAGCATGCCTGAAGAATAAGAGGTGGGCCGAGGTGGATGGTGAGATATGGGAAGAATTACACGAGATGATGCTGGTGAGGTAGGAAGGCCTCATAGGCCATGTTACAGTGTGGACTTTACCTCCACAACCATGGAGAATGATGGAAGAGATTCAAGCAGGGTTTGTATGATTAGATTTGTTTCAGAAAGATCACTCTGGGTAAAGTGTGAATGGATTGGAGGTGAAGTGGAGCAGGCACCAGACCAGAAGCGGAAAGTCGCTTAGGAGTCTCTTGAAGTGGCCCAAGCAGGAGATGATGGGGCCTAGGTCAGGGAATGGTCGTGGAGTGAGATTTCACATGAGTGAAGAAGAGAGGGTAAATTCCCTGTGTCTGGCAGACCCTGGGACTTTTATTCAAGCTTGGAAAAATCCTGTCTACCCCTCAATACCAGATAAGAATCCCAGATGGCTGTTGTTTTTGGAATACCACTTATAATCTGAATTACTTTCTCATTTGTTTCAGAGACTAACCTATGAAAAAGCAAGGGCTATGGATCAAGTCTTCTTTGAAGTGCCCTGTTCACTTCACGGTTCTGGAGAGAATTAGAAAACTTCCAGGAGTTTCCAAGAATGCTGATCTCCAGTTCACCACTTTACCCACTGGTGAGGAGAAGAAAGTCAAAGGAAACCATATGTCTTAGACCTTGGTCTCCACAGGTGACCTCTGTCCACCTTGACCCTTTCTCTACCAGGTGACCTCTCTTTTCTGACCTTTCCCCTAACATAGTTTTAGATATTATTGCTTTTTCAAATCCAGATCAATAAGTAGGAAGAGAGCTTTCCCCAAAATCCCTGGGAAAAGTTCTAGGCTGCATCAGGCACACCCTTCCTTCCAAACAACTACAACAGTTAAGAAAGTGATGTCTACTTGGAGTATAGATGATAGCCAGCCATGTGTGTTAGGTCCCTGCAGAACTTTCCCATTTTTTGTCCCTTAAAATAATCCCAAGTCACTAAGATACTCAAAGATATAGGCTCTGTTGATGCACATGACTTTGCATTTCCTTTCTTTTTCTTTGTGCTTTGAGTGAGAAGTCAGTCAGAAAAGAGGACAAAAAACCAGATAGATGGCTGTGTTTATGATGCACAAATACACAACATAAGCATACCAGCTTAGTCAAGGGACCGATGCACCCCTCGGGGGACGAGCTGGCCCTATTTCACTCCTTGCTGAGCCTCTGAGTGCCCTGGGCTTGAAGCCCAGTTAAACGCCTTGTGAAAATTGCCCACATGCTGTCCAAAGTCTGCTCCTTCTGCAAGTTTAGCCTACTAAACTGGAGGAAACACCCTTAGCTTCATTGGAGCGATACTGAATTTAAAGTTTGAGATTCTACAAGGTTTAACAATTTATGAAGCATTTTATATATATTAGCATACATCTTCTCCATGTAGATCCTGTAATATAGGTATTGTGAGCCCCATTTAACAGATGAAAAGACTGACACTCAGAGAAGAAGTTGAATATGCATTTCCAAAGGTCACACAGCAATTAGGTGGTTGATAAGGAATCAAACTTAGAGTCACTCAACTTATCAAATATTTCACTGGCTTCTAATATAGTCAGGCAGTGTATCAGGCACTGGGAATACAATGGTAAATGAAGAGATATGAAATTTTCCCTCATGGATCTTATAGTCCAATTGAAGAGATACTCGTTAGACAAAGTACTCAAAACAACAGAAAACTGTAAATATGGATAAGAGCTATGAAGGAAAAACAGGGTGTAATTTAGATGTGGGGTGTGTGTTTGTGAATGTGTGTGTGTATGTGATTGAACACCATTTATAACATTTAAGAGCCAAGAAATAGGAGGAAGGAATATGGGAGAAGAGCAGGAGTATGAGGTTTCAACAGGAGATGATAGTATGTATAAAGGCAAGAAGAACTTGGCGTGTTTGAAGAGCTGGAAAAGGCTGAGTGAGTGTGGCTGGAATAGAGTGGGTTAGGAAGAGCATGGCATAAGATGAGATCAGATTACTGGTAAGCTAGGCTAAAACATTTAGCCATGGGTTTTATTCCAAGGGGGCAAAATGAGAAGCAAGGAGAACAATTAGGACACTGCAATAACCCAGGAGGAAGACGACTTTATGGTTCCAAATTTTGTAATTTTTGGTATGGTATGTGCTATAGTGTGATCTAGAGAGCTGTCTGACAGTTGAGAAAGGTTGTTCTTTGCCTTTAAAAATCACCCTTAAGTTTTCCTTACTTACAAGGTGTTGAGAGACAGTAGAGCCCTTGGTACATTCAAGAATTAGCAAAGATTTTAGCCACACGGTTCTAGAATTAAGAAGGCCATCTCTTCATGATCAAACAGGCTGCACAATATGCCACACAAGTGACATTTGAAAAGGAAATTGACCATCGGAACTCTTAATAACTGGTCCTCCCCAATAAGAGATGCTCCACCATTCTTACTAGCGATGTGACAATGGGCATGCTACTTAACCTTTTTTGAACCTAATTGACACCATTTGTGAAAAAAGGATAGAAGTAGTACTTTACTCATAGAATCATACTGAAATGGGATTAGATTTAGAATTGGATTCATGGGAAGATTAAATGAGATAATACACGCAAAGCACTTAACACAATGCCTAACAGGATAAGCATTCTGCTTTCAATAAATAATAGCTGTCATAATTATTAATAATGATACTTTTACAGTATAAATGTAATAAGATTAGATACCAGCATCACTTCTGTGGAACAATTAATTTCTGTCCCTAGGCAAAGTATTGACATATGTAGCTTAATTTATGAAAAATATATATCCTGTGACTCCAAATTATTTTAAAATGCTTTGAAATGCTTGGATGAAAGAAATTATAAAAACATTACATATATTATTCCAAAGAGAAATTGTATCCTACAGAGCTAGACTTTCCCTAATGACTACAGGCCATCTTAAGAATAGCCTGTTTTATTATCAAACTGAACAGTTGGCAGTATTGGACACAATTACAGATTCTGCTTTAGAAAAACCAACCTTAATTGGATTTCTGAATGCCATTTGAACTACAGAGAGAGAGAATTCTTCTTCTAGCTCCGAAATCCACTTACTTTTAGCAGAGCACACTACATGGAGTTTTAGCTCTCCTAATGGCTTCAGGTAAACCCAGAACTAGAGCATTAGCTTCTCAGTGGAGGAAGGATGTATCAAGTATCAAATGCACAGGGCTGCCATTTATCTCTCTCCAATTCTGCTAAAGCAAATGTCCTTTGAAAAATGCATCTGATGAGAGTGTATTGTAAGGGAGATTCCTGAAGATCATCTCCCTTTCTAAACCTCTGTGGTCTGAGATTAATCTGAAGATGGCTCAGAAGATCTGAGAGTTACCTAAACTAAACTCCAGCATGTAGCCTGTGTGCCTCCTTGACCATGTGCCTCAGTTTCCAGAGATTTATATTCACAAACTTACAGATCAGTCAAAAGTAATGAAAAAGGAATTTAGCCTCTAATTTCTATGTCTTAAGAAGAAGTTATGAGGATGTAACTTACCAGCTGGCAACACTTTTCATATGTCCTTTTCTGTCTCCCTAACTCTGCTGGACCCATGTTGCTCCACAGCCCCTGTTTACTAACGCCTCCCACTCCCACCACGGAATGCTCCTCCATCTCATTTAGCTTTCTGTCTCTTACCCAGTATTTAGATTAACTTGCCCTTTCTCCCTGCCTTCTTTTCTGTAACCTGAACCTGTGATTTTTCTTTCTTTGCCCATTGTCCAGTTTCCAGTTCTGTGTTATGGATGTCAAGGGGTCTAACTGACAGAGGCTAAGTCTCCATATGGAATAGTGTTCATTCTTCTTTTTTTGTTTTTTTGTTTTAGACTGGATCTTGCTCTGTTGCCCAGACTGGAATGCAGTGATGCAATCATGGCTAACTGCAGCTCAACCTCCTGGATTCAAGCTATCCTCCCACCTCAGCCTCCCAAGTAGCTAGGCCTACAGGCGCATGCCCCATGCCCAGCTAATTTTTTTTTTTTTTTTTTGGATTTTTTGTAAAGACAGGGCTTCACCATGTTGCCCAGGCAGGTCTTGAACTCCTGGACTCAAGTTATCCACTCAACTCAGCCTCCCAAAGTGTTGGGATTATAGGCATGAGCCACTACACCCAGCCAACATGTTTATTCTTAATAAGGGCTTTATATTTGGTTCTGTGAACTGCTCTATACGGTGTTGGATTATAGTGTGCTGTGGGGGTGGGACTTGGATCATCGGGTTCCTCGTTGGTTGTATTCAGTCCCAGTTTGGACATAATCCCCAAGTTCTCCTTGGAAAGAATTGGAGTGGGACAGGGAGGGAGGAGGGGAAGGGAAATGTGAGTGAATCTGGCTGTGTTGATACTGATGCAAGCTTAGAAATATGAAAAATAGTATCTGCCATCAGCTGAGGTGCAGAGAAAGGAAAAAATGGAGGGAGGAGAGATTGGTAAGGGAGAAAAGGGATGAAGGTAGAGGGCTTCAGTAGGTGGGGCAAGAAGGAGAGCGGGGAAGACATAAGATGCAGAAAGAGGCGAGGGACCTGTCAAAAAGTCAACAATCCAACTCCATTGCTCTGGCAGTAGTCACTTGATTCACAGTCCAGGGAATTGATTACAGGGGCATGAGTGGTATGCCAGGAGCCTGTTTCTGGATGGAGATTTGGACTCTTATCAAAAATGTTTCTTGGCTGTGAATAGTTGAACTAGCCTGCTAGGAATATGGCCCCAGATAATGAGCAGGTGGGATACACTCCTCTGTTTTCCACATCCATTTTATTATGCTTTAAACACATGCCATGGCCATGGCCCAGCTTCTGAGAGATCCTAGCCCAGAATATATGCTTCTGTGGTGAGCTAATAGAGATTAAGCTGAGGTTTTCTTAGATGTTGCCTCTCATTCCAAAGTAGGTCAAGATTTCATGATTGCCATCCTTGAATGGACTGTCTGCCTTTTTTTCCTTTTTTTGGAAGGTTGGAAGAAGCCTTGGAGAGCACACAGAAGCACTTCCTCCTTTTACAAACAAGAAAAGGGACAGAGTGACAACTTAAAAAAAAGTCTACATCTGAAGTTGGTTCTATAGTTTCCTATCTCCAGAAGAGGCAGGAATGAACTCCACCATGCCTAAAGTTTGGTTAGTAGAACACAACTAATGACAAATAACAGAATACAGAGCACCTCATTTTCCATTGTCCTTTTCCATCCTCAGAACAATACTATGACAGTACAAGTGGGGCTGATCTATTTCACAGAAGAGGAAACTGAATTCAGACTGTCTAAAATCCACAGACAAGGCAGAGAGGGACTTCCTGGTTCAGACACACTACTCCAGAGGAAATGCTTGTGCCACTCTAAAAGGCAGCCTCCTCCTTAATTGTGTAAATGGCTTTACTTAGTTCTGATCTCTGTGGTGCTGCTAAAGTTGAACAGGACAAAGTGGAGCCTTGTTGACTCACTGATGCTCAGTTTTAGTATTGATAACAGAGGTCTTCACGGTATCCGCCATCTGTAGAGCCACTCAAAGTGCAAATTGCACAGTAAAGAGATGGGTTAAGAGGACAAGAGGAATGGTGAGAAAGAAAAAATTAGGCCATCTTTTTTCTTGCCATGGGGTCTTTTGTCCTGTTTCCTTTCATTGCTGTTTCCTCTAGGGTGGACCTTTGGTGGCCACATTAGTGGGAGCATTGAGAGGAAGATGCTGTGGTGTGTCAGTACCCGCACATCGCCTGGCTGCTGGCTGGTAGCTAGCCACTTAGGACAGGGAAAATCGCTTCCTTCTTCCACTTAAGTGGGACTCCGGACTCCTAGGGATAAGTCTTTAGCACCTACTGTCTGAATGCCTCAGACACTACAAATACCAGGAAATTTCAAGAGGAGTCTGGTCTATATCTCCTTTTTTTTTTTTTTTTTTTTTGAGACAGAGTCTCTCTCTGTCACCCAGACTGGAGTGCAGTAGTGCAATCTTGGTCACTGCAACCTCTGCCTCCTGAGCAGCTGGGATTACAGGTACGTGCCACCACGCCCAGCTAATTGTTGTTGTATTTTTAGTAGAGATGGGGTTTCACCCCGTTGGCCAGGCTGGTCTCCAACTCCTGGCCTCAAGTGATCTGCCCACCTTGGCCTCCCAAAGTGCTGGGATTACAGGCGTGAGCCACCGTGCCCGGCCTGGTCTACATCTCTTCTGATACACATGACAGGATCAAAGCATTGATCATGTGTAAATGGTTCTAGAATCTCTCTTAGCACCACCCTCCACAGAGGATGCTATCTTTGACTGCTCAGTTTCTTCCCTCTGCCATGTTGACCACCTTAGGAGACCAGTGAGAGTCTCTACCTTATCTTGAATCATTCCCAAGCTCCAAAGACTACCCACCTCCACATTTAAATACTTGTTTCCCCTGACTTCCTGATTGGCCTGCTTCTCCCAAACTTTCTACTTTCTCCTCCAAGTTATCATTCTTCTTTTTTTTTTTCTTTTTTAAGTTATTAGGTCACAATTCACTTTTTTTAATGGGCAAGTGTAAATGAGGAAAACTGGTAGATTTTTTTTTTTTCCATCCACAGCCAAGTACAGCTTCAAGACAGCTCAGTGCTGGTAGTGGAGGAGTGCCTGAGAGAATGGGAATGAACCTCATCCAATAAAACTGGGCTGTTGTTTTTGGATCACATGCTGTGAATTGATTTATTGTTTAAAGTGATGAAAAAGGTGTTCGGAGACTTGGAGGAGAGTTTTGCTCTGCGGTGATGCCCCCGCAGTCAGGAAACAGTCTTCTGAGCCATTCAGAGCTAGGAAATATGGGGTTATTTTGGTAGCTGTCAGCAGGAATTGGCTACAGTCTGTATGTTAAATAAATACAAACTGCCTATTTAATTATTTAACAATGAGAACAAACGTCCCACTGTTGGCAAGAGGAAAACAGTCAACACTCAAACTATGTAGAATCCCATCTCATTCCCATGATGTGATTTGACCCTGTTTGCACCCACAGGCTTGGCTGCAACCCTCCAGGGCATCTTATCACTGTTTTATTGGAGTTGGAACGCGGCTGGAATTGGAGTACAAATTTCCTTCAGCAAGGAAATGCTGGAGAAACAAGAGCAAGTTAACCTCCAAATGGGTTCCAAGGCAACCGCTGTGTTGAAATTTCACTTGGGTTCCCCTGGCTCATTTTTACCTGCCTCTGCCAAATTGTTGATGCCCTCGCCTGTTGGAAATGGATGACTTTGAACAACGAGGGGCAAGGAGCCTCTCTTTTACTTCAGAACTACTACAGCAAGAATTCAAACTCTTTGTTTTTGAGAAAATAGCTCCTAATGCTGTGTTGATTTTACTGTGTGCTTCAGAAAAAGACCCTTAAGGCTAATTGATATGAACATATAGAGGCAGGCTGAGCTTACTAGAATTTATATGACCCGATGTGTTAAGCATCAGGAAGCTATTTATGCTAGCCTATAGCAGCAACCTTTTGTATTTAGTGTGTTTGTGTGTACACACATACCTGTGTAAATCAAAATGAAAGCTTGCTTTTGTGTTCTAGCACAAGTTTTGCCATATCATATATACATTTTTAACTTTTGGAAGCTAGAAGACAATTGATAGGCATTTAACATGAAGAAAACATGCATTTATAGTCAACATTAATAGAATAGATGGTACTAATCTATAACAGTGAAAAATAAAGAAGGTAGTGGAAAGAGAACAAAGACGGAGAGGAGACAGGAGGGAAAGGAGAAGACAGAAAAAAGAAAACATCAAAACAAGGACTGCTCTGAGAGCCACAACTGAGTTTTATGCTTCTTGCTGTCATCTTTCTCTAACCTTAAAGGGCAGAAAGCAATTGGGAGAACTAACCTGCACTTAGATTTCAGCTTCCATAGGATATTACATTCTCAGGGTCTATTAAATCGATTGGACTTTGACCTTAGCTTCCACGAAGTCCTTACCTTTTGATTGGGGCTGAGAGGTCTGGTTTAACCTCGTGGAATTTGTATTTTTTGGAGGAACTCCTGCCTCGTCCGTACATGGTGAAACCCCCCACAGCAGCATTTTTAATTTCCAGTTTCTCAGCGGACACAACGCACAGACTGTAGAAAACACCTGCTCATCCGGACCGCTCAGCTCACAGGCTCCTTCCTCAGGGGAGCATCTGATGCTCCAGGCAAGGCAGACCCTCTTCTTATACTCTTGTGACCTCTTAGACTTTTCTTCTGTAGCACTTACTCCAGACTCTAATCATATATTTATGTTATGATTGTTTATGCAATGGTTTTCTTCCTAACTAGGCTCTGAGTTCCATGAGAGTTGCAATGTCTGCATCCCTTACCCTTGTTGATATACTGCACTGTGCCCAGTACCTAGTAATTGCTCAATAAATATTTGTTAAATGAATGATTATAATAGTATGCATATATGCATATATAGTATGATAATATATATAAATATGTGTAAAACAGTATATATACACATGGTATATTAATAGCACATCATGTAATATTGTATGTCTACACACACATACATTCAGTATTTACTCAGTTTTTCTGAGGCTTATTTACTCATTGGTGAAGTGAAAGTGAATGTAAGGCTCTTTGCAAACCCCAAAGTGCTAGACCAGTAGGAAAGATCGGAATAGCCTTTCATATTAAACACTATGAAGCCAGGAGCTGTGGCTCCCAACTGCAATCCCAGCACTTTAGGAGGCTGAGGTGGAAGGATCACTTTAGCCCAAGAGTTTGAGACCAGCCAGGGCAACACAGGGAGATACCATCTCTACAAAATTTTTTTTTTTTTCAAATTAGCCAGGCATGTGCTGCTTGCCTGTGGTCTCAGCTACTCTGGAGGCTGACGCATGAGGATCACTTGAGCCCAGGAGGCTGAGGCTGCAGTGAGCTGTGATTGTGCCACTGCACTCCAGTCTGGGTGGCACAGTGAGACCTTGTCTTCAACGAACAAACAAACAAACAAGCAAAAAACACTATGGTAGAGACCCCAATAAATGCCTTCCATGCTTATAAAATACATTTAAGTATCTCTCAATCAAGTTTTCAGTATTCTCAAGTCAGTCTCTCATTCTAAATTTAGAGTCATTTCCAAATATAGTGCATTTCCTGTCCCATTCCTTCCCTGAAAGACAGCCGTGTCCAACTAGAAGTGGGCCTGACGCCTCTTATTAGCCCGGTTGCATTTCTGTCTCGCTCTTGGCTGCAGTGTGTGAGCTGATGGGCCCCACGTGACTGTGTTCACGTCCAAGCTTAGTAGAATGAATTTTTCAAGCATGATTTGCAAGTCACGCTATCACATGCCTCCTGAGTCCAGCTGTGCCGCAGCTGCCGCCTCCTCTGCATCCGCTCATCTTGCACTTGGATCAAAAGCACGAGCACATTTGCCTGAACTGATCTGGTCTCGGCCCAGCTGTTTGTTCCCCATTGTCATCAGGATGTTTACAGACCTGCTGTTCTTGCTGTACTTGTTTCATGATCACACTTGGGTCTGCAGAGCATTTTAACACATGGCTGTGGCCGAAGCTGGCAATTTGACTAGCTTTTCTCGGTCACTGAGACTTCTCTAAGGCATTTCCTTCAAACCTTCCTAACTATGTGTATGCTTGCACATTTCCACAGAGGCAACAAGAAAAGGAACCAGGGCTACAAATCCTGTTAAAGATGGGCCATGAGTGTCCTTCTGGCCTACTAATTTTATCACGATTAGTTTCTAACTGGACAAGAGAGCACTTCCAGTCTGAGACAAAGCCAGATTAAAGGAAGAAATCTATTCTTCTTACTCTAATTTGGTAAGTTGGGAAAATATAGTTTACCTTCTTAGGAAGTTGTCTTGACTGCTCCTAAAGTGTGCTCATACCTGTCACATGACAGCAGGTATTTTCTTGGCAAGAATTGTGCTGGAATAGCAGTTGGCAGTGATTGTGGTGAGGGCGTGGAAAGGTGTCTAGTGGATCCAAGTGAGGTTCTAGGTCTAGCTGACCCCTAACTATGAGAAGAACATGAGTGAGTCACTCATTCTCTCTGGGATTCAATGTCCTCCCATTAATAACAGGCGCCACTTATTATCATATTAAAACCTGTACTGAAAAATCTGTTTTCTAGACTCACCCCAAAGATCCTGATTCAGTAGGCTGAGGAGGGGCCTGAACGTCCCTATATTTTGATGTATCACAGTGCATGGTCAGCAATTCACTGTCTCCCCTGCAACTACAGTGAGCCATCTGACCTAGGATATTTTATACTTTTAATCAAATGCTCTTTCATGATAAATAACATGGCTCTGATTTCCCAATAGCTCAAGCGTTAAGAGGAAGACAGTTCTGCAATGCAAAGCATCCTAGGCTCATCTCTGTGGGCTGAGGCCACAGAGCTGCACTGTCTACTACAGTGGCCATGACCACATGTGGCAACTGAGTACTAGAAATATAGGTGTCTCGAACTGGGATGTGTTGTTAGTATAAAATATGCAACAGTTTCCAAAGGTTTAGTATGAAAAAAGGACTGTGAAAATACTTAATAATTTTTATGTTGATTACATGCTGAAATGATATTTTTAAATATATGACAGGTTAAATAATATATAGTACTGAAGTTAATTTGATTTGTTTTTTAATAGTTTTATTGAGATATAATTGATATATTAAAACTATGTACGTTTAATGCATATAATTTGAAGAGTTTGGACATATGCATACACCTATAAAATTATCACCACAATCAAGGTAATAGACATCTCCATCACCTTTAAAAGTTTCCCTGTGTCCTCCCTCCACTGTTTTTTCTTTTTTCTTTGTTTTGTGTTGTTTGTTTTTGGCAAGAGTGCTTAACATGAGATCTAACCTCATAACAAATGTTTAAGGGCATAATACAGTACCATTCACTATGGGTGCTATGCTGTACAGCAGATCTCTAGAACTTATCTCTCTTGCATAACCAAAACTTTATACCAACTGAACAAGTCCCAACCTACTCCCCCCAGCTCAGCTCCTGGTAGTCACTTCTATTTTCTGCTTGTGTGAGTCTGACTATTTTAGGTACCTCATAGAATTGGAATCATGCAGTATTTGTCTTCTGTGACTGGCTCATTTCACTTAGCATAATGTCCTCCAGGTTCATCCATGTTATCGCAAGTGACAGGATTTTCTTCTTTTTACAGGCTGAATAATATTCCATTGTGTGTATATACCATATTTTTTTATCCATTCATCTGCCAGTGAACATTTTGGTTGCTTCCATGTCTTGGCTATTGCTAATACTGCTGCAATGGACATGGGAGTACAGATATCCCTGCAAGATTCTAATTTCAATTCTTTGGGGATATACCCAGTAGTGGAATTGCTGGAACATATGGTAGTTCTATTTTTAATTTTTTGAGGAACCTTTATATTGTTTTCTATATTGGCTGCACTGTTTTACATTCCCACTAACAGTATATAAAAATTCCAATTTCTCCACAGTCTCACCAACATTTTAATCTTTTTTGTCTTATTTATTTATTTATTTTTGAGACAAGGTCTTGCTCTGTCACCCAGGCTGGTGTGTAGTGGTGTGATCATAGTTCACTGCAGCCTCGAACTCCTGGACTCAAGCGATCCTCCCACCTCAGCCTTCCAAGTAGCTGAGATTTTACGGGCACACCACCATGCCCAGCTAATTTTTTAATTTTTTGAAGAGATGGGGTCTTACTGTTTCGCTCAGGCTGGTCTTGAGCTTCTGGCCTCAAGTGATCCTCCTACCTTGGCCTCTCACAGTACTGGGATTACACATGTGAGCCACTACTCCCAGCCTTGTTTTGTTTTTGACAATAACCATATCAATGGGTGTGAGGTGATATCTCACTGTGGCTTTGATTCACATTTCCCTGATGATTAGTGATGTTGAGCATCTTTTCATATACCTGTTGGCCATTTGTAAGTCTTCTTTGGAGAAATTTCTATTCAAGTCCTTTGCCTGTTTGCCTGTTTTTAAATCAGATTATTTGGTTTTTTGCTACTAAGTCATAGGAACTTCTTATTTATTTTGGGTGTTAATCCCTTATCAATATATATATAGAAAATACTTTCTCCCATTCTGTAGGCTGCCTTTTCATTCTGTTAATTGTTTCCTTTGTTGTACAGAAGAAGCTTTTTAGTTTCATGTAGTCACATTGTACAATTTTGCTTTTGTTGTTTGTACTTTGGTATCATATCCAAGAAATTATTAGCAAGCCCAGTGTACTAAAGCTTTTCCTCTCTCTAGGAGTTTTATGGTTTCAGGTCTTACGTTTGAGTCTTTAATCAATTTTGAATTAATTTTTATGCATACAGTAAGATAAAGATTTAATTTCATTATTTTGTATGTGGATATCCTGTTTTCCCAACAACATTTGTTGAAGATACTGTCCATTCCCTCTTATATATTCTTGACACCCTTGTCAAAGCTCAGTTGAATGTATACCTGTGAGTTTATTTCTGAGCTTTCTATTCTGTTCCATTGGTGTGTATGTCTGTTTTTATGCTAGTACCCTGTTTTAACAACTGTAGCTTTGTAATATATTTTGAGGTCAGGAAGATCATTTGTTTCTTTTTACTTTTTTTCTTTAGTGTGGCTACTGGAAAACTGAAAACTACATATATGTGGCTTGCATTATGTTTCTATTGGATAGTGCTGCTATGGAGCACAAGGCAATTTTTTAGAGACAATGACATCCTGAGGATAGACCATACTGTTACCATATCACAGTAGCCTTACAAAGTGACGCAGAGTAACCCTGTTGGTCCTGATCAAACGCTAGCTTTCAGTTTCCATTTTGACGATAAAATTTAGAAGTGGAAGCTTGAAAAGGGATTGGACAGAAAGTGGGAATGTACTGTTTACTAAGTCCGTGAGTGCTGCTCCTTAACTCATATAGCCTGCTTGGTTCCAGTTGTTACTGAAAAGCACAGGAGCTTTATCCATTCCCATTATAGACCAGACTTCCCCATCCTCCCAGTACAGTCTTCTCATTCTCCACTTCACCCCTTGGCAACCAAACATCAGACTATCTTCTTGATGCTTTGAAAACTATTAAATTAGAAAAAAATTCAATAATAGTACCCATTATAGGTAAAGATTTGGGGAAATTGGGACACTTGTATACTATTGGCAGTACCCAAAATTATAACTTCTTTGGAAAGCAATATCACATCATCTTTTAAGACCCATAAAAATATTCTTACACTTTGATTTTGTAAAGGGTAAGAATTTGTCTCAAGGAAACATTCAACAGAAGCAAGATAAATGGATAAGGATATTCAGTGTAGCATTATCTATACTACAAAATTAGAAGCCATTTAAACACCTAGTCATTAAGGAACAGTTAAGAAAATTGTACTGCAACAATTCAATACAATTTTATATATTCATTCAAATTTATAATTGTGAAGAATATATAACAACATAGAACAATGTTTACCAGATAATGTTAGATTTTATAAAGTAGAACACATAAATTGTAGATTATGATTGCACTGTAACAATTATGCATGCATAAGGAAGAGGGCTTAGAATAAATGCACAAAAATGAAACCTCTGTGTTAGGATTATTAAAGAATAAATCAAAGCATTTTAGCTAGGAGACAATGGCCTCTCATGGGACCCAGAGATGGGCCCCCACAGTGTCCATAAAACAAGTGAAAACATACCATATTTTGTGTGGCTGTGCATATGTTTATTTTTTTGAGAAGTACGAGCACAGCTTTCATCAGATTCTCAGAGGAGTTCGATGATCACCTCCCTCCCAAGTTAAGAACCAGTGCTTAATGACGGTGCTATTACATTATTGTTTCAATAATTAAAAGAAAGTGAGTTGTCTCCTCTTTTGGCCTGTACTCAAAGGTGAATTCACCAGTGGGCTTGAGGAAGAATGAGAGCCCTTAGGAAAGAATGAGTCTGGCCCTGGTAGCTTGTGGAAGAAACAGTAACCCCTTAGGGGCCCCCACACCTTCCCATTTAAATTTCTGCTCTCATCCTCACTCAGACCCTTCTGTCTCAAGGCCAAATGCTGGTCAAAATGCTCTCCCTTTTGCCCTCCTCTCTCCTTCCCCTCCTTCTCTATTCCTCTCTAATGTTCCATATCAGACTAACTCTCCCCAACTTCCAGGCCTTTCTAGTCCTCTAATCTGAGACACACATCTATGCTGAAGGACCTGCCATGCTAATGGATTACCCTACCAGGGACACTTGCCTTTAAACAGGCATGTTGGGCAAACAATACCTTTACTCCATAGCAGGTTATGCAGATAGGTGTTCAAAAACCAGGATGGGGCCAGAGCCAGAATCTGTGTGGGAGGAACCACTGTGCTGCACCCCTCAGATCATATCAGGGCTGCCCACGTCACTCCACATAGACGACCACTGGAAGGATTCTTTGCATTTGGGAAACATCCATTGGTGAGTCCTGGCATTTTTCTCCCCTCAGGGCCAGTTAAGGAAAACTCCAGTCAGGGTTGTTTTAAGGGACCTCCACAGAACAAAAATCTGGTCAAGGACTTTGCTTTTGGGCAAGCTTTAGGTGTTTCTCTCTTATTCATCTACCTTATCAGTGTGTGGATCCGTTCACTCTCCACCCCACTCCTCCTTCCTGAGGCCCCAGCTCATCCCTTGCTGGCTTGGAAATTGATGTTCTTTCTTCATGGGAAGATTTCTTTCTTCTGAGATTCTTTCTTCCAACACCCTATGCAGTCTCCAGGGTTTCCTTGAGCTGCAGGCTCGGCCTCATTCATCGGAGTGAGACTTCTTTAATGTTTTCTATTTAGATCCTTTGCCTGTAAAAGATTAGCTATTCTATAATGGACACCTACAAATGAGCTGAATAAAAAGAGAGAGAAATGAACATTTTTAAAAAAGTAGCCCAGCAGCTTCCCCTCTAAGAATTGCTACCAACTTTATCCCCTGTTCACTTATTAATGCCTCTCTTCCCGCACTTCTTTTTCCCCTGACATTTTGGTGAAAGCTTTTTTTTTTTCTACTCTAGTCTAACATTTATTCCTTCAACTTTTCTGTCAGACTTCTTTTTCCCTGGAAGCCTTTAAAGATATGACGATCATTATTTTTGTTTTTTCATGTAGATAAGCCCCTTTATTTCTCATCACAAATTCAACAGAGGCCTAACTTTCAGGCGGAACAGCCCTCCAAATACACCCCAGACTGCTGTCTCTTGCTTATCCCTAAGCATCTCCTAGGGATGGCAAGGTGACATTATACTTTACTTCAGGATTCATTTCCATGCATCACTGTGGTGAGACTTAAAACATTCTTCTTCATATCTGGCTTAAGAAATTGCAACCAAAGTTGATGTCTTTCATCAGATAGCAGTGGACATTTGGGGGAGTTTGTCACCATCACCTTGAGGTTCCTGGACTGTGTAAAGATCAGTCATTCTTACTTGTTAAGTAGAGAGATTTTAGGATCCATGAGAAACTGGGGGTCGGGTCAATCTGAGCTGTATATCCCTTGAAGAAGAAACAAAAGCTCAGTTTCCCCACCAGAAAAACAAACAAACAAACAAAACAGAACACAATAAGGATCCCTGTTTCAATGATCTCTGCACACATATTGCACATGGTATAGAGACCAATTACTGTTACCAAATGTCTCCTTTGTCTTTTGTGCTCTATAATAGAGTCTTGGGTACTTAGCTGCATTCTTATTATCCTGGAATAAAGATTGTTTCCCAGTCTCCCTGGCACCTAAGTGTGACCATGGGGCTAAGTTCTGGTCAAAGAAATGCAAGTGGAATAGGTGTATGGAATTTCCTGGAAGTTTCTTTAAAATAAAGGCTTGCACTTCTCTATTCTTTTGTCCTTCATCCTGGATAGAATTGGGACACAATGTTGGGAGCTCCTGCAGCCATTTTGGACAACTGAGGATGAAATCCACAAATGACAGTTTAACAAATAGAAAGAGCTCAAGTCCCTAACATCATAGAGTACCATAACTGCCCTAGGTTGCCTCCAGCTGTTGGCTGGAAAGAGAGAAAGACATTTTATCTTATTTAAGTATTATGTTTATTTCTGTTGCCTGCAGCCAAATATAACCTAAACAGGATCCACACTCAATAAGTACTTAATACATGATAGTTGTCACTTAAGCCATCACCTACACATTTTGGAGAACCACTTCTCCCACCACGTTTCAACCCTCCCACAGTATGGCAGAACTTTCAGATGCATCTTCTATAATTCTAACATATACTGAGTATTAATTATGTCCCAAGCAAAGTAACAAATGCTTTATGTGGAATATCTCATTTAAACTTTACCTCAACTCTATGAGGTAGGTACTATTTTTTAATCCTTAATTTACAGATGAATCTATTAGTTTGTTAGGGCTGCCATAACAAAATATTAAAGCTTGGGTGGCTTGAACAACAGACATTTATTTTCCCATCTTTCTGGAGGCTCAAAGTTCAAGATCAAGGTATCGACAAGTTCGGTTTCTTCTGAGTCCTCTCTCTTTGGTTTGCAGACGGCCACCTCTTACTGCTTCCTTGTGTGGTCTTTCTTCTATGCCTGCATATTCCTAGTGTCTCCTTTTGTGTCCAAATCCCTCTTCCTTATAAGGACACCAGTCACATCGGATTAAGGCCCACCCTCATGGTCTCGTTTTGTTTCTGTTTTTGAGGTTGTCACCCTTTATTGTTGGCGAGGACCTCACAGCCTCATTTTCACAGAATCACCTCTTTCAAGTCCCTATGTCCAAATACAGTCACCTTCTGAGGTACTGGGTTAGGACTTCCACATATGAATTTTGAAGACACACAATTCACCCCGGAACAGTGAAGAAACTGAATCAAGGAGAAATTAAATAATTCAATAACTTTGCCCAAACCACAGTTAGGAGGTGGTAGAGATGGGCTTCAAACGCAGGAAGTCTGGCCCCTGAGCCCACGCAATCAAATGCTGCAGTAGACTGCCTTCCATTCCTTGTTATCATCTGTATGATATGTAGCTTGACAGTAAGCCTGGGTTTCCAGAACTGTTTGTACGCTTAATGGTCTAAGTTATGTTAGTCTATAAGCATAGATTTGAGCTTATAGACCCTTTCTATTCAGTGAAGTGTGCCTAGGTGATGGACCAGGGACCCAGCTCACCACACCACACTGCCTTATGACCCCGAGTGCTGCAGGAATTCTGAACAGGAGCTGTCAAAGAAGAGTAACAGGAAGGTCCAGAGTTAACTTAAAGAGAAACTGGCATTTATATTAGATTTAAAGTTTATATTATGGTATTAATATAAGGATTCCAGAAATATGTGAATTTCGAAGCTTGGAGGGGTATCTTTATGTAATTACCCTTATCTTTTGTCTTAATTCCTTCTTGTCACCTGCTCGTTGTACTGGAGACCTTTGCCCTATGTCACCACAAGGGTCCTGGTTGCTTTGTTCCTCCAGCTTCAAGGGAAATGCATGCACTTGAACACTCCACCTTGTCTCTTCTGGCATCCTTTATACAATGTTACAGGAAGAGGCCTAACCATGTCTGCAGATGTCAAACAGACACTACAGGATTCCTCTACACTGTCTGACCTGCACCGTCATATGGGGTAACTCTGGAAGCTTGCAGTGTTCCCAAACCCCAAGACTCGAATCTCTTTTTCAACTCCAGCATCATTGATGGGAGGCAGAGTGTCCCTGTGTCCCCAGCACCATGGACCCTGGGTGCTGCCCGATGCCATTGCTCCCTTTCCTGATCTTGTATTGTTCCCTACCAGACCCTTGGCTTCTAGTGCTCCACGGCCTGTGTCCATCACGGGGATCATTGCCCTGGCACTTCCTGGAGCACAAGTCTCTTTGGCATCCCTGTCACTTTCATCACCACAGCTTTCTCCTCTGCCACTTCCTGTTTGTCCTAGAACTGGAGAATAGTGGATCCTAAGTGCTTTACATATATTAACTCCACGAATCTTCACAACAACACTAAGTTACTTTCCACTTCTACAGAGGACGAAACTGAGATACAGAGAGGGTAAGAAGTATGTCTGAGGCCACACAGCAGGTACATGGCCAAGCAAGGACTTAAATCTATGAAGTCTATCTTCAGAACTCAGCTCTCAACCATTACACACTGGTCTCCACTGATCACAAATCGAACTCTCTTTTTCCCCAGGGAGGGTGCAGATGCAGACCCACAAACACATATACACACACGCCAAGGACTGGCCTTGTTGGATGAGTCTAACAGGAACCCATGCACCTAATTCATCAAAAGAGCTATATACAAAGCTTATTGCCCATGTACCATTACTTTATATCCAACAATTTTCAAAGCAGGGGATGCTCTCAAGGTCCCAGAACCATGCCGGGTACTTTCATGCCTATTATCTCATTTATCCTTACAATAGCATTCTGAAGTAGGTACTATTATCTCCATCTTACAGGTAAGAAAACTGAAGCTCAGAGGGGTTAAGCGACTTGCACTAGGTCACACAACTAATCAGGAGTGAAGCCAAGATTTGGACACAACCCTTTCTATTCAGTGAAGGGTGCCTAGGTGATGGACTAGGGACCCAGCTCACCACATCACACTGCCTTACAACTCTGAATGCTTCAGGAATTCTGAACAGGAGCTGTCAAAGAAGAATAGCAGGAAGGTCCAGAGTTAACTTAAAGAGAAACTGGCATTTATATTAGATTTAAAGTTTGTATTATGGTATTAATATAGGGATTCCAGAAATATGTGAATTCCAAAATAAACTTGAGCTTATCTCTGGAGTCTCACCTACCTCTTCACCTCTCGCTTGCTAAAACACATCCAATGAGGAAACTCAACCTGAAACATCTCTATAAAGTATTTGGGTTGGAAGTCAATTCCATAAAATCTGCACTTACTAAAACCTTTTCTCTGAAAATGTACTAATAATATATGGCTAGAACTTGCAGACAATGTCATCATTGTTATGGAGATTTGTAGCCAAAATATTCCATTTTGTAGAGGTTTTGTTATTGCCCAGTGATGACATTTTTTGGACAATTTTTAAGAGAGGCAGATGTTCATCTATTTGCTGATTTGTCCTAGCTTACAAAGCCAACAATGATTTAGACCCAAATTGCTTTTGATCTTCCCAAGTACCTCATTTTTATTATTAAGGGACTTACAGTACAAACGATCTGTCATTTGAGCAGGAACACCCATATGTCAGATGTGGTCGGTTTGATTAGTGGTGCTAAACCCCTGCTAGCAGTTAAAAGAGGTGACTTGTAGAAGTCACAGTGTGGTTAAAGAATTCTGGGGGGGCTCTCTTTGAGAAAGCCCAATACACAAGAATTCTAACCAGCAAAGTAAGTGAATTGGGGGTGACTTCCTGCTGGGTTCCAGTGGTGGTGTAAAAATACACAGAACTGGCATTTCATTATGGATTCTAACCCAGATTCTGCTTCATATCAGCTGTGAGGCCTTGGACAAGCTACTTAGCCACTTTAAACCTCAGTCATAACCTCTGGGCACATTTAATATTTATGTTTTAAACTGTTATGGGGTAACAAATTTTGATGTACCTAGTATGGTGTCTGGCATGAAATAGCTATTGAAAATATTTTTCAATCTTTTAATCTGAAAGACTAAATCTTTCAGAGTCAATTCTGAATTTGCATTTTAAATAATTTTTCATCTAAAAGGGCAAAAGCTTAATTTACATGCATTTCTCTAAGAACATATCTGTTCATCAAAGTAAAAAGGGAAATCCTGAAAGTCTGTAACAGATGCCAGGAATATGTGAAATCCTATTCTCAATTTCCAGGCAGTTGCCTGCCTAACGACTTGGTGTTAGTTGGCCATGTTTGATACTCCCTACTAAAGACTTCAGGGGCTGTGGGGTTTACTAACTATGAGGTGAGCAGACCACCCCCTCACTCCGTATCGCCAAGGAGAAAATGTAAATTGCCCATTGCCATTGCTTAGTTCAGTTCAGTTTAGTTCAATGATCTATGGGCAAGACAATGCCTGAGGTGAAAGATACAAACATGAAAGAGATATGATTCTTACCTTTGAGGGGTTCGAGGGCTGGTGGGAAGACAGATGGGCACACTGAGAATTTTGTGTGAGCTGGTCAACTCTGTGATTGGCATATGAGCATGGAGCATATGGGCTTGGAGAAGTCAGAAACAGCTTTCTGGAGGAGGTGATGCCTGGGTTCAATCTGGAAGAAGCCATGCATGCATGCCTCCATCCTTCCATTTCTTTATTCAGCAAATATATTTCAAGTGCTAACTACATGTCAAACATTGTTTTAAGCATTGAGGTGAGAGTGGTGAACAAGACAGTCTCTCCTCTTGTGGAAATTACATCCTACTTAGGGGAGACAGAAAACAAAAAAGCAAATAAATATATAAACAGCTTTAGACAGCAATACAAATGCTAAGAAGAAAGTGAGGAGTGAGAAGTAATGGAGGATGTGGGACATGGAACTGGAGGAGGCTATTTTAAGTAAGACTCTCTGAGCAGATAACATTGAGTCAAGACCTGAATGATGGGATGGAGACAGCCATGCAAAGATCTAGTGTCAGAGCCTTCTAGGCAGAGGCAATGGTAAAAGCCCCATGGTGAGAACTACTTTGGTCTATTCACAGACAAAACAAAGTTTAAAACACCAGCTAGAAACCAGTGTAGCCAGAGAGCAATGAGAGAGGGAGAGAATGGCTGGAGGTGAGGGCGAAAAGAAAAGTCTCTTTGCCTTATGATCCATGGTGAACAGAGTCCCCTGTGCATGGGAAGCCACTGGAGGGTTTAAAGTGGGAGAGGGGCATGATCTGATTTTAGGCTTTAAAAGATGTTTGCAGCAGGAGGTTGGCAGCGCAAGTCCAGAAGAAGGCAATTCCAGGCAGAGGTAGAGTGTGTCCCTTCCACACGTGTACTTCCTCTGGTCAGGGTTGTCTTCCTGCCACCTCTCATGTCTCTCCTTCCTGTCAGAGCATGCATGAGGGCATGGTCTGTGTACACAACCAGGGACCTAAGAGATGCCACTTTTGGGCAGTATTCTGTGGATAATCCGCCCTGCTTCTAGCAATTCTGGCCCAATTGCTAGTCACCTCATATAACACCAGTGAGGGCTCATATCCATTTAGTACTCATACATTCTTTTTGCAGCATTTCTTCATGATTATTTGATTTTACACAGGAAGGTAAAAACATCAGGCAATTTTTTAAATCATCATGTGACAGATAAAGAAGTTGATGCACAGAGAGGTGAATCAGTATGCTCAAGGTCACACAGCTAGTTGGTGACAGTTAGGACTAGAATCTTAGTCCCCTGATTCACAGCCTATATTTGTCTACAGTGGTTCACCGTGGAAATGCTATTGATATTTGGTGGGGTGGCTGGTGGCGGTGAGCAGTTCTCCATTGTATTAGACTGTTCTAGACATTGTAGAACATTTTGAATCCTTGGTCCTTGCCAGTAACCTCCAAGCAAGAAGCCTTGTGGCAACGAATAAGGCCCCCATACATTTCCATACATCTCCTAGGGAAGGCTGGTGCTACTGTGGTGGGAAACAGTGGAGTCCAATCCTCTCTTGTTATAGATAAAAAGGCTGAGTCACCAGCAGCAGCAGAGACTTAGCAGGTACTTTCATATTTTTAACAAATAGTTTCTGATTGCCTAGTATGTAAGTGTTCTGTGTTATATGCTGTGTATTCAGTGTTGAAGAAGGATATAGTGCTTGTCCTCAAGGAGTTTACAGCATGGAGAGGGTGAGGGTGAAGCACAGGATGCTAATGAACAATTACAAGGCAATGAGTGGTCAGTGTCATGGTGGGTTCATACAGGTAGCATAAGGACATAAACAAGGGCACCTAGTCCAAGTTTGGAGACACAGGGAAGGAGGAATTTTCCAACACCCACAGCTTTCCAGAACTGGGTTGTAGTGGAATCTAATAAGCTTGCATTAATGAAGATGTTTAAATATGATCTGGATTATCAGATGGCTGGGAAAATGTTCAAAAGTACCTAAGGGAGGTCAGACTCACTGATGATTAGTGTCCTTTCCAGCTCTGCAGCCTGGAATTTCTGTTGTATTCAAGAAGACCATAAACAGAATGTAATTCCATTTGATTCCTATAATTTATGTGGCAATGAGGTGATCCCATGTTAAACTGGTTGTTAGGGCCCGAATGTTTGTGTCCCTCCAAAGTCATATGTTGAAACCTAATCATCAATGTGATAGAATTAATAGATAGGGCCTTTGAGGGGCTTTGCCCTTACCAGTGGGACAAGTGACCTTATAAAAGAAGCCACAGAGAGAAGCCTCACTCCTCCCACCGTGTGAAAACACAGCTAGATGTCATCTGTGAACCAGAAAGAGGGTCCCCACCAGACACCAACCAGACACCAAATCTGTCTGTACCCTGATCTTGGACTTTCCACCCTCTAGAATGGTGAGAAATAAATTTTTATTGTTTATAAGCCACCTTCTCTATGGTATTTTGTTATGGCAGTCCCAATAGGCTAAGGCACTGGGTTATAAAGAGAATAAAATACTAAGAATAATCTGCTTTCCCTCAAAGTGGTTTCTTCTTTTATTATTATTATACTTTAAGTTCTAGGGTACATGTGCACAACATGCAGGTTTGTTACATAGGTATACATGCGCCATGTTGGTTTGCTGCACCCATTAACTCGTCATTTACATTAGGTATCTTTCCTAATGCTATCCCTCCCCAATCCCCCCACCTCACGACAGGCCCCCATGTGTGATGTTCCCTGCCCTGTGTCCAGGTGTTCTCATTGTTCAATTCCCACCTATGAGTCAGAACATGTGGTGTTTGGTTTTCTGTCCTTGCGATAGTTTGCTCAGAATAATGGTTTACAGCTTCATCCATGTCCCTGCAAAGGACATGAACTCATCCTTTTTTATGGCTGCATAGTATTCCATGGTGTATATGTGCCACATTTTCTTAATCCAGTCTATCATTGATGGGTATTTGAGTTGGTTCCAAGTCTTTGCTATTGTGAATAGTGCTGCAATAAACATATGTGTGCATGTGTCTTTATAGTAGCATGATTTATAATCCTTTGGGTATATACCCAGTGTTGGGATCACTGGGTCAAATGGTATTTCTGTTCTAGATCCTTGAGGAATCACCACACTGTCTTCCACAATGGCTGAACCAGTTTACACTCCCACCAACAGTGTAAAAGTGTTCCTATTTCTCCATATCCTCTCCAGCATCTGTTGTTTCCTGGCTTTTTAATGATCGCCATTCTAACTGGTGTGAGATGGTATCTCATTGTGGTTTTGATTTGCATTTCTCTGATGATCAGTGATGATGAGCATTTTTTCATGTGTCTGTTGGCTACATAAATGTCTTCTTTTGAGAAGTGTCTCTTCACACCCTTTGCCCACTTTTTGATGGGGTTGTTTGATTTTTTTCTTGTAAATTTGTTTAAGTTCTTTGTAGATTCTGAATATTAGCCCTTTGTCAGATGGGTAGATTCCAAAAATCTTCTCCCATTCTGTAGGTTGCCTTTTCACTCTGGTGGTAGTTTCTTTTGCTGTTCAGAAGCTCTTTAGTATAATTAGATCCCATTTGTCTATTTGGGCTTTTGTTGCCATTGCTTTTGGTGTTTTAGTCGTGAAGTCCTTGCCCATGCCTATGTCCTGAATGGTAATGCCCCGGTTTCCTTCTAGGGCTTTCATGGTTTTAGGTCTAGCATTTAAGTCTTTAATCCATCTTGAATTAATTTTTGTATAAGGTGTAAGGAAGGGACCCAGTTTCAGCTTTCTATATATGGCTAGCCAGTTATCCCAGCACAATTTATTAAATAGGGAATCCTTTCCCCATTGCTTGTTTTTGTCAGGTTTGTCAAAGATCAGATGGTTATAGATGTGTGATGTTACTTCTGAGGCCTCTGTTCTCTTCCATCAGTCTATATCTCTGTTTTGGTACCACTACCATTCCTCAGCAAATGTAAAAGAACAGAAATCACAACAAACTGTCTCTCAGACCACAGTGCAATAAAATTAGAACTCAGGACTAAGAAACTCATTCAAAACCTCACAACTACATGGCAACTGAACAACCTGCTCCTAAATGACTACAGGGTAAATAACGAAATGAAGGCAGAAATAAAGATGTTCTTTGAAACCAATGAGAACAAAGGCACAATGTACCAGAATCTCTGAGACACATTTAAAGCAGTGTGTAGAGGGAAATTTATAGCACTAAATGCTCACAAGAGAAAGTAGGAAAGATCTAAAATCGACATCCTAGCATCACAATTAAAAGAACTAGAGAAACAAGAGCAAACAAATTCAAAAGCTAGCAGAAGGCAAGAAACAACTAAGAGCAGAACTGAAGGAGATAGAGACACAAAAAACCCTTCAAAAAATCATTGAATCCAGGAGCTGGTTTTTTGAAAAGATTAACAAAATTGATAGACCACTAGCAAGACTAATAAAGAAGAAAAGAGAGAAGAATGAAATAGCTGCAATAAAATATGATAAAGGGGATATCACCACTGATCCCCCAGAAATACAAACTACCCGCAGAGAATACTATAAACACCTGTACGCAAATAAACTAGAAAATCTAGAAGAAATGGATAAATTCTGGACACATACACCCTCCCAAGACTAACCCAGGAAGAAGTTGAATCCCTGAATAGACCAATAACAGGCTCTGAAATTGAGGCAATAATTAATAGCCTACCAATGAAAAAAAGTCCAGGACCAGATGGATTCACAGCCGAATTCTACCAGAGGTACAAAGAGGAGCTGGTATCATTCCTTCTGAAACTATTCCAATCAATAGAAAAAAAGAGAATCTTCCCTAACTCATTTTATGAGGTATCATCCTGATACCAAAGCCTGGCAGAGACACAACAAAAAAAGAGAATTTTAGACCAATATCCCTGATGAACATTGATGCAAAAATCCTCAATAAGATACTGGCGAACCAAATCCAGCAGCACATCAAAAAGTTTATCCACCAGGATCAAGTCAGCTTCATCCTTGGGATGCAAGGCTGGTTCAACATATGCAAATCAATAAATGTAATCCATCACATAAACAAAACCAAAGACAAAAACCACATGATGATCTCAATAGATACAGAAAAGGCCTTTGACAAAATTCAACAGCCCTTCATGCTAAAAACTCTCAATAAACTAGGTATTGATGGAACGTATCTTAAAATAATAAGAGCTATTTAAGACAAACCCACAGCCAATATCATACTGAATGGGCAAAATCTGGAAGCATTCCCTTTGAAAACTGGCACAAGACAGGGATGCCCTCTCTCACCTCTCCTATTCAACATAGTATTGGAAGTTCTGGCCAGGGCAGTTAGGCAAGAGAAAGAAATAAATGGTATTCAGTTAGGAAGAGAGAAAGTCAGATTATCCCTGTTCGCAGATGACATGATTGCATCTTTAGAAAACCCCACTGTCTCAGTCCAAAATCTCCTTAAGCTGATAAGCAACTTCAGCAAAATCTCAGGATACAAAATCAATGTGCAAAAATCACAAGCATTCCTATACACCAATAACAGACAAACAGAGAGTGAAATCATGAGTGAACTCCCATTCACAATTGCTACAAAGAGAATAAAATACCTAGGAATCCAACTTACAAGGGATGTGAAGGACCTCTTCAAGGATAACTACAAACCACTGCTCAACAAAATAAAACAGGACACAAACAAATGGAAGAACATTCCATGCTCATGGATAGGAAGAACCAATATCATGAAAATGGCCATACTGCCCAAGGTAATTTATAGATTCAATACCATCCCCATCAAGCTACCATTGACTTTCTTCACAGAATTGGAAAAAAACTACTTTAAAGTCCATATGGAATCAAAAAAGAGCCCGCATTGCCAAGACAATCTTAAGCAAAAAGAACAAACCTGGAGGCATCACGCTACCTGACTTCAAACTATACTACAACGCTACAGTAATCAAAGTGCTTTCTACAAAGTATTGACCCGCTAAACCTGACCTTTATTCCATCTGTCCACTCATACAGAGGGTTCTGTTAGGACTGAGCAAGCCCCAGCTCTGGGTGATGCGGGTGGGCTTTGGGGAGGACAGGGCAGGGCAGGACAGGTCCTCTATGGAGGAATTTCTAATTGGGCACTAAGAATTTTTTCTTCCTAGGTAGCCAGAAGAGCTGAGGAGAGCCCCTTAGCTCCAATTTATGCTGCCTTCTGCTGATCCAGGGAGACTGGCAGTTTAAATGTTAGCTGGGGACAGTTCACTAACACCTCTGTGACAGGGGAGAGAGTGTCAAGGGACAAGGGTGCCCAAGAACCACAAACCTCATTCTGCCTTCCAGGAAGTGAAGTGTCAGCTTTCAGCAAACGTTCCCTCTGCACAAGGACAGAAAATGCCATCTAGAGAGCTGCTCTAACTGGGTTAAAAGTCATGTTTGTGTCACTTGTGTCAAAAGGACGTGGCTTAGAAAAAGGACTCAACCACTAGACAGGGAGATGATTGTGGATTGCTGATGGCTTAGATTTAATCTTCAAAAGATAAAGCTGTCAGTGTTAGCTTTTCTTGTTGCTTCTGTATTTCAGATTGGAAAATTTTTACTCAAACCGGACGTATGTCAGCTATCTATGGGATAATTTAAAGAGAAAAACAATGGCTATTAGATTTTTTTTTCAATTCTCTCTTCTCTGTCTATCATTCATGTTTTATTTACCATCTAAATGCTTCCTCTAATTTCAAACGTTCACTCCAGTTTGGCTTTAACAAATCCTTTCATGAGGGCTCAACTTTATCTTTCCATCAACTTAGTTTTGATGGAGGAGAGGCATTGAGATAAATGGGCTATGCTCTTTAAAAATCTAGATTAATTCACTTTCTGTGTTCAATGTTCAGTTTTGGATTCCAAAGATATCTTGTTGTGGTTAATCGAACTCTCCACTGACCTCTGGCTCAGAACCATCAACACATTTAGGAAAAATTCTTGTTCTTGGGAACTCCTCAATTTTCAGGAGTGTGTATTTTAAGCTCCATCTTCCTTCTTTCTCATCCTCACTTCCTGTTCTGGATGGCTTGGGCTTTCTGTTTTTATCTCCTTTCTTAAGTTTTCTCCCTTTTTCTTCATTGTTTCCTTCTTTGTTTTCCCCAATTTCACTCAAACCCCACCTTCTTTTGACTCAAGAATTTCTCTCCAGCAGGATGCTCTCCTTAGGATATAGCTTAAGATTCCAAGGCTCTCCACATATTCAAATCAAAAGTTATTCTAGGGTCTTTTCCCTAAATAATATTAAGTAATTATTTAACTAACCTTTGTTAGAAATACATGGTCCCTTATAGAAAATGTAACATGCAACCGAAAAGGTAAAAACTACCTATGATCCTCCTACCTCAAAATGAACACTTGACATTTTGGTGTATTTTCTTTCAAATATGTAGATGTATATATTCTAAGCAAAACACTTTTTTCCTTAATTAAAAAATCATAAAAGAACATTCCAATTTCCCATAAATGCAGAGGTATGATGAGTCACTCCATGGAGATCTGGGCCAAAGGCAGCTGGCAGAACTCATTCCAGATCCTCAACAAACAGAGCTTGTGATTGTCATTCAGCATTCACGGAGAGTTTTGCTTGATTTTTCACACCCCTCAACTGTGCATCAGCATCACCTGGGATGATAGGAAAAAATACAGATGTCTGGTTCCCACCTGCAGAAGTTTTGTCTCAGTTAGTCCAGGATGAAGCCGTAGCACCAACACTTTTGTTTTCCAATACCCCTACATAATTCTGAATTATAGCTGGAGTAGACAATGGGTACCAAGAGTCTGTGTTGGGCTCTTGCACCATGGTGAACCATACCTGAAGATGCCATATAAGTTGGAGGCTTTGGGAGCTTATGAGTTGCCTCTCTGCTTGATGTGGAAAGGTATTGTGGTTGTGAGGCGGGCATGAAAACTTAGCTTTCTAATGGCCAATTGGCTGGAAGACTCTGAATTGTTTTATGTTGTCATTTCATTCCTCCTCACCCTTGTAGGGTCCAAGGGAAAGCTTCTTCCTTGACTATGGAAGGTTTGCTGAACAATCAACTCGCAAAAGGCAGGTTAATTGGAGAAAGGGCATACAAATTTAGAATGAATGAATACAGAATGAAGATCCAATGGTAAAGGAGAAACTGTTCATTTTTATGCTTAGGTTCAACAAAGTATGGACAGCTATATAGAGATATATTTAGACAAAAAGGTTATGATCTGATGCTAGAGGACTGATTGGGGAAGCCCAGTGAGGCCTATCAGTCTAGATTCCTCTTGGATTCTGTGTGACATTCCTTCCTCCTGGGTATGAAGGGGTTTGAAACAGGGCCTTCCCTGGAATTGGGGTCCCATGACCTAGAGTCAAACAAGACAGGTCACGTCATTTCTCTATGGCCAGTTTTTATACAGAAAGGCAGAAGGAAAGTTAGAGTAAGATTTTTATGTTTAATGGCTGGCTTTGGGGACAAGGGGTTCTAGTTTCTATGACCTGCTCTAGGGACGAGGGATTCTAGTTTCTATGGCTAGCCTTGGGGGAGAATGACACTAAGAGACAAGAGGGCTGGAGAAGGTCAGAGAAAAATTTTTGCTTCTGAGGCCTTCATTTTGGCCTCAGAACCTCAGGGTGTTTTCTGAACCCCAACACCCTCTTCATTTTCCATTTTCCAGCATATGCCAGGTACATGAACTGAACTCCCTTCATGGCCTCCCTGTCCGCTCCCAACAGGTCCTGCTTCTTCCTTTACTCAAGTTCTCCTCACTCCCATGGGCAATGACTGGAGGATTGCAGATTGTTGGCTAATGCTTACAGTCTTTTAAGTTGTCTTCCTGAGATACTACTGGCTATATAGCTATAAAGAAATGTATATATAACAAGATAGAGATAGTGAAATCTTGATTAATCAGAAGCTTCAATTTTCAGAAAAATATTAGCTCTATTCAATTTTTAGGAGGGAGCAGTAATCATAGGAAAATAATTTGAGGGTCAAAGATTTCATTGACAACAAAACCAAGCAGTCAACAGATTCCTGGGGTTTCTTAACCTAGGATCCATGGATAGATTATAGGGATATTACGAACCCCGGAAATTGAAGGCAAAATGGTGTGTGGGGGGGGGGGGGCGGGGGGTGCACATGTATTTTTCTGTGAAAAGGGTCAGGATTTTTTCCAAAGGGGTCCTAATTCAATACAGTTTAAGAACCACTATCTGAAGGTGTATTTTGCTGTGTGGTTTCTATACTCCAGCATTACTTCTTATCCTTCCATCTTCCTTGCCTCTCACATGAATCTAATTTGTGTCTTGTCTCCATTCACCCCTCAAACCCACTTCCCTAGGCCAGGCCCTTTCCACCTTTCACTTTGAAATTGAAGATGTCTCTCGACACAAACAAACGAAAACACATCCCATGCTTATGGATGAGTAGAATCAATATTGTGAAAATGACCATACTGCCAAAAGCAGTCTACAAATTCTATTCAATTCCCATCAAAATACCACCATCTTTCTTCACAGAATTAGAGAAAAAACTCCAAAATTTACAAGGAACCAAAAAAGAGCCCACATAGCTAAACCAAGACTAAGCAAAAAGAACAAATCTGGAGGCATCACATTACCTAATTTCAAAGTATACTATAAGGCCATAGTCACCAAAACCACATGGTACTGGTATAAAAATGGCAGATACCCCAATGGAACAGAATAGAGAATCCAGAAATAAACCCAAATACATACAGCCAACTGATCTTCAACAAAGCAAACAAAAACATAAAGTGGGAAAAAGACACCCTATTCAACAAATGGTGCTGGGATAATTGGCAAGCCACATATAGGAGAATGAAACTGGATCCTCATCTCTCACTTTATGCCAAAATCAAATCAAGATGGATCAAATAGTTCAATCTAAGACCTGAAACTATAAAAATACTAGAAGGTAACATCAGAAAAACCCTTCTAGACATTGGCTTAGGCAAAGATTTCATGGCCAAGCTCCCAAAAGCAAATGCAACAAAAACAAAGACAAATAGGTGGGACTAAATTAAACTAAAGAGATTTGCACAGCAAAAGGAACTCAGCAGAGTCAACAGACAACCCACAGAGTGGAAGAAAATCTTCATAATCTATACATCTGGCAAAGTACTAATATCCAGAATCTTTAAGGAACTTAAACAAATTAGCAAGAAAAAACAATCCCATCAAAAAGTGGGCTAAGGACATGAATAGACAATTCTCAAAAGAAGATATACAAATGGCCAACAAATGTATGAAAAAATGCTCAACATCACTAATGATCAGGGAAATGCAAATCAAAACCGTGATGTGATACCACCTTACTCCCACAAAATGGCCAGAATCAAAAGATAGAATAATAATAGATGTTGGTGTGGATGCAGTGAACATGGAACACTCCCACATTGCTGGTGGGAATGCAAACTAGTAAAACCACTATGGAAAACAGTGTGGAGATTCCTTAACTAAAAGTAAAACTAACATTTGATTCAACAATCCCACCACTGGGTATCTACCCAGAGGGAAAGATGTCGTTATATGAAAAAGGTACTTGGACATACATTTATAGCAGCACAATTTGCAATTGCAAAAATATGGAACCAGCCCAAATTCCCATCAATCAGTAAGTGGGTAAAGAAACTGTAGTATATATATATGTATGATGGAATACTATTCAGCCATAAAAAGGAATGAATTAATGGCATTCACAACAACCTGGATGGGATTGGAGACTATTATGCTAAGTGAAGTAACTCACGAATGGAAAACCAAGCATTGTATGTTCTCATTTATAGATGGGAGCTAAGCTATGAGGATGTAAAGGCATAAGAATGATACAATGGACTTTGGGGACTCAGGGGGAATGGCTGGGAAAGGGGTGAGGGATAAAAGGCTACAAATTTGGTTCAGTGTATACTGCTCAGGTGATGGGTGCACTGAAATCTCAGAAAGCACCACTAAAGAACTAACTCATGTAACCAAATACCACCTGTTCCCCCAAAACCTACGATTGGACAAAAAGAACATTAAAAAAGAAAGAAAGAGAAAAAGAAAGAAGGAAGGAAAGAAAGAAAAAGAAAGAAAGAAGAAAGAAAGAAAGAGGGAAAGAAAGAAAGGGGGAGGGAGGGAGGGAAAAGGGAAGGAAGGGAAAGGGAATGAAAGAAAGAAAGAAGAAGGAAAGAAAGAAAGAAAAAAGAAAGAGAAAGAAAGAAAGGAAGAAGGAAGGGGGAAGGAGAGAGGGAGGGAGGGGAAAAAGGAAGGAAAGGTAAGAGAAAGAAAGAAAGAAAGAGAAAGAAAGAAACAAAGTTGCAGAAGTCTCTGATCTAGATTACTCTCCCTGCTTTCTGCCTTCCTTTCTTTGCTCCTTCCTTTACCAAACATCTCTCCCCCATCTAATTCATTTCATGGCTACAAGATACTCTTTTAAACCCAGATCTGATCAAAGCCATGCTCCAACTTAAAATGTGTCCTCAAAGTGCCTACAGGAAAGCAATTATGCCTATTGTCAGGTAACTTAAGTCCTTTTACACTCTGGTCCCAGCTAGCTTTCTACCACTCTACATCCTCACCTCTGTACCTTGACATCTTCTATGCCCTCCACCTGAAATGATCTTTCCTTTCCTTCTCTTATTATACTCTAAACATTAATTGGCATCTCTACTATTGACCCTGCCATAATTCCACCAGTTCCCACTCTGAACTCCCAAGAATTTTGCCTGTGCTGGAATACTCCAAATATACTGTGGGTTTGGTTCCAGACCACCATAATAAAGTTAATATTGCAATAAAATGAGACATGCTTTTTTTTTGTTTCTCAATATATATAAAAGTTATGGAGATTCCATTCCAAGATGGCCAAATAGGAACAGCTCTGGTCCGCAGCTCCCAGCATGATCAATGCAGAAGATGGTGATTACTGCATTTCCAACTGAGGTAACTGGTTCATCTCATTGGGCCTGGTTGGACAGTGGGTGCAGCCCACGGAGGGTGAGTTGAAGCAGGGTGGGGAATCGCCTCACCCAGGAAGTACAAGGGTTTGGGGGATTTCCCTTTCCTAGCCAAGAAAAGCCATGACAGACTGTACCTGGAAAATTGGGACACTCCTGTCCAAATACTGAGCTTTTCCAATGGTCTTAGCAAATGGCACACCAGGAGATTATATCCTGCGCCTGGCTCAGTGGGTCCCACACCCATGGAGCCTTTCTCACTGCTAGGGCAGCAGTCTGAGATCAACCTGCAAGGCAACAGCCTGGCAGGGGGAGGGGCATCTACCATTGCTGAGGCTTGAGTAGGTAAACAAAGTGGCCAGGGAAGCTCGAACTGGATGGAGCCCACACAGCTCTGCAAGGCCTGCTGCCTCTGTAGACCCCACCTGTGGGGGCAGGGCATAGCTGAACAAAAAGGCAGCAGAAACCTCTGCAGACTTAAATGTCCCTGTCTGACAGCTCTGGAGAGAGCAGTGGTTCTCCGAGCATGGTGTTTGAGCTCTGAGAATGCACAGACTGCCTCCTCAAGTGGATCCCTGAACCCTATGTAGCCTAACTGGGAGACATCTCCCAGTAGGGGCTGACTTACACCTCATACAGGCGGGTGCCCCTCTGGGACGAAGCTTCCAGAGGAAGGATCAGGCAGCAATATTTGCTGTTCTGCAATATTTGCTGTCCTGCAGCCTCTGCTGGTGATACCCAGGCAAACAGGGTCTGGAGTGGACCTCCAGCAAACTCCAACAGACCTGCAGGTGAGGGACCTCACTCTTAGAAGGAAAACTAACAAACAGAAAGGAATAGCATCAACATCAACAAAAAGGACATCCACACCAAAACCCCAGCTGTAGGTCATCAGCATCAAAGACCAAAGGTAGATAAAACCACAAAGATGGGGAGAAACCAGAGCACAAAAGCTGAAAATTCTAAAAACCGAGCACTTCTTCTCCTCCAAAGGATCGCAGCTCCTCGCCAGCAATGAAACAAAGCTGGACAGAGAATGACTCTGATGAGTTGACAGAAGTAGGCTTCAGAGGGTCAGTAATAACAAACTGCTCCTAGCTAAAGGAGGATGTTCGAACCCATCGCAAGGAAGCTAAAAACCTTGAAAAAAGATAGGACAAATGGCTAACTAGAATAAACAGTGTAGAGAAGACCTTAAATGACCTGAGGGAGCTGAAAAACATGACATGAGAACTACGTGATGCATGCACAAGCTTCAATAGCTAATTCAAACAAGTGGAAGAAAGGGCACCAGTGATTGAAGATCAAATTAATGAAATAAAGTGAGAAGAGAAGTTTAGAGAAAAAAGAGTAAAAAGAAACAAACAAAGCCTCCAAGAAATATGGGACTATGTGAAAAGACCAAATATACATTTGATTGGTGTACCTGAAAGTGACAGGGAGAATGGAACCGAGTTGGAAAACACTCTTCAGGAAATTATCCAGGAGAACTTCCCCAACCTAGCAAGGCAGGCCAACATTCAAATTCAGGAAGTACAGAGAACACCACAAAGATACTCCTTTGTGTGTATCTATGAAGGGCAACCCCAAGACACATAACTGTCAGATTCACCAAGGTTGAAATGCAGGGAAAAATGTTAAGGGCAGCCAGAGAGAAAGGTCGGGTTACCCAGAAAGGAAAGCCCATCAGACTAATAGCAGATCTCTTGGCAGCAACTCTACAAGCCAGATGAGAGTGGGGGCCAACATTCAACATTCTTAAAGAAAAGAATTTTCAACCCAGAATTTCATATCCAGCCAAACTAAGCTTCATAAGTGAAGGAGAAATAGAATCCTTTATAGACAAGCAAATGCTGAGACATTTTGTCACCACCAGGCCTGCCTTACAAGAACTCCCTAAGGAAGAAGTAAACATGGAAAGGAACAACCAGTACCAGCCACTGCAAAAACATGCCAAATTGTAAAGACCATCGATGCTAAGAAGAAACTGCATCAACTAATGGGCAAAATAACCAACCAACATCATAATGACAGGATCACATTCACACATATCAGTATTAACCTTAAATGTAAATGGGCTAAGTGCCCCAATTAAAAGACACAGACTGGCAAATCTGATAAAGAGACAAGATCCATCAGTGTGCTATATTCAGGAGACCCATCTCACGTGCAGAGACACACACAGGCTCAAAATAAAAGGATGGAGGAAGATCTACCAAGCAAATGGAAAGCAAAAAAATCAGGGGTTGCAATCCTAGTCTCTGATAAAACAGACTTTAAACCAACAAAGATCAAAAAGACAAAGAAGGCCATTCCATAATGGTAAAGGGATCAATGCAACAAGAAGAGCTAACTATCCTAAATATATATGCACCCAATACAGGAGCACCCAGATTCATAAAGGAAGTCCTTAGGACCTACAAAAAGACTTAGACTCCAACACAATAATAATGGGAGCCTTTAACACCCCACTGTCAATATTAGACAGACCAACGAGACAGAAGGTTAATAAGGATATCCAGGACTTGAACTCAGCTCTGCACCAAGCAGACCTAATAGACATCTACAGAACTCTCCATCCCAAATCAACAGAATATACATTCTTCTCAGCACCACATCACACTTATTCCAAAATTGACCACATAGTTGGAAGTAAAGCACTCCTCAGCAAATATAAAAGAACAGAAATCACAACAAACTGTCTCTCAGACCACAGTGCAATCAAATTAGAACTCACGACTAAGAAATTCACTGAAAACTGCACAACTACATGGAAACTGAACAACCTGCTCCTGAATGATTACTGGGTAAACAACGAAATGAAGGCAGAAATAAAGATGTTCTTTGAAACCAATGAGAACAAAGACACAACATACGAGAATCTCTGGGACACATTTAAAGCAGTGTGTAGAAGGAAATTTATAGCACTAAATGCCCACAGGAGAAAGCAGGAAAGATCTAAAATCGACATCCTAACATCACAGTTAAAAGAACTAGAGAAACAAGAGCAAACAAATTCAAAAGCTAGTAGAAGTCAAGAAACAACTAAGATCAGAAAAGAACTGAAGGAGATAGAGACATTAAAAAAACCTTCAAAAAATCAATGAATCCAGGAGCTGGTTTTTTGAAAAGATTAACAAAATTGATAGACCACTAGCAAGACTAATAGAGAAGAAAAGAAAGAATGAAATAGATGCAATAAAAAATGATAAAGGAGGTATCATTGCCAATCCCACAGAAATACAAACTACCATCAGAGAATACTATAAACACCTGTATGCAAATAAACTAGAAAATCTAGAAGAAATGGATAAATTCTGGACACATACACCCTCCCAAGACTAACCCAGGAAGAAGTTGAATCCCTGAATAGACCAATAACAGGCTCTGAAATTGAGGCAATAATTAATAGCCTACCAATGAAAATAGTCCAGGACCAGACAGATTCATAGCTGAATTCTACCAGAGGTACAAGGAGGAGCTGGTACGACTCCTTCTGAAACTATTTCAATTAACAGAAAAAGAGAGAATCCTCCCTAACTCATTTTATGAGGCCAGCATCATCCTGATACCAAAGCCTGGCAGAGACACAACAAAAAAAGAGAATTTTAGACCAATATCCCTGATGAACATCGATGCAAAAATCCTCAATAAAATACTGGCAAACCAAATCCAGCAGCACATCAAAAAGTTTATCCACCAAGATCAAGTCAGCTTCATCCTTGGGATGCAAGGGTGGTTCAACATGCACAAATCAATAAACGTAATCCATCACATAAACAGAACCAAAGACAAAAACCACATGATTATCTCAATAGATGCAGAGAAGGCCTTAGACAAAATTCAACAGCCCTTCATGCTAAAAACTCTCAATAAACTAGGTGTTGATGGAATGTATCTCAAAATAATAAGAGCTATTTAAGACAAACCCACAGCCAATATCATACTGAATGGGCAAAAACTGGAAGCATTCCCTTTGAAAACTGGCACAAGACAGGGATGCCCTCTCTCACCTCTCCTATTCAACATAGTATTGGAAGGTCTGGCCATGGCAGTTAGGTAAGAGAAAGAAACAAATGGCATTCAATTAGGAAAAGAGAAAGTCAAATTGTCCCTGTTTGCAGACGACATGATTGTATATTCAGAAAACCCCACTGTCTCAGCCCAAAATCTCCTTAAGCTGATAAGCAACTTCAGCAAAATCTCAGGATACAAAATCAATGTGCAAAAATCACAAGCATTCCTATACACTAATAGCAGACAAACAGAGAGTGAAATCATGAGTGAACTCCCATTCACAATTGCTACAAAGAGAATAAAATACCTAGGAATCCAACTTACAAGGGATGTGAAAGACCTTTTCAAGGAGAACTACAAACCACTGCTCAGTAAAATAAAAGAGGACACAAACAAATGGAAGAACATTCCATGCTCATGGATAGGAAGAATCAATATTGTGAAAATGGCCATACTGCCCAAGGCAATTTATAGATTCAATGCCACCCCTATCAAGCTACCATTGACTTTCTTCACAGAACTGGAAAAACTACTTTAAAGTTCATATGCAACCAAAAAAGAGCCCACATTGCCGAAACAATCCTAAGCAAAAAGAACAAAGCTGGAGGCATTGTGCTACCTGATTTCAAACTATACTACAAGGCTACAGTAACCAAAACCGCACGGCACTGGTACCAAAACAGATATATTGACCAATGGAACAGAACAGAGGCCTCAGAAATAATGCCACATATCTACACCATCTGATCTTTGACAAACCTGACAAAAACAAGCTATGGGGAAAGGATTCCCTATTTAATAAATGGTCCTGGGAAAACTGGCTAGCCATATGTAGAAAGCTGAAACTGGATCCCTTCCTTAAACCTTATACAAAAATTAATTCAAGATGGATTAAAGACTTAAATGTTAGTCCTAAAAACCTAGAAGAAAACCTAGGCAATACCATTCAGGACATAGGTACGGGCAAGGATTTAATGACTAAAACACCAAAAGCAATGGCAACCAAAACCCAAATAGACAAATGGGGTCTAATTAAACTAAAGAGCTTCTACACAGCAAAAAGAGTGAACAGGCAACCTACAGAATGGGAGAAGATTTTTGCAATCTACCCATCTGATGAAGGGCTAATATACAGAATCGACAAAGGACTTTAACAAATTTATAAGAAAAAAAAACCTCATCAAAAAGTGGGCAAAGGATATGAAGAGACACTTCTCAAAAGAAGACATTTATGCAACCAACGGACACATGAAAAAATGCTCATCATCACTGGTCATCAGAAAAATGCAAATCAAAACCACAATGAGATACCATCTTATACCAGTTAGAATACCATCTCACACCAGTTAGAATCATTAAAAAGTCAGGAAACAACAGATGCTGGAGAAGATGTGGAGAAATGGGAACACTTTTACACTGTTGGTGGGAGTGTAAACTAGTTCAACCATTGTAGAAGACAGTGTGGCAATTCCTCAAGGATCTAGAGCTAGAAATACCATTTGACCCAGCAATCTCATTACTGGGTATATACCCAAAGGATTATAAATCATGCTATTATAAAGACACATGCACACGTATGTTTACTGTGGCACTATTCACAATAGCAAAGACTTGGATCCAACCCAAGTGTCCATCAATGATAGACTGGATTAAGAAAATGTGGTCCATATACACCATGGAATACTATACAGCCATAAAAAAGGATGAGTTCATGTCCTTTGCAGAGACATGGATGAAGCTGGAAACCATCATTCAGAGCAAACTATTGCAGACAGAAAACCAAACATAGGTGGGAATTGAACAGTGAGAACACTTGGACACAGGGCAAGGAACATCACACATGGGGGCCTGTCATGGGGTGGGGGCCAGGGGGAGGGATAGCATTAGGAGAAATACCTAATGTAATGTAAATGACAAGTTAATGGGTGCAGCAAACCAACATGGCACATGTATACCTATGTAACAAACCAGCATATTGTGCACATGTACCCTAGAACTTAAAGCATAATAAAAAAAAGTTATGTTTACACTCTATTGTAGTCTATTAAATGTGCAATTGCATTATGTCTAAAAAATGTACATGCCTTAATTTTAAAATATCATATTGCTAAAAAGTACTAACACAGAAACATGAAGTGAGCACATGTTCTCGGAAAAATGGCATGGATAGACTTGATTGACACAGGGTTGCCACAAATCTCAATTTGTAAAAATGCAATATCTGTGAGGCGCAATAAAGCAAAGCCCAATAAAATGAGGTATATCTGTGACTTGTCTTTTTATGCAAGTAAAAATCATTTCTGTACATGTTTCCATTTCCCTTGAGGACAATGCACACATGATTTATCTCTGTATCCTCTACAGGTACTAATATAACATTTTGGCATGTAATTAGTGCTCTATAAATGTTTGCTTAATATTACCCTCTGTATTAGTCAGCTTGTGTTACAAAATACCAAAACCTGGGTGATTTATACAACAGGAATTAAGTTCTCACAGTTCTGGAGTCTGGAAGTCCAAGATCAAGGTGCCAGAAAATTTGGTTTATGGTGAGGTCTCACTTCCTGGTTTGTAAGAAGACTGCCTTCTCAGGATGTCCTCATGACCTCTTTGCCTCTTCTCATGACCTCTTTTCCATGTGCACAGACAGAGAGCACACACTCTGGTTTTGTCTCCTCTTCTTATGAGGTCACCAGACCTGGTACATTAGGGCCCCACCCTTATGACCTCATTTAAACTCGATTACCTTTGTAAAAGCCCTGTCTCTAAACCCCGTCTGTACTAAAAATAAAAAAAATTGGCCAGACATGGTGGCGGGTGCCTGTAGTCCCAGCTTCTCAGGAGGCTGAGGCAGGAGAATGGAGTGAACCCAGGAGGCAGAGGTTGCAGTGAGCTGAGATTGCACCACTGCACTCCATCCTGGGCGACAAAGCGAAACTCTGTCTCCAGTTTAAAAAAAAAAAAAAAAAGCCTGTTTCTAAATACAGTTACATTGGGGGTTAGAGCTTCAACATATGAATTTTAGGGGCACACAGTTAGGTCCATAACACCCTCTTTGTTCTCTATCTGTATCTATCTAAAGTACAAATAGCCTCTGATGTGCTTGATAAGGATCCAGAGTCTTGGTTGGTTTCTCAGTCAACAAATAAGAAGCTAGTTGTATTTAATGTCCTTTATTTACTAAGAGGAAAAGAGACACCACTTGACACTTTAGCATGTTGTTTTCCAGACTCTAGTCATCTGTACATCACCATCATGATTTTTGTCATCTCATCATGCCAAATGTACCACTGTTTACATAGAATCACTCTTCACATTGGTTCATGTTTTTACTTCAGCATTTTAGAAAATACTATATGTGAAATCATAGGTTTGATTACATTTCCATAATATACATTAAAACAAATATATTATAATTAAAGTAATTTGTTCAGAATGTTTGCTACTCTACCCCACTGAGCCCTACCACTGTACTGGGGTGGTCTCATTTCCATCTCTGTTGATGTCAGGCTCAGTCACTTGACTGGCTTTGTCCAGTGATGTTTGGTGCTCCTAAGCAGAAGATTTAAGTGACATTTCCTGGACTGGTCACAATTCTTTCCCAGCCTCAAGACTGTACTTTAGCCTAGTACTGAAAAGAAGAAAATATGAAACAAAGCTGAAACCCACTGGCAACCTACAGGTTTGGGAGTGGGAGATAAATGTTTTTTATTGTAAGCCGCTGAGATTTTCTTATAGGTCATTCGTTACTGCAGCCTAACTTAACCTATGCTGACTAATCAAGTGCTCATTCTATATTACCTAAAGTCGTCTTATATAATAACACTTTGAGAAATACTCCTAAGTGTCTTCTGCAGACTTGAATTGGGGAACAACTGTAAAGTATTGATGCATTTTTCAAATGACTCATTGCTTTCATCTTATTGAGAAATTATTTAAATGGAATGTTTTTAAACCTGTGAATGTTCCACATCCTTACAAATCATGGCCTATAGTTTTGCTGTCCCACTGGGTCCCTGCTCTTGTAGCATCCATAGCTCATGATGGCAATTCTTTCACAGAAAGGGGGAAACCATTGCACTTTAAAAATAGCCTTTAGTCTCAAGAAGTGGTGACGGAGACTTGGCACTCAGATGACCAAAAAGGCACTGCTTGTCTCAAATCCTCCAGTTTCTCCCACAGATACTTCAAAGACTTTAAAGGAAGCTGGACTTTGGGAAGTGCCAGGCCTTTGAGGTTGGGCACAGAGCATGTGGGAATGCTTTTCAGGGCAAAGACAGGTGGATGATTTTTAACGTAAGAGGACTGAGGATTAAAAAAAAAACACAGAGTGTAAAAGTATTCTTTATCTGTTTGCCCATTATCTAATCCATGTAATCTTCTACAAAATACATGTTTTCTGCTATGATCAGGGAATGGCAATGAAGTGATTCATGAATATTCAGGTTTTAAAGAGTTGCCATACCTGCTATGTAAGAATAACACAATTTTAAAGAACCACATTGTCATTAAAATAATATATAAATAGAAGACGTAATTAAACCATTATTTAATTTGAAACACACTTCTTAAAGCTGCTCTGGGCCTCTGTGGAGAACAACAACCATCTTTCGACTTCTGTTCCCCTCCATTCTTCTCCATTCTGCTGCCCTAGATAGTAATTATCTCCTTTTTGCCAAATAAGAAGACTTTCTTAGTTCTCTTTCTCTTTAACTCCTTGGCTACATTTAACAATTAACCTCCATCTTGAATTTCACTCTAATCCAGTATTCTATGAAAGTCCACTTTCCCAATTCTTCTTTGAACTCCTAGAAAATTTTTTTTCACTTTCTCAGCTCATTTTCTTCCTCTTATGTAAGTGAGCCTGCTCCTTCAAGATCCTTTGACCTCTGTTTTTGTCCTGTTACCCTCTTTGCATTAATAAACTTACCCATCACTACAGTATCATTTTGAGGCTGTCATCTCCATCCCTGGCAAACATTTTGCTCCCAGGATTTGTAATTTCCACCAACTCAGAGGTCATATCTACTTGGATGTCCTACCATCATTTCAAACTCAACATGGACAAAACCACGCTATCTTCTGACCAATACAATCTACCTTTTTACTGCTCACCACATTCCCATTCTCCTAGGAATCATCATTTATTCATCCCTCTTTTTTAGGACCTCAATTCAGTCTATCTTCAAGTAAGTTATTTTTAACTTTAAAGTATTCTTTGGATCTTTTTATTTTCTTCTAATTTCTACTTTGAATATCCTTGTCCAGACTACATAGCACCCTGCAACGGCATCATGCCATGATGTATGAAAGATGCTCAGTGAGGCAGATGCCTCTGGTTGCCTATTAAGTATCTAGTCTCCCCTCCTTTTTTATTACAACAGCTCCAGTAACGTGGGGGAGGGAGTCAATAGCAACACACCCAAGTAAAAATATCTTTCCTGTTATCCCTGCATCTAGGGGTGGATGACTTAGTTCTGCCGATGAACAACTCTACTACATGAGAATTCTGGGAGAGCTATGGTTTTCCCGATAAAAGGGAAAACCCAGCTGGTGCGTGCCTTTGTCTTTCTCCTTTCCTTCTCTGCCCCCCACCATGGAATGTAGATGCAATGTCTGTGGTTAAAACGCCATAGTTTAAATCAGACAAGCTTAAGTTTTAAACCCTACCTCAGATCCTTTTTGTGTGGAGACCATGGAAAACGTACCTATCCTCTTTAAGCCTCACTTTCTTATCTGTAAAATGGGTACAACAATATTACTAGGTTATTGGGAAGATTAAAAGTATTAATATGTTTATAAAACGTTGAGAATGATGATGCATATGACCTTGCCATTACCAATAAATGGTGGATATGATTCTGGCTGTTTCCATTCTCTGAACCCCTGTTGTGCTTAGAATAATTATGATACATATTTTCACTGCCACATTTCATCTCCTAGATTACCTGCCTCCTTGGAGACAAGGAAACTAGAACCACCTTGAGGCCATTGACTATCTTATCTGCTTGTTTTATAGCCTTCGAATTGCCTTGTTCAGTTCTAGGTGTGTAGTGGGCTCTTTAAAACAGTAATTTATTGACAGATTATCTGATAAGTACACGAAAATCAGGTCTCAGGACAAATTAAGTATTTGTAGAAGTTAAGATACCAAGGGGAAATGCTATAAGAATTACGATTTTGCACTGAAAACTTATCTAACCATCTTCAGAGAAAAACCTGGATGTAAACAGTGAGCCTGCTGTGGAAGGTTTCTACCCTGCACCAGGCCTCATACGGAGTCCTAATTCAGCCTCTCTTCCCAACCCCTCACATGCTCATTCAACTCCAAAGCACTGGGGAGCAGTGCAGATTTCCCTGGGAAAAGAACTTCCTAAACATCTCCTTTAACATCTCAGTCTTTCTCGTCTTGTCTCTTCCTGGCTGTTTTCCTTCTTTTCAGCTTTCTCCCCTGAAGAAAGACTTGGGAAAGTCCCCATATGAAGACCCTTGTTTGCAACACTTAGGTTCCCTCCTGAGCTTGTACACCCTCCCTTGCCATCAGCAAACCCAAAGTCCTAGTGGTAAGCAGGGATTGCATGGCACATCCCGGGGAGACAGCATACTTCTTAGGATCTCCCTCTGGGGAGGGTGATTTGTAGATTTATTGCAGCTTTATGTGGCTTCATTCCTATGCACCAGGGCAGTTTTTCACTTCCTTTACATCACCTCCAGCCCTACTCTGCTACTTCCCTCCATTCTCTACTTCTCTCACCTCCACACTACAGCCTTCTGTTTCCGTCATCTCTCTTTGTCCTAATCATCAACCTCCATCCTTTTTGTTTCCAGAAGGCCTGGGGCTAGTGACTGAGGCAGGGGTGCACCACGTCTTCAACCAAGGGCAGCACAGAAGAAGTAGAGTCCCTCTCAGCTGGAGGGTCTGATGATGCTTCTCTCCTCATCAAAGCTGGAGGCAGGAGGCAGCTTCCTGTCCATGACTCTCGCCGCCTTGTCTTGGTCATGGAAAGTTTTTATTTGCTCCCCAAATAGACCAGGGTTCTATGAATAGGCACACCCAGTTATGAATGGAGAGAAGCTTTAAATCAGGATATTCTAACACCTTTATTACTCACGGTCGGTAGGGACCACAAATATGGAGATTAAAGTGTCCATCATGTCACTAGAATCCCTTGGGTATAGGATCTTACCGCATGGCCTTATCTTTCTTTTATCAAAACATACACACACAAAAGACATTTACCTGCCACATGCACCCCCAGGATTTGAAAATGGAGCACAATAAAAATAAGCTGACAGTGGGAGAAAGTGGCATATTCATTTTCTCTGTCATTACCTTTGATTATGAAAAAGCCCTGAGCAGGTGTCAGGTTTTTCCGCAGCTCTCTCAGGAAGATCTGGGCTCCAGGTATTTCCCATGTGAGTTCATGGGATGCGGGAAGATGTAGGCACTGAAGGCCGCTGACATCCTATTATGACTGAGCAGCAAATCTGCCAGGAAATAAACATTCTAATGTAGATTTCTAGGATTTGCTCCAATTTTTTCATGAAAAGAAAGCCATCTCTGACAATTTACAGATCATTTAGCTTCTCCACATGATGTGCTTTGATTCTCTTTTCTCCCCTTTCCTCTTCTTACTTGAGTCTGCCACCACCGGCTATTGCCCTGGTTGTGTTTGTTACTGTGTGTGTGAGTGTGCGTGTCTCGGCATGTATGTAACCTTGAACTTGTACATTAACATGCTTATGATACTCTGAGATCATTTTTCTTTTCAAATATGGAGACTGCCCTGTCCCTCCCCTCCCTCCCCTCTTCTCCTCTTCCTACCAAGCTGCTCTTCTGTGCCTCTGTTGTAACTGGGTCATGTTTTTGACTCTAGCAAGAGGAAACAAGGGGCCTTCAGTGGGAAAGCAAGAGGTTTCCAGTGCTCACCAAATTACAGATGCTCAGGAAATGGGGGACTCATGTGGCTTACATATAGGGAACTTCACAGCTAAAATACCATGTCCTGTGTAGGAGGCCCAGATCACTTCTCGGCGTGTCCCAGCCTGCCTGCCTCCAAATGTCCTCTGGAATAATTCAACTTCTTATCTAAGGTACGAGCCAGCTTCCTTGAACTGCCAACTGCTCGATTGCACAACAAATCGGTTATATAAGAGGATCTTAAGAAAGAATAAAATCATGAGCACCCCATAATTGCCTCTCTCCAGTCTTCAGCCCTAGACCCAAGGAAGAGGGCCCAGTAGGGGCAGTTGGTCGATTTGCAAACAGAAACTGCAGAGTGGACCGTTGGCTTTGTCGAATGATGTTCAAAAGCTGCACGTTGTCTTTAATGTTTCCTTGGACTTCCCCCACCCCCACTCCACCTCATCACCCCAAATGCAGGCCCTAATTATCCTGGATGAAAATAGAAGGCTCCTCATCATTTATTTATTTTTAGCACTTGCTCAAACTAATTGGTAGACCTGCAACCCATACATAATACAGTGATCTGGAAGAAACTGACAGCTACTTAATGACAAATTCTATTGTACGAGGACAGAGAACGTGAGGCTTAATCTGCAGTAGGGTCTCGTTTCTGATACATTTTGTCTTTAAGGGTTATTACCAGAAAGTACTCAGCCAAAGCTCAGGGAGGCCAGCCCAGCCCTCTTCCTGCTTCTCCTGGCTTTCAGTGGTGGGTTGGCTGGATCTGAGCCTTTGAGGGAATGAGGCCTGGTATTTAAGAGGGCCATGTCCTGGAAAGGCCATGTCTTGATCACTGAATAAAGAAGGTCATGAAGAATCTGGGAAGAGCAGGAATTCTGGAGGCAGACAAACCTAGGGAAACTCAAAGCTTGAACATTCATCATCTATGTGACTTTGGAGAAGTTGCTTAACCTTTCAGACCCTCAGTTTCCTCATGTCTCAAAATGGGGAGCATAAGATCTGCCCTTCAGAGTGCTTTGGAGGATTAATGTGGAAACACCAATTATGCTGCATAATACAAGCTTAGATATCGATAAAAACTTCTTTCACTCTATGAATTTACAGCATCCACAAGATCTCTTACATCTACAGCTATATTTCTTAGACCTATTTGCCCTAGGGAGCTATGAACACCAAGATTTGCACTTCCATTTTATTTTTTATTGGGAATATAATATAAACAAGATATCAAGCTACCATGCAAGACATCACCAAGAAGATTCTGGAATTCTATGACTGATTCCACTTGACCATGTGCTCAAGCGCTGTGAAATCAAGAAGGCCTACTTTTGAATCCTGGACTAAATGTGTAATCTTTGGTAAATTATTTAATCTTTCTAAGCCTTAATTTTCTCTTTTTATTTTTAGGAATTTTGTGAATATTAAAAAGAATAACAAGTATAAAGTATCTAATTCAGTGCTTGAAATAGATTAGGTACCCTTAAAATGTTACTTTCTTCTCTCCATTGATTAATCTTTCATATTAATTTTCTACTGTTTTGAACTGAAATATATATTCAGTCAAGTAACAAATGTTTGTTGAGCATCTACTGTGTGGCAGAGACTGTTCTAGATGTTAGAGACCTAATATTCTGGCTGAGGGGGAAAGAAGATAAGCTGACAAACACAAATTTATATAGTTTTGTTTTAAAAACATATTTATATAGTTTTGTTTAAAAAAGAGCCCAGAGGAAGAGCTGACTTTGTAGACTGCACTAACCTGTTAGAGATTTTTTCAGACAGGCTTGCCTATGTGAGTATGCTATCTAGATCAAACATAAATGCTACATAGTGCTTACTTTATTAAGCCTTCTAGGTAAGTGTCATGTAGCAGTAGCCCCTTGATTTTATTTGAAAACAATCTGAATATCAGACCTGTAAATTATTTAATGGACCTCCTTCCATGAGGTTTATGTTACATGTAACTTTTTTCACTCAACTATATTTCATTTCATGGAGGAACATTTACATAAGCATATAGAGAGCTTTTTCGTGTTTATATAGCTGCTTATAATTCCAAAATATGTGTATACACACACACACACACGCACCCCATTATTTAGCCATCCCCTTATTGATGGGAATTTTCTACCTGTTCGGGGGGGAGGAAAATTAGAAAATTGATATCCTTGTTCCTATATTATTATGCTCATATGATAATCTGTGTAGGATATATTCTTTTTATATTTTGAATTTTCAAAATGTCAATCACATGAACCCAAAATAGTATCAACTGTCATGGTTTTCACAGATAATTTCTCTTTTTCAATTGCATTCATCTTTCTTGACTATTTGCCAATAGTTCATCAATTACATTAGTTTTCTGGAAACTCTTGGACAAGGTTTTGTTGGGTGCGCCTTTCTGCTTTCCCATGGATTTCCTCTGGGTGGGCTGCAGAGCACTGGCTGAGTGTGGGATGCAGGGTGAAGCAGATTGGGGGTACAAGCTTCTGGGCTGCTTCTTGCTAAGCATGATCATGGACACATTTCTTCACCTCTCCAGGTCTTACTTCTTTGTCTACAATCTGAGGATAATTCCCTCCCACCTTTATTCACTAATGCATGTTATTCTTTTGGCCATTCACCTGGGACATCAATCTCCAATTCCTAGAAGTATCCAGGAGAGTTGGTGCAGAAGACTCTCCCTCTTTAGTGTCCTCCACAGTAACCTCTGTTCCCTACATAGCTGCCTTCTGAGGAAATTTACTCTTTTAATTTTAAAAAATAGGCTTTATTTTTTAGAGCAGTTTTAGGTTCACAGCAAAATTGAGCAGAAAATACAGAGAGTTCTCATATGCCCCCAGTACAGAGCCTGTACCACTGATAATATCCTTGTATCAGAGTGGCACCTTTGTTACAATCGATGAACTACATTGGCACACCTTTATCACCCAAAGCCCATAGTTCCATCGTTTATATCAGGGTTCACCTTTGGTGTTGCACAGTCTATGGATGGCATGTGTCTACCATTATAGTATCATACAGAATATAGTTTCGGTGCACTAAAAATCCTTGGTGTTCCACCTATTCATTTCTTCTTCCCCTCTAACTCCTGGCAATCAGATTTTTAAAATGTCTTCCTAGTTTTGCCTTTTCCAGAATGTTCTATAGTTAGGATAATATAGTATACAGACTTTTTTTTTTTTTTTTTTGAGATGGAGTCTCGCTCTGTCACCCAGGCTGGAGTGCAGTGGCGCGATCTCAGCTCACTGCAAGCTCTGTCTCCCGGGTTCACGCCATTATCCTGCCTCAGCCTCCTGAGTAGCTGGGACTACAGGTGCCCGCCACCACACCCGGCTAATTTTTTGTATTTTTAGTAGAGATGGGGTTTCACCATGTTAGCCAGGATGGTTCGATCTCCTGACCTCGTGATCTGCCTGCCTCAGCCTCCCAAAGTGCTGGGATTACAGGCGTGAGCCACTGTGCCCAGCCCAGTATGTAACCTTTTAAGATTGATGTATTTTATTTAATAACATGCATTTGGGATTCTCCCATGTCTTTTCAGGGCTCAATAGCTCATTTCTTTTTAGTGCTGAATAATATTCCATTGTATGGATACACCACAGTTTTTTATCCATATACCCACTGAAGGACATCTTGATTGCTTTCGATTTTTGGCAAATATAAATAAAGCTGCAATAGCCATCTGCGTGCAAGTTTTTGTGTAGAGATAAGTTTCAGATTAATTTGGGTAAACACCAAGAAGCTCAATTACTGGATTGCATGATAAAAAATGTTTAGTTTTGTAAGAAACTCCCATCAACTGTCTTCCAAAGTGGCTGCACTCTTTTGCATTCTCATCGGCAATTAATGAGAGTTTCTGTTGCTCCCTATCTTTGAAAGAATTTGGTATTGTCAGTGTTTTGGATTTTTGGTAATTCTAATGGGTGTGTAGTGGTATCTCATTGTTTTAGTTTGTAATTTCCTGATGACATGTGATGTGGAGCATGACTCAATTTTCTTACTTCATTTTATTGATTTTTGGTTTGGCTTAGTTAGTAGTGTCTTTATTGCAAAAAATAATACTTGCCTCATGGGATTATTATGAGAAATAAGGAAAGAATCTGATAATATCAAATACAGAGGTGAATTTATAGACTTCATTTCTATATCTTGCTCAAGTTTGAAAAGGCTAGAGCTAGAAGCCACATTGGTAGAAAGTTAGTGCCCAGCAATGGTGTTTAAGTTGCATAGGACAGTGGATTTCAAATATTTTGGTCTCAAGATCCTTTTACACTCTTAAAAATTACTTAGAACCCCAAAGAGCTGTTGTTTATGAGAAATAAATCCCTTTATATTTACCATATAAGAAATTAAAAATTAGAAAAATTATATGTATTAATTTATTAATAACAATAATAAACCCATTACATGTTGCTATAAATAACATTGTATGAAAAAAGTCTATATTTTAAAAACAAAAAAATTAATGAGAAGAATGGCATTGTGTGACATTTTTTGGAAATCTTTTTAATGTCCAGCTCAAGACTTCCAGATTCTCAGATCTGCTTATGCATTCAATCAGTTGCTGTATGTTGTTTTGTTTCAAGCACATAAAGAAAATTTGGCTGTACATAAATATGTAGCTGGAAAAAAGATATGTAGCTCCATGAACAGCTGGGAAGGATCTGCAGAACTACGAGGAGTTCTTGTGCCATGCTTTGAGAACCATTGATGTAAGTGCATGGTATCTGGTCCACACTTTTACATATTCTCAGTTTGGCCATCAAGTCCCCACAGTTATGACTTTGCAGCAAAGATCTTGATAAAACAAAAAACTGGACCCTAATGTAAGAAATGATGTACTGAGATTCTCTGAGGCTTTGAAGCCTAAAGAGTATTACCCACAAGACCCACTTACCACTTTATATTATGCCCAAAATAACGAACAGTACTGAATAAGAGCACAGGCTCTGGAGACAAAAGAATTGGGCTCTATTCCAAGTCCTACCATGTAAAAGTTGTGTGTATTGAGAAATGGCTTAATCTACCTACACCTTAATTTCTTCATCTGTAAAATACTCAATTTCATAGGGTTCTCATGAAGATTAATGAGATAATGCATTTGAAGTTTTTCATATAGAGTTGACATTAAATGCTTCACAAATGTTAGTTCTTAGATCAACAGCACTCGATTTCTCACTAAGATCAACATTCTATGAGCTTTAATACAAGCCAACAGCAAGACCTTTCTTTAAAAAGACACTAAGAGTGGCTGGCAGGATGGCCAAATATGAACAGCTCCAGTCTGCAGCTCCCAGTGAGATCAACACAGAAGGCAGGTGATTTCTGCACTTCTAACTGAGATACCAAGCTCATCTCATTGGAACTGGCTAGACAGTGAGTGAAGCCCACGGAAGGTCAGCAGAAGCAGGGTGGGGAGTTGCCTCAACCTGGAAGTTCAAGGGCTCGGGGAACTCCCTCCCCTAGCCAAGGGAAGCCATGAGGGACTGTGCTGTGAGGAACAGTGCATTCCAGCCCAGATACTATGCTTTTCCCATGGTCTTCAAAACCTGCAGATCAGGAGATTCCCTTGGGTGCCTACACCACCAGGGCCCTGGGTTTCAAGCACAAAACTGTGAAGCCATTTGGGCAGACACCGAGCTAGCTGCAGGAGTTTTTCTTTCTCCTGGCATATGGCATTTTCGCTGGCATATGGAATGCCAGTGAGACAGAACTGTTCACTCCCCTGGAAAGGGGGTACTGAAGCCAGGGGGCCAAGTAGTCTAGCTCAGCAGATCCCACCTCCATAGAGCTCAGCAAGCTAAGATCCACTGGCTTGAAATTCTCACTGCCAGTATAGCAGTCTAAGTTGACCTGGGATGCTCTAGCTTGGTTGGGGGAGCCACAATTACCAAAGCTTGAGTAGGCGGTTTTCCCCTCACAGTGTAAACAAAGATGCCAGGACATTTGAACTGGGCAGAGCCCACTGCAGCTTGGGAAAGCCACTATAGCCAGATTCCCTCTCTAGATTCTTCCTCTCTGGGCAAGGCATCTGTGAAAGAAAGGCAGAAGCCCCAGTCAGGGACTTACAGATAAAACTCCCATCTCCCTTGGACAGAGCACCAAGAGGAAGGGAGAGCTGTGGGCACAGCTTCAGCAGACTTAAACATTCCTACTTGCCAGCTCTGAAGAGAGCAGTGGATCTCCCAGCACAACGTTTGAGATCTGCTAAGGGACACACTGCCTCCTCAAGTAAGTCCCTGACCTCTGTGCTTCTTGACTGAGAGACAACTCCCAGCAGGGATCGACAGACACCTCATGCAGGAGAGCTCCGGCTGGCATCTGGTGGGTGCCCCTCTGGGATGAAGCTTCCAGAGGAAGGAACAGGCAGCAATCTTTGCTGTTCTGAAGCCTCCGCTGGTGATACCCAGGCAAACACGGTCTGGAGTGGACCTCCAGCAAACTTCAGGAGACCTGCAGCAGAGAGGCCTGACTGTTAGAAGGAAAACTAACAAACAGAAAGGAATAGCATCAACATCTACAAAAAGGACGTCCACACAAAAACCCCATCCAAAGGTCACCAACATCAGAGACCAAAGGTAGATAAATCCAAGAAGATGAGGAAAAACCAGTGCAAAAAGGCAGAGAATTCCAAAAACCAGAATGCCTTTTCTCCTCAAAAGGATCACAACTGCTTGCCAGCAAGGGAACAAAACTGGACAGAGAATGAGTTTGATGAATTGACAGAAGTAGGCTTCAGAAGGTGGGTAATAACAAACTCCTCCAAGTTAAAGGAGCATGTTCTAACCCAATGCAAGAAAGCTAAGAACCTTGAAAAAAGGTTAGAGGAATTGCTAACTAGAATAACCAGTTTAGAGAAGAACACAAATCACCTGATGGAGCTGAAAAACACAGCAAGACATTTTCATGAAGCATACACAAGTATCAATAGCCAAATTGATCAAGCAGAAGAAAGGATATCAGAGGTTGAAGATCAACTTAATGAAATAAAGCTTGAAGACAAGATTGGACAAAAAAGAATGAAAAGGAATGAACAAAGCCTCAAGAAATATGGTACTATGTGAAAAGACCAAACATACATTTGATTGGTGTACCTGAAAGTGATGGGGAGAATCGAACCAAGTTGGAAAACACTCTTCAGGACATTACCCAGAGAACTTCCCCAACCTAGTAAGACAGGCCAGCATTCAAATTCAGGAAATACAGAGAACACCACAAAGATACTCCTCGAGAAGAGCAACCCCAAGACACATAATTGTCAGATTCTCCAAGGTTGAAACAAAGGAAAAAAAGTTAAGGGCATCCAGAGAGAAAGGTCAGGTTACCCACAAAGGGAGCTTATTAGACTAACAGCAGAACTCTCTGCAGAACCTCTATAACCCAGAAGAGAGTGAAGACCAATATTCAACATTCTTAAAGAAAAGAATTTTCAACCCAGTGTTTCATATTCAGCCAAACTAAGCTTCATAAGCAAGTGGGGGCCGATATTCAACATTGTTAAAGAAAAGAATTTTCAACCCAGTATTTCATATCAAGCCAAACTAAGCTTTATAAGTGAAGGAGAAATAAAATCCTTTACAGACAAGCAAATGCTGAGAGATTTCATCACCACCAGGCCTGCCTTACAAGAGCTCCTGAAGGAAGCACCAAATATGGAAAGGAAACACCAGTACCAGCCACTGCAAAAATATACAAAATTGTAAAGATCATTGACATGATGAAGAAATTGCATCAAGTAATGGGCAAAGCATCATAGTTGGCTAGCATCATAATGCCAGGATCAAATTCACACATAACAATAGTAACCTTAAAGGTAAACAGGTTAAATGGCACAATTAAAAGGCACAGACTGGCAAATTGGATAAAGAGTCAAGATCCATCAGTGTGCTGTATTCAGGAGACCCATCTCACATGCAGACACACATAGGCTCAAAATGAATGGATGGAGGAATATTTACCAAGCAAATGGAAAGCAAAAAAAGCAGGGGTTGCAATCCTAGTCTCTGATAAAACAGACTTTAAACCAACAAAGATAAAAAAGACAAAGAAGGCCATTACATAATGGTAAAGGGATCAATGCAACAAGAAGAGCTAACTATCCTAAATATATATGCACCCAATATAGGCACACCCAGATTCATAAAGTAAGTTCTTACAGACCTACAAAGAGACTTAGATTCCCACACAATAATAATGGGAGACTTTAACACCCGACTGTCAATATTAGACAGATCAACGAGACAGAAAATTAACAAGGATATTCAGGACTTGAACTCAGCTCTGGACCAAGTGGACCTAATAGACATCTACAGAACTCTCCACCCCAAATCAACAGAATATACATTCTTCTCAGCACCACATCACACTTATTCTAAAATTGACCACATAAGTGGAAGTAAAACACTCCTCAGCAAATTCAAAAGAACAGAAATCATAACCGCCTCTCAGACCACAGTGCAATCAAATTAGAACTCAGGATTAAGAAACTCACTCAAAACCACACAACTACATGGAAACTGAACAACCTGCTCCTGAATGACTGCTGGGTAAATAACGAAATTAAGGCAGAAATAAATAAGTTCTTTGAAACCAATGAGAACAAAGACACAACATACCAGAATCTCTGGGACACAGTGTTTAAAGGGAAATTTCTAGTGCTAAATGTTCATAGGAGAAAGTGGGAAAGATCTAAAATTGACACACCCTAACATCACCATTAAAAGAACTAGAGAAGCAAGGGCAAACAAATTCAAAAGCTAGCTGAAGACAAGAAATAACTACAATCAGAGCAGAACTGAAGGAGATAGAGACACGAAAAACCCTTCAAAAAATCAATGAATCTAGGAGCCGGGTTTTTGAAAAGATCAACAAAATTGATAGACCACTATCCATTCTAATAAAGAAGAAAAGAGAGAAGAATCAAATAGACACAATAAAAAATGATAAAGGGGATATCACCACTGATCCCACAGAAATACAAACTACCATCAGATAGTACTATAAACACCTCTTCGCAAATAAACTAGGAAATCTAGAAAAAATGGATAAATTCCTGGACACATACACCTTCCCAAGACTAAATCAGGAAAATGTTGAATCCCATAACAAGCTCTGAAATTGAGGCAGTAATTAATAGCCTACCAATGAAAAAAAAAAGCCCGGGATCAGACGGATTCACAGCCGAACTCTACCAGAACTACAAAGAGTAGCTGGTACGATTCCTTCTGAAACTATTCCAATCAATAGATAAAAAGAGACTGCTACCTAACTCATTTTATGAGGCCAGCATCATCCTGATACCAAAACCTGGCAGAGACACAACAGAAAAAATAAATTTCAGGCAAATATCCCTGATGAGCGTTGATGCAAAAATCCTCAATAAAATACTGGCAAACCAAATCCAGCAGCACATCAAAAAGCTTATTTACCAAGATCAAGTCAGCTTCATCCCTGGGATGCAAGGCTGGGTCAACAAACACATACCAATAAACGTTATCCATCACATAAACAGAACCAAAGACAAAAACCACATGATTATCTCAATAGATGGAGAAAAGGCCTTGGATAAAATTCAACACCCCTTCATGCTAAAAACTCTCAATAAACTAGGTATAGATGGAACATATCTCAAAATAATAAGAGCTATTTATGACAAACCCACAGCCAATATCATACTGAATGGGCAAAAACTGGAAGCATTCCCTTTGAAAACTGCCACAAGACAAGGATGCCCTCTCTCACCACACCTATTCAACATAATATTGGAAGTTCTGGCCAAGGCAATCAGGCAAGAGAAAGAAATAAATCATATTCAAGTAGGAAGAGAGGAAGTCAAATTATCTCTGTTTGCAGATGACATGATTGTATATTTAGAAAACCCCATTGTCTCGGCCCAAAATCTCCTTAAGCTGATAAGCAACTTCAGCAAAGTCTCAGGATATGAAATCAATGTGCAAAAATCACAAGCATTCTTATACACCAATAATAGATAAACAGAGAGCCAAATCATGAGTAAACTCCCATTTACAATTGCTTCAAAGAGAATGAAATACCTAGGAATACAACTCACAAGGGATGTGAAGGACTTCTTCAAGGAGAACTGCAAACCACTGCTCAAGGAAATAAGAGAGGACACAAACAAATGGAAAAACATTCCATGCTCATGGATAGCAAGAATCAACATTGTGAAAATGGCCATACTGCCCAAAGTAATTTATAGATTCAATGCTATTGCCATTGAACTACCATTGACTTTCTTCACAGAATTAGAAAAAACTACTTTAAAGTTCATATGGAACCAAAAAAGAGCCCACATAGCCAAGACAATCCTAAGCAAAAAGAGCAAAGCTGGAGGCGTCATGCTACCTGACTTCAAACTATACTACAAGGCTACAGTAACCAAAACAGCATGGCACTGGTACCAAAACAGCATGGCACTGGTACCAAAATAGATATATAACCAATGGAACAGAACAGAGGCCTCAGAAATAATGTCACACATCTACAACCATCAGATCTTTGACAAACATGACAAAAACAAGCAATGGGGAAATGATTCCCCATCATTTAATAAATGATGTTGGGAAAACTGGCTAGCCATATGCAGAAAACTGAAATTGGACCCCTTCCTTACACCTTATACAAAAATTAACTCAAGATGGATTAAAGACTTAAACGTAAGACCTAAAACCATAAAAACCCTAGAAGAAAACATAAGTAGTACCATTCAGGACATAGGCATGGGCAAAGACTTCATGTCTAAAACACCAAAAGCAATGGCAACAAAAGCCAAAATTGACAAATGGGATCTAATTAAACTAGAGAGCTTCTGCACAGCAAAAGAAACTATCATCAGAGTGAACAGGTAACCTACATAATGGCAGAAAATTTTTGCAATCTATCCATCTGACAAAGGGTTAATATCCAGAATCTACAAGGAACTTACACAAATTTACAAGAAAAAAACAAACAACCCAATCAAAAAGTGGGCAAAGGATATGAGCAGACACTTCTCAAAAGAAGTCATTTATGTGGACAACAAACATATGAAAAATAGCTCATCATCACCAGTCATTAGAGAAATGCAAATCAAAACCACAATGAAATACCATCTCACGCCAGTTAGAATGGCAATCATTAAAAAGTCAGGAAACAGATCCTGGAGAGGATGTGGAGAAATAGGAATGCTTTTACACTGTTGGTAGGAGTGTAAATTAGTTCAACCATGGTGGAAGACAGTGTGGCAATTCCTCAAGGATCTAGAACCAGAAATACCATTTGACCCGGCAATCCCAAAGGATTATAAATTATTCTGCTATAAAGACACATGCACACATATGTTTATTGCAGCACTATTCACAATAATGAAGACTTGGAACCAACCGAAATGCCCATCAATGATAGACTGGATAAAGAAAATGTGGCACATATATACCATGGAATACTATACAGCCATAAAAAATGATGAGTTCATGTCCTTTGCAGAGACATGGATGAAGCTGGAAACCATCATTCTCAGCAAACTAACACAAGAAAAGAAAACCAAACATGGCATGTTCTCACTCATAGATGGGAGTTGAACAATGAGAACCCATGGACATAGGTAGGGGAACATCATACACTGGGGCCTGTTTGGGGTGGGGGCTAGGGGAGGGATAGCATCAGGAGAAATATCTAATGTAAATGACTTATTGATGGGTGCAGCAAACCACCATGCCACGTGTATACCCATGTAACAAAACTGCATGTTCTGCACGTGTATCCCAGAACTTAAAGTATATACAAAAAAAAAGACACCAGGCTGGGCACGGTGGCTCACGCCTGTAATCCCAGCACTTTGGGAAGACGAGGCGGGCAGATCACGAAGTCAAGAGATCGAGACAATTCTGGCCAACATGGTGAAACCCCGTCTCTACTAAAAGTACAAAAATTATCTGGGCATGGTGGCACTTGCCTGTAGTCCCAGCTATTCAGGAGGCTGAGGTAGGAGAATTGCTTGAGCCCGGGAGGCAGAGGTTGCAGTGAGCCAAGCTCACGCTACTGCACTCCAGCCTGGTGACAAAGCAAGACTCCGTCTCAAAAAAAAAAAAAAAAAAAAAAAAAGACACCAAGAAGACATACACATATGACTGGTAACAAATAATTGCTTAAGGTGGAATTTTTAAAAGAAGCCTAGACATCTTGTTTTTATTATATCATCAGTTTTTTTTAAGGGACACTGATAATGGCTATGTCTACAAATGCAGAGAAGAGATGTAAATTTGGGTAATTTTCCAGTTATATTAGCCAATGTCCACAATTTTGTCCAGAAATACCTACATAATTAAAGAATTAAATATCAGGCAACTTGAACCATCCAACTAATTCCCTCAATTCCTCATAACATTTTATGATTGTAAATTTAACCAGTTTACAAAGAATTGGTCTTCCACAATCCAAATGGGAGCTGGTTAAGAAGCCTCTGTAAGGTGTTTGCTTCCTATCTGCTGCTGAAGCACAAAGTCTTCAGGGCAGGAATTCAGGAAGGGAAATTCATCATTATCAGTCCAGAACCCACAAGCATGAGCTGCCGCTCCATAAGAATAGACTAAAACCATATCCATTCTTATAGTTTCTAATCTTGGAGATGCAGGTATCCTGCTGAAGCTGGCCCCTTGTCACAGAGCTAAACAAACATACCTGGTCCAGGAGTCAGTGACACTGAAGGAAGATCCAGGAGAAAAGGGGAATAATTGAGGCCCAGCTCTGCTTTATTCCAAGGTGAGTCTGCAGATCAGTAACAAAGTGTGTGAGCTACAAAATGGCTTTTGCTTTCTTCCTGCCTTCCAGAATAGCATGACATGTGGCTCATGCTAACTGGAAACATAGAAGAAAGGGAAGTCTGAGATGGGTAGTTCAGCCTAGCCAAACTGACACATTACAAAGCTATCACAATAAGTATGAATTTAGGCCTAGCATATGGTCAGTTTCCATCAATATTCCATGTCTGCTTAAAAAGAATGTTTGTTTTTCTATTGGTGGACGCAATGTTCAATGTATACACTCTGTCAAGCTTGTTGACTATGCTATTTAGATTTCCTTGGTTTTAATCACATTTCAGTTAGCTTGATCTATCAGTTACCAACAGAGGCAGATTAAAAATTCAAGTTGTTAGGAGGGATTTGATTTGTTTATTTCCTTAAAGTTCTGTCAATTATCTGTTTTATGCATTTGGAAGCTATGATATTAAGTAAACTAAGATGCTTTTAATTATATTGTTTGTCTCTGGTAATAATTTTTGGCTTGGGGCCTATTCACTCAACAGAGATAAACCCAGAACACAAAAGAGTAAAACCATAAAACTTGCTCTTTTTTTGGACTTTACCTGTCTTGACTTCAAATGATGGTGGCAAGGAAAAAAAAAACCTCTCATCTGAAAACTACTGTAAACCAAATAACTCTCTTTTGAAAACTACTGTAAACTTCTCATCACATGATATACATCCAAAATTCACGCCACCTGTATGGTACAGACACTTTAGATAGATAGATAATTATTTTAATATAATTCTAGGTCGATAAGTTGCCCAGGAAACTGGCAACAAGCAAAGGCAATCCCAGCCAGTAAGAACTCCAGTAAATAGAGTGAATATGATCCAAAGAACATGATTTCTCAATAAAAAATTACAGCACATATACAAACTAAATAAAATGAGTGGTAATCAGCATAAACAATAGCAAAATCAGATCCATAAAACTATTGGTAGTGGAATGATCATAGAGTTGTTATTTTATATACAATTATTTAATAGTAAGCTTCAGGAAATTAAAAAGAGGTTTGCAAATATAAGCAGTTACAAAAGACCATAAGAATGAGCAAGTAGCTCTGAAAAAGAATCAAAGAACATGCCCAGAAATTAAAGTTATGATAATTGAATTTTTCAAAGTAATTGCAGCTGGCAGTTACTCAAAAGTTAAACATAGAATCGCTATATGACCCAGCAATTACATTTCTAGGCCTATACTCCAAAGAACTTGAAAGCAGGCCCTTAGACAAATACTCACACATAAATTTTTATACCAGCACTACTTACAATACCCAAAAGCTAGAAACAACCCAAATGTCAATCAACAGATGAAAGGATAACAAAATGTGGTATATCCATACAGTGGAGTATTATTTGGCTATAAAAAAGAGTGAAATTCTGATACATGCTACAACATAGATGAACCTTGAAAACATTATGCTAAGTAAAAGTAGCTACATACAAAGGGTCACATATTGTATAATTCTACTTACACAGAATATCCAGAGTAGGCAGACCCATAGAGATAGAAAGCAGATTGGTGGTTGTCAGGAGCTAGGGGAAAGGAGTAATAGGGAGTGCGTGCCTAATGAGCACAGGGTTTTCTTTTGGTTTGATGAAACTTTTTTCAATGAACAAGACGGAAGTGATCATTGCAGTTATGTATATGTCCTAAAAGGAACTGAATCATGCACTTTAAAATGGTTGATTTTATCTTATGTGAATTTAATTTCACCTCTATAAAATACTCATTGGGTATGTTCAACCGAAGATTTGGCACAGCTGAGTAGTGAATTAGTGAAATGAAAAATAGATGCCATTAAACTACTCAGGATGTCATAGATAGACACAGATATGCAGGATACGTTAAAATACACAGAGGGCAGAATGATATGGTCTAGAATTTCAAAAACAGATTAAAAATTAAAATGGAAAGAAGCATATTTGAAGGGAAAATAACAGAATTTTTCAGAACAATTTGTTCAAAGATTCCAACCCTCAGAACCAGGAAACCCAAAAAGTTCCAAGATAAAGGAAATTCACACCTAGACATATTCTAGAAAAGCTGTAGAAAGCCTAAGGCAAAGAGGAGATCCTAGAAGAAGCCAGAAAAAAATTGACTTCCAAAGCAATGACAATTAGACAGATGGCTAACTTCCCAACAGTAACAATAAAATACAAACAACAGGAATAAAATATTCAATGTGCTGAGAGAAAAAATGCTATTAGCCTAGACTTTCAAAGAAAGCAAAAATATCTTTCAATAATGAAGGAAAAATACTTTTTGTAAAGACAAGCCAACAAAAAATCGAGAGTTTTACTACCAACAGATCCTCTCTGAAGACAATTCTAGTTGGACATCTGGTTTTGGGTCTGACATGTACAGAGCTTAGAAGTTGCCACCCCATCTTAAAAACAAGAAAAAGCTGAACAAACTGAAAATCAATCACCCTTCTTAGATCCAACAAAGAAGTGAGGTCATAGGGCAAACTGCAGTCCCCCAAATTGGAGAGACAGAGAGATGGGTCGAGAGAATAGCAACTGATTCAGCAGCAGAAACCTTCGTGGGAACCAGTGCCAGTGTAGGAAAACCTGAACTGTAATTGATGAATTGCCAGAGGTTCAGTGTGGACAAGTCTGAGAGTTAAAAGCTCCAGGAGGACCTAGTCACAGGGGGCCTTAACCCTAGGGGGACTCCACAATTTTATGAGTTTTACCTCCAGGAGCTTTTGGCAAGGAGAAGAAAAATGGAACCATTTAAAAATGCACCAGGGCATTCTGTTCTTAACCAGGCCTGATGTCAGGAGAAACTATTTTACCAGAATCTAATTTGCTAGGGTTTTATCAGAGCCTAACCTACCTAGGGAAAAGGAAATATCCAACTTCAGCTTAGACTTCCATGTAGGGAAAGGGAAATACTCAACTCTAGTCCTCTCTAGCTTTCTGTGTGTGAGAAAGGAAATACCAAACTCTAGCCCACTCCATCCATCTTGATGCGTCTAAGGAGATTTTTAAAACTGAGAAAGAAGCACTGGTGACATTCACAGCCCAGTGACTTAGGCTCACCAAAAGACTGAGACCTAATCATAGGGTGATAGAAGGCTTTCATTCCCTCCCATACCTTACAACCACATTACTAAAAGCTTGCTTATAGCAGTTCCTTGAAACCAGTATATTATGGTCACTTTTCAACAAAAAATTACAAGGCATACTCAAAGGGAAGACACACAGTTTAAAGAAACTGAAGAAGCATTTGAATCAGAGTGAGATATGGCAGGAATGTTGAAATTATTAAAGCAGGAATTTTTAAACAAACTACAGTTAATACGTTAAGGTCTTTAATAGAAAAAGTAGACAACATGCAAGAACAGACAGATAATGTCAGCAGAAAGATGGAAATTCTAGGAAAGAATCAAGAAAATTCTGAAAGATACACTTTCAGAAAAAAAAGTTTTGGATATTAGTTAATATTAGATAAATCTAAAAATAATTTGACTGGACAAAACAATAAATTAATATCTAACTTGCGTGACTAAATAAAAGATATAACTGAAATATTTGATATGAAAGCATTTAAGTTGTGGGGAAGATGATAAGGGTTAAAGTGTCATAAGGTTTTTTATTGTCTGAGAGGACAGTAAAGGTGTTAAGTAAATTACAATACTAGAGTAGCCACTAAAGAAGACTGCTTAACGTCCCCTATATCTATCCTCTTTCTTATATAATGATGAAGCCTCAGTTTTTAGCTAAACACATTTATTAATCTGTTCTCATGCTGCTAATAAAGACATACCCGAGACTAGGTAATTTATAAAGGAAGAGTTTTAATTGACTCACAGTTCCACATGGCTGGGGAGGCCTCAAAATCATGGCGGAAGGCAAATGAGGAGCAAAGTCACGTCTTACATGGCAGCAGGCAAGAGAGCGTGTGTGGAAGAACCCCCCTTTATAAAACTATCAGATCTCATAAGACTTATTCACTATCACTAGAAGAGCATGAGAAAGACCTGCCCCCTGATTCAATTACCTCCCACCAGGTCCCTCCCATGACACACAGAAATTATGGAAACTACAACTCAGGACGAGATTTGGGTGGGGATACGGACAAACCATATCACCCCGTGACAAATTTTCAGCCTCTGAGGCTGTAATGATTGAGATGTAGTGGACTGCATTTTTTATTTCCAAATATATGCTGCTCCTTCTTGTGGGAGGATTTTACCTGCCATTCTACTGACATGAGGTTTGGCTATGTAATTTATGGTGCCCTTATTTTGGGAAGATTGTTTTCCCACTCTGAGGATGTCAGGCTTGGCCAAGTGACTCATTTAGCCAACGAACTCTCAGGGGGAGTCAGTTTTCAGCACCATCATGAAGGTTTTCAGAGCAGAGTTTGTCAGGGCCATGATGAAGTTCTGCCATATCTCTTCCTTCTGCCACATTCTTAGCAATGTTTCAGAAAAAGACTGGTTCTTCAGCGTGGGCCCAAGAATGAAGTGGCAAAGCTGCAAGGAACATGTAATATAAAAGAGAAATGAACTTGGGTTATGTAATTCCATTTAGATTTTGGAATTGTTTAGTACTGCAGCATAACTTAGCCTGATACAGAAATTAACATTTACAAATACAATGCTTCTGTCATAACAACAACTACAACAAACAAAGCAAGCAAACAAACAAACAACTTCATATTTAAAATATAGGTATTGGCTTTCAGACTGTGAAGTGGGTAGCAAGGCAACTTACAGCAGCCTGGAAAGATGGCAGTTTACACTATGCAGTGGTAAACCATTGAGTAAAACGATTACCTTTGCAAACTTGAAAGGCAAATAAGGTACCTAATGAACTTATGATTTAAGTGAAGAATGTGCGAAAACAGAATGAGATTCTAAATTTGTATTTTACCACAATATAATTCAGCCTGAAAGGACTAATAGACTACATATGACTCATGTGACTAAATTTATCAGTAATCACAATAAAGTGCATAGACGCTACCTTGAAAAGACAAGATTTTCAGATTAGAGATTTTAAAAACTCCAGCTATATGCTATTCCTAGGAGACACATCTAAAGCATAAAGGCACTGGAGAAATTGACAGCATAAGGAAGGAAAACAAACAGGCCCACAAGAACAAAGGAAAACTGATAGAAGTTTCTAATTCCATGTTCTTCAACTGTGTAGATATAGCTAGAGCATTCTGAAACTAAGACAAATTTCAATTAAGAACAAAATAGTTCAATTTCAATTCAAAAACAGCCTCAAAGGTCTTTGTCATGGACTAAATGAATTATATCTCCCCAAAATTCATGCTGAAGTCCTAACCCCTAGTAGCTTTAAATGAGACTGCATTTGGAGATAGGATTGTTTAAATAGGTAATTAAGTTAAAATGAGGTCATTAGGGTGGGCCTTCATCTAATACAACTGGTGTCCTTATAAGAAGAGGAGATTAGGACACAGACAGGTAGAGAGAGAAGACCATGCAAAGACACAGGGAGACAGTGGCCTTTACAAACCAAAGAAAAAGACCTCAGGAGAAACAAACCCTGCTGACACCTTGATCTCGAACTTCTAATGAATTTCTGTCTTTCAAGCCACCCCCTCTATGGTACTTTGTTATGACAGCTCTCACAAGCAAATAGAGCCTTAAGGAAGAGTAATTAATTGTGATAGAAGCAATAACTTATTTGATATTTTCAGGCCATTTGCTTTGGATAATTCTAAAGATCACAAAAGTGACCATGTGCTATGGAAAGATGTCTTCTGGCAACTCTGTCCTTACAAAGACACTTTTAATAATGGGTCTTGGCACAGAGGTAACCAGTATTGTGCCCTGGGGCAGGTCTCACCATTGTTCTCCTCTATGGGCAGCCACAAAGAGCCAAAGATGCAATGCTGTCCAAGGGAGTGCCATCTGGGAAGAAGTTTCTAAAGAAAACAGGGGGCTCTGTCTCCTAGATTTGCCATTCCTATCCAGTTTAATTGTAAACATTTATAAGAAAAGAAAGTCCTCTTTCTTTCACATTACATTGGGCTGGAGCCAAATGTGATTCGACATGCTGATGGTGTTGAGTAATAGCAATATCATAATAATCATTTTAGAAAACAATTCTCTCCCATCAGCTCTTGCTGAACATATTTAGATGCTGGAGATAGCATTAGGGGGTGAGAAACATTTGTCCTTTAAAGACTTCAATTTCAAGACTTTGATTGTTCACTGGCTTTATCATTTGTTATTCATATGTGCTAATCAAGTTATTCCAATGTTTTTATTTCTTCCTACAAATGCATTCATTTAGAAAACACTTCATGTTATCCCCGAGCTAATTATTTAATAAGAAAAGGCTTCTTTCATTTTTTGCTTTCTCATCTCTCTTCTTCCAACACTGAGGTCAGGTTTCTCATCTGAAACTTCAGTGTTTCTATAAATTCATACATTGAGGGCATTTTGTTTTGGTCCAGTGTTTTTTCCCCCTGGAAAAAGAAAGTTGTATTTATATGCTTCTAATAAATGCAAGACTTTGTTCTGCTGATCTTTTCTTTTTTCTCACCCCCTCAGGGGGGTGGCTAGAAATCTGCGCAATCCTTGTTTAAAAAAAAATAAAGAATGAAAGACAATATGATACAGTTGGTCTCTGTTGATTACTTAAGGAGTCTGGTGACTGTGAAAATCCTGATCAAAGGCAATGGACAATAAAAGCCAAGATTGTGGGGTTAGAAGCTGTAGGTCAGCAGGATTTAGCAAATGGCGACAGAGCATTGCTTATGATTTTTAACATCTTCTTATACCTTTCTTTTTCCCTTATTTCTTTTTTCTTCCTGTTTTTTTATCTTTCTGTCTCTATTTTCTGCATTTCGTTTCCTCTTTTTTTCTTTCTTGTGAAAAAGGAACCTACTAGGCTGAATCATATATTTAAAATGGTGATATATCTGCCAAAAGCAATTGCAACGAAAACAAAAATGGACAAATGGGATCTAACTAAACTAAAGAGCTTCTGCACAGCAAAATAAACTATCAACAGGGTAAGCAGACAACCTACAGAATGGGAGAAAATATTTGCAAACTATGCCTCTGACAAAGGTCTAACATCCAGAATCCATAAGGAACTTAAACAAATTTATAAGCAAAAATCAAACAACCCCATTAAAAAGTGGGCAAAGTATATGAACAGATGCTTTTCAAAAGAAGACATACATGTGGCCAATAAGCAAATGAAAAGTGCTGAAAATTACTAATCATTAAAGAAATGCAAGTCAAAACCACAATGAGATACCATCTCACACCAGTCAAAATGATATTCATTCACTATTATTAAAAAGTCAAGAAACAACAGATGCTGGTGAGGTTGTGGAGAAAAGGGAACACTCATACACTGTTGGTGGGAGTGTAAATTAGTTCATCCATTGTGGAAAGCAGTGTGGCAATTACTCAAAGAACTTAAAACAGAATTACCATTTGACCCAGAAATCCCATTATTGGCTATATATCTAAACGAATATAAATAATTCTACCATAAAGACATATGTGCACATAGGTTCATTGTAGCACAATTCACAATAGCAAAGACATGGAATCAACCTAAATGCCCATCAACAGTAGACAGGATAAAGAAATGTGGTGCTTATACACCATGCAATTCTATATAGCCATAAAAAATGAGATCACGTGTTTTGCAGCAACATGGATAGAACTGAAGACCATGATCCTAAGCAAACTAACACAGGAACAGAAAAACCAAATATCATACGTTCTCACTTATAGGTGGGAGCTAAACAATGAGAACACATGGATACTAGGAGGGGAACAACAAACACTGGGATCTGCTTGAGGGTGGAGAGTGGAAGGAGGGAGAAAATCAGAAAAAATATCTGTTGGGTACTATGCTTATTTTCCAGGTGACGAAATTATCTGTACCCCAAACCCCTGTGATATGCAGTTTATCTATACAACAAACTTGCACATGTATCCCTGAACCTAAAATAAAAGTTTCAAAAAGGTCAAATATCAGCAATTTTACACACATCAATCTAAGACAACAAACAAAATTCAAGATTTAAAATGTTTATTTATACATGCCAAAAAAGAAAATAAAAGCACTATATATATATTTTTAGTAGAGCTTTTTCCTTATTAGAGAAGGCAACATGATTTAGGACTGACAGCCAAGGCTACGGATTTAGCCAGGCCTGAGATGGAATCCCAGTTCTACAAGCTGCTCTTTGCAAGGCCTTGGTCAAGTGACTTGATCTTACTGAGCCTCAGTTTCCTCATCTATAAAATGAGATGAGATATCTATCTTACAGGGTTGTTCTGAGGTCCAAATTGAGGTAAATATAAAAAGGCATGCCATCTTATAAAGTGACCCATTATTGTGGCATGAAATACATGTGTGTCTGTTTTATGGCATGTTTAGATGTTTTGATGATTAGGAAAATGCAAATTAATTCAAAAGCATTACTGAATACTTATAGTTTTTAGCCAATACATACAGGGTAATTCAAAAAGAATTAAACATTGAAAAATATGTTACTCAATGACTAGTAACATATAATAAGCACCAACTCAGAACCACTCTTACAGTTCATGTGTCTTGAGAAAGCTGTGGATCATTTTTGTTTCACATTGAGCCTAGCCCCCAAGAAATCAATAAAGAGGGCTGACAGAGATCTCTGTGTTCCTCAGGCCACGGTCTAGAACATTCTCTATCAATTGTAGAAAATGAAACCTTCTTGCACCCTCTGCAGGTCTTGATAGAAGCAGATAAAGTAAAATGATAAAACTTCAGTTGTTGTTTCTAAACTCATGTGGACGATGAAGAGCTTGTTTCAAATTTAGTGAGGTCATTTCATTTCACTAGAAAAGTTAATTTCCATAGCATCCATATATGAGGCCCCAAATAACAACCTGTCACTGAAATGTAAGGGATTCCCCAGTAGTTAATGCTTTTTGTGCTGTATCACACACGGGGCTTTGGGCCAGTGTGTGTGTGTGTGGGTGCACACACACACACACATGCACTTGTGTGTGTGGGAAGAACATAGTGTCAGGAGTCATAAATCAGGATATACTGAAGGATTTTTCCCACAGCTTCAGGAAATCTCTGGAAACCAAATTTTCCAGCAGAATAAGGGTCCCCCTCACTTCCATTGTGCAGTCTAGAAATACCATCATGAATATATTTCAGGGCACTGGGTAGGGCTTACTGCTTAAATATTTACTTGACTCTGGAATAGTGGCCAGCCAGGTCCCCAGACTATCACACCATTGCCATCTTGTGGGGTGAGGCAAGAATCTCCCAGTCCTGGAGAACTGAAGGGCTGCATCCTGGCAGCCATTTCAGACATGGACAGATGTGCCACAGCCTGGGGTGAATGAACAAGAGGAGTGTAGATTTGCCTGATTTTTGTAAGAATTATTGTGATAGTTCCTTTACAGCACCAGATTTGACTACATGTGATGATATAACTTGATTACCAAGTAATATGCCTTTAAATATTGTTAATTATTGTTGAATCACCTTTCATTTTCTCAATTGGCGGGTACTGACAGTGTGCTGTAGCTGTCTGCATGATTTTGGTGTTTGCAAAAGAGATTTCTATTCTCTAGGAAGTTTGGAACCCTTGCCCTAGGCCAGCTCACTGAGCTCTGCCTGGATCTCTGCCATGCTCTGGTCTGAACTGACCTGATATGTGAGCCTAATATTTGTCCCTGGGGCATTTTCTGGAATGTGTTCTACCCTTGCTGGAGCAGAGTTCTCTAGAGCAGTGGGTAGCGTCTTCTCAGGACCCAGAGGGTATTCTACAGGACATTTTGAAGAGCAAGGCTGACCACCAGCCCTGTGGCACCATTTCCTCTAGTTGGATCTGAAGACCTGATTCTTTAAGGGAAGGAAACCATTTGCTTTTTAAAATTATGACCCCATTAAAAAAAAAAAAGAAAGAAAGAATATGTCATATTCTAGCCCACAAGCAAGCAAAAGCTGAGGACAAAAAATATATAAAAAACAAAAAAATAAATGACCAAGCCTGGATGGCCTGAGGAAACTCAAGATGCTTCCCTGGCTTCCACAGGGCTTCTGACACCTTTTAGAAGATTGCTCCCCCGACATCCACCACCTTTATTCATGCCACCTACCCTGCCTCTTGAGGCCTCTAGATGCCATCATCCCGGATGCCTCTTCTGACCTACAGCTGTAAGGAGGACATAGACAGACACACGTGGTCTTTCACAGCCCACACCAGATCAGGAAATATTTGGTTATGAGTGCTCTCTTATTTGTGGTTATTTCTTGCTTTTAATTTTGCAGCCGGCACCAAATCTGCTAGAGGATACTGCCTCACAAGCTGACAGCTCTCAAAGAGGGGAAAAATGTCAAAACTCAGCAAATTGCCTGAGCTCATTGCTGGAAGCAATACAGGTTGTCTAATTAAAAGGTTGACAAAAGCTTGGTTTCTTGGAGCAAACCTGAAACACAAACAGAAAAGCTGGTGGACCTGACCTGCCACCTTGTTATCTGCATCTCCTGGGTGCTGGCTAGCTCTCTTCCTCTTTTGTTGTGGCCTAAGTACTTATTTGTCTTCATTCTTGGGGCTGCTGCCATTGTGACCCCTTTAGGTTGTGGGTACCCATTTTGTGACCTGCATTTTGTGTCCATTGTGTGACCTGCATTTTGCCCCAGGAGAGGGTGTCAGGTTGAATCCGTGGATTCAGATACTGAGTCTGCTGAAGTCAGATTGTCTGACTACAATCCACCTGGCATCCATCAAAGACAAATAAACAAGCTGTGCTTATCACTGAGTTGCCTGGTGTAGCGAAACTATAAATTAGAAATATAACGGCCTCCTTCACAGTGTCACGTGGCTCAGGCAAGGCCCTGGTAGTCCTTGCTCTTAACTGCGTATATGTGTCTTTGAACGTCATCCATCATGGGATTAGCTTGGGTGCAAACTTTGTTTAATTTTGTCCTTTTACATTTAGAATATATGCATTGTTTATATTTTGGCCTGAAAGCAAACAGGCCAAAAGATAAACAAGGGTTGCCTTTGTCTGGTAACTCTAGGCACTTTTTTTCCCCTTTGGTTTTATTTTATCCAAAGTTTCTATAATAAGGACTGAATAATGCCTATAATGTAGGAAAACATGAACAGTTCCTTTTATTTTTAAAATTTTGAAAATAAAAAATCCTAACTTAGGTGTAGATGAGGGGAGCTGGAAGACAAGGGGAACTTAGTTGAAGGAGTAGGCAAATTCTGACTGTCAGATCGGAGCACCCCTGGGAGAAAGTCAGAGCCAAGTTGCCACTCCAGCAAACTGCCATCAGCCGTCTTTGCACCTCAGCTCTGTGTCCTGTCGGAGGCCTGCCTATTGCAGCTGCCAGGCTCAGCCTTCCTGCTGCGACAGTGCTGATCTTCTTGCAGGATTTCAAACCAAGGAGTGATGTTAGTGAAGTGCTTTCTCCTGCCTGCCCCCACCACACCTGTGCCAACTTTGCCTAAGGGAATAACAATCACAGGACTTCTGGAGTGAAGGCTGTGGGGCTTGTCAGTTATTTTTAGATGTACCCTTTGACTCTTCCTACTTTTTCTAAGCAGTCGCATAGGTGAGTATGCTGGAGTAAAGTGGTTTTCCTATGGGTTTTTGTTTTTTTAGAGTGCCTCAATCAATTTTTTGAAACAGAGGGCAGATCTGTGTCAAAATCTGTGTCCCTTTGACTAAACCCAGCAGGTCACTCCCTTCCATCAGTCCTAGGGATCTCATCTACACAGAGCCTTGCAGAGTTGACTGAACAGCATGGTTGTTTTTGGATCTACGTACACACAGTTCTAGTTAAAACATCAGTCCGTTCTGTAGGAAGATAAACTAGCCATACTGATTGTTTGTGGCAAGTGTATTTGGATGATGATAATATTTGAACATTCCCTTTTAATCTGATTGACTTGGTACCTGAATTGAGACTGGGGATGGAAAAGCTCACCCAAAATACTCTGATTCCTTGATGTAAGAAAAGATCAACAAGAGCTCCATTCAAAGCACATTTTTGACCAAAGGGTTAATTTTTTTTTAATTTAGAAGTTATTTCAGAAAACTTATTCTATAGAATTTGAGAAAGTTAATTTTGAACTCTGAGAAAGCAGAGCCTTCATTTATTGTCTGCTTGCTTCTAAAATGGTTCTGCCAAAAGTTTTGCATACAAACACACTGCGAAGAGATAATAGTGATACAAGTCATGCAGCCAAGAATCACTGGGGGAAATGCAAATCCGCTGGCTTTTCAGCTCAGAGGCAGCAAATGCTGAAGTCATCTCATATTCACCCGAGGCCCTCAGATCTGCACATCGATATATGAAATTGGAGGCTAATATGCAGATATTGATTTCTCTAAGGGGGAGTGTCAATATTTACAGTCCCAAGAGGTGGCAACTGACTGAAGCAAAACCAAAGTTGTGATGGCGACTGCCAAGGTCATGGCCGAACCATAACCCTGCTCTTCACAAGACAGGTCAGTGCCTCCACCCCCAAATAGTGCCAGATGATTTAGAGGGAAGGTGAAATTTTCATCTGGTCCCCTAGACATGACCAGTCCGTCACTTCATATCCAGGTGTTGTAAAACTCCAGACGACTGACTAGATGTCTTCTATCACATAAACTTAGTCAAATTAAAATCATCTTGGGCAAGGGGGGCTTTTTCAAATTAATTGTTCAGGACAACTCTTCCCAAAATTGTGATGCTACTATAGCAGTGCATGCCCCTTAGAAATATTGACATAATTTTCTAAGGAAACAACAGTGATCCCTAACCCTGGCTGCTCATTAGAATCTACCTCCAGAGATTCAGAGTTAACTGATCTGTGCCAGGGTGCAGGCATCTGTAGTTTTTAGGAGTGCCCTTAGCGAGTCTAATGGGAGCTAGTGTCGAGGACCACTGGTCTACAGGTTCTCCACCTCCCTTTCCCATTTCATCCCTGCTTCTCCACTAGCTACACCTCATATCCGAGTCTTATGTTTGCACTTACCTACTTTTTATGTTTGTGTATCTTTGCTCAAGTTATGTCTCTTGTGAGAAATTATCCACCCATATCGGGGTACTTATTCTTCCTTATATGAACCATTCTCTGAGTAGGTCCCAACTCGAATCACGTTAGAATTTTCCCACTTCTCCATGCCTCCAGCAAGCCATGCATCACAACAGGGCAGTTTCAAGTGGACAGACCTGTTTCTCCTGGAAGTGGGTGGGCTCCTTGAGGTGAGAGACCATGCCTTGCTTCCCTGGGTGCCTAAAGCATGCCCACCCAGCTTAGTGCAAGTCACAGTAGCCACTCTATCAATACTGGTTGCAAAGATGGATGAAAATGCAGGTTCATGTTTGGTATCAGGACCTTTTAGAAATCAGGGAAGACTAGAATCTTTTGTATATTTGAGGGTAGTTAGAATTTTTTTTTAAGTAAAAAAAAATCCCAATTTTAAATTTGAGGTTCTTGGCGCACATGAGACCAGGATCAAATGTCCCCCAGAACCCTCTCTTTATGATGTCGTCTTTGGATACCATTAGGATAACTCAGATTGGTTCAGCCCCAAGTGCCCCCAGTTACCTCGGTAACACATAGAATATAACTTTGTCCCCTAATGGGAAAGAATGGCAGATTTCTATGCCAACCAGAAGATGGATGGATGTCAAGACAGATGGTGGAAAAGTTGTGAGGTAGACTATTTATATTGGGTGGCGGGGTTCTTCCTTCTATTTCAAGACATGCCCCCCACTTCAAATTCCTCTTTTTAAATTTTTTATGTAACTCATTATTGAGTGCAAAATTTTTACCATATGAATCTGCATCAACATAATATTTATTTTGTATACAAAAAGCAATGAAACAGAGCAGCAGGGTCAAAACAATGTCAGCATCAAAACTTTCAGGATGAATATCTGTGGCCTGAAGAACACTCCAGAGACAACAGCGGTGCCTTGTTTGAAAAACTGCTGCATCACCAACACTGTTGGTGGTAAAGAAGATAACTGTGTGAAAAATCACAGATTTTAACAAAGCATTTTAGAAAAGTTATACTCTAGGTGAAGAAGTTTTAGGAATGCCTTCACTCATGTATTTCGCTTATGATTTCCTTTTTGTGTATGCACAAAAGCTAAAGTAAAAAGTCATAGCCATGGTTCTTATTTAATTTACTATGTTTATTCTTACTTCATGATACATGAAATAGTGGTGTCTTTATTAGTTTGCCAGGGATGCCGTAAGAAAGTATCACAGATTGGGTGGCTTAAACACCACAGATGTATTTTCTCTCAGTTGTAGAGGCTGGAAGTCTGAAATGAAGGTATTGGTAGGGTTTCTTCTGAGGTCATAGTTTCTAGATGGCCATTTTCTTTCTGTGTCCTCATGTGGTCTTCCCTTTGTGTGTGTCTGTGTCCTAATCGTCTTTTTTTTGGGGGGGGGGATAGGTTCTCAGTCTGTCACCCAGGCTGGAAAGGATCATCCCACCTCATCCTCCCGAATAGCTAAGACTACAGACAGGTGCCACCACGCCCAGTCAATTTTTGTATATTTTGTAGAAACAAGGTTTTGCCATGTTGTCCAGTCTGGTCTCAAACTCCTGGGCTCAAGTCATCCACCTGCCTCAGTCTCTCAAGGTGTTGGTATTACAGGCATAAGCCACTGCACCCTGCCCTAATCTCCTCTTCTTATAAGGACACTTGTCATATTGGACTAAGGCCCACCCCCCTGTCCTCATTTTCACTTCATGACCCCTTTAAAGACCCTATCTCCAAATATTGTCTTGTTTTAAACTAGGAATTGGGACTTCACATATGAATTTTAAGGGAACACAATTCTGGCCATAACAGTGGCCTTACAATTGATGGCTTCTTACTTTCAGTGAAATTTAAAGTATATACTTCAGAAGATTGTAATCATATTAAATGAGTGTCTGCAGCTGGAATGCACTCCCTGATCCTTAGCTGTTTATCATTACCTGTGTCATAGGGTGGTTGAAGGGACTAAATAAGATGGCACTTCCAAAGTCCAAGAACCAAGTATATAGTGAGTGCTCAATGAATGTTGGCTACTATGATCATTATTAATTTGGAAGCATTTGCATATGAGTGAGAAGCTACTGAGAAAAAAAATCACAGTACTCTCTTAAAATAGGTAGTGATCTTTTTAAAAAATCTTAGAATTTGATGATGACTTTGAAAACCCTAGTGTACAATCAAGAAAGCACTAAGTTGGCAGCCATGATTCAGGCATAATGCTTACAAGATTACTTTAATGTACAAAAGTGTTTTGTAATTACCTAATTGTCTGGCACCACTTCAAGTCCTATTTTTTAACCCCTTTAAGCCAGGCCAGAAACATTGCCAGTGAGTGTGACACAGTGATGCAAAATGCATTAAGCTTTTACAGCAGAGCCTCAAGACCCCCAATAGCATCAAGAGATTAATAATTGGAGTAAGAAAGATAGATGTATTTTATGAATAATTCAGTCTATCATTAGAAATTAGAAACTTGAGAGCCTTGCTACATGGGAGAGTAAACAGAAGCTTGCCTTAATGGGTTATAATTTTAAAATGAGGAAGACGTTGCCAATTGTCACTTACGTAAGCTTCAAGCACACTTCTCAATGAAAAGAAACTCCCTAGAAACGAGGTCACCCACTGGGGTCAAGTTCAAGATAAAGAGATGAATACCTTCCTGCTCTGGTTTACCAACTGCTTCTTTGTCATCTTGAATAAAATAATTAACCGCTTTATAAGTAAACCTGTGAAGTTTTAAAGCCACACACATGTTTTATCTCTAAACCAGGCATCCTTCACCAAGCCATACCATCAGATTGCTTCTTCCATCCTCAACACCCAGAGTTTTTCATGGAGTCCACCTTTATTAAAATTTCCCAACCAACCCTGGAGCTTTCTAATACTGTCAACAAAAGAAAACTAGTCATGGTAGTCCTAGGAAGAGTTTGTACATTTTGCGCCTGGCTTTAGGTGTGTAAAACTCCCATCTTTGCCTTCAAACTCAAAGGAGTCACTCAAATGATGGACATTTCCATTCAAGCCTGAGAGAAGGATTTTGTTAAGAAAATACTGTATAAGTCTGTACATTTCCATCTATTAAAAACAGGGTATGGATCGGTGGCAGAGACAAAGCTGTGTGCTCACTAAACCCATTTCACGCTCTTCCTGGGTACACAGCAAAGCCACTCTTCCCAGTCTCCCTGTGCAGTCGCTGGGGCCTTGTTATGAGTTCCAGCCAACTTAATGCATAACACTCTCAGGTCTAGACCTAAAGCTCCCAGAGTCATCCTGTCCTCTCTCAGCTACCATCTTCCACCTGGATAATATGCAAGCTTGGAGACAAGAATGCTCCGGGCAACCTCCAGAGACAAGTACTGAAAATGGCAGAAGCACTGTTTGGAAGGAGCCTGGATCCTGAATGTCTGCAGAGTGCATACTCTCCACCTTTACTGACCATATCACTTTGTCACATATGGGAGAAAGTCACTTTGACTGTGGTTAAGCCACTGAGATGTAGTGGTTGCTTTTTTACAGAAGCTAGTTGTGTTTACCTTGAATACTATAGGTATTGATTTTCCTGATAGGACTAATATAAGGATTAATTTATTTGTTCACTTTTTAATTTATTCAACAAGTATCGTTTCAAATCCACTACACAAGAGTCAGGCTGCTAGACGCCAGTTCATGAAGTAGAGTCAACTGTGATTCAGAGCTTGGACTTTGGAATCAAAATAGGGGTTCGGATCCTGGCTCTGTCACTTACCAGCTACGTGACTTTGAACATGTTACTTAATTTCTCTGTGCTTCAGTTTTTTCACCTGTAAAATAGGGGTAATAACACTATCTACCTCAGGGGGTTGTTGTCCTGAGAATTAAATGAACTAATTAATGCATGCAAACTACTTTGTTCCTTATCCAGTGTATATCTCAATGAAACTTGATATTATTGCAGAGTCAATTATTGCAAATCTCCAATTTTCTAAATTTAACATAAAATGAGCTGTTATTAGTAGTCAAATTTATAAGTACATCGTACTTGTGCAGCCAAGAAACTCAAATCCAGTGATAACCCTTGAAGGGACTGAAGGAATGTGATCACCAAGGCAGGTTCCCAGCACCTGCTCTCCTTTGGATAAATAGGCATGCGCTCTGGCAGTGCATGCCAGAAAATCTCATTTTAGTTAAGCAAAAGTATAAAGTTACTGGTGAGTTTATTTGAAGATTTGGAAGAAGAAGAAGAAAGAAAATGAAAATTAGAGGAGGTTTTCCTTACTTCAGGTTGCTGACACAAACATTTCCTTGGTTCTCTGGAGGCTTTTCCAGTGGGGTTGGCCCATTAAATAAATATATGTTTCTTTTTGCTTTTAGAAAATCCAGTGATGCAAACTCTTATGTTTATTTAATATTTTCCTATTTGTTTTCATAGCCAAAATAATGTCTGCTGGGCAGGCAGTTCCTTGAGAAGATCCAGTATACGCTGTCCTGACACAGAGTCAAGAATTTTCAGGAAGAAAATACAAAATGCCATTTTAGAGAAAGAATTAGATGGGCTGGTATTCAGAGAGTCCATTAACCTGGAGTAATAGCAAAACACACACACACAAAACAAAATAAAACTCTGGATACATTGGCATTGAAAGACTCCAGGCCCAGAAACTATCTTTTAAAAACGTTTATAATATATATACTTCTCTGGGCCCTTTGTTCTGATTTCAATTGTCAGTAGCTAAAGAAAGTGAACTTTTATGATGTGAATAAAGGAACTGGAGAAAATGGGAGATTACGTTAAAACAAAAAGCTGGTGACTTGCTTTGGGAGAGAAGTAAAACCCAAACCAGGTTACAAATAAGCCCTCCTTGACTATGCACAATGCCCATGGGTTGTACCAAAAAAGATAGTTTGAGCAAAGATCTCAGGGCATTAAAAATGGGAAGGCTGCAACTTCCTAAAAAGCAAACCAGGCAGGTAGCTTAATCTATTTTCCATTACGAACTGAAAGGATTGCATTGTCCCAAGCACCAAAAAAGGTCAGTGTGAACTTTAAAACTTCCATTTTATTTGTTCAGCACTTTGCATAGGACAGAGCCGTTTGTGAGCAAGAAAAACAATTTTGTGACTAGAACCTCAAAAAGTCGGAGGAAGATAGAAGCAGCCTCTTCTTGGCACTGCCCAGGATGTGACCAGATAGGTCAGCAGCTTTCTGTGCCTTTGTCCTCCAGTACTGTGCGTAGAAAAGGGTCTGGGCCAGGAGTGGTGCCACGCGCCTGTAGTCCCAGTTACTCAGGAGGTTGAGGCAGGAGAATTGCTTGAACCCAGGAGGCGGAGGCTGCAGTGAGCCGGGACAGCGCCACTGCACTCCAGCCTGGGCGACGGAGCGAGACTCTGAGACTGCGTCTCAAAAAAAAAAGAAAAAGAAAAGAAAAGAAAAAAGAAAAGGGCTTGGGAACCAGCTGCCCCCTGTGGGATTAGATCCTGCAATTTCTGAAAAGTTTTTTGAACATTCTTGATTAAGGCAAGCTAATCATGTTTACTTTTCAATGGTCTTTCACTTTAAACAGAGTGTTTTCTACTTTTGAAGAAAGAAACTGTCTACCATTTGAAGTCAGAAAATGAGCTTAACAAACTGAGTTAAGGGGTTACCTTTTGAAACCAGTTTTCATTCAGATTGGGCCCAGCATTTCCGTAGCAGCCCAGGACCCCCAGGAGAAAGGAACAGCTCTGTTTTCATTTCATTCTCTCATGTCCACATTCCACCATAGTTGTGACTCTCTGGAGTTGTCTTTGGGGAATTTAGGACTGATCAAGACCTTAAAAAGGCTATACAGCAACAGGAAACTCCAGAACAAATCCTTCCCAAGGAGAACTTTCCAAGCCTGGAAATAGCTCCTTCTCAACCTGACTACCTAACCACCACCATTGGCTGTTAGTGGAACTTCAACCCCAAGTTAGAAATTTCGTACCAGATCAGTTCTGTGTGTTTCATATATCACCTCAATTTAATCTTCACAATAACCCTAATAATAAATAATAAATATATGAGGCAAAACAATAATAAATATATGAGGCAGAATGATTATTATCCAATTCTATAGGTGAGGAAGCTGAGGCCCAGAGAAGTTGGGTAACTTACCCCAAGTCATACTGCTAGTCAGTGGCAAAGCTAGTATTCAAATGCAAGGAGCATGACCACAAAGCGTATGAACTTAGCCACTAACTATATTATCTCTCCTAACATCTGAAATCTTTAAGAGAAGAAAGAAGGTATCTCTGACATTGAAAATGCAGGCAAATTGATGGGGAGATTTTTTTTTTAAGCAGAGTAGCACTCCTAGCACTCTTTATTTCACACTTTGCAGGGGCTCATCCATTCCTGTAAGACTCTCCTTGGTGACATCCACAGGACTGCTGAGCTTCAAGTAGTTTCTACTGGGTCTCACAGTACACTTGCCTAGGACATCATTATCCTGGCAGATCAAGTACCATGGGAGGAAGCTGCTCTCAGTCCCTCTAACCAAATAAGCTATTCACATTTTCCAAGATCCGTGATTATGTGCCTGAATAGAAAATTTGGTTTCTGATTAATAAGCATCCTTGCCTTTATGCTTCTACAAAAAGCATTTGTGCTAATAATGTGATGCTTAATAATGAGATGTCTGTCACAGGAAGGGAAATGGCAATGGGGAAACAATGATGTTGGGCTGAGTTTAAATGTCATGCTTTTAAAAAAACCTTCACCCCAAAGAGTCACACCGAAGTCACTTATGTGTGCTAAAGGTGTTGCAAAGCAGAGATTGTTTTTTTCTTTCCTGTTTCATTGGTGATTTCAGGGTGCTTTTGCATTTTTCAGAAGGATCCTGGATCTGTAAGTGTCTAAGCATCAGGCTGGCAGAGCTTGGCAGAGTGACATTCCTGCCAAGTTCAGGACAAATCTATTTCTCCCTCTGTTACCATTAGAACCTTCATCTCTACATTTAGGACCTGACACGTGCCAAACTGCCCAATTACTCCTTGCCTGTCATTAAAGTGTGCAGCTAAACACTGGGTTTGAGAATACATCATCGCAACTGTCTAAACACAAGCCCAAGTGTATTCAAGAGCCCCAGAGAGGATCAGGGTACAGGACTAAAACAATTCAAATGGGCCAACATTCAAAATGTCATATACAGTCATGCACATAAAAAGGTTGTGCCTGTGGAGAAAACTGGATTGACATCCATAAAGCATAAAGGCATGAGTTTTGTGTTTTCTGAGCTTCTGGGAGGGCCCACCCTCCTCTGCCTTGCCTGCATGGCTCATTGCCTGTGAGGGAACAGTGAGAAAGGCTTTGTTTTGGAAGAAGCCTGGCCAGATAGATGACACTAGCCAAGTACCCTGGCAGTCCTGTAAACCAGCTTGATTCCAGTCAAATCAGAGGGGACTGATAGAAATAGGAGGAGAGTGCTGGAGGGGGCAACTGGTTAGTATAAAAAATAAAAACAGCCATTTTGACTAAATTATATTGGAGAATCTAAAATATAGAACCACTACGAAGAGTAACCTAGCCTATCTGGACAGCATAGGTTAAGTTATGACACAGTAATAATAAGCAACTCTAGATTTGTGGTGGCTGAACCCAACAAAGGCAGATTTCCCGAAATACTCGTTGTTCATCACTATTCAGTAGAGAGGCTTCACTCATCATGGCCCTCATAGATCCAGGCTGATGGAACAGCCACCATCTCCAATACCATGCTTTCCTTTTCCAGAGGGAAAGAAAGCCCTGTAGGGTCTCAAAGTAGCAACTAAATGATCTGGCCTGGAAGTGATGTCATCTCATCTGCTCAAGATTCATTGGCCAGAATTAGTCACATGGCCCCAGCAACCACAAGAGGGCCATGGCGTGTACTGCCATCTACCATTAATGACTACCACAGCCATCCTAGGTCACATCTCTAAGCAGCAAAGTTGGAGTCCTAACTTTGCACAGTCTATGACTAACACAAAAGCAGGGGCCCAGAGGCCTTTGGCCCAGCCTGGCTATAGAGTTGATCTAGGGGCCTCTGAGGATGGGGAGAGGCCCTTGAGAATGGGTTGCTTTCCACAGCCTAGAACTCTAGCTTTGGTCAGATACCCCATTCTTACTCCTGAAGAGGTCAGAATCCCTAGCTTAGTCCTACAATAATTGATCCCTTGCTTATCTTTGTGGAGTCCCCCAGATTGGGGAAAATTTGAAAACATATTGAATCCTTTGGACTCTTCCTGGCCCAGGTGCTTCTGCCTTCTTGATAGGAGAAAAACAGATCCCCGGAGCAGGGGCTGTAGGGAACTATTTTCTGACATTGGTTCCAATCCAGAATTCCTGCAAGAGGTCTGTGATAGCTGCAGTATCTGTAAATTGCTAAAGAATACACCTTCCCAGATGTGTATTGCTATTTTTAGAATGCATGCAGCAATTGTGATCCATAAAATATACATTCGATTTAAAAAAGGTACTGAATTCATTTTATCATTGCACATTTTCTCAACCTGCAGCTCCTCAAAGCAATTTTTAGCATAATTTGGGAGGGGAGTGAGGAGTGGTGATGGTCTGCCAGATTTTGTTTTGTTTTGTTTTTTGACATTATAAAGATATAAAGAAGACCTTGTACTGTTGGAAATCTCTGCTCCCTGAATTAAAACTGATTTACATAGCGCCATTACCATATTACAGTATTCTGTATTTGCCTATATATTTATTTTATCAGTGGCTTTTATGCTTTCGCATGCTTTCATATTGCTTAACATCCTTTTGTTTAACTTGAAGAGCTTCCCTTAGCAATTTTTATAAGGTTGGTCTAGTAATGATGAAGTCCCTCAGCTTTTGCTTGTCTCAGAAAATCTTTATCACTCCCTTATATTTGAAGGACAGTTTTGCTGGGCAGGTTAGCTGCATAGGGTGCTTTGTGAGGGTCTTTTTTCTAGGCTTCTCAGACCTTTTTGGTGAAATTTCTGGACAACTAATAGCAATATGTAAACATTTCAGTGGTTGCTTTTGAAGCTGATATTTGTCTTCTGAGAGAATTATCCCATTAAGAGTGGGATAAGGCAGGAGGATAAGTAGCATCTTGAGAATACCAGACTAAAGCTTCGTATAAATAGAACCACTGCCTGCTGGGAGGTCAGTGCAGGTAACATTTGGTCAAGGGGCATCAACAGAAGTACTAAATCAACAATTAGGGAGCTGGAATAGAGGGGATTATACACACAAACCCTCCAGCGCCCATTGCAATAACTAAATGGCTGGCATCACTTATTTCAGGTGGGTCAGAGTAATCTGCCCAAAGTTGTAAGTGGAGTGAAGGGCAGGTGAAGGTCAGGATTATAGCAATATTCCAGCCCATGATTTTCTGTCATGTTAGCACGAAAGATAAACCCAACTGTCTGGCCACTTTCATTTGTGGGTAGTTTATCACACAAGCTGTGTCAAATAAACCAAGCCTCCTGCACCCATCACTGCCCCACCGTATATGGGGCCAAGGAAAGTTTTATGTCCTGAAGGCCACTATTTGTGACCTAGACCCAAGGGAGCCCCCCTGCTCTGAACCTTGCTTTGAACCCTGCCCCATAAGGGGTCACCAGTGTGACTTCATAGCCAGTAAGGCCAAGGACATGACTTCTTGTGTTACTCTGAGTCCCCATGTGTCTTTGTAATAAGTTCACATCAGTTAATTTGTGACTCTTACTTTTGACTCTCTCCTTAGAGGTCTATCACCATTATTCATTTGCATGGTGGCAGTTCTTTTTTCTTAATGGTATACAATGAGCAAAAACCAGAATAGAAATTCCACCTTTGGCCGGGTGCAGTAGCTCACACCTGTAAACCCAGCACTTTGGGAGGTCAAGGCAGGCAGACCACTTTAGGCTGGGAGTTCAAGACCAGCTTGGGCAGCATGGCGAAACCCTGTCTCTACTGAAAATACAAAAATTAACCTGGCATGGTGGTGCATGCTTGTAATCCTAGCTACTCAAGAGGCTGAGGTACGTGAATCACTTGAACCTGAGATACAGAATTTGCAGTGAGCTGAGATCACACCACTGCACTCCAGCCTGGGTGACAGAGCGAGACTCCTGTCTCCAAAAAAAAAAAAGAAGAAGAAGAAAAGAAGAACAGAGAAAGAAAGAAAGAAAGAAAGAGTCCCTCCTTTGTGTCTCAGTCCTTCTTATTTAAGCGGTTTCCAGCCAAAACCCCAAGGTGGTTGTCCTAAGCTCCCCTCTCAAGCCTAGGAAAGAGAAAAAGGGAGATGGGTTGGTCTGCAGCTAATGGGCATGGGAAACAGGAAGTCAAAGGCATTATTTGGTGAAAAGAGAGACTTGGAGGAAAGCTACAATCCAAAGCACCACATACACGGGGGGCTGGCAGGCTCCCAATCCCAAGAGAAGCACCTGCAATCTGCCAGACGATGGTAGCGAGGATTCTGAGAGCCGAATGTGGAGAAATTACTCCAGCATTGATTCACAGAGCCTAGCCCCTCTTATGAGGCTCCCGGGTGCAGCTGTGGGTGGAGAAGGAACTGGTGAAGGAGAAAATGTTTGGACTTTACTTTCTGTGTTTAGTGTAAACCCAAGGGCCCCTTGGAGTCCAAAAATTATTGGAGAGTAAAAGAGCACTGGCAGCCGTGGGGATTGCAGCCAGTCTTTGCTCAGCAGGCTGTCTTCCAGTAAGATTAGGATCACAGAGCTCATCAGCCAAAACCCATCTCTGAAAGTCCAGGGTGAATGGTGTGCACACACAGAAATAATCTATTGCCTTGGCCCTGGGGGACAATCCCGCGGCCAGACCCGGGTTGAGGTCAGGGCCTGCACGCTGCCTGAGAAAGCTAATAGGACACCATGAGCTAATGGAGTGAACCCAGATAAAAAGAAAGGGCTTAGGAGGGACAGAAGAACCGCAGAGCATCTCCTTGCTAATGAAACTCCTTGAGACATGCAGAAGCAAGAAAGTTTTGGGGGGAGCAAGAATCTGCATTCTTAACAGCTCCCAAAGTGATTCCACTGCAGGTGGTGCCACAAGCCACATTTTGGTAGACAGCAGGTTTCAGAGGACAGACACGTGGCATCCTGTTGACATAGGAAGCATACTTTTCAATTTTCAAATGTTTTTGTAAATCTCCAGGAGATAGCAGTTTGCTGAGTTGGCAAATGGGCAGCACTTGGGCAGATAATGGGCTGAGCTTGTGGGGCCAGGGGCCAGCCTGCTGTAATCTACCAGGCCTCTACATTCTCTTCTCAGGCACGATGGCAAGACCAAAGGGAACAGTAAAAAGGTTCTTTGGGGGACAGGGAGATAGCTGGGAGTCCTGTGCCAAGGGTATTGTGTACCGGCCTCCCGTGCAAGTAGGGCCCTGCACACAGACACAACCACAGGCAGTCATGGCAACTTTTGTGTCTAGGACGTGTGCATGCCAGCTTGCTTACTCTCTTGTGCAGATTTGCCCTTGGCCTTACTGAATGTAAATCTGTGAAATGAAGATCAAAGGTATCTTCGTACAAGGACCTGGTCCTCTGCCTCAGGGTCTCACCTTCATCTTGTCATGAAGCCTGCATCCTGAGTCTATGATCTCAATGTTTCTGAAACTGGAGTCTGAGTAATTTTTAGAAACCCTAGACATTCTTCATTTGGGGTTTTGTCTTAATGATAATCGTAAAACAGAAGTTTTACCAGTTATAAAGACAAGAGTTTTCTTTTGGAGTAGCAATTCCCATTTGGAAGTCCTCTTCCATCAAATAAAATTTGATTTTTTTTTTTAAGTCAGTGTCTCTCTAGCTGTGGTCTTCAAGAGAATAGCAGATCTTTCTGTACATTCTCAGTGATCTATGTGAATGGTCTTTTTCTTTCCTCTCTTAAAAGTGGAAAACAATGTTTTCCTTGCAATGTGACAATAGTTTAGATACAAGACCCAGAAGTGAAATTCTATTTGGCTTTGTAATGACTTTGGGTGGAAAATCTCCAAAGATGAACTATGTCTTGTGCCAATTCATTTGAACTGAATTCAATCCAACAAGTATTTATGGAACTGTGGTCTTGATGCTACGGCAGGCACAAGGGAATAGAGAGTGCTAAGGATCCTGGTCCTCTTGGGGGAGAATTATTGTACAAGGATCTATGGGAGCATTCTCCCTGGAGGAGGCAGAAAAAGCTTCTCAGAAGGATGAGTTCACCAGAATGACTGGGGGAGAGAGAGAGAGAGAGAGAGAGAGAAGCAACAGCAGCATGGGCAAAGGCATGGCACCGCCAGTAGTCTACCATGACTGGAATATAAGGTTGGAGGGTAGATGGCCTGGGAAGGTAGAGAAATAGTCAAGAACCATGTGTGCTGTGCTTAGGAGCTTCAGCTTGTTGGCAGACAAATGGGGCCACTGTTTGGGGTTATAATGCCTTTCTGAAATCTCTGCCTCTGTATGTCTTCATCACCCTCTCTTGATTGAAAAGCCTGAACTCTCTCAAGGGCCATGTTTTATTGGTCTCACACTCCTAGGTATAAAGAGGTAAAAAATACTGTCATCTTAGCAATCAGTCCAGAGTTCCAATTAGGAAAAGACATGTCTTTGTGTGAAAAAAAATATGTTGATAAGAACTCAAGGTAGATTCCAAATACCTGAGAATTCAAGGTTTTAAACATCAGAAGAAGGGAAATCATTTTGCATAGTTGGAGAGAAAGAATTTGGGGTTTTGGTGGGGATTTCAGTGGAAAAGGGAGTTGCTAAGAAAGGAGGGGAAAGGGATATGGAATATGGTGGAAGGATGTCTCCCAACTCAACAGTCAGGGAAGTCTTTAAAATTCATAAATGCTGTGTGCAAGTCATGTTTCTGTCATAGGATATTGAGGACAGGTTTGAATTTTAGGGCAGACTTGAACTGGGGTATAGAATGGAAGCTGCAAAGCAGAATGTGTTGTAGCACCTGAGGTGGCCCTGAAAACATAAGCTCCTGGGAAGTGCAGCTACTTTGGAAAGGGCTTTGCATTCCCTGGGCTGTGGTTTTGGACTAGATCTTGAGGGTTTGACAGAGAATTTTATGTGTCAACTTGGCTAGGCTATGATGCCCAGTTGTTTGGTCAAACATAAATCTGGATGTTTCCATGAAGATTAATTTTAGATGTGATTAACATTTATAATCAGTAGGCTTTGAGTAAAGCAGATTACCCTCCATTATTGAGTAGGCATCATCCAATCAGCTGAAAGCCTTAAGAACGAGCAAGTACGCGCATGCACACACACACACACACACACACACACAGAGAGAGAGAGAGAGAAAGAGAGAGAACTGAGTTGCTGAAGGAAAAGGCAATTCTGCCTCCCAACTTCAAAATAGAAACCCTGCCTGAGTTTTTTGACTGCTGCCCTGCCCTGCAGATTTTGGACTCAAGACTGCAATATCGACTCTTACCTGAATTTGTGGACTACCAGCTCACCCTACGGATTTCAGACTTGCCAGTCCCCACAATTATGTCAGCTGATTTAAAAAAAAAATATCGATAGATAGATAGATAGATAGATGATAGATAGATAGATAGATAGATGATAGATAGATAGATAGATAGATAGATAGATAGATAGATAGATAGATAGAGATAGATAATGATATCCTACTGGTTCTGTTTCTCCAGAGAATCATGAGTGACATATTTCTATAGTAGATATTTCCAGGTTCCGGGGAGGAGTAAGCCTTTTCTCACGATTTGAGAAAATGCCCAAAGGAACGGGATTCAAACATGTCTCTTCCTTGGCTCGTTAGGATGTAAGTGCTCTGTGGCAGACACTGCTAGATCCCAACCCTAAAGCTGTTTTCTCTTATTCCTTCCTTACTAAAATAACTCTAATTTGGCTGGCACATTTCTTCACTGATTTGCCCTTCCCTCTCTCCGGTTCTTCCTGTCTGGAATATAGATGCAAAGCCTCATGGTACAGCAGTCACCTTGCAATCATGAAGATAAAAGCCACAAAGAATGGTAGCTCAGAAGGTGGAAGGACTCTGCATAGTTGAAGACACTATGATTAGATGTATCAGCCCTGGACTTAAGTACCTCTGCTTTTCTTAATAGGAGAAAAATAACCCTCTTCCTTCCTTATGCCAATCTTCTCGAGTTCCTTGCTACTTGCAGCTGAGTCCACTCTTGACTGATATCACCTAATCTCAGTCGCTATCAGATTAAACAACAGAATTACTTTCAGAGGGCCACCAAGAAAAAATTGCCTGGGAGAAGAGTAAGGAGCCTGAAGATCTGACTAACTTTCTCTGTAGCCCTTTACCGAGTAGCAGATTAGCTGAGCTCATATGATCATATCAACTAGTCATCACCTTGATTAGAACACAGAAGAAGTAAGTGTTCGTGGATTCAAACTGAAGAGTCGGATGGAGGAGTGTCAAGGACATGTCATCATAAGGAGGCAGAAAGTGAGAGGGTGTCTTTAACTGTAAGTGATGGTTTTATAAAGTAGATGCACAGTTTTAGAAAGTAGGAAACCCACTACAAATGAAGTGTCTGAACATATAGTCCAGAAGGTGTCTGGTTTAAACAAAAAAGAAATTACTACTTAGGGGCATGAACAGCACCCTATCTGTAAATAAAGACTGCCATCATATCTGTTTTCTCCTACACTTGCCCTTCATGTTTTTCTCCTTATTCACTCAATCATTCATTCACTCCACAAACATTTATTAAGCATATAGGCACTAGGGACACAAAGATGAATAAGACAAAGTTCATGCCATTCAAAAGGAAAAATTGGGTGGAAAAACAGAATTGTGAGCAGATAAATAACCAAATTTGTTTAAGTGCTATAGAAAAGATAAGAATAATAAGTCATGAACCACAGACTGTGCCCAGAGGACTTAGGAATGACCCCATAGCATAGAAGACATCTGGAGCTGAACTTTGAAGTTTAAATAGGATTTTCCTGCTAGAGACTGGGGAAGGCCATTTCCATTTCCTACATCCCTACCTTTGAAGCCATGAATATTAAAGGGTATTTGACCCATCCACTATCAGGAGAGGCTTCTCTGAGGTGAGCAGGAGTTAATGAGGAAGGAAGAGAATTCTGGGCAGAGGGAGCAGCTTACACAGAAGCCCTGTGGAAGCTGGAGTTTGACAGTCAAGAGGAAATGGAACTCAGATAGTGAGGGGGAGAGCAGTATGAGATGAAGCTGGGGACATTTTTTGGGGGTCAGAATGATATGGGGATAGACCATGTAAAGGAATTGTTGGGTGTTTTGTTTTGGTTTTTGTTTTTTTCATAAGCCAATCAGAAGTCACTGAACTGTTTTATGTACGTAGAACACATGATCATCTTAACTGTAATCAGAAGCTCTTAGACTAACAAACCGTGGTTTCTTCCAGTAGCCTGGGATTCTGAGTTTTCCTTGCCACTTTTATAAATCTAAGCTATAGACTCATTGGTGGGAACAGTTATAGGTATCAGAATATCTTCCCATCTCTCATAGTCTTATAGTTTTCTTCTCAATAAAGGCAGGCATAATGGCAAACTTTAATAACTGTCAGGTGTAATTAAGAACAGCCACTCTCCTTTAGACTTGCACAGGAAGCCCTTTCCACTGAGGAAGCCACCCAGTCAGTCTCTGGGTGGCATCCGATGAAGCCAAGGGTTAGTAAAAGCACCAGGAAAAGGTGTAGATAATAGCAGGAGTTAATGATATCTACATATAAGACAATGTCCAAAGAGCAGGACCTGGAGCCCAGCAGATATCACTGCATTGACAGCTCCATTTTATTCATACCCTCCTGAATATGTCATTTTCCATGGCTAGGATGTCAGGCTGTGACCTGAATTTCCAAGTGTGTTGCCTGTACCATCAACCATTAGCTTGCAGCAAGGCAGGAATTTAAGTATGTATAGTGGGGCTTGCATATTCAGTGTTTTAGGTAAGGAAGATGACTTGGATCTTGGCCCAGCTGAAAAGGAGTTGCCTTTCTTTTACATTAATATGGTCTTACTTAAAAGAACATATTTACACAAACACACATAGTACACACAAAGAAAATTCTCAAAGGCTTTCTAGGGAGTACCTTTTAAGAAGCAAAGCTCTCAGAAGCATATTTTATTTGCAAAGGTAAGGAGCTAAATTGCAGGGTTAAAGGCAAGAATGAAAGGGCTGAGAAATACTATGCCAAAGACATGATGATTCCTCTGGAATCTCAAATTTTTCTCTAGGGAAAGAAAGAAACAAGGTCAAATAGAAAAGCATGGGAAAAAATTAAATATGGCTATGCTTTAAATTGCAAGCAACACTTTCAGGAATGCTTGGCTGCACTATTGGTAGGAGGTAGGGGAACTAGAGTTCTTTTCCAGAAATCTGCTTAGGGTATGGGAGTGGATTTTGAAAACAAACAAAATCCATTTTAGCCTCAAACTTGAAAGGGCTAGGAGTCATGTATTCCCAACTGCTGAACATACTCTAACTGCTTACCTGGACTTTGTTTTGCCCTGTGGCAAACAGGCCTTTTGATGACCAAGGCTGGCTGTGACACCCAGAAGTGAGCAAACAGATCACCGTGTAATCGCTTAAACTCATCAAGTGGCCAAGTCTTTTTTGAAGAACTCAGTCTTGTCATTTGACAGAAATAAGCAGTATTTTCTAGACAATCTCTTCTTCTCTTGCCCAGCCCTCGAAAGACCCCTCTTTTCTTTCCCATTCCAAGCATCCTTGTGCTGTTTCTCATTCTTCTTACTTTCATCAAAACATTTTCTAAAGCACTTTTAACCAACGATAGCATTTTGAATGAAGAATCTATTCTATCAAAGCAGCAGTGGGAACATGGCTTGTTTGTGGGTTTAAGTTCTGAAATTTTAGTTACACTCTGCACTGAGCATCTACTATATACATCGAGGACTTTTTTCTTTTGTTGTTTGGTTCCCATATGGAAGTATGATTTGTCTGTTCAGCATGCTTTCCTTTGGAGAATTACCCTTCCCTAGTCCATAACAATTTTGCTCAGCCTGTATGGTTTAGGTGAAATTTCCCTTCCTCTTCCCCTTGGAAAGGGCTTTTGACCCAGTCCTGGCCAATCACAGTATTCTAAAATCTTTTGCTAAGTGATTGGTTCAAGAGTGAGCATGTAGCAGTTGCTGGCATTTGAATATTCTCATTTCTCTTTGACTGCAGCTCTCTGTGCCCTGTTGCAATAAAAAATTCAGTTAATACAGTAATTAGCTCTCTCTTTTGTTCCCAAACAAAATTGAAATTTAAAATGGATGTGCATAAACAAATAGATTTTGCTTATAAATGGAAAACTTGGCTCAGGTAAGGGCTCCTGGGAGCTCCACAAGGACTTAAAAGACAAAACTGACATGAACCATTTCAATACACAAATAAACTCTTTCACCCTCCCATCTAAATACACACAATTTGACTTAGCAAAACTTGCATATACACTATTCGGTGTTTGTTTCATTTTCTAAAAAAAGACTTTTGCTGCTGACGATAAAACAACCCTGAAAACATCCCATTTCTTTGGAATATAGAATCAACCCCCTTACACATAGCTTGGGTTATGGAAACTGTTTGTGGGTCCATTTATTAGTAAATCCATAATGACACTGGGCATTTGTCATTTTCTCTCCACTTTCAACTTAAAATTGTAATAGTATACCTATGTTCAACACTCCTTTCACATTTATGGCTTTTATACTTACTGGACATGATGAGGTTAATAACCTTTGGAAAAATGCCTCAGAAATTAAGCAGAAATCAGCAAAGTGGTCATAGGTGAAAATGACTGGACATGGTTGCTTTTGCCTTTTTTGGTGGCAAGCGGAATAGACACTTTTTTTCCCCTTAAAGCAAAACTTTGTTCCTATTCATGTAATTAACAAAATTTCATAAGTAGAAGAGCTTCTGTACTGATTAAGCCAGTATTATGTTCGCCCTTCTGCAAAACTTAGGATCAGAAGATTTGAAAATTAGTTAACAGGTTTGGAATAGTATTGCTGTCCTAAGTTTGCTTTCCAACTCCAGGAAAGGCACTTACTGTAATGAAAAATAGGAAGGAAACTTTGTTGATATCCCCATGTGCAGAATACTAAAGAAGAGACAGAGGTTGCACTGGGTAGATGCTAATGCCACACCAATTCTGAGAGTCTTTGGTTCTATTTATTTTCTTTCTCCACCCATTGTGAGCAACCTTGATCATACAGCTTGCCTTTAGGGAAGCCAGAGAACATGAGGGCCTGGTCCTCTTTGCAGCTAGTATACGTAACACACTTGTTAAGAGCACAGGCTTAGTAATCAGAGAGACCTGGGTCCACATTCTGCCTGTTTTTTTTACTAGATGTGTGACCTCAGGCATGTGGTCACATTTCTGAGCCTGTTTTCTCAATCTATAAAATGAGAATACTAATGAATGCCTTCCTCATTGAGCTGTTATCATTAAGTGACAATGCTTGTCAAGTTCCTAGAACATATCTTGGAACATGATAAATTTACCCTTATTACTACTATTATAGATAAATCATTTGGAATTCTGGTTTAAATTTTTCCTTTCGAAAAAAAAAAGTTTTTGAGGGAAAACCTCAAGGAAGCAGAAAGGCAGAGAATAGTATAAAGAAGCTCCCATGTACCCATTACCCAACTAAGTCAAGTCATCAGCTAATAATAGTGACTCTTGCTTTATTTATGCCCCAACCCCCACCCCCACCCACCACTTATCCACCAAAATCCCAAACATAAATAATTTCATCTGGGGCTTATAGACGTCTTTGTTAGAGAGTGTCTGCCCCAAAAGACCAATCTACTCCAGCTGTGTTGGCAAGAAAGACTCTGGATTATCATAGTGAATTTTCCTAGGTTTACCTTTTCCAAAATGAATCCCAGAGAATATTTTTCCACAGTGTGTTAATAGGTTTTTATGCCAAAAGTGTACAGTTCTCTGGTAAAGTAAATTCTCAAATCATTAAATTAAGAAATGTGATTCTTCTTTATGCTACATGTTTTTTGGAACATTTAATAGGCTGTTATACCATCAGCCTCTAAGAAGACGATAGAGAGTGCAGAGTTTCTTACACAAATTAAACTCTGCAACTATCTTCTCTAGTGGCATCTTGGGGAACAAATGCTCAATGGAACATACTTTGGCCAGCACAGAATCAGACAAATGTTATTTTGTGGGATTTTGCCACTGTTTGAGTAGCCAGATGGCCTGCTCCAGACCACAGATCTGCACTTTCTTTGAGTTTCTTTGAGCTTCTGCAGTTTCTATTTGCTTAGTGCAACTAGAAAGAAGCCAGAATCTTGAGTTCTGGGACTACTCTGTTTATTGGTAAAGGAGACATGGTATAGATTCTTTCGGTATCTTGACACACAGGGAAGGGCCATTAAAACGACCTGGGAAGTGAGAGAAGAGTTGAATAGAATTGAATTGAATGTGAGATATAATATCCCAAGTGCCTCCCAAGTCCCGAATTCCTAAACAACAGCAGTCCACATAAGCAGAGCCCTGTGAACTTGAGGATTTGCATATTACACTGTCATTGACTGTTGGCATTAGATTGGGATTTGTGCTTAATGACTTAAAGAAGGGGAGAAATGGGGAACTTGGAAGATGTTTTAAAAATGTTGAGTCAGGCTGGGCTCAGTGGCTCACGCCTGTAATCCCAGCACTTTGGGAGGCCAAGGCAGGTGGATCAGGAGGTCAGGAGATCGAGACCATCCTGGCTAACATGGTGAAACTCCGTCTGTACTAAAAATACAAAAAAAATTAGCCGGGCGTGGTGGCACATGCCTGTAATCCCAGCCACTCGGGAGGCTGAGGCAGGAGAATCGCTTGAACCCGAGAGGCGGAGGTTGCAGTGAGAAGAGATCACGCCACTGCACTCCAGCCTGGGCAACGACGGAGCGAGACTCCATCTCAAAAAAAAAAAAAAAAAAAAAGTTGAGTCAAAGTTCCCCCCTGAAGTGTGCCATCAAGAACATGGGATGCCTCTTCGGTTATGAGATGACTGTGCTGTCCTGTGTGCCTCTGTGAATCTTACTTTTCAAATGATACTGAGAGAGAGTCACCTGCGAGAAAGGGGGAAGCCGTGAGATATAGTAGGTATTTACTGAAGTCCACTCACATCCAGTTCTCCTCTCTTTCTGGGAGCCTTAAAGTACTTCTCAACTCTCTTACAGTCAAGTGGAGCCATTTGACTAGTTCTTGCAGCCATTTGACTAGGAGCAGAAGTAAAATAAGTCACTTCCGGGCCTAGTTAGTGAGAGGCTCAGACATGATTCTCCAGGCTTTCATTTCCTTGCCGCAATGACGAGGGAGTTGTCTGCATATTTTGGATGGTACAGCATGGGTGTCTAACAGCAAATCTTAATGAAATAGAATTATGAATACTTTACATTAGAGGCTGGTCTCTGATGATAGGTTAAAATTATGAAAAGCGTATCAAAGGATGATATGGTGTGAATGTGTCCTCTAAAAGCTCATGTGTTGGAAACGTAGTCCCCAATGCAGCAATGTTGAAAGGTAGGGCTTTTAGTAGGTGACTGAATCATCCAGAGGATTGAATTAATTCATTCATGGATTAATTGGTTATTGAGGGAGTGGGATAAGTGTTATGACAGTGGGGTTTTTTTTTTTTTTTTTATAAAAGTCAGCTTTGCTATCTCTCTCATGAGCCCCCTTTGGGACTCTACAGAGTCCCCACAAGCAAGAAGGCTTTCACCAGATATAGTTCCTCAGTCTTGGACTTTACAGCCTCCAGAACTGTAAGAAATAAATTTCTTTCCTTTATAAATTACCTAGTCTAAGATATTCTGGTGTAGCAACAGAAAATAGACTAAGACAGATGGATATATATTTCTGAGCCTCCTCTCTTCATAGTCACTAAGTAGTCAACTCAGCTGAGTTCTCTGACATTCTTCTTTATTTATCATAAAGATGAATCAAAGAGAGGGGTTCTGAAGCCTCTAATACCTGCCAAGTAATACATACTAATAGCCAACTAGTTTACTAAGAGATTACTAGTACCAGGCAGTTTCCCAGCACTTTAGATACATGTTTATTTCATTTAATCTTCATAACAACCCAGAAGTTAGTACTAATATCATCACTATTTTACAGATCCTTGCCTTACAGAGAAAACATAGGGAATTTGAGTAACTTGCCCTAAGTCACAAAAGGTAAGAAGCACTAGAAATGGAATAAAATTCAAGACAGCCCACACTCTAACACCTATATTTTATGACCCTCACAATTATCTTTTAAAAGTAATGTCTCCAGCTGTTTTTCCACTTCAATCTCTTCCTGCCTTCCCCTATTTCTCCATTAACCAGCCATTTTTTAACCATCACTGATTGAATAAAGAGCAGAAGCATGAATCCCCAACTTCATCTACTTTTTAAATTGACATACATTATTTTATGTAGGCTGAGGTTGTTTATGTGGTAGGTGGGGGATCCTGGTGCAAGCCTGGATAAACTGAAAGGGCCCATCAGGGTGTGCAAAGGCTGACCAACTAAGGTTGACCTTCTGATTCTTGTTTAGCTATCCTACTAGATGGGGAGGACAAAGTATGCTGAATATTTGAAGCACGCAAGACCAAATTGTTGATTAATGAAAAGAATTTTTAAAATATTTTATTTTTTGATATAAAAAGTAATTCTTTTGTAAGAAATATGAAAAATACAAAGAGGTATAAAGAAGCAACTTAAAATCACCTATAATTGCACCTAACATGCATTTAACCTACATTTAATCAGATAGTCCCATAGTATTTGTTGAAAATATTTTCCTTTCTCTACTGAAGTGCTTTGGTGATCTTGTTGAAAATCAATTAGCCATATATATATTGTATTTATAATTAGATTCTCTATTCTGTTCCATTGATCTATTTGTCTATTTTTATGGGGAAAAATAATGTCTAGATTTCTGTAGCTTCATAGTAACTCTTAAAATCAGATAATGTGGGCCTCCTTTGTTCTTTTTTTTCCCATTTTGATTGTTAGTTTATTTTTTCCAGACAGGATCTGGCTCTGTTGCCCAGGCTGGAGTATAGTAGTGTGATCTCTGCTCACTGCAGCCTCAACCTCCCAGGCTCAAGCAATCCTCCCACCTCAGCCTCCCAAGTAGTGCACACCACCATAACTGGCTAATTCTTGTATTTTGCGGGGAGATGGGATTTTACCATATTGCCCAGGTTGGTCTCAAAGTCCTGAGCTCAAGCGATCCACCTGCCTCAGCCTCCTAAAGTGCTGGGATTACAGGAATGAGCCACCACGCTCAGCCCACAGTTATTTTGACATTCTACATCCTTTGTTTAAATATACATTTTACTATTAATTAACATGGCAATTTCTTTTAAATAAATGTCTATTGACATTTTGATAGAGATTGTGTTGAGTCTATAGGTCAGTTTGGGAAGAATTGGCATCTTACCAATATTAAGTCTTCCAATTCAGGAGAATAGTATATCTCTTCATATATTTAGATATTTTAAAAATTCTCTCAAGAAGTTTGCTATTTTTAGTCCAGAAGTCTTGCACTGCTTTAGATACATCTTGCAAATTTTGATATGTGGTTCAAATATTTTATAATTTCACTTGCCATTCCTTCTTTAACACTTGGGTTATTTAAAGGTATATTGTTTAATTTCTTAATATTTTGGCTTTTTTCTTTTAGATTTTTTACTGACTTCCAAGTTAATTCTCTTGAAATAAGAAAATATGTTATGTAAAATTTTAATCTTTTGAAATTTATTGAGACATTTTGTAGCCCTGCATATGGTCTATCTTAGTGAGCATTTGATGTACACTTGAAAAGAAGATGTATTCTGCTATTTTAAAATGTTGTGTTCAAATAGGTCAAAGAAATCAAGATGGCTAACAGCATTGCTCAAATCTTCTGTATTTTTAATGAGGTTACACATGCATGTGCACACACACACTCCCCAGCTTCAGTTTCAAAAGTTATATTTTTGCTGAGTACAAAACTCATGATTAACAATTTTTTTTTTCTTCTAGCACTTTAAAGACATCATTCCAATTTTTTCTGGGCTCATTTTTTCTAAGGAGAGGTCCACCATCATACATATTGTTATTTTCCTATGTGTAGTGTGTCTTTTTTCACTCTGGCTGCTTTCAAATTTTTTCTCTTCATCTGATATTCATCTGCTTGATGATTATGAATCTATTCGTGATTTTCTTTGTATTAATTCTGCTTGTGCTTCATTGAGCTTCTTGGCTCTGTGTGTTGTTATTTTCATCAAATTTAGAAAGATTTTCGCCATTATTTTTTCAAATATTTTTTCTCTCTCTCTCTTTTCCACCTGGGAAATCAACTAAATGTGTGTTAGGCTTTTCGGTATTGTCTCACGGTCACTGAGTCCCTGTCTATTTTTTTGAAACCTTTTTCTCTGTTACTTTGATTATATTGATTTGTCTTCAAGTTTACCAGCATTTCTGCTGTCTGCAGTCTGTTCTTAAGCCTAACTACTCCATTTTTCATTTCATTTGTTACACATATTAGTTCTAGAATGTCTTCTTTTTGATTTTTCTACTGAGTTTCCACATCTAGTCACTTTTTATGACCATGTTTTTACTTAAATCTTTGAGAATGTTTATAATAGCTGCTTTAAAGTCTTTCAGCAAATTCAAATGTATGAGAAATTTCAGGAGCTGTTTGTGTTGACTTGTTTTCCTGTTTCTTTTCATGTCTAGTAAGTTCTAACTGTATACTGGACATTGTGGATAATATACTGTAGAAACTCCAGATTCTGTTGTCTTCCCTGAAACGGATTTTTTTTTCTTTCAACAGTGTAATTGCTAATCATTCCCCATGAATATGTAATCGCTTGGGTTTAAGCTTTATTAGTAACCTGCTTCAGTTTTTCCCTATTTTAAAGCTTTTACTCAGCTTTGAGAGACATAGATTTTGCTACAGAATCATGGTCTTCATGGAATTTCAAAAGGAAAGCCTTACCCAGCAATTGCTCTCCTGGACATTTAGTTCAGAGAAATAAAAATTTATGTTGCAGAAAAACCCATACACTAATGATTATAGAAACTTTACTTGTGATAACTAAAAACTGGAAACAACCAAGATATCCCTCATTAGGTGAATGGCTAACCACATTGCATTATAGCCATACCATGAAATGCTGCTCAGCAGCAAAGTGAAACTATTGATATATGCAACAATTTGAGTGGATCTCAAGAGCACTACGCTGAGTTAAAAGACAAAAAAGACAACCTCAAAAGGTCACATACTGTATGACTGCATATATGTAACATTTACTAAATGACAAAATTAGAGAGATTGAGGACATTTTAGGTCACTGCCAGGGGTTAGAGAGGGTTGTGGAGAAGAGGTTGGACATGACTATAAAGGATTCACATGAGGGGCTTTTTCGTGGTGATGGAGTCGTTTTGTATCTTTTTTTTTTCTTTCTTTTTAGGGACCGAATCTCCCCTTTCACCCAGGCTGGAGTGCAGTGGCACAATCACTGCTCATTGCAGCCTCAAACTCCTAGGCGCAAGTGATACTCCCACCTCAGCCTCTTGAGTAGCTGGGACTACAAGTGCACCCCACCATGCCTGGCTAATTTTTAATTTTTTTTTTTTTGGTACAGATGGGGTCTCACCGTGTAGCCCAGGCTGATGTCAACCTCCTGACCTTATGGCCTTATGTTTATGGAGAACACAGAGGGTGAAGCACTTGTAAAAGACTGAAGAATGAAACAGAAAATGAGTAGGAGGCCCAGGGTAATTTGTAAAAAAGGTTAGATATCTTTCTGCCTTGGCCTCCCTAAGAGCCAGGATTACAGGAGTGAGCTACCCTACCGGGCATAGTTTTGTATCTTGATTGCGGTAGAGGTTACATGAATTTACTCGTAGGATGAAATGGCATAGAACTGTGCACATGTATTGTGCTAAGTTTATAGACTGGTTTTGTTATTGTTTTCTAGTTATGTAAGATAACCATGGGAGAAACTGAGTGACGGGTACATGAGAGCTATCTTTGTAACTTCCTGTGACTTTACTATTTATTAATTCTAAATAAAAGGCTTAGAAGAAACAAAGAAAAGCCTGAGATTTTTGCCAAGCCCTTCCAACTTCAAAGTCTGTTTCCTCTGTATTGAATAACAGCTAAAATTCTGCCCAGCTTTTTCAGACTTCTAGCTATTGAGTTCTGCTCAGCAAATTGGAATCTTCCTCTTGCCTCTAGTTCATCCATGGATTTGAAGAGAGTTTGTCATCAGATCTGCAGGTTTCTTCTTTTACAAGTGCCTCCTTTTCAGGATTTCCCTCCTCAATTTCCAGCCACTCTTGCGGGCCCACATTGCATCTTCAGATACCTCAAGTCAATAAGATGGTAGCTTTTTCTGCTTGAATTCCCGCCACTCTATACTTTGTAGAATGCAGAGTGCCCTCAGAGGAACAGTCAGATAAAGGCAGACCTCACCCACTGTTGTTCCCTTCTTCCAAGAGTTGAATCCCTTAGAAATTCTGCCCACTTTTTTTCAATCTCCAGTGCCTTCAAATCATTATGTCACATAAATATATAGGCAAATACACACATATAAAACAGTGCATGCATAGAAGCCAATTACAAATTCATATTATTCTACATCTTTAGAATTTTTTACAGATTACAAACCACTGTTCCATTTTCTGAATATCAATTTTGTGAGTTAAAAGGAATATTATTATACACTACCTGATTTTTATACAAATTATCGTGGGCCTCTTTCTCATTTCCTGATCATTCTTCAGTCTTACAAGTGCTTCACCCTTTGTGTTCTCCATAAGCATTTTGGTTCACTAGGGCTCACCCCTCATTCTCTGGCTTTTCACTTTGCCTATTACCCATAGGTAATCTCATAATTTTAACTACTTCCTATGAACTACCAGATTCCATCATTTTATGTAAAGTCATGACCTCTGATTAGATACCAACTCATAATTGCCTATTGGGATTCTGAGTATTGAGAATCAGAATATCTAATTGCCTACTGGAATCTCCACATGCATGCACACAGACCTCAAAGAGCATGTTCAAAATTCAACACTAAATCTTCCCCTAAGATTTTATTTTCTTCCTATATTTTCTGTTTCTTGGAGCAATACCACCACTGTTAGCACTCACGCTAGAAAAATGTAAGTTGTCTCTCACCCTTCAGGTCCAAATACTCATGAAGTCCTGCCAAGTTTACACCTTATTTGAGCTCCACCTCTCCTTTCCATCCTACCTCTACCCTAGTTCAGTATCTCAGCATTTCTCATCTAGACTATTGCAATAAACTCCCAATTGGTCTCTTCATTTCTAATCTTGCATGGTCTAGGCCAGGGGTTATACATCTAAGAGGGCAGAAAGCAAACTTGGACTGTGATCTAAGTTAAAGAGGAACCATGAGTTAATAATTGCCTCTATGGCAATATAGAAATCCCCCAAATTAGATTGTTAACATCAGCAAAAATTAATATGTTTGTTCTCTTTTAGTGAAGGCAGACAGATTTAATAATAGTAGGTCCTTGGGTAGACCATGGGTAGGCAGACCACAGCTTCTGATTGCCCTGGTCCATTTGAGAAATAAAGTTATATATAATATATATAAAATATTACATACGTAATAAGTTATACATAAAACTTTATTTCTCAAATGGCTAAAGTTGAGGGATCTCTGAGGATTTTTCTAGGACCTTCATGCTAGGATCTGGTGCTATTTTATAAGGAATAAACTTATCAGGAGCAAAATAAGTCCCAGATATACTTCTGCTATGGATGACCAAGTTTGAGGCAAAAAAAAAAAAAAAAAGCCAGCCTCCTCCCTAACCCAAAAGGAAAGGCTCCAAGCTCTTGTTTTCTTACTTCTCCCCTCATCTTATTATGTTCTACCAGCAAGTTTCTGGTTAGAAACTTTCACCAAACATCTTGGCATCAGGCACTATGCATATCAAAACAGAACAATTAAAGTGAGGCGTGAAGAAGGAAGCAAACAGAAATGAGCAACAAGTCCGTTGAGATTTCCTCACTTTATGAGGATCAAATCCCACACATGGGAACATCGTAAGGCAGGACCAAGAGTGTTTCTTCATGTCTCCTTTTTTTCCTGTTTCCCTTTCCCAATATATTTTCCCTTTCTTATTTGTTTAAAGGGAGAAATTAAATGCATACTCTGATGAAATCTTTGGGTCCTGGTCAATTCGTTTTCAGTTACACTGGAGTAGAGAGGATGCGGTGAAGGGGAGACATATCAACTCCCTCAGCTCTTTCTTGTTTTCAGTAAACTTCCTGAGTCATGCTGGAGGCAGTCTTGGCCACAGGGAATTTCATATGCTGAGAAGATGGTCTTCTAGAGCAGTGCTTCTCAAACTTTAATGAGAATGTGAATCACCCGAGCATCTTCTGAGTCAGTAGGTCTGGGCTGGCACAGGATGATCTGCATTTCTAACAAGCACCCAGGTGATGCCAATGCTGATGGTCCCTGGGCCACACTTGGAGTATTGAGGTCCTATCATTGTCATCATAAGACATAGCATTTGCTGAATATCTACCTGCACTAGGCTCTGACCTAGATGTTGAATTGACATTTATTTTCAAACCAGAAACAGTCTCCTAGGTCCTGGGGAAGGTACAAAGATGAATATTTGATTCCTACCCTCAATGAGTTTCCAGACCATATCTAAGCTCAAAGCCAAGGACATAAAATAGCACTATGATTATAACGTGAAAAGGCCCCATAATAAGGGCATAGGACCTATTGCCAAATCCATGGTAAGCAACTTAAAATGTACCTATAAATGAAATTCTCTCTTTCTCTTTCTTTTCTCTGTCTCTCATACTCACTATTCTTAGGTCTTAAAGTTAGTTATATTCTGGGTAAATGCTTACAGCATTTACCTTTACACAGGGGGCAGGGGAGAAGTAATAAATTTTGAAGGTAGATCTTGAAAGGCAGGAATGTAAAGCACTGGAAATTTTTTAATTGAAGTTATCCCCGAAAACCTGTTTTCTGGAATATCCATAGTAAGTATTTCCTATTGTCCCTTACTGCTAAATTTGGTCATATCTTGGATCTTACTCTCAATTCTGCTGGAACCCCTGTTCTTCATTTATATGTGTGGTATAAGTTCTAATATTAAGGCCCAATATTATGTGCTGCCTTCAGGTGACATCGGAAGGGCTTTGAATGGCCTAACTGCAAGTTCCCCTCCCCAGTCTGCTTCTGTGAATAAGGTCCCTTAGCCAAACAGCCCACCTCGTCAAAGAGACCAGGTGCTATTCCTGCTCATCCCTGAGTAGTAGGTTTTGTTTCCCTTCCAGCCTAGAGAATTATTCAAACAAGCCAATCACTCCCCCACGAAAACCAGGGGTCATCCATCCTTTTGATACTACAAAGCCTGCCTCACAGCCCCTGATGGCTCATTATGCTCTTGAGTGCAACCCCTGTGTGTCCCTTCAGGGTGTGCACTGCCCTCCTCTCCCAGGGTTTGAGTTTATGGACATGGAGTATAATACACTCCTGTATATCTCATCTGTCCAGTGCTGGATGTTTTGTGTTCAACCCCAGAACAGGAATCCCAATGAAGTTAATAGGAAGCCATTAAAACATGTGATTTGGCTTTGAGTGGGATTTTAGTTTGATGAGTGTACTAAATGGCATGCAGGTGTAAGTTTGCCACACAGAACATGGATTTCAGAAAGCTTTGAGATTCCCTTTATTATCATCATTACCTCCAACATTGAGGCATGGGCTTATGCTAACTCCCAGATGCCTTGGTATTTAAAACCTTTTGACTGGACATTGCATTTTCATCTCAGTAATTCTTTCACTTATACTAATAGTGTTCACTGTCTAACACAAAGTTGGAAACATTTTAACTGCTCATATGTATCATAATTTATCCTGAAATCAATTTGGACTATGTTAAACTCAATACCATAATCAGTACTAAAATGCAAATACCATAGAAGGATGTTTATAGCAGCATTATTTGTAAGAGTCCCAAACTGGAATGTCCATGAGGAACCAATGTCTCAAGCAAAATGTTCATCAAGAGTAGAATGAATAAATAAACCAAGAAATATGTATAGAGTGGAATACTATTCAGTGATGAAAATAAGCAGGGCCAGTCGCGGTGGCTCACACCTGTAATCCCAGCACTTTGGGAGGCCGAGGTGGGTGGATCACCTGAGGTCAGGAGCTTGAGACCAGCCTGACCAACATGCAGAAACCCTGTCTCTACTAAAAATACAAAATTAGCTGGGCATGGTGGTGCATGCCTGTAATCCCAGCTACTCGGGAGGCTGAAGCAGGAGAATTGCTTGAACCCAGGAGACAGAGGTTGCAGTGAGCCGAGATTGCACCATTGCACTCCAGCCTGAGCAACGAGAGGGAAACTCCATCTCAAAAAAAACAAAAAACAAAACAAAACAAAAAAAGAAAATAGCAAAGTACAGCCACATGCAACAACTTAGATAAGTCTCACAAATATAATACTGACCTAAAGAACCAGATACCAAAGAAAACATATGTATGATTACATTTTATAAAATGTTTAGTCAAGTTAACCTATGGTATTAAAAGTAATCATAGTAGCTACTTTGGGGAAAGAAGAATGAGGTAGCAATTAGGAAAATAAATGAAGGAGAGATTCTAGAGGTACGTTTAATGTTCAATTTTGTTTTTGTTTTTTTTTTTTTAGACAGAGTCTCACTCTGCCACCCAGGCTGGAGTGCAGTGGTGTTTACTTGGCTCACTGCCACCTCCGCCTCCCAGGTTCAAGTGATTCTGTTGCCTCAGCCTCTGAAGTAGCTGGGATTACATGTGTGCACCACCACACCTGGCTAATTTTTGTATTTTTAGTAGAGACAGGGTTTCTCCATGTTAGCCAGGCTGGTCTCGAACTCCTGACTTCAAGCGATCCAACTGCCTTGGCCTCCCAAAGTGCTGGGATTATAGGCGTGAGCCACTGCTCCTGGCCTTAATGTTCAATTTCTTGATCTGAGTTATGGTTTAATGAGAATATTCATTTTGTGATAATTCATTATGCTGTACGCTATTCTCTCTTTTCTGTATATTTCAATAGAAAGACATATTAGCAGTAAAAAATCAATATCCATGTAACAATTATTTATTAAGTGCTTTCTATATGCTTAATATGAAGACGAGGTTTCTATGGTGACCAAGACCAGCATGGTCCCCTATAGTGTGTCAAGATGAGTATTGGTCACTAAAAATTATTGCCCTAGGAAGTAAGTGATAAAACCTATAAGAAATGGAAGTGCAAACTGTTGCAGGGGTTCAAGGGAGGGCACGATCAGTTTTGGCTGGGGCATCAGGAGAGGTTTCATGGAAGAGGTGACACAGCAGGTGGGCCATGAAGGACAGGTGAAATTTATATATGTGGACATGGTAAAAGACTTTGCAGGTAGAGAAAATGGTACCCATAGGGTGAGTATAAGGTGAATGGGGAGAGTATAAGGTCAAATGCTTTAGGGTGGCTGAAGCACAGGAAGATGGCAGGGAGTGATGGGAAATGAAAACAAAATCCAGTCCTGGAAGTCTCTTACAGTTAGGCTAAAGAGTCAGGCTCCATCCTGCAGAGGGTGGGGTTTTAATGAAGGAGAAGTGAGCTTTAGGAAGATAAAAATAGCCACAATATGGCCATCAGATCTTAGGTGGCAAGAGCCAGCTATGGAAAGCCAGGTAAGAGATTGGCTACAATCCAGACCTGAGGTGTTAAGTGCTTGGATTCATGTACCTACAACTGTGACAGAGAAAGGTGCTGAGTATGCACTTCAAAGGAGCAAATGAGTCAAATGGATCTGATGTTTCAATCCCAGCTCTACCACTTTACTTCTTTGTAAAACTAGGGGAAACTGGCTGGGTGCGGTGGCTCACGCCTGTAACCCCAGCTCTTTGGGAGGCTGAGGCGGGCGGATGAGGAGGTCAGGAGATTGAGACCAAGGTGAATCCCCATCTTTACTAAAAATACCAAAAATTAGCCGGCGCGGTGGCAGGCGCCTGTAGTCCCAGCTACTCGGGAGACTGAGGCAGGAGAATGGCGTGAACCCAGGAGGCGGAGCTTGCAGTGAGCCAAGATTGCGCTACTGCACTCCAGCCTGGGGGACAGAGCGAGACTCTGTATCAGACAAAAAAAAAAAAAAAAAAAAAAAAAAAACTAGGGGAAACTAACATTTCCAAGCATTAGTTTTCTTCTTTGTAAAGTGGAGCTGACATAGAGTTGCGATAAGGGTTATGAATATCAATGAATATAAAGGAGCAAGTACACCGCTCATAATAGCAAGCTGATAAATGGTAGTGGTCATTGCAATCATTATTACCTCAGTTTTCTTTGTGTCTAGCCTAAGTTAAATTCCTTTCACCCAGAAGTTGAACATCAACCTTTAAGTGTTGCAACCCCAATTTTGGGACTCCCCTCCAGAAGGTTCTTGGTTTTGCCTAAGAAGGAATTCAAGGGCGAGCCAGTGGTGGAAGGAAACAGCTTTATTGACGGAGTAGTATTAGAGCTTCATGACTGCTGCTGCAGAGCAGGGCTGCCCCATAGGCAGTGTGTCAAGACTAGCAGCTCAGGGCAGTTCTACAACCACATTTATATTCACTTTTAATTATGTGCAAATTAGGGGGCAGGCTATTCGGAAATTTCTAGAAAAAGGAGTGGTAACTTCCAGGTAGGGTTGTTTCCAGAAAATGAGTAAACTGTCATGATATTGGAAGGCCTGTCTTATAGAGCCAGTCTTCAATGTGGTCCAGAGCCGAGCCCTGCCTCTTGAGTTGAGTCCCACCTCCTACCCCATAAACAGGCAACCTCTTTCAACAAATTGAAGCCCTCTTGAAATTCCTTCCAAACATAGTGTATAAAAGAAGACAAAAGAAAAGAAAAATGTGTGTGTGTGTGTGTGTGTGTGTGTGTGTGAATGTCTCACTGCAAATTCCCAGCATTAACAAAAAAATAACTGTGCTCTAGAAGTCAAAAACCATGATCAGGTCTTTAGGTGGACTAATGACCATCTTCCATCAAGTCCAAATGCAGCTTCAAGGTCATGAGTCACACCAGTGACTGCCCCTGACTAGAAGAGATGATTTTTCACAAGGGAAATTTTTATTTATTTATTTAACATCAGACACCACTCTGTCTGACTCAAAATGTGGTTAGCTTCTGTAAAAAAATCCATGTAAATAGATCTCCCATGAGCCATTGCAAAGATTCTCAGCAACTTCATGCATAATGGAAGCTTATGTGAGTGTGGGTTGCCTCAGGCGGGCGCCTTTTCAGATCTCCTTGGGGTTTCTCTTGTGATTTTTGTGTTCTCCCTCCTTCAGATGTTTGGGTTCTCTGAGATGTCATCCCACAGAGATAATTTCAATCCTGGATTGAAGAGCTGGTCAAGAAAGAAAAAAAAAAAAGAAAGTGAATATTTATTTTTCCCTTTGGAATTAATTTGTCTGACATAAAACTCACAAAATGGCTGTCAAGAAAATAGGCTTAGCTTCACCAAAAACTGAAAAGTTGTATTTTAAAAGGTATCCTGTGAAAATGATAACTTTAGGCTGAAAGATTAATTTCCACAAAATATATTCTATGTACTGGCGTTTGTTATTTTACATTTTACATATTTATGACAATTAAACAGACTCAATTTAGTTCTGGTTTGGCTTAAATTTGGGCTGAGTTTGATACATTATGTCTCTTCTCTGGAGGCCATTTATCTGATAGCCATATCAACCTAGAATTTAGGGGATAAACATCCCCCATCACTGTATACACAATTCTAACCAGCTTGGATATCTGGTTTCCCATGTTAGAGAAGATTAGAAGCAAGAGGGAAGCTAGAATTAGATGCATTGACAACTGTAAGCAATGTTAGCTGACAACCTGACACAGAGGGAAATAAGCACATCCATGAAAACATAAAACCTAAAGTTTGGAGTCATTACATGTAGGGATAAATCAACAGCTACTGACCGCCAAAGCATACTGAGAAATGTTTCAAGTAGTCATCATACATACATCATAAAGTCATCATACATTTAAAAATGCTCTCCATTCAAAATGATTTAAATTGATTTTCACTGTTCCTGGGGGTAATATTCAGACATTTAAAATGTTTACTTATGTGTACAATACTTATTCTTCAATGTCAATGGATAAAAAAGATGTTAGTATATATTTATAAGTATGGCAGCATCTATCAGTTTCATTAGTTTTAAAAATATAAACACATTGTGAGAATTACTAAAGCATTTCTGTTTTAGGTCAATTTCCAATATAGTGCCTAACACTGATACTGCATTTCTTTTTTTCTTTCTTTCTTTTTTTTTTTTTTTTTTTTGAGGTGGAGTCTCACTCTGTCGCACATGCTGGAGTGCAGCGGTGTGATCTTGGCTCACTGCAACCTCCGCCTCCTGGGTTCAAGCAATTCTCCTGCCTCAGCCTCCCGTGCAGCTGGGATTATAGGCATGCACCACCATGCCCAGTTAATTTTTGTGTTTTTAGTAGGGATGGCGTTTTCACCATGTTGGTCAGGCTGGTTTCGAACTCCTGACCTCAAGCAATCATTCCCCCTTAGTCTCCCAAAGTTCTGGGATTACAGGCATGAGCCACTGTGCCTGGCCCCTAATATTGTATTTCTAAAATAACTCCATAGTAGCGTTTCTTGGAAAATTGGTTGCAATAGAAGTTTTATAGAAAAAAAAAAGCCCATGAAAGTTTAAGGTATATCACAAAATATGTTACCTATATAAAAGGTTTTGAGATGTCCTACAGTAAAGAAACATCCCTATTTTTGTTAGATTTAATTTTTCTTAAACATTTGACCAATGAACCTTCTTCAATGTGAAAATTATCTACATTTTACAGTATTTGTCTTCTACCAATTGCACTTCTGAAAGTACTGGTCTCTGGAGATGGTGCCTGTATCACTCAGGGATCCAGTAGGAAACAGATGTCAACTCAAAAGGGTTTGACTGATGTGAGTCTAACGAAGGGACTATTCTGAAGGTATGGCTAGAGGTAAGAGAACCAACAAGAATCCAGGTGTTAACAGTGAGGAGAAACTGTTATCATCCATAGGCCTGAAGACGCTAAGGCAGGGTATAGCATTCCTAGGGCCTGAAGACAGCTGAGATAGTGGAAGAGGAGCCGTTCATAGTAGCTGGAGCCAGTGGTGTGCCTCCTGGGAAATGTTTAACAGCCTGCTCTTCAGGAGAAAAAAAAAACCTACTTGTAATACTGATTTTTATGCAGTAAATCCTCCCACTATGGACAATTTCAAGCTACCGATGTGGTCAGTGAACGTGGAGTTTGGAAGAGATGCAGAGTAGCACATCATTATGTATTTTGATCACACAGGTAGAGGTAAGGAACTTCAAAATCATAGATAATAGTAAAATGCAGTAAAATAATTAGGAAGTCATGGGTTTTGAATATTTGTTATTTTTAATATAATATATTTAATTGTACATATATATGTGCTTTATTTTTTAATACTGACTATGTTTAGCAACTGGCCCACAAAATTACTGGAAATTTAACAAGCCACAGCAACAGCAAACCACTGGCTGTGGCCATAGAGGGAACAACCACTATCCAAACCAGAATTCTGAGAAGGATCCTGGGAAAGAGATACCAGGCCCTCTAATCTCTAACCAAGGAGCTGAGAGAATCCATGAGAGTATGCTTTCTGCATGAGTCAGCCCCCAGGGTGCAGGGCCAGCAGTAAAGGATAGAGAATGAATCTAGTGGGTGGAGATAAATGACAAATAACCATTGGAATTCCTAAATGTATATGTTTGAGATTCAGGGTTAGGCTAGTTGTATGAGGATTCCCCTAAAGTACCTTTAATAGTACATAATGAGGCAAAAATCACCAGAAATCTATTTTTTTAATGCTCCTTAGGTGATTACGATATACAACAAGATTTAGAGTAAGGTCTTGCTTGAATATGGCTCTCAAGTATTAACGGTGCCACAAGTGACTGTTTTTCTTTTTATTTGAGCTTAACTGTTATCTAACTTGTCCATTTGAGAACATCTGCCTAGATTATCTCATTACTTCAGGAGGTGAGATAAATATAAGTGGTAGTTTTAGGATTCTAGGATTCAGATGGGAGTTGTACTTTAGCTAGGAGCTGGAAAGGCTAGAGCCAGGACAGAGAAGAGACACTTAGGGAATTTAGAGCCCTGCCTAAGCAGCCAAGCAGAGTACAGTGGTCCTTCAGAGCTGAGGAGGCAGAGGTCAGAATTTGGGGCAATTTAAATGGGTAGAATCTGCAGAAGAGGTACCTTAGCATGGGCTATTATAACAAAATACTATCGACTGGGTGGCTCAAACAACAGAAATTTATCTCTCACAGTTCTGGAGGCTGGGAAGTCCAAGATCAAGATGTCCACTGAATTTGTTCCCCAGTGAGGGCTCTCTTCCTGGTTTGCAAATGGTCACTTTCTTGCTGTGTCCTCACATGACATAGAGAGATGGAGAATGCTAATCTTTCTTCCTTTTCTTCTAAGGACACTAATCGCATTATGAGGCCCCCCACCCTCATGACCTCATGTAAATCTAATTACTTCCCAAAGGCCTCCACTCCAAATAACATCACAGTGGGGGTTAGGAATTGAACCTATTAATTTTAGAGGGACACAAACATTCAGCCCATAACAAGAGCACAGCAGAGAAGAAGGACCTGTGCAGAGGAAGAGCCCAGGAGTTCTCTGGTTCTGTGGATTTCATCCATGAGTTTTTGACTGAGGTCTAGTATATACAGGCAAGGGGAAGACTTCCCAGAGAGTGGTTACTAAAGGATTGACAGAGGAAAAGAGATCGTAGAGATCAAGCAGTACTGGAGGATGGGAATAGTAGCTCAGCTGCAGAGAAGAGATCTTGTTTTGTTAACACCTCTCTAACAACCCGGGCATTCAGCTGAGACATCAAAAAGCACCTGGCTTGGGGTAAGTACTTTCTCTCTTAGCCTCCTCAGCAGAGTTCCAAGAGAGTATTAAGGCCTAACACCCCAAGGAATCCATTGAATATAATGAATTAACTTCTTTCCTAAGCATCTAGAACAAGGGTCAGCAAATTTAAATGGGCCAGATAGTACATTTTTTGTAGGCTTTCAGTCCAGGAGGCAAAACCTAGACTATTACATAAGCACTTAAACTGTATAACCATTTACAAATGTAAAAACTATTCTTAGCTCATGGGTCACACAAAAATAGGAGATGGGCTGGATAGGGACCAAAGGCAATAGGATGTAAAGTGAGTCTTGGTGAACAGATGGTAAATTAGTGACAGAAATATAATAGGAAAGGGTATTTGTTGACAGAAAAATATATTTAAAGGGCACAGACATGGATAAGGGCTAGGAGCGAGGGGGGTGAAACAAACAAGGACACTATGGCTGGAACAAGAGTTAGTTGCCCAAAGCAGAGGCTCAGAGGTAAGCTGGATGAACACTTATATGGGATGCCAGAGTTAATATGAAGTGGAAATAAACTTCCACATTTCTGGTTGGATTGTTGATTTCCCACTTCTTAAAGTTAACTCTCAGTTTTCCTTCTCAAAATTTTCCTCCCATCATTATCTATTCTGTTATTTATGAAGGAAAGCAGACTCCTAAATTCTTCACTTCTCATCACTCTGTAGTCAAATCAGAAAGATTCGCGTTTATCCATCTTCACTGTCACCACCCAAACCCCACATACTGCGTCTCTCTAACCCAACTACTTTGCTAACATCCTGTTTCCATTTTGTTTCCCTTGCATCCATCCTTCACAGAGTAGCCACAATAATTATTTAAAAACATAAATTGGAGTCTGTTTCTTTCCTGTGTAGTATCCTTCAATGTTTTCTCCTTTTGCATAGAGTAAAATCCAAGCTCTGTAATTGTTCTTCACACATTCGTGTATGTTTTCAGCACATGCTTTCCTCTCCCACTAAATCTCGCACGTCCCCAGTGCTGTCCTCCCTCACGCTCTCTGGTCTTCTGGTTTTCCCAGGTACATTTGTCAATAGCATTCCCTTCTTGGGTCTTCCCCCTTCTCCTCACATAGCCAGATTCTTTTCATAGTCTTTTCCTTCAAGTTTCATCACAAAGTCACATTCTCAGAGAGACCTTCTTTGAACATTAATTGTCTATAGCAATTCACTAGGTTTGTTTTTTAATTTTAAAAAAAGTTCTTACTTGTTGTCAAATAAAACACAAATAACACAAACCTGCATAAAAAATATTACTTAATGAATCACTATATAGTGAACACCATCGCAACCACACACCGGCTGAAGAAACAGACCATTGACAGCCTCCCAGAATCCTTTTCACTGGCCCCGTACCCAACACAGTCCTCTCTCATACCACTAAAGTAAATGTTATAGTTGCTTCCTCACATTTCTCTATAATTTCATCATTCAAGTCCTCATCCCTAAACATTATAGCCTTGTCCATTTTTTTGTTTAACTTGATATGTCTTTTAATTCTCTTTATTTACCGTTCCTTTTTTATTACCATTTTTAAAACTTCAACAAATTAAGGAACAATTTACATATGATAAAGTTCATGAATTTCCAATGTATAGTTCTATGAGCTTTGACAAATGTGTATACCTATGCAACTACCATTCCAATCAAAACACAGCCTGTCTCATCTCTCCAGAAAGTTCTGCCTTGCCCATTCCAGTCAGTTGCCTCCCCTACAGGCAACCACTGTTCTAATCTTTACTATTCTTTCTGTTTACCTCATTCTAGAAGTATGTGTAAGAGAAATCACATAGTATGGACTCTTTTGTGTCTAATATCTTTCACACAGCATGTTTCTGAGATGCATTTCTGTTGTTTTGTGTGTCAGCACTTTTTTTCTTCATATTGCTGAGGAGTCTTCCATTTATGAATATACAACAATTTGTTCATTCTTCTGTGGATAAACATTTGGGCTATTTTTAGTTTTTGACTATTGTTAATAAGGCCATTATAAACATTCTTGTAAAAATGTGCATTACAATATCATTTAACACCCAGAAATGACTTAAATATCCAACAATAAGGGATTGGTTAAGCCAATCTTAATATAATAATACGAAAGTATGAAATCATTTAAAATTGTTTACTAAGAATTTTTTGAGGGATGAAAATATTTATAATAGAAGGTTAAAGGAGAAAAGTAGAATGCAACTTCTTTTGCAATATTATTCTCAACTCTGTTAAATATATGCTTATGCATATATGAATATATATTTTATATAAATGTGAATGAAAACTCACCAAAATATTAATGAGACTTTTCTTAAATGGTTTGATTACTGGTGACTTTAGTTTTATTCTTTATATTTCTTTGTATTTTCTCAGCTATTCCCAATCAGAATATTATTATAAGAAGTTATAATATATATATTATCTATAAATATACATTTATAGATAACTATGGTAATTTTATAAGTTATAAATATTATTTAAAAATAAAATTGCTGTAAGGAAAATTTGTATTTAGCTATAATACAAAAAATAGTATACTAGCTACTTGGCTAAATGGCTAAATGACAGAGCCATTTTAACCCAAAGTTACACTGAATGAATATTTTACTTCTGGGATCCTGATGTTTCTTTGGCACCACTGTCTACAAACCCAAAACAGGATATGTAAGGAGGTTGTTAGTATTTGTGAAAACATTTACAACAGTAAAACCAACACACATAGAAACAGTGTGGATTTGTAGGGGTGAGAGCTCTCGTAAACCAGCATGAAATTCCTGCATTACTAGGCACCCAGTGCCTAACACATAGCAGGTTTTCAATCAACACTTATTGAATTCATGAACAGACATGTACAAAACCTAGTGAAATAATTTGACATGATAGAAAGGCTGTATACGCACCAGTGTAATTAAGGAGATGCTGATACAAGCACAAAGTTTTGGAAGATGAGGGAACAGGACAAAAGAAGTCTTCAGAGAGAGTAACACTTGAATGAAATCTTTAAGAATTAGTGGGAAATGCATGAGATAAACAAGAGAAGAGATGGCCTTCCAGGCAGAAGAAAAAGCATAAGGAAAGAGACGAATCTGGGGCAAGCCTATCACATTCCAGGAAATGCCAGGGCTAGAATAAAGGGTTTACCAATGCAGACAGTTGGAGTTCAAGCTTGAAAGAGTTGGAAGGAAATAAAGAATACCAAATACCAGTTTGAAGTAAAGTGAGCTTACTACTCTATTTGATGAGTGAGTTGCACACAGGAGGGTAGCATTCAGATATCTCATAGCCCATGCAGGGCTCAATATGCCTGGCAAAGACAAGGCATAATACTCAGGTGTGAGTTCAGCCAGTTTCCCAACAGAAAGGGCTGCATATAGGGTGAAAAGAAGGAATCACATCAGATCAGGCAAAGACTATTCTGATCTCAAGTCTCTGATTGGCTCCTAGGTGGACTCTAAATTTTGCATAATTAATTGGTTCCCTTCAGATTTCATGTCACTGATGCTGGAAAGATGGATTTTAAGTGTTGTAGGATGAGTTGGGTGAAATTCAACAGGGGTAGGGTTATTTCATGGACACCTTTGATTAAATTTGCCTGATGTTCTTAAGTAGGAGAACACAGAGAGAGTGTAGCAAGACCCTGTGTGGCATGCTAAGACATTTCAACTCTTTTTCCTGGTCTATTCTCCAACTTCCTAACTGGTCTCCTTTCCTCTGGTCCCGCCCTCCTCCAATACATTTTCTGTAGCTTATGAACCACAGGTTGTTGACGTCCATTCAACAGATATTGACTGAAGACCTAGCAAAAACGGGATGCTCTGACTTCCTTGCTTAAAATTGTTCAGTGGTCCTTGTTGCATATTTACAAAGTCCAAAGTCTTTAGTGGGGCAGCCAAGGATGTCTAAGATCTGATATCAGCCTTCATTCCTGCATTGTCCTTCACCCTCATTCCCCTGACTAAGATACCTCTCAAATGCTACTGGTGCCTTGAAGTTAGACATGGCTATCAATTTCAGCTGCATCACTTACCTAGTCATGTGACTTTGGGCACATTTCTCAGCCCCTTGAAGCCTCAGCTTCTCTATCTGTAATATGGATTCATAACACTACCTTCCTTATAGGATTGGTTTGATGATCAATGCTGATCTTGTTCATAAACTAGCCCAGTGCCTGGCACATAGAGTTCATTTTATGTCAGCTATTATAATTATACCAGGTAGGGCTCCACAGAGGACCAAAGGAGACACGTAAGTGCCTGCCTGCCCCCAACTTTTCCCCAGTAAAGATGAACAACCTGATGCCACTTCAAAACCAATAGTCTTTAAATGTTCAATATTCATTTTGAAGAGTGTTGAGCCCTGCGTGGGCTGTGAGTTAGCTGGGTGCTTCCCTCCTGTATACATCTCACTCTTCAAAGCAAATACTCAGCCACTGATCAGCCCACTCTTCTCAGAAGGTAGCTTATCATCCTCCAGCATTACTTGAACTTCTCCCTGGGAAGAAGATTGTAAACCCCTCTCACTCAACTCAATTACCCTCTGTCTCAGGGCTATGAGAGTTCCTTGGCAAGGGAGAGATACAGAGGAATTTACCACCAGCCTACAGCCAAGTAAGCATAATGTTCCAGCAAGGGCAGCAGGGAAAAGGGTTTCTTTTCTTATGTTTCACAGAACAGATATGCAATTACAACTTTCTTTTACCCTATTTGGAATAGAAAATAACAGATTCTTTTTAAATTTTAAAGAAATGTGTAAAACAAACAAGTATGTGTAATAGTGTGTTTACAGATTTTAAATGTTCTCCCTTGTTGTAGATATGCAGGTAATATTTTAGAAAGTCTAAGCTGTCATTTGCCTGAGACTAACATACAGTGGTAATAGCCTATTAATAGTAGGGTCAGGGTTCTAAAACCCCACCTACAAATTTTTCCTGAGGATCTTCCATAAGCAGATGCCTAGGCTACTTCACAGCCCAGGCCTTCACTGTGCTGAGTCTTCTGCCTACTATTTACTTCCATGTGCCATCTATATTAGTTTCCTAGAGCTGCCATAACAAATTGCCACAAACTTGGATGGTTTAAAACAGCAGAAATGTATTATCTCGCAGTTCCAGAGGTTAAAAGTCCAATGTCAAGGTGCCAGCAGGTTTGATTCTTTCTGGGGTCTAGAGGAAGAATATGTTGCATGCCTCACTCCTAGTTTCTAGTGGTTGCTGACAATCCTTGGCATTTTTTTGATTTGTAGATGCATCACCCCAATCTCTGCCTCTGCCACCATGTGGTGTTCTCCCCATGTGTCTCTGTGTCCAAATTTCTCTATTCTTTTATAAAGATACCAGTCATTGGGTTGGGGCCTACCCTAATCCAGTATGACTTCATCTTAACTTGATTTAATCTGAAGACTCTTTATTTCTGACTAAGGTCACATTCACAGGGGGGTTAAGAGGAATATATATTTTGAGGAGGCCTAATGTAACTCAAACCACCATCCATCTGGATAGCTTTTAAACTTCAGTTTAATGGTACCTTAGAGACGATGCACCTGATTCTGTCCTCCCAGGTAGAATTGTTCACTCCTTTTTTATGCTTTTTCTGAGCCTCTGTTCAACTTTCTGTTGCCTATATCCTATAACTCTCTTTGTCCCTGTCAAAATATTCAAGCATCAAAAAACATTCAAGTGTCAGCAACAAAAGCTTTCCTCTTCCTCTTTCTCCTGCTCCTTATCCCATTCCAGCCACCTTGAAAGGTATCTGTGTTTGTGTTGTGATCCTTCATATGCAGATCAGGATAACAGGTAGAGCTGAAAAATAGACAAAATCTAAGGTAGGTGCTAAATTGATTTACATTAGCAATGGAATTAACCACTATAGAGGAAAATAATATATTCAGAGGTCAAAGGGAGGATGAAAGTGGGATCTGAAAACCTCTTGATATTCAACACAATGTTGTATATCTTTTTGACTCACCAGTAATAGCATAGTACCTGGATCTTGGCAGGTAATCGTTGAATAAATGGTGTTAATCTTACAATCTTTGGGAGCTACTGAAATATTAGGTTGTGAGAATGAAGGCACACAAGTTTTGTGCTTTAGAAAGATCACTGTTGCAGAACTCTGGAATTTGTAGAGCTATATCCCAAGGATCTAGAACTCAGATTTCTTTTTTTTATTATTATTATTTGAGACAGAGTCTCACTCTGTCACCCAGGCTGGAGTGCAGTGGTGCGATCTCGGCTCACTGCAACCTCCGCCTCCCAGGTTCAAGCGATTCTCCTGCCTCAGCCTCCCAAGTAGCTGGGACTACAGGTGCCCGCCACCACGCCTGGCTAATTTTTCTATTTTTAGTAGAGACGGGGTTTCACCATACTGGCCAGGCTGGTCTCAAACTCCTGACTTTGTGATTCGCCCACCTCAGCCTCCCAAAGTGCTGGGATTACAGGCATGACCCACCATGCCCGGCCTAGAACTCAGGTTTCTTATATCTTTCATAAATTGTGTTTGGTTTCAATGTAAATTATTTTGTCTTCTTAGAGTTCTGAATCTTTATAGAAAAACATCAGAAAAATCTAAATTGAGAGACATTCAACAAAATGCCTGACAAATACCCCTCAAAACTATCAAGGTCATCACAAACAAGAAAAGGCAGAGAAAAGTATTAGAGACTCGATGAGGCTGAGAAGACACAACTGCTAAAGTAATGTGATATTTTGAGTAAGATCTTGGAACAGGAAAAGGACATCAGGGGAAAACTAGTGAAATCTGAATACATTGTAGAGCATAGTTAATAATAATGTGTCAATATTGGTTCCTTAGCTGTGACAAATGTCTCATAGTAAAGTAAGATTGTTAACAGTAGAGGAAACTAGATGAGAGAATACAAGAACCCTCTATCTTTGCATTCTGTAAATCTAAAACTATTATAAAATATAAATGCTTATTTTTAAAAAGTTTGAGGAAAAATGATTTTATTTACTTCCTATAAATAAAACCCCACTCTCCTGCCTTACTAAATGTTTTAAACATTCATGAGACTTTCTTTAACATTTGAGGATCTTATCTAAAGCTCAGAGACATCATTCTATTAAGGGACACTTTACAGGATTGTGTAACTGTGATACGAAGCAGAGGCCTCTAAACTCTCGAATTTCAAAAACCAGTGAAAGTTCAGAAAAAAACTAGGAATCTATCAGAGTGTTTCATATTATTCATTGTGTCAAATAAGACTAATACTTTTTTAGAAAGACTACCATTCTATTCTTGCTAACACATTATAAAAGACTGTTTTAACAACTCAAAATGAAAAGAATAATAGTAAGAATAAAGAAAAGACCTTTTCACTGAATGTTATCATTATGAAAAACTTCCACATAGTTCTTATATGTCTTAGTTTGCTGCAGACTGGCCAAAACTATTTCCTAGGCATTGACCAGCATTTGGGAACCACTGGATAAGGGATGTGGCTGAATCTGTACTGAACCCAAAGAAGTCACTGGAAGGGCCTTCTGTTTTGCTTTGTTTTTAATAAAAATTGCTGATATCCTTGATTTAGCTCTTTTTATTGATTAAAAAAAGATCTTTTTGGAGCATTTTCTCCTTAGAACATCAAATCAGAGTTTACTGCCAGTTTTTTAATTTGCTAGTTTTTGAGGTCTTGATCAATTTGCTTACTCTCTTTAACCTCCCTTTGTCTTCCACTATAAAGTGGGGATGATAATGCTATGGTAGGCAAGTCCTAAAGTGGCCCCAAAAGTCCTGCTTTCTGGTATTCATGTATAATCCACTCCCTGGAGTGTGGGTTGGATCCAGTGATTCACTTCTACCAAATACAATATGGTGAAAGTAATAAGATACCACTTCTAAGATTAGAGTACAAAGAGACCTGCCTCCCAACTTAAGAGCTCGCTTCACTTTCTTGCTCACTCACTATGAGGGAAGCCAGCCACCATACTGTGAGCTGCCTTATGGAGGAACCCACGTGGGAATAAACTGAGGGAGACCTCAGCTAGGTTAAGATCTGAGGTCTTCTCACAGCTGTGTTATGAGCTTAGAAGATAATTTTCCCCCAGTCAAGCCTTTAGATGAGACCACACCAGACCAACAGCAGGACTGCAACCTTCTGAGAGACCTTGACCCAGAGGTACCCAGCTAAGCCACAACCAGATCCCTGACCCACAAAAATTGTGAGGTAATGAATATTTGTTGTTTTAAGCTGCTAAATTTGTGTAAATTGTTACATGGCAATAGATAACTAATACATATGCTTTTGCAAAAGTTTTGTGAAGAATGATAGGGAAACTGGGTTTAATTAGATTCCATATGTTAATGAACTCAAATATATGAAGAAGGGAGCACCATGGCTGGCTCATAAAATGCAGTCTACAAATGTTAGTTTCCCCTCCATTCCCCTCTCAAATGAGAACAATAATACCTGCTCTATTGTGAAAATGTTTTGAAAGCTGTAATGTACTGGGCAATTATAATACATGTAGTAATGTAAGGTATTATTGTAATAGTAAAGAAAACATTGTTACTTTAAAAGCCGTTTGCAGTTTACACTAGTTGACTCAGAAGAAAGGCAAAAACTATTATGAAGAAAGCAGTTGTTTTGTTCAAGGAGGGAGGGAGACTAAGCAGGTATGATTATGAAAGAGAAGAAAATTTTAATGGGAGCTGGAATTCAAAGCAGGAGGTGACCCTGATAATGTGTCACCCCTGAGAAGTATTGGCCATCTTGGGAAGGTGTGGCCTTTTCATAACACAGGAGAGGGGGCCTCATACTATTTAATGTGTATGTGAAAAAAAAAGCCTGTCTCTAGAAAGGCGGAGAGCCTGGAACATATGGGCAGGACATACATGGATTACACAGTGCATACAGGACTGCAATTTAGCCCCAGAATAAAGCTTAGAATTGAGTCTGGGGACAGAATCTAAACTGCAGGCATAAAGCAAATTATTCTATTAACACTCAAGAAATGTGGTCTTTCCCAAAGCATGGAGGACAATCAGGTTTTTACTACATCCTCATTTTATTTATTATTATTAATTATTAATAGTATGAATTACAATTAATTAATTTATCTTATTAATCTCTTATTAATCAGATACAAAGGAGACGTGTTGTTTACTAATCAAGGAACTAAGTCAGCAGTAAGTTAAAATTTTCCATAACTTACATCATTTTAATAAACCTTTGTAGTTTCTTGGGTTATTTTTTTTCTTTTTTTTTAGTATACATATTTTTAAAAAACTAAGAATCTAGAAAAGTTCAGAGAATAAGACACTTATATAATCACGTTCGGTGTTTCGTTCTGAGATGTGGCTGTATCTCTCCTTTATTTAACTCTTTCACAAGCCTTAGGACAAAGTCTAAGCTGCTGGGTACAGCATTCAAGGCCTTTATGATCTGCCTAATGGGTATCTCTCCAATCTCATTTCCCACCCAATACTTACTCCTTCTACAACACACTCCAGCAACACCAAACTGCTAGAGTTCCAGAACTTACCCTGCTGTTTCAGACTTCTCTTCCTATAATTTACCACCCACTTCATCCTTAGGAACTCAACTCCAAGGTCACCTGCATGGGGAAGCATCCTCTACCTCCATCAATCCTTTCTCCTAGCCCCTGCTGTCCTGGGTTTTCTGTTTCCATAACTGCACTTATGGGTCAGAATGCGGGATGTTTAGAGCCACCACTTACTGGCTGTGTGACCTTGGGCAAGTTACTTAACTATTCTATCCTTCAATTCCTTGCTTACAAAATGAGGATAATACCGGGCACGGTGGCTCCCGCCTGTAGTTCCAGCACTTTGGGAGGCCAAGGCCGGCGGATCACGAGGTCAGGAGATCGAGACCATCCCGGCTAACACGGTGAAACCCCGTCTCTACTAAAAATACAAAAAATTACTCAGGCTTGGTGGCAGGGGCCTGTAGTCCCAGCTACTCGGGAGGCTGATGCGGGAGAATGGTGTGAACCCGGGAGGCGGAGCTTGGAGTGAGCAGAGATTGCTCCACTGCACTCCAGCCTGGGCCACAGAGCAAGACTCTGTCTCAAATAAATAAATTAATTAATTAATTAAATAAAATTAAAAATGAGGATAATACTAGTACCTGTGACATAGCTTTATCATGAGGATTCAATGAATTAATACTTGTAAAGCACTTAGAACAGTGCCTGGCACAGACTTAGTGCTCAATAAATGTCAGTTATTATTTTTATTAAAATTCTTAATTTACTTATCTTTCTGTTTGCTGATTTGATTCTGAGCTCCTTGAAATTAAGGACAACACAATGCCCAGCACAAAGTAGAATCTGAACATACATTTCATGCTAATCAAAATTTTAATTTAGGTAAAATACGTGTGTATGTATATATGTATTTTTTTAATTAAAAACTTCTGTACCTATGCATACCTTAGTGAATTGTGAGCTAATAATGCCCAGAGGTTATACACTTGAACTGAATTTCTTTTTTGATATTCCATGGGCATCTATTAATAATAACAATAAAATTCTATTTTGTTTAAAAACAAGCTCCAAAATACAATGCCCACAGTCCATGGAGAAGCAAACAAGGTAATCCTTATATTTTCCTTCATGTAAACAAAACACCAAATTTAATTTGCATCTGCATGAAGAAGAGGTTTTCTTTAAAAAAATTCATTAAAAGCAGAATATGGCATTTAGAAAGAATAATTAAATGCATCTGAAACTCAGGAGATAAAAACAGATGAAGAGTTTTGTAATAAAAACGGCCTAGCCAGATCCCCTCCCTCTCCCTCTAACTTTAAAAATGATGGTACTTGGAAGACAGAAGGAGCTTTTCTTTTAGCGCATCCCTGAAGGCTCTGAGTGTGGATTTTGACTCTGAGAGCCTCTACCTCCTCTTACTGCACAAAGTAGATGTTGTCACAGAATTCGCTTTGACCCCTAAGAAGAAAGATGTTGTCACAGAATTGGCTTTGACCACTTAGGAGGTTTGGTTTCTCTCACCTTCATTCTCCTTGCCTCTCTCTAAGAGAAACATTATGGGGCTTGTTTTCCATCCCTCCCTCCCTCTCTCCCTCCGTACCTCCCTTCCTTCCTTTCTTTCTTCCTCTCTCCTTTCCTCCCTCCCTCCCTCTCTCTCTTCCTTCCTATCTTTTTTATATATATTTTGGACAGTATTTCTGAGAGAGAAATTCCCTAGAATCTCACTGAACCAGCTAACAGAACACCAGCAATGATTAGTGGAGACTGCCATCCCCAGGAGAGACTGCCAACCTTTTTCCTGTCTCTGGTGAACTTCCTTAGACAGCACCCACTCTCCCTCCTACCCTTAGGTCATCAGTATCTCTTTCTGCTGCCAAGCAGGCTCATATCTCATATCTGTCTATCTTTGTTTTTTTTTTCTTTGAGACAGGGTTTCACTCTGTCACTCAGGCTGGAGTACAGTAATGCGATCTTGACTCACTGCAACCTCTGCCTCCTAGGCTCAGGTGATCCTCCTGCCTCAGCCTCCTAAGTAGCTGGGACTACAGGAGCAGGCCACCATGCACAGCTAATTTTTGTACTTTGTGTAGATATGGGGTCTCACTATGTTGCCCAGGCTGCTCTTGAACTCCTGGGCTCAAACCAGGCCTTCCAAAGAGCTGGGATTACAGGCATAAGTCATTGTGCCTGACCACATCTCCTTGTCTTAAAAAAACCAAATAAAAGCTTCACTTGTCTACCTCCTCAAGCTACCATACTATTCTTTTCTTCTTTCAGAGCTGAATTTCTTGATTATGTCACAGACTACTTTTGTCTTCCTCACTACCTATTTAATCCATAACTCCCTAACCTTCACTGCTCCACTAACACAGCCATCTAGAATAGCTGTTCTTAAATTCTGGGGAGGATTCAAAATCCCTTTGGGAATCTGGTGGATGTTATAGATCATCTCACTGTGGGTGGGCAGGAGGATGTAAACTTTTTTTGCATGTAAAATTTTGCACATAATTGTAGGGATTAAAAGACTTCCTGAAGTTTATCCAGAGAGCCCTTAAGAACCAAAGGTTAAGACCCTTTGCTCTAAATGGTCACGAGAATCTTTTAACCATCCTCATTTCCACTCTTGAAAGGTTTAGGGGAAGAGCAAACACTTTGGATTAAAACTTAGCACCTGGGTTCAAATTCTTCCACTTGATATCTGAATGACCTTGGCCAAGTTACTTAGTATCTCTGACCATCAATTTCCTCACCTGTAAAATGAGAAAGAAGCTATCTTGCTCAGAGTGTGTTGTGGATAATCCATGTACTGACATGTAAAAAATACCTAAGATCATACTCTACACCTATGAGGCACTAGATCAGTGAAATTCTCCAGCCTCCTTCAGTCCACCTTATAATATACTGTCCTCTTCCAAACTTTCTGACTGTTCCTTCTTTGTTTAATTCATTGGCTTTGTCTTATCCTGCTGCCCCACCAGATTAGGTGCTCCCCACGGTTCACCATGTAGCTGGACTTTCACACCCATGCTTTCCCTCAGAGTATGTCCTCAGCACCTCTTACCTCTTACCTCTTACCTCTTACCTTCACCTCTTACCTCAGCACCGACCAAACCTCTGCCCCTGGTCTTTTTATCTTTAGTTCTCACTGCAATGGCATATTTCCACCATGCCTGAAATTCAATACATCAAAAACCAAACTTACCTCTTGAAGACTTGCAAAATGGGGTCTTCCCTCTTGGCTTTCCTCTGTTTCCCCATCATTCCCCCAGCATCCCAGCCCTCTGGGATCCTTAGCATGTTTTCCGCCTCCTCCAACTGCCTCACATCATAAGCAACCAGTGGCTGGCATCCCTTGTATCTTTTGCGGCATCTCTTCTTGGCTAGAGTCCCGTGTATCTTTTGCTGCATCTCTTTCCTTTCATTCTCGTTTCCACTGCCACTGTCACCACACACTAGAGCTTCTTCTAATAGCTTCCCTGGCCATTCCTCCCTCCAATCCATCCTGAATAACACTATAAAAATAATCTTCCTAAAATGCCGCTTGCTTTCCTACCTCACCACTGCTCTGTACCAAGAAGCTCCCCATTGCCTGCCGCTTGAACCCCAGGTCCTTTTCCATTGCCCATTCCTCCAAACTCAACACTATTACCATTTGGGTTGGGGAGGAAAATGATTACCAAAATTGACCAGAAACTTTATTAACATGTTCATGTTCAAGCACTCACTAGAAATTGATGTGTGTTCTGTGGAGAAGACATAGACTTGTTCCCCAAAAAAGTATGAGAGAAGGACGATTTTTTTTTTCAGACGGCGTCTCGCTCTGTCGCCCAGGCTGGAGTGCAGTGGCGTGATCCCAGCTCACTGCAAGCTCCGCTTCCTGGATTCACGCCATTCTCCCGCCTCAGCCTCCCCAGTAGCTGGGACTACAGGCGCCCTCCACCCCGTCCGGCTACCTTTTTTTATATTTTTAGTACAGACGGTGTTTCACCGTGTTAGCCAGGATGGTCTCGATCTCCTGACCTCGTGATCCACCCGCCTCGGCCTCCCAAAGTGCTAGGATTACAGGCGTGAGCCACCGTGCCCGGCTGAGACAATTTAAAAATCGGTTTGCTTAACAACAACTAATGTCACTCAGACGATGAAAACGGAATTTAGGGTTTTGGAGAAATTTAAATGACAGAAGCATATTGTGGTTTGCCATGATGAATGCCAGCTGGCATTGGTACTATTCACCAAGGAAGGACAACACTGGCACCAAAGGCATAGACCAGTGCACCAAACCACTCTCCAGATTAGAGCATGTGTTTTGAGATTCTGGAGGCTACTCTGCTCTGTGGCTGCTGGCTCCACAATGTGGGTCCTGCCTGGCACAAAAGCAGTCCTCAGCAGAAGTCTGTGCGAATTCAAAGAACAACCAAAGAGAACAGAGAAGTGGAAGTTTTGAATAGACATGTCAGTCTAAACATATATTCTTCATGCATTTTAGAAAATCTTGGATGTGCAGTCACATCGTTTCCCTGCGGACCTGTCTCAGGTGCCACGTCCTTCACATGACCTTAACTGACCTCTCCAGGCCTCTCTGAATTCATAGTGCTTATTACATAACCCAGAGGTTTCCCAAACTTCCTCTATTCACAGGGTCCTAAGTGTCTCTCCCTTTCTTCCATGGGGTCTGTAGACCAAAAAAAATACCTAATAGTTTCATTACTAAGTAGTTACGCCCAAACAACTTAATAAGTAATCATGTTCTAAAAACTTAGCAGCTGTTTAAAAAAATAGTGCATGTAAATTGAAAGAAAGTGTATGGTCTTATAGCTGAAAAACCCTAAAGACTCCATCAAAAAAACTCTTAGATTTGATAAATGAATTCAGTAAGTTTCAGCATACAAAATCACCATACAAAAATCAGGAGCATTTCTATATACCACTAATGATCAAGCTGTGAACCAGATCAAGAAGGCATTCCCATTTACAATACCTACCAAAAGAATAAAATACCTAAGAATATATTATATTAACTAAGGAGATGAAAGATGTCTACAAGAAAAACTATAAAACACTGTTTAAAGAAGTTAAAGATAACACAAATAAATGGAAAAACATCCCATGCTCATAGATCAGAAAAATCAATATCATTAAAATGATTCTACTGCCCAAAGCAATCTACAGAGTCAGTGCAATCCCTATCAAGATACAAACATTTTTTCACAGAATTAGATGAAACCTTTTTTTTTTTTTGAGCCGGAGTCTTGCTCTGTCTCCCAGGCTGAAGTGCAATGGCGCAATCTCAGCTCACTGCAACCTCCGCCTCCCGGGTTCAAGCGATTCTTCTGCCTCAGCCTTCTAAGTAGCTGGGATTACAGGCACCTGCCACCACATCCAGCTAATTTTTGTATTTTTTAGTAGAGATGGGGTTTTGCCACGTTGGCCAGGCTGGTCTCAAACTCCTGACCTCAGGTGATCCATCCACCTTGGCCTCCCAAAGTGCTGGGATTACAATTCTAAAATTCACATGGGACCAAAAAAGAGCCCAAACAGCCAAAGCAATTCTAAGCAAAAAGACAAAGCTGGAGGCATTACATTAGCTTACTTCAAATAATACTGCGAGGGTATAGTAACCAAAGCAGCATGGTACTAGTATAAAAATAGACACATAAATCTATGGAACAGAATAGAGAACCCAGAAATAAAGTCACATGTCTACAGCCAACTGATCTTTGACAAAGTCAACAAAAATATGCACTGGGGAAAGAAGCTCTTTTCAATAAATGGTGCTGGGAAAATCAGATTGCCATATGCAGAATAATGAAATTGGCCCCCTTTCTTATACCATATACAAAAATCACTCAAAATTGATTAAAGACTTAAATGTAGGACCTGAAACTATAAAAATACTAAAAGAAAACCAAGGGAAAACTCTTCTGGATATTGGTCTAGGCAAATAATTCCTGACTAAGACCTCAAAAGAACAAGCAACAAAACCAAAAATAGACAAACAGGACTTAATTAAACTAAAAACTTCTGCACAGCAAAAGGTATACATCAACAGAGTGAACAGCCTACAGAATGGGAGAAAATATTTAACAAGTATGCTTCCAATGGGGGACAAATATCCAGAATTTACAAGAAACTCTAACAACTCAACAACAAAAAGTACAAATAACCCCATTTAAAAGTGGGCAAAGGACATTAATAGACATTTTTCAAAAGAAGACTTACAAATGGCCAACAAAAATATGAAAGAATGCTCAATGACAGTAATCATCAGAGAAATGCAAATTAAAACCACAATGAGATATCATCTCACACCAGTCAAAATGGCAACTATTTAAAAACTCAAACAAATTACGGATGTTGGCAAGGATGTAGAGAAAGGAGAATGCTTGTACACTGTTGGTGGGAATGTAAATTAATATCATCTCTATGGAAAACAGTATGGAGATTTTTCAAAGAACTAAAAATAGAAACTTCTACTGCATCCAGCAACCCCACTATTGGGTATCTACCCAAATGGAAAAAAAATCATTATATTAAAAAGATACTTACCCTCATATGTTTAGCACAGCACTATTCATAAGAGCAAAGATATGGAATCAATGTAAGTGTCCATCAATGGATGATTGTATGAAGAAAATGTGATATAGCTGTATATATATATGTGTATGTGTGTGTGTCTGTGCACATGTGTGTATATATACACAATGAAATACTATTCATCCATTAAAAAGAATGAAATTATGTATTTTGCAGCAATGTGGGTGGAACTAGAGGACATTATCTTAACTGAAACAACTCAGATATAGAAAGTCAAATACTACATGTTCTTACTCATAAATGGGAGCCCAATAATTGGTACACATGGACATAGAGTGTGAAATAATAGATACTGGTGTCTCCAAAGGGTGGGAGGGTGAGAGTGAGGTGAGGGATGAAAAAATAACTTAATGGGTACAATGTACACTATTTGAGTGATGGTTACACTAAAATCTTAGACTTCACCGCTACGCAATATATCCACTTAACAAAACTGGACTTGTGCTCCTAAAATTTATAAAAATAAAAAATGTTATTCTTATATAACCACATTTGCTTACTAATGGGATGTGTGTGCCTGTCAGGCCACAGCACAACTTCTCAGACTTTGAGCTCAGATTGGACACCACAACCCTCACTGCCTGTTCCACATTGATTTTTGCACATTACTTGCATTTTTATCACAGCAACTGCCAAGAATCCAACATTGCAAGGATGTGATAAGATTGAAAGGAATGTAGTTTGATCTAATGTTAAAACTATACATTACCTCAAACTAGTAGTTTACATGGCAGAGGATGAGCATCACTCTGTTTTGTTTTATTTTAAATTTTAAAATATCTTGTGGTGCCATTGTGAATTTAGTACAGCACCTGGGATACCTCAGCATACAATTTAGGGATCTCAAATCTAATCCCTTGCTACTCATGGGCCAACAATATTGGCATCAATGGGGAACTGATTCTCACCTTATTTCCACTCCCATAGACTTGCTGAATCAGAATGTGCAGTTTAACAAGCTGCCTAAGAGATTCATGTGTATTTGACAGTTTGAGAAGCATAGTTATAAACCACTACTCATCACCTAATCACATCCTTCTGTTGTAAGGTCTCTGATATTATTATACATTTCTAAAATTCTTGCATTGTTTAGCCTTTTCTGTGAAACCTTCCCAAGTAGATAGTTATCTAGATGGAAGGCAGAGGTAGTCTTGTGTTTTGAGATTCTCCCAAATGTCCAGCACAGAGCCTTGCATGGAGTAAGAGGCTCAAATATCTGCTGAATGAGTACATCCAGTATCTAGACCTCCCAGCTGTCCTAGGCAGAGTTGTTTATGCAACAAAATTATTGACAAAACCAGATAAAGCCAAGATCCCAAAGACACAAAGAATATTCTTCATAGGTTTAGAATGAACATGGCATTTTTAGAATGTCAGTTTGATCATGTTAGTCCTTTAAAATGGACACACCACATAATTTGAGTCATGGCAAGAAGAAAATTATATTCTACTGTTTATCTCAATAGGAAGATAATTATGTTTTAGGAACAAGTGTCCAAAAACTACAGTGAAATGACTAAATAAAAATGAAAGCAGAGTATAAATTGTTAAAGGTTAGGTAGACTGCATTTCCTGAAAACATAATGCACTAAGTGTTCCAAAATAATTCTGCCATTTATTAATTGCACTCACGAATCATTTGAATGCCAAGATCTGCATGTGTGCAAAATGTCATGGAAATTGGATTCAATTCTGTTTGAAACAGCTGTCTCCACTACAGCCAAACTGAATGTACCAAGTTCTTGGGAACAAATTTGAAAGGGAAAGGAAGCAGAAATTTGCTTTGTCAGAGGGTTCAGGTTTGCCTAAATGTCACCACTACTCCCCACTTTTATTTTCTCTCCAGAGATTATCTCTCACATTGAACATTCCATTGGCTCATTGAGATGAGGCAACAAGCTAACAGATGCAAGGTCTCTCTGTGATCTCCCTGTAGGCTAACTTGCATTAGTCTTATTAACCACAAACCACCTTTCTCACCCCAATCAGCCACCGCTTAGATGTGGGAAGGGAGAGAGGCAAATTCAGATAGGAGCATAGAACAATGGAATCTTAGAGGCCAATAGCTCAGTCTCATAAACTTCCACTCCTCACCAAGTACTCACAACTACAGCTCTGTAACATATCCCAACTCTTTTTCCCACCACCTCCATGGCTACCATCATCTCTCACCTGGATTACTGCAGCAGGCTCTTATCTAGTGCCTGCTTCATTTTCACCCCTACTGCAACAGTCCATCTCCACAAGTAACTTTAAAAAATAAAATAAGACAAAAAGAGACCCCATCCCTTCTTGCCTAAAACTGTCCAATGGTCCAAAATTGCTCATGAATATGAGAATAAAATCCAAACCCCTCTCCATAGCCAACCAGACTCACAGGATCCAGCCACTGCACACCTGTTAGCCCTCACCTCATGTCACTTTCTCTCTCACTCACTACGCTTCAGCCATGCTGAGCTTCTTATTCCTGGAATATGCCAACCTTCTTCAGTATTTGGGACCTTGCTCTAGGTAAACACTCCTAGCCTAAATTTTGTATGGATAACTATTTCTCATCACTCAGTCTCAGGAAAGAAGGAATCTCATCAGAGTTTTCCTGACTACCACTGTATATAAATATTTTATTTGCAAATATAAATGTTTACTCCCAACAAACTCACATCTCTTTATATGCCTTTCTTCCATTTCTTTTTCTTTATACTCTTACCCTGTCTGAATGTATCCTATTTGTTTGTTTGTCAATGGCAGTTTTATAAATCATGTTCCCTCAAAAGAGTGAATGATCAATGTGTTTTATTCATTCCCACACCCCTAGAGCACAGCCTGAACATAATAAGCACGTGCTTGGAAGGCCTTCGGAATTATCTATTCCTGCTCCCTTGTTTTCTGAGAATAATTGAGATCCAGAGAAGCTATTGGTTCGTGATGCAACACACATAGCCAGTTAAGAATGGAGCCAAAGTGAGGGCATTGTCCTGTAGTTTCTAGACAACTGCTATTTCTGCTACACCTTCTTGCTGTTCATTTAAATGAAAATTAATCTTATTTTGAGTAGTTTTTTAAAATTGTTTAAAATAAGTTCAGGTGACTCTGATTCAGGAATGCCCCATCTTTAGGTATGAAAAAAGTTCTGTGAAAGTTCATCATCCACGCCCTTCTGTGCAAAAACTTTTTAATTCACCAGACTTCCTTAAGGTATTAACATACAAGTTGGTTTAGACTTCAAGGTGGAAAGAGTTTTTTCTAAACTTTCTTTTTCCATTATTGAAATAAATCTGTTGACGAAATTAACATATCAGATGGAACAACAAAACTAGAAATAACTAAGATCTCTAAAGATAATTTATTCATTAAATTAGAACTTTTAAATACAGGCAAAAGAGAAAATAACTATTATTAAAATGTTCCAACCAAATTGCTGCTTATCTTACACTATGCTAATTAGTAACAGCACCCAAAATTCACTCTTCCACAATAATCAGAGAAAATCGGAGATTATAGAAAGGCTGTGGGAAGAGGGAGGTGGTGGGGTGCTACTAGTTATTAGAAAGTCTCAATAATAACCATTAAGGTTTGAGTTCAAATTCCATCCTTTGGGGTTTGTGCCTGGATTCTGAACACCTTTATCCTCTTCCCATTACTCTTAGGACAGCCTTTTAATATTTGCATGATAGGTTTCTCATACAATTAAATCCCCTCCGACCCGTTCTCTGCACTGCAGATAGAATGAGTCTAGTAACACACAAGTCATATCAGGTCCTTTTGCTACTTCCAACTCTTCGAAGTCTTCCCATTGCCCTTCTGAGAGAAAAATGCAGACTCCTTAATATGAACTGCCTGTCCCATTGCAGTCCTATCCTGCTCATTTCTCAAGTGTAATCCATCCCCTGTGCTGTCTGCCTTCACCACACTGGGGTCTATTTAGTGCTCACCTGGGAGCCATGGTAGATGCTCACTTCTTTGCTGGATGTGTGTTCTTCTTTTAAATTCTGGAGATAGTACATGCTGTGAATTAAATTGTGTCTTTCTCCAAAAAAGTGTATGCTAAAACCCTAACCCCCCAGTGTGGCTATATTTGGAGACAGGGACTTTAGGAGTGGTCATAAGGGTGGGGCCCTGATTCAACAGGATTAGCGTCCTTATTAAAAGAGATACCAGAGAGACCAACCAGCACACACACTGTCTCTCTCTTTCATCACACATACACAGATCCTTGAGCACACAGTGAGATGGTGGCTGCCCACAAACCAAGGCAGGAGTCCTGAAAATGAAACCTACATTGCTGGCACCTTGATTTTGAACTTTTAGCCTCCAGAACTATAAGAAATATATTCTGTTGTTTAAGCCACTCAATCTATGCTGTTTTGTTATAGCAGCCCAAACTGACTAAGATATTATACATAATATTAAGATATAATATCACTATAATAATAATCTACTTTGTGTGTTCCAGGCATTGTGATAGCCATTTTATATGGGTTACCTTACTTCATCTTCAAGACAACCTTTAATGTGGCTATTCTTGTCTCCATTTTCCAAATAAAATAACTGAAGTTCAGAGAAATTATATTTTTCTTTTAGCCATGATAAGCCTGAAATTGAGAATGGTTAGGTGATGTAAACGAAGCACGGCTGCCTTTGGGTGCACTGAGGAGCAGGGACTGTGGCTTGGCTCTATCTGGCTGCATGTCCTTTGCACTAAGTAGCTACCTGACCCAGTGTTTGCCCTAAAGGGGGATTAAACCCTAATGTCCCGTGAAGGACTGCTGAAGAACCTTGAGGTGCTTTGCCTGGAAATATGCCATAGCTGCCTCAAGTATCTGAAGGACTTGGAAGAGGGATTAGATTTACTTGGAAGAAGGATTAAATCTATTTTACAAGAATTTAAGTGACGGCATTTGAATCATTGGCAGAAAGTTTCATAAAACAGCTTTCGCCCTAGTATAAAAAATTTTGTCTAACTGTCCCTAGGGGGAATGGGGTGTCTGGAGACCTAGACCTCTCTTCATGGATGGGTTCAGGAAGGACCTGCAAATTAATTTAAGGGCAGTTATGGAGATGATCAGGCAGCAGGTAGCAGTTGAAGCAGGCTACCTCTAAGGTTCCATCCAGTTCTGGGACTAAATGACACTTGGTTTTCACAACTGATGGACTCTTCATGATCTTATTATTGGTACAATCACTACAGTTGGCAAAACACGCAGCTCTAAACCAGCCAGACCAGTTTGGTGAAGATGTGGTTGCATTTTTCAAATATTATTATAACCAGCCCTCATTTTACTGAATGCCTGAGCATTGGTACAAAGCTTTCCCTCTTGTTTAGGAATGAGTCATCCTGCTTGTGAGTTGGTGCAGACCATTATATTCTCCACCTCATTTTATCTTCTTCCCCTGCCTTCCAAAGTCCAAACTAGGATGGTGAACTACAACAAGGCTCAGGGAAGGGAGTTAAACTCCCCAGTTTTCATACTTACTAATCAAAATCACAATTATATCATTTTGTTAAAGGTAGGTAATGGCAATTGGATAAGAAGGAAAGAAAATGAATATTTCTAGCTTTCTATAGTTCACTTTGCCAAGTTGGAAACAAATTCATTCTTTTTCCAGAACTGTTTTGCTTTTCACTATTTTGTCTCACATTGAATTGTACAAACCATCAAGTTCTTGTTCTCTCAATACATCTAAGTAACACTGGATTTTTTTTCATTTTTAATTTCAAGCACAGTCCTCAATAAATTTAATTCTACTAATTTATATTTTTCTTCAAAGCAATAAATACCTTGAGTCCCTACTCTGTGTGAAGATCTATAGTAGTCTTTGTGATACAAAAATGAAAAATTCCTGACCTCTTCACTGGAGGAGAACCTTACAGGATTCTTAAGTTGCAAATTATAGAAACAAAACTTAAATTAGCTGACGCGAAAAAAAATGTATTGGCTAACATGTTCAACTGCAGAAGTGGTGACATGAACTAGAGCCTCGAGCATTTTCCAGATGTTTTCTTCCCATCTGTTATCTCAGCTTGCCCTCTGTTCTGGCAATTCTCCCCTTGAAGATGACATCATAACCACCCAGTTGACACCAGGAACTCCAGGTTGCACCTTTCCAGATTCACCACCCAACAGGAAAGTCTCCTCTGCATATTTGCAGGCTAAAAACTAGTGGGGAAGAACTTGACTGCCCCAACATGGGTCACCTGCTAACAATCACTATGGCTGAAGAGGCAGACACAGCTATTGTTCAAATCTCATATTGGAACAAAGAGTTTTGGCAAGGAGTGAGAGAAGGAGGAACTTTCCTAAAAAGAAGCGGTGGGGTGCTACTCCCATTCTTTAATGGCTGCTGGGCAGAGAAAAGACCACAAATCTACCTCAAGTAACTTACTCTTTTATAGGGAAAACAGATATGCAAAAAAGTAATAATAATGCAATGTTATACATGCTTCAATGGAAGTACATTCAAGAGTTAGGCTGAGGGTTATAAAAATATGAGAAAGAAATTAATTCAGCCTAAGAGTTTAAGTAAAACTATAAAGAGGAGGTAATTTTTGAGTTGTAAAGTTTATGGGAAAATGAGAAAAGATGGGAAATATGCTGAAATTGAGTTGAGCTAGTCCTTGGGTACAGAGGTGAGAAGTTTAGATACCATTCAGTGGGCTACAGAGTGAGACTTCAGAACTTTACACAGACCGAGTGGCATAGTGGCATAGTATTGTCTTTAGACTGAGACAAGAGCGATCTTCACTGGAACATAGCCTTTAGGAGACCCAGCTCTGACTCTCTTATACCACACCAATTTCCACAAGGTGAGGAGTCCATAGGGCCAACAGGATATGCCTATCCAGAGCCTATACTCTAGATCACAGTCTGCTTTCTTGAGAACTGACATTTTCTGGTGAGAAAATCGTAAGCCTGCTTTTAGGGTTTGTAAATTGTGCATTCCTCCACAGGTCCATCCTTTATGCCAAGAGGTGGCTGTCTTTTGGTGGGATTTGGGAAAGAGCTTGGATATGAAGGCTGAACTGTCCACCTATGTGAGGCCCCTTGCAGTGGGACAGTGATTGGGTGGGAAAAGAAGGAGTTGGGCAATGGACTAGGAACCTCAATTTTAACTCTTCTTTGGGCCCCACAAATGTTAGGAGTAGGACTGAGACATACATTATCAGGTAGCAGTGTGGGAAATGCCTGGTAGTGGGGAAATGGTGGAAGCAGAAAGGAGCATATGGGTTTGACAGAAAATTCTGAAGTAGCTTGGTGGGATTTAATGATCAATTGAATGTGAGACATAAGGAGAGAAAAGAATTTAAAAAGGCTTGAGTTTCTAGCTTGAGTAATTGTGATGCCATAACAAAATGAATAGTATAGGAGGGTAAACAGGAGTGGAGGAAAGATAATATTATGATAAAAATTATTTTCTTGTGACTTCAGTATGAATGTGGATTACCAGTGTTCCTTTGGAGAGATGGCAATAAGAGCCAGAAAAAGAGTTACTTAATTATTTTAAAATACATATTTAAAACTCTCCTCTCAATCCTAATTTACTTTCATATTTGACCACTCACCTATTCTTTCAACATAATCATGCTTTGTTACTTAGAGCTCTGGTTACAAGGGATAGAAAACTAACTCAGTAGCATAAGCATAAGCAAAAATAGGATTTCCTGGCTTACATCATTTAAAGGTCTAGAAATAATGTTGTTTTCAGATCCAGCTTGGTTCGGGGTTTCAGAGAATGTCATTAGGCCCCAACCTTTTTTATCTCTAGGTTCAATTTCCCTTTGGCTGGATTCCATTTTCCTGATGGCTGCTGAGAACATCAGGCTTATGTCCTCACAGTGCCAATCCTTTAGGAAGAGAAAACACTCCTTTCTCTGTCATTGACAAAACAGGGCAAAATTAACTAGATTGGACCTGATTGGCTAGACTTGTGTCACGTGCCCTTTCCTGATCCAATGACTGTCCTGGGGAATGCCATGCTCTAATGGGGCAGGACTGGTCATATGTCTACTCCTGAAGCAAAGAATGGAGTCAACTTCATCTGAAGCACATGCCTGAAAGTAAGGGTGATTGACTAGGGCAATGTTACTAGGAGAATGGGGGAACAGAGCCCAGGCCACGTAAACAATGGATGTCCACTAGACTCACCATAACACTGTCTTATTTTTTTAAGTGGAAATAATAATTATAAATCTCACTGGGATGTCAGGAAAATTAACTGTAAAGTAAAATTGACAAACCAACTAGGCCTTACAGGCACCTTTAGAACATTCCACCCAACAACAGCAGAACATGCTTTTCTCAAATGCACATGGAATATTCTCTAGGATAGACTACAAGCTAGGCCATAAAATTCAATAAAACTCAATAAATTTTAATGAATGAAAATAATATGAAGTATGTTCTCCTACTGTGAAGAAATGAAATTAGAAACAACATCGAAAGAAATTCGGGAAATATACAAATATGCAGACAGTTCTAAATAACATGTGGATCAAAAATGAAATTAGAAAATACTTTGAGACAAATGAAAATGAAGGCACAGCATGCCAATCTTATGCAACATAACTAAAGCAGTGCTCAAAATGAAATACCTCTCTTAAAAATGAAGAAAGATCTTAAACTAATAACCTACCATTTCACTTTCTGATACTGGATAAAGAAGAGTAAACTACTTTCAAATCAAGCAGAAGGAAGGAAATAATAAATATTACAATGAAAATTAATGAACTAGACAATAGAAAAACAATAGAGAAAAATCAGTATAACCAAAAGCTGATTCTTTCCAAAGGTAAAGAAAACTGGCAAACCATTAGCTAGATTGACCAAGAAAAAAAGAGAGAAGACTCAAATCACTAGAGTCAGAAATGAAAAAGGATACATTACTATCAATCTTACAGGATATAAAGGATCATAAATTAATAATATGGACAATTGCCTGACAGTAAATTAGATAAATGAAATGGACAAATTATTAGAAAGATCCAAACTACTGAAGCTGACTCCAAAAAAAGTAGACAATATGAACAAACCTGTAACAAGCAAAGAAATTGAATTAGTAATCTGCCCACAAAGAAAATTATAGGTCCAGATGTCTTCACTGCTGAATTCTACCAAACATTTAAAGAAGAATTAGTACCAACTTTTTCACAAACTCGGCCAAGAAATAGAAAAGAGACAAACTACAACACTATAAGATCAATATGACTCTGAAATCAAAACCAGACAAAACCATCAGAAGAAAAGAAACTATAGACCAATGTCGCTTTTAAATGTGGAAGCAGATATCCTCAGTAAAATACTAGCAAACTGAATCCAGAAATATATAGAAAGAACTATACAACATAATCAAGTGAGATATATTACAGGCAGGCAAGGTTGGTTTAACAAAATAAGTGTAAAACTTACACTCTAAAAACTGCAAAATGTTGTTGAAAGAAGTTAAAGATCTAAAGAAATGCAAAAACAACCCATGTTCATGGATTCAAAAATGTAAGATTGTTAAAATGGTAATATTTCCAAACTTACCTACATATTCAATGCAATCCCTATCTTAATCCCAGCTGATTTCTTTGTGGAAATCAACAAGCTGATTTTAAAATTCATATGGAATTGCAAGATACCAAAATAACCAAAACAATTATGAAAAAAAAAAAGACAGGGGTCTCAAACTTGCTGATTTCAAAACTTACCACAATGCAATGGTAATCAAGACAGTGTGGTACTGGCATGTAGATCAATGGTACAGAATTGTAAGCCCAAAAATAAACCATGTGTCTATGGCCAACTGAGTTTTGATAATTGTCCCAAGACCATCAAATGGAGAAAGAATAATAATTTCAATAAATGGTGCTGGGACAACTGGATATCCACATTACAAAATGAAGTTGGACCCTTATTTCACATCATTAACAGAAATTAATTCAAAATGTATCAAAGACCTAAAAGACCTAAATACAAGAGCTAAATTTTAAAACTCTTAGAATATTGGTGTAAAGCATAATGACTTCAGATTTGTCAATAAGTTCTTAGATATGATATCAAAAGCGTGACCAACAAAAGAAAAAATAGATAAATTGCACTTCATTAAAATTAAAAACTTTTGTGATTCAAGGATCACTACCAAGAAAGTGAAAAGACACAGAATGACAGAATATATTTGCAAATCAAATATCTGATAACAGATGTATCTAGAATACATAAAGAACACGTACAACTCAATAATTAAAAGACAACACAATTTAAAAATTAGAAAACGATCTGAATTAACATTCTTCCAAAGACAATATACAAATGGCCAATAAGCATATAAGATGCTCAACTTCGTTAGTCATCAGGGAATTGCAAATCAAATCTACAATGAAATATTACTTCACATCCACTAGGATGGCTAGAATTAAAAAGTCAGATGATAACAAGTGTTGAAGATCTGGAAAAACAAGAACCTTCATCCATGGCTAGTGGCAATATAAAGGTGTAGCCACTTTGGAAAATATTTTGACATTCTTCAAATCGTCCCTATGACCCAGTATTGCACTCCTAGGTATATACACAAGAGAAATGAAAGCATGTCCATGCATAAACTTGTACACAGATGTTTATAACCAAAAGGTGGGAACAACCCAAATGTCCATCTCTTGATAAGTGCATGAACAAAATGTGGTATATCTAAACAGTGGAATATTATTTGACCATGAAAATGGATGAGGTATTGATACATGCTACAACATGAATTAACCTTGAAAACAGCATGCTAAGTGAAAGAAGCCTAACACAAAAGACCAATATACATGATTCTATCGAGATTAAATGTCCATATCTATAAAGACAAAAAAATAAAGTAGTTGTTGCTTAGGGCTGGGGGGGAATGCAAGGACAGGGAGATGATAGCTAAAGGGCACAGAGTTTTTTCAAAAAGTGACAAAAATGCTCTAAAATTGGGTGTTGTGATAGTTGCTTATAACTGTGAATATACCCCAAACCATTGAACTGGATACTTTAAATGGATGAAATGTGTGCTATATGATTTATATCTCAGAAAAAGATGTTTAAAAAAAAATTAAGGCAGTTTGATAGGAATGGAAATAAATGAATAAACAAATAAATACAATTGACACATATTTATGACAAAATGTCCGTATTCTCTTTGAGGACAAGAATTGCCAGAGATATGAAGTTATTCTGGAACTAAATAGACAAATAATATTTAGGAATTAAAATTCATAATTTCTTGAAAGCTTAAAAATAAAAGGAGTTCCAGCCAATCTAACTGCATGTGCTGAGGTAATCCACATTCTCTGGGGCTCAAGTTTCCATGTGAGGACTACTTCCAGTGTAACCCTCCTGGCCTGTCGTAGTCCCCTCTCTGGTAGTCCCCTCTCTCCAACTCAGGAACAACTTATCTGATTGGTGAATTTGAAAAAGAAACGAAGCATTTTCTGTCCTGGAGCCCTGCCTGCCTGCAGAGAGGGCAGTTAGTAAGCTTCTTATATCAATCTTGGCCTAGAAGAGGTAAGTTTACTGCTTGAGGCTAAGTTCGGTTCAAGGGGAGAAGGTTTTAAAGACTGATGTGGTGGTTTTAAAACATGTCTGCAAATTCCTTGACATTCTTCCCATCAAGATGTGTAGTCTGTGATCCCTCCCTTTGAAACTGGGTGGGACTTTGTGACTGTCTTAATAAACAGAATGCTGTGGTCGTGGTTCAGCTTGATTCCTGGGGCTGTTAGAAAGCCACACAGCTTCTGTTGGTTTCTCTTGGGACTCTCACTTTGGGACCCTTCAGTCTCTGTGAAAGAAGTCCAGGTGCCCTGAGGTCACCATATGGATAGGCGTAGGGGAGTGATGTCATTCCAGTCCCAGCTGATGGAGTCTTTTCGGCTCAGTTGCTAGATGTGTGCATGCATACTCCCATTTCCAGACACTTTTAAGTACAAACACAAGAGAGACCTGAGTGAAACTTACCCTGATAAGCCTGGCCAACTTTCACAGCAGAAGGAAATAAATGATTACTTCATGTCACTGTTTTGGGTGGCTTATTACACAGCAAGAAGAAGGAAAAAAAGAAAAACATCTGGAACATACATGCTCTACACCCTAGGCTTTACTAGTAATGAAGATGGACCTCCTTTTTAATCCCCTTTCTTATTTCTCAATTGGTTACAAACTCAGGAAAGAAAGAAATCTATTTTGTGGCTCCCTGAAACTCCAACTGTAATTGCCCAGTATAAGAATTTCTCCCGCCCCACTCTGTGGGCATGGATGGGCCCTAGGTCTCTGTTTGACTCTCTCTAGTGATTGGAAATGCCTCCTAAAATGTTCAAATTATGATGGCTGTTTCTTAGAATGTTCTTTCTTAAGTTTATTAAAAAGCTTCTGAAACAGCAAAGAACAAAACTGTTCCATCTTCTACATACACCTTTCAAACCTTTCATGACAGACATCACATATTTCTCAGTCAATTATCTCAATTTCCTTCCACTTTTCCTCTTATACAAGGTTAAAATAGTGCAATGGTCCTTAAATTCAAGCATGCGTCTGAATCATCCAGAGGGCTTGTTACAACATGGATTCCAGGACCTCATCCTCAGAGTTTCTGATTCAGGAGATCTGTGGTGGGACTGGAGAATTTTCATATCAGACAAGTTCCCACGCACTGCTGATGCTGGGATCCAGGGACCCTTCTTTGAGAACCACTGGGCTTGAGATGTATAGGATGGTAGAAAGAGTCTTCAATGAGAAGTTGAAGACATGGGTTGTCATGCCGGCTGTGCCATCTTCTAAAAAAAAAAAAAAAAACCAAAGGTTTCTAACAAAACAGAGATCCCTAATAAAAACTAAGGTCCCTGCCAATATCACACAGTTGTGAGGATGGACAGTGATAACAGCACATAAGTGCTTTGCAAACTGTCTGGGGCTATGTAGACAGGAAATGTGGCATGAAGAGATTTGCCTATAGACTCCATCTAAGTGTTAATATCCTTTTTTCAGAGTGACATGAGAATTCAGCACCACATGACAGCTGAAGACTGTAGCAGAATCTACTAACCCATTTCCTGTTTGCTCCTACAGATTCCTGTTCTTCCCAGAAGCTCCTGTAATCTGGAAATAAAAGTAAATTGTGAACATATACTGAGTGGTTTCCACATGCACATGGAAGAGGTTACATTCCAAAAGGAGAAGAGCTGAGCTGCTTCCTAGCTGGGACAATTAATTATTCTGAGCCTCAGTTTCCTTTGGGGAAAGGGATAACAATAGCATTACCTCAAAAGTTGTTGTGAGGATTAAATGAGTTAATATATGTAAAGCCCTTAGAAACAGGCTTGGCAAGGATTAATTACTGTTGTTATTGTTGTTTCTCCATTTTAAAAATGAGGATTGAGACTTTGAGAGTTTGAGTAATATAACTTAAACTCTCACAGCTGGGAGCTCTCTGCAAGCCTCTTTCTCAGTTAAACAGAGAAATTAGGCCAGGGATGTCAAAATAAAATGTGAAGACCACAGCTCTCGCATCATCACCTCTGCTGGTGAAAGGCATTGCTAATCGATCACAGCATTCTGCCCCGTAGAGTCTGGACAAGGCTTCATAACCCTCTTGGAGACTGTGCTGTGGTTGGTGAGAGCTACTTCGGACTCCATGAGACAGATATGTTTGGCCACACCAGAGCAGGAAAACCGAATCCTGGGACACTTTTAGAACACTAAATTGGAAGCACTAAAACCCAGTAATGGAAAACAGGAATTAAAGTCTCAGGCTACCAACTGATGGGGGAAAAATCCTAGTGCTGGCCCCTCTTCTCCTTCTAAATTCATTTCCCTGACTCACAGCCTTCCAGATCTTGGAGTGAAGTCAAAGAAAAGAAAGCCATTTCTACTGCCATTCTACCTTTGGTATATAGGCCAATGGTTTCTTCATCACTTAAAAAAAAACTTCGCGTTTCAAAAGACATGCTTCAATGACTCAATTTTGTCCAAGGCAAACTTTATATTAAATACTTCCTGATCAGCAGCAGGAACTCCATTAAAATCAAATAAAAAGAAACACATTGTAAGGATCAAAGAAGATGAAACATTACAGAAATGCCACCATGATATTCAAAGGTCCAGTAGTTCTACATTGTGAGTCCTCGATTCTTTACAATAGTTCTAGAAAAAGAAATTGTTTAATCATGATGAAGACATGGCTATAAGTAATATTAATTAATTTGCCTTGGGCCTACATTTAATTCTTCTACCATACTGAGAAGGGGATTATTATGCATAGTAATGGATAATCTTCAAAGCAATGTTTTAGCATTCCCCCACCCCTTCTGCACCATACCCACACAGGCACTTTCTCTTACCACTATTCCCTGGCCAGCTTCATAAGTTCTCATTCTAGTCCAGAACTCAGAACAGAGCTAAGTTCTCCTTGAAGGTAGACACTTATAATCAGAACTAACATGTATTAAACTCTCAGATGTTCCAGACAGAGTTTTGTTCATTTAACAAGCACTCATACAGTGCCTTCTAGGTACCAGCTACTTTTTTCTAAGCATTTCACAAATACTAACTCATTTCATCCTACAACAAACTTATAACATTTTACAGAAGAACAAAACTAGGCACAGAAAAGGAAAACAACTTGCCTGAGATCACACAACTAGAAAGTGGCACAACAATACCATGAGGAGCAGGGGTGATAATATAGCATGGTGAAGGTGTAATATTAGGTGTTCATGGCTATCTGCAGATGAACTTAGTAATTTTTAGTTAGCCCAACAAGGTAGGCCCTGTTAATTCTTTCCATTTTAGGGTTAACAAGAACCAAGACTAAAAAGGCTAAGTAACTTGCCCATTACCACACAATTAATATACCCAGTCTCTCAGAGTGCAGAGCAGGCACCTGTACCCAACAGGCTGTATAGGAGAGACTTCCACCTCTGTTCCTGCTATGGTTTGTTGCAGACATAATTCCCCTGTTTCTGGCTCTCCAGTGAAGGCTTTCTACCACCACCATCATCACCAATGCTGCTACTGCATAGTTCTGTGGCTCTTGAATAAACCGTTTCGATCATTCGAGCAACCCAACTTCCCACCTCCCAGGTACCACACACAGTTGCCCTCAAGGCAAATCCAGACACAGGAGCTGTTTGCCTCCCCTCAGGGTGAAGGTTAGTCCTGCAATAGCCAGGACTTAGTCATGCTAACTGCCAGGCACTCCTCTGAGCACCTCATCAAACCTGCTCAAATATAACTGTTGTGCCAAGAAACAGACAGCTTCGTATCGCATAACCCTTAACATAAGAATTTGCATTTCTTGAAAGCAAGAAATTTTCTGGCATATACAGCAGGAATAGTTATCTATGGCAGAGTCTGAAACAAATAATGCAGTTAAGTTTAGCCTTAAATTGAAATTGGGGAGAGAGAATTGCAAAACAACGTGCAATGGAAATACAGTATTAGCTGCTCAGCCATTTAATATATTTACCATTTGGAGAACAGGGAGTTTCTCTGGAGGTGTTGGTAACCAAAACACTTGGATGGTAAGGAATGGGCACAACCAACAAGCTAGGGGGTTGGGCTACCTTTGAGATTCTCTCTCTCTTTTTGATTTACAGAAGTGAAGCAGCAATTCCTGTTCGTTTCCTGGCGGCCCACTCTTAGGAGTTGCAAACAAGATGTTTTCTATGGATGCTCTTTATCTTTGGAATCCTCTTCCTTCCTGGACTGGCAACTGAAGAATCAAAATCTCTTGGCCTTCCACAAAGCCTTTTCCAAGGTTTGTCTTTTTAATTGAGCTTCCACTTAAGGATACTTAAGACTCTCTTTGTTTACTACAGACAACACCATGAAACTTCACCATAAAATGGTGCGGGATCCTCTTTTTTTTCTGATTTTTGAAGATCCAACTCAAGGCTAACTTTAGTAACCACTCCTTCCTCTTGTACTTTTCTATTAAGAATTTTTTTAGACCCTAGAAAAGGTCTTTACAATGATTTGCTTAGGACTTAGTTTTGACTCCCAGAGGAGTTTAGCCCTTTCTAAGAGGAATGCACAGACATAAAGTCTGTGGAAGTCAAAGTCCAATGGTCATGCTAAGCCAAACCTAGGCATCAGTGTAAGTTCCAACTAATCCCATAGGGGAAAAAATGTTTTTAAACATCCAGGACAAATGAGAAGCCATAAATTAATTTTACAATATTTTTCATGACTTTAAAAGCTTAGGAAATTGAGCTGCTTTTTCTAAGCTTGTCTTGCACAAAAAAATTGAAATACTATTTATATGTCCATATTTGAGAAACCAAGCTGAGCTAAGATCATTAAACTTTTAGGAAAAAAAAGATCATATAAACACAAACTTTCCAAAAGCAACATATTTAGTAATGAACGAAGTTTATTTCCACTACTGAAATTCATTTTATTGTGTGTCCCATTGTCCTAGTAAAACTTTAGTGAGGAAATCAACATGAATGTTAAAATAGGGATATGACATTTTGTGATCTAGCTGGCTCTTATTAACTCTTGATTTGCACATTTCCACAGGGGCCACTGCCTGCAAAACCATTCATCCCTTTTTCTAAAACCTGTTTATAGCCAGGACGCAGCTTCACACTCACACCGGTTTGTCATCATACTGCTATTTCCCAGCACCTGTCAAAACCCTGTGATGGGCTTGTAAAGCACGAAGGTCACTTGTGGTGATCCAGGAAGGCAGGAAGGCCCCATAATGCTTTCAGATTAGAGTATCCTCTGCACCTTGGCTTCTATACTCCTGCTTCCTGCCTGCCTGCCTGCTCTTGAAGGCGTCCTGGTGGGACCATGTACTGGAGGATGCCGTTTCCACAACTCACACACTATGAAGACTCCAGTTCTTGGATTTTTGATGACCTCTGGGTCCCTCACTTGCCGACTCCCCACCTCCACCCCTGCTAGCCTTGTGTTTGAAATGACAAGCTGCTGTTTATTTATAGCTCCCTTTCCCACTTTTAAAAGAAACCAGTGGTTAAAGATATGCCAGGTGGTGCTGTTGATAAACAACAAGTTCTAATACCAGATTTCCTCCTGGGAATTCAGACCCCATTTATTCTGGCTGCTGATCGACATGGGAGGAAACTTGGCTGTGGCTTCGAGACATTTTTCCTTTGGTAGCTCATCTCCAACCCCCACAGAGTGACAGAAACTGGCTGTGCAGGAGTCCCTGGGGCTATTTCTGATAGTGGCCAACATTTACTCTAATGTTACCCAACTTACAAAGTTTCTGAGGCCAGGCCACCTCCTCCCTGAGCACCCAGTCTTAGGATGGTAACTATGTTACTCCAGGATTCCCCCCTGGTCATGCCCCTTTATCTGCCATAGCCAACCAAAATCCATCCTTTAGACCTGTTGCACTTTCCACCAAAACATTTATCTCTGTTCCTGGACATAGTATATGCTCAATAGATATATTTGAAAGTTGAACGAACTCTATCCATTCTTTTCCAGTTTCACTGATATTCCCCCATTCTAGAATTAGTGCATCAATCCATCAACTGTTTTTCTTATTGCTAAGCTTCATGAGAGACAGTGGGGTGCGCTGGAGCCTGAAGGTCTGATCAAGATCAGCTTTGCCACTTCTTGATTATGTGGTCTCGGGCCAGCTTCCTTACACGTGTGAGCAAGCACTAATTGAGTGGTTACAGGTCAAGGACTATGCAAGACACAGGAGATGGAGAAATGAAAGACAAAGTGCCTTCCCACAAGCTGCAAAGATCCCACAGCCTAGTGGAGAAAGCATAGAAACAACAATTGCTGTATAGTGTAATGGAGGCATGTGATAGAGACGTCATGGATGCACAGTGAAGGGTCTGAATCCAGCTGTTGGTGGAAGGGGCAGCAGTCAGGGAAGGCTTTCCAGAGGGAATGTCACAACAGCTAGGTCTAGAGTTATGATTTAGCCATTTGGAGAAGAGGAGAAAGGAATTATCTGGCACACAGCACAAAATATGCAAAGTCAAGAAATGTCAGGGGGCTCAGTGTCAGTTTGAAAAATCTGGCGCAAAGAGTTCATATGGAAGAATGGTCGGAGACGATGTTGGAATGCGAGGTAAGCAGCCTGTGTTCTACAACAGAGCATTTGATTTTTACCCCATAGATCGTGGGGAGCAAATGAAAGATTTAAAAACAGAAGTAGCCTGATCAGATATGCATTTTAGAATGCTCACTCTAAGGAACAGAAAGCAGTAAAGGGAGTTAAAATGCATTCATTTAACAAATATTTAGTGACATCTTCTGTGTGCCTGGCACACATTTGGCAGGCACAGTTTCTGCCAACCAGAGCGTGCAGTCAAGTTTAGAGACAAGAGGAAGACTTGGAGGCCAATATAAGGCAGTGTGAATGAATAGAAGAATATTGATTTGAGAAATATTTCGAAGGCAGAATTAATAAGACTCAGTGACAGCTTAGCTGGGTGAGGGGAGAAGGGACAAGCAGAGATCTTGGATGTCATCCAGGTGTCTAATTTGGGCAATTGGGTATCCAATGATGACATCCATACAGTGTTTCTTAACAGAAGTGCCAGCAGCATTTTTGACAGGACAATTCTTGGTGTATGGGACTCTCTTGTGCATTTTTTAATGTTTGACATCCTTGGCTACAATCCACCTAAATGCCAATAGTATTGCCTGGTCGTTGCAACATCAAAAAAGTCCCCTCCCATACCCCCACACCCCCACATCCCCAACACACACATTTCCAAATACCTCCTGAGAGCCAGAATACAGAAGGAAGAATGGATTGGGTTTGGGGAGGAGAAATTAAACCAGTTTAGGGCGTGTTGAATTTGCAATTCTAATCAAAGCCTTCCATATCTGTGGAGCATCCAGTATGTACCATCACCTTTCCCTGCTTATTACCAGCAGGACATAGGCAAGTGGAGATGTCAACTTCCTACTCTAGGGACACTGGGACTGCCCTCACCTACAGACCATAAAATTGGCCCACCTGCCCAGCCACCACAGAATTCACCTTCTCCCATCAAAACATGTTTTTAAAAAATAAGCAATAAAGCAATTACAATTTTCCTTCTTACTACTTCCTTCTCCACATTCTGACAATACCAACATTCCAGAAGTTGTCCAGGGCTAAGAAGAGCTGTGGTCTAGCATTGCATCTGACATGCTAAGGAGACGTATCAAGGGCAGGCTCACTCTCAATCTCAGCTTTTTCAATCCTCCAACCTAACTTGGTTCCACAGCTCAGCTCGGTTCACCATAAGCTTCTTTCTTCTGATAACCCGTTCAAATGCCCTTGAGCTTGTTCTCACTGTTTCCTTAACAGGTGATCTGATATTCCCCTCTGGCTCTGGTATTAGAGCTATAAGAAAGAGATGCTCCCACATCCCACTGCAATCTCTATAGGACTCACTTCATTAACTGATGAAGCCAGTGGTGTGAATGTAATCACCCAGAGCACATGTGTTAGGTAAAATGGTCCAAGGACAGAGCTTTGTGAACACCAACACTGAAGAAAGGAACAGTGGTTTAGGCACCCACAGAAGATGCAAGAAGCAAGAGGCACAGAGCAGAAGGAAAACCAGGAGGAGCTACAAAGGAAAATATCTCATGAAGAAAGGACTGATCCAGTATTAAATATGAAAGGAAAGTCAAATACAATAAAAACTAAAAAGAATATTCTAAATTCAACAATGGGGAAGAAATGAGTATCTTTGGTTTACCAGTTGAGATAAATAGATTATGTTGCGTTAACAAATGACCCCACATACTAACAGCTCGTGATATCAGAGGCTTATTTCTTGCTCTCATTGTGTGTCCACTATGAATTATTGGCTACTGATCTGTTCAGGTCCTTCTCACTCTAAGATCCAGGCAGAAAGGATAGCCTCCATCTAGAAGGAAAAGATCAACGGAGGAATCATGCAATGAATCTTAGAGCTTCTGCTTGGAAATGTGGCAAACATGACTTTTACTCACATTTTATTGCCTCCATCTAGAAGGAAAAGATCAATGGAGGAATCATGCAATGGATCTTAAGGCTTCTGCTTGGAAATGTGGCAAACATGATTTTACTCACATTTTATTGACCAAGGCAAGTCATATAGCCAAGCTTGATGTCAAATGAACAAGGATAATCAGAAAGTTGTCTGGTAGAGAGGAGGTGATAAAAAGAAGTTCCACGGGGAGTGACAGAAAACATTTGTGCACAATAACACAGTCTCCCACACTGGGCAAAAGACATGGTGTATATAAAAAATTACTATGGAAGAAGTAATTCATTGTGGCTTTATCCCTAATTTACCCAATGCAGAGCTATTATTATCATTATTAACCTTCTGTGTCTCCATCATGTCATCCCCATATTCAAGAGCCATTGCTCTCTCTATTTTGTTCAACTCAGACCTGAGCCTTGTTTGCATTCCCCTCCTACCATCCCTTTTCTCACCTACTAAGTTACTCATACCACTCTCTATCTCAAGGGACTTTCTCTTTTCCCCCAATCCCTGTCTCTCAGCTCCTTATGAGCCCACCTCAAAGCCACTCTGCAGAAAGCCATCTTAGATTAAACCAACTCAGCCCTAACAAACTCCTCTGTTGTACAGTACGTCCTGTATTATTTGGTCCCAACACAATGTGCTATGTAAATGCCTGGTGGTGGTTTCAAATGTGAATGTGTGTATAAAACGTTTTAGGAAGCCTGAGATTGAGGTGCAGGAGGGGGTGAGGTGGGAGAATATGGGTTCTGGGCTAGTTACCCTCTGGGTTTCCCTGTAAATCTGTTCTCCATCATTCCCTGCCTTGTTCTGTGCCCCAGGAGGCTGACTTCCATAGATGGTAAAACCAGAATTCCTTACCTTCTGGCTGCCAGTGGGTTCAGCCAATGGGAGGCACCAGTATGAAGACTGGAAGATCAGAGAGGAACCAGGGTATTTATGCTCTCCCACACCCAACCCCCGCCCTGCTCTGACCCTGGCAGTGGCCAGATGCTGTGGATTGCGTTTCTGTCAGGCAACCTCTCTTCCACTACTCAAGCTCCAGTGGTGCTATTCCTGTCTCTTGTTTCTTCAAGCTAGGTCATGGTCTTTTATATTGCAAATTCCATAACTGGAACCTGCGAGAAGGAGGGCCAACCCCTTCCACTCCTACCCACAACATTCATACACTTTAAGGCATTTTGTTGGTTACCTTTCACCTATACTTCCCTCTGGATCCTTATATCCTCCTCTTTAAGGTCAAGTTGTCTAGCTGTGTTGAGAGTCTAGCATGAAGCCTCTCTAATGGCTAAACAAGACCCCTGCCTCCCAAAGGACAGATGCCTGACTGGAGTGATGGCTCATGTGGTCTAGAGAATTTGTGTTTCTAAAAAGCCATTGGCCTAAATCTAACTATATAAACATGCATTCATAAAATCATGATGCCGAAGACTTAGTAATCCCAGTAAAGTTATCTAGCCTTATTAAAGTGGAAAACAACATAGTGACCATCCCTAGATGGCCATGCTAAAGCTTTAAAAATCAAATTGAACAAAGTACATAAAAGTCCCAAAGAAATGATAGGTTTAGAAGTCCTCAAAGGTCACCTTAATTTCCTCATGCTCCAGTAATTCCACTTTGGAAAAAAGTAGGGTATAAATTAATCAACATGTGGTCATGGAAGTTATCTAAGGCCTTGCCACTCGAAGTGGCCTACAGACCAGCAACATCAGCATACCCAGGAGCCTGTCAGAAATGCAGACTGTGAGGTGCTCCCAGACCTGCTGGTCACAATCTGCATATTAATCTAACAGGATTACCAGGTGATTCCTTTGCCCATTGACACTGGAGAAGCACTGGTCTAAAAGAGTTCTCAAACTATCCGGGATGAAGAAGGAGTTGTTGTTGTTTTGTTTTGTTTGTTTTTTTGGTTGCCCCTCCCCCAGTCTGTTGTGCACTGATACCTTAGAAAACATAATAAAAATGAATTACTAGAATAATGAAAAAAGAGATCTACAAAATACAAAGTCAGACTTTTTATTAGTAGATTCATACAACACATAATTATGCTATCAAATTGGTGTAGAAATCTTTTAATGCATGCAGTCTATTTCTCTAGATTCCTCGTCACTGACAAATATCAGGTCACAGATGGAGAGCAGACTATGGATCACACTGAGTAGTGCTGCTCTAAGTTATTGCCATTTTGCAGGCAATCAACAGAGGAAACCAAAGCCTAGACAAATAATATACCTGAGGTGACAAAGCTGGTTCACAGGAGAGCCAGAATTGAGACTTATATCTCCCAAATTGTTTCCAACAGACCATATTAATCCTTTTGTTTTCTTTCTTTTTTTTTTTTTTTTTTTTTTTTTTTTTTTTTTTTTTTTAGTATTTATTGATCATTCTTGGGTGTTTCTCACAGAGGGGGATTTGGCAGGGTCACAGGACAATAGTGGAGGGAAGGTCAGCAGATAAACAAGTGAACAAAGGACAGACCATATTAATCCTAAGAAACTTTTAAACTTTTATTGAACACTTGATTTGAGCCAGGTACAGTGTTTTACAGGGATTGTCTTGTAGTCACCCCCATTCCTGTGAAGTTGATGCTGTCAATGCCCTCATTTTACAGTTGAGAAACCTGAGGTTTAGAGAGGTTAATATCTTTCACAAGTTTCCATGACTGAGTGGTGAAGATGAAATTGGAACCCAAGTTTAACCACAATTAAAGAAAACGTGCTTGTATTAGGAGTCTCCAGAGAAACAGAACCAATAGGATATATATTTATCTGTCTATCTATCTATCTATCTGAGAGTTTGTTTATTTATTTATTTATTTAGAAACAGAATCTTGTTCTGTGGCCCAGGTTGGAATGCAGTGGCATGATCTCAGCTCACTGCAATCTCTGCCTCCTGGGTTCAAGTGATTCTTGTGCCTCAGCCTCCCGAGTATCTGGGACTACGTGCCCCCACCACCACGCCTGGCTAATTTTTGTATTTTTAGTAGAGATGGGGTTTCACTGTGTTGGCCAGGCTGGTTTCGAACTCCTGACCTCAAGTGATCCACCCACCTCAGCCTCCCAAAGCGCTGGGACTACAGGCATGAGTCTCTGTGCCTGGCTGAGAGATTTATTATAAGGAATTTGCTCTAGTGATTATGGAGGAGAGCAAGTCTTAAGGTAAAGAGCATAAGTCAGCAAGCTGGGGACCCAGGAGAGCCAATGAGTTAGTTCCAGTTTGAAGGCCAGCAGGCTCAAGGCCCAAGAGCTAATGTTTCAGTTTGAGTCTGAAAGTAGGAAAAAAGTTACTATCCCAGTGGAAGGTAGTCAAGCAGGAGGAATTCTCTCTTACTTGAAAGAGGGTCAGCCTTTTTGTTCTCTTCAGGCCTTCAGCTGATCAAATGTGACCCACTCTCATGAGGGAGAGCAATCTGCTTTGTTCTATCCACTGATTTAAATGTTAATCTTATCCAAAAACTGCCTCACAGAAACACCCACAATAATGTATTACCAAATATCAGGGCCACCTGTGGCCCAATCAAGTTAATACATAAAATTCAGCATCACAGTACTTAACCACTATCTCACTCTGCCTCCCCTCTCCACTTTGTTCATGAATTATTAATTATAGCAACAAACGCATCAGTTATACAGAACTCATAGGCTTGGGCTTGCAGGCAATTCTACTTCACATGAAAACAATATTCTGGCCCTGTATCCCTAGGGGCGTCTGGAATTTTAATTGAGAAATCTGTAGGGCTTTTGGATATATTCAAACATCACTGTGTCTGTTACTGGTGCATTACTGACAGTGAAATCCAGTGCCTGAAGCCACCTTCTCTTCTCTTAGTTCACATTCCCCAGCTGTGGTCTGCATGCCTGGTGAGTGCTCAGAAAATGAGACTTACTGCCTGGCACACTCTTAAACACAGCCTTGAGAATTAGATTCAGGGTTGACTCTCAAGTGTTGCGTTACATAAAGACCCAGTTCCTGAGGCAGAGTTTTGGGTGTTTCAAGGATACTCGAGGACCTCGTCATCACATCACATTTCTTTGAGGCTTAAGGAGCTCTTGGGTGCTCCTGCTTAAAGGAAAGGCCTGGACTGGACCCACATGATTTGGGGGCTAAAAGGGAATGGACAGAGGAAGGCGGGTACTATGTTTCTCTCTCTATCTCTTTTTCCATCTCTTTCTTTCTTTCTTTTTCTTTCTTTCTTTCTTTTTCTTTCTTTCTTTTCTCTCTCTTAAACACACACACACACACACACACACACACACACACACACACACATAGATCACCAATTTTTATTTAGCCTAGTGCTTCCCAAGTGATATGATTTGGATCTGTGTCCCTGCCCAAATCTCATATCAAATTGTAATTCCCAATGCTGGAGGTGGGGCCTGATGGAAGGTGATTGGATCATGGGGATGGTTTCTCATGGTTTAACACCATCCCCCTTGGTGCTGTCATCATGATAGGGAATTCTTGTGAGATCTGGTTGTTTAAAAGTGTGTGGAACCTCCTCCCTCTCTCTTGCTCCTGCTTCAGCCATGTAAGACATGCCTGCTTCCCCTTCACCTTCCACCATGATTGTAAATTTCTTGAGGCCTCTCTAGAAGCAGAAGTCACCAGGCTTCCTATACAGCCTGCAGAAATGTGAGCCAATTAAATATCTTTTCTTTATAAATTATCCAGTCTCAGATATTTCTTTATAGCAGTGCAAGAATGGACTAAAACATCATGTAGTCACAGATCAGTAAATCCCAGCTCTTTCCACTTACGAAGAACTGTTTAAAGGCACAGATTCTGGTGGCAGACAATGAATCCCATTGAAAAGGCCTTGCTTTAGCTGTTTTCTCTGCCTAGAATCCTCCCCCACTGATACCTGCTTGGCCAACTTCCCCACCTCTTTGAAGTCTTTACTCAAATCTCTCTTGCTCAATCTAAACAGCTGAATTAGTTTCCTAGAGCTGCTGAAACAAAGTATCACAAACTTGGTGCATTAAGACAACAGAAATTTACTCTATTACACTTCTAAGGGCTAGAAGTTTAAAACCAAGATGTAATCAGGACCATGCTCTCTCTGAAGGCTCCAAGGGACCCTCCTTACCTGACTCTTCCTAGATTTGGGTGGTTGCTGTCAATCCTTGACATTCCTTGGCTTGTAGATACATCACTCCAATCTCTGTCTCTGTCTTCATGTGCCATTCTCCCTGTTTGTCTATTTTCTCTTCCTAGAAGCACACCACTCATTGAGTTAGAGTCCCAATCCATTATGACTTTAAATTAAATCATTATATCTGCAGACTTTGTTTACAAATAAGGTCAAATTTTGAGATTCTGGGTTAACATGAATTTGGGGATGAACATGAAGCCTTCCCTCTGGCTTCCAAAAATTCATCTCTATCTCAAGTGAAAAATGCATTCACCAAATCCAATGTCTCCCAAATTCTTAACCCATTGTAGCATCAGCTCTAAGCCTCAAATCTCATCTAGATACAGTCAATTCCAAAAGTTCCAAATCTCATCTACTAAATCATTTAAATGATGTATGGGCGAGACCCCCTGTATGGTTTGTCCCGGGAAAAAAATTCTCTCCATTTGTGAGCCTGTGAAACCTAAAAAACAAGTTACTTGCTTACAAAACACAATAGCGAGGCATAGATAGGATAGACATTCCCATTTCTAAAAGGGACAAAATAGAAGAAATAAAGGGGTTAGTGATTTAAGGCATATTTGCAACCAAACAGGGCAAATTCCACCAGGTTTCCAGGCCTGAGACTAATTCTCTTTGGCTCATCGCTCTGCCCCTAGGCCTGCTGGGGCAGCCCCACCCTTTGGGTTCTTTGTGGCAGTCCTGCCCTTTGGGCACCTGACTCTGCCCTCAAAGTCATTCTTTCTTCATTTCATCTCATCTCTATTTCATTCAAGACGAGCAGTGTTTCTTCTACTCTCAAAACTCATATCAGTCTTCCCTGGATGTCAAGGGGATCTATGCCATTAGACAAAAGGGTTTTTTACAGATCCTTCCTAGGTAACTCAATCTCTATTGTTGGTTTCTTCTGAAATGGTTGATTGGATCTGTGAGTCACACACCTAATCTCCTTAGCAAACACTTGTTCAACCACACCCTTACCCTGTTTCCAGATAGATGTAGAATTTCTCAAATAATCAAGTGCTGGTTCTTTTTTGCCTAACAGTTTATTCCTCAACTTATATTTTTCTTCTCACAACTTACTATAAGTAACAAAGAGAAGCCAGTCTGTACCTTCCATACTTTGCTTGGGAATGTCCTCAGCTAAATATCCAAGTTCATCACTTACAAGTTTTACTTTCTATTCAAAAGCTGACCACAAATGGGTCAAGTTTTCTGCCACTTTATAACAAGGAACACTTTTCCTTCAGTGTACAATAACATGTTCTCATTTCCATCTGGACTTAATTGAAGCACTTTTAACTTTAATATCTGTGGCAGCATTCTGTTCATTAGAATATATATATAATTTCTGTAAGATAATAGAAGTTTTCTCTACAATTCTCCTTACTTCTTCATGAGTCCTCACCAGAATTACCTTCATTCGTATGTCTGCCAATAATATCTTCAAGGCAATCTAGGCTTTTACCATCATGCACCTCAAAATTCTTCCAACCTCTATCATTACCCAATTTCAAAGCCACTTTCACATTTTTAGGCATTTATTATAGCAGCACCCAACTCTTGGTACCAAAATCTGTATTGGTCAAGGTTCCCTAGAGATTTGTTTTAAGGAATTGGGAAGCTTGCGTATCCAAAATCCATAGAGCAGGCTAGTAAGCTGGAAGGTCATGCAGAAGTTAATGTTACTGTCGTGTCTTAAGTACAAAATTTGTAGAGCAAGCCCAAAGGCTAGAAACTCAGGCAGGAATTAAGTCTGTGTTCTTGAGGCATAATTTCTTCTTTTCTGGAAACCTTGGTTTTGAAGGCTTTTAAGACTTTGAACTGATCGGGTGAGGTCCACCTACATTATCAAGGGTAATCTTTACTTAAAGTCAACCATAGTAGATTTTAACCACAAAATGCCTTCACAGGAATACCTAAATTAGTGTTTGGTTAAATAACTGATGCTATAGTATATCCAAATGGACACAAAACTAACCGTTACAACTGCTGACCAACACCCCACCCCTCCCTGGCACTCCTATTCCCCTACCTTGACCTTTATTTACTTTTTGCCACAGCACTTAATATCTTCTAATATATCCTATAATTTACTTATGTATTATGTTAATTACTGTATCATTCTTCCTTGAATTTATGAAAATAAGGAATCTTTTCTATTCTTTCACTGATATATTCCAAACACCTAGAATAGTGTCCAGCACTCAATAAGTACATGTTGAATGAATGAATTCAGACTGTGGAACTAACTGGAAAGTTACCATCATTGGCTGAATTATTTAACTCCACTGAACAATTAAAAGCAAATAAGCAAACGAGAATCTACCTCTTAAGGTTGTCATAAAGATTAAACAAAATAATGTTTATAAAGGGCCAGGCACACAGAGAGCACTCAATAAACGACATCAATGATTGTCATCACATGTGACAGCTCCCTCCCATTATTCTTTCAGCAAATGCTTACAAAGCACCTACTATGTGTTGTGTACAGTTTCAGGCACAGGGGATTCCATGGAGAGTGTAACAAAGTCTCTGCCATCTTGGAACTTACTTTCTTCTGTAAAAATAAGGTCATGAACTTACAAATTTCCTGCCCTAGATGACTATTTGCTACCTTTTTATTACAAACTATGGCTCTACTGCAAGGTGAGGTTCATGGGCAATAAGAAGATCTTGCCCAGCAGGTGGAACATAGTTGATCAAGGGCACGATGGGCATCTACTTCAAACTTCATCCCTCCTTCACTGTCAAATACTTTGCCACACAACTGTAAGGCCCTGCCTGTCTGAGCAGTGGGATAACACTTGGCCTTACAGTTGGATGGTGGGGCTTCCAAACACACAGGGTCAAGGTGATTAGCATCACATCCAAAGCCTCCTCTCCTTCATTCAAGGTGAGCAAGGGCTTATTTCATGTATGACTTAAGCAAAGAAAGAGAAATCATTAGAGTGAAATCAAGGAGAGCTTCCCAGGCTGGTCCAGTCTGCACAATGCTAGTTCCAGCATTTTTGAACAGCATTTTGAGGATTCCCTACTCACCTAAACCCAGAGGCAGATTCACATGTCTGGGTATGGTGATGTGGGTGAACCCTGAGAAATTGCCGAGGGCTGCAGAGTATCCCCAGTTCAATGGTTCTCAACTTTGACTGCTCTTTTCTATAATCTGGGGAGCCCTTAAAATTTCTGATGTCCAGGCTGCAAGTAAATCAGAATCTCTTGGTGTGGGATCCAGGCATCAGTGCTTTTTAAAGTTTCCTGGAGATTCCAATGTGTGGTTGAGATTCAGAACTCCACCCCTAAAGGCTCTAGGTCACACTTTAGACCAATGTTTCTAAAAGTTTCACATGCATATGAGCCACCTGGGTATCTTGCTAATGGTGCGGGCTCTGCTTCAGCAGCTTTGGTGCTGAGATTCTGCATTTCTAAGAAGCTCCCAGGCAGACACTGAGGCTACTAGTCAGCAATTACATTTTCAGTAGCAAGACTCTACTAATTTCTTATCCAAAATAGGCCCTGGAGGTTTGGGTAGTTTTAAAACTAATACAGGAGTTGGTACTGACTCTAGAAAGAGTGTAGGATGGCTCCAAAACTCACAAAGAAATGGGTTTTTCTACAAGCCTTCTTTTGTTGTTGCTTTTTTTTTTTTATTTTTGTTTTTTGCTTTTTTGAGATAGGATCTTGCTCTGTTGCTCAGGCTGGAGTGCAATGGTGCAATCAGGCTCACTGCAGCCTGGAACTCCTGGACTCAAGCAATCCTCCCACCTCAGCCTCCTGAGTGGCTAGGACTATAGGTATGCAACCACCACACCCAGCTTATTTATTTATTTATTTTGAGACGGGGTCTCACTCTGTCACCCAGGCTGGAGTGCAGTGGCGTGATCTTGGCTCACTTTAACCTCCACCTCCCAGGTTCAAGTGGTTCTCATGCCCCAGCCTCCCAAGTAGCTGGGAGTAGCTGGGACTACAGGCGCACGCCACCACACCTGGCTAAATTTTTGTACTTTTTGGTAGAGACAGGGTTTAATCATGTTGGCCAGGCTGGTCTCAAACTCCTGGGCTCAAGTGATCCTCCTGCCTTGACCTCTCAAAATGTTGGAATTACAGCCATGAGCCACCAAGCCTGGCCCCTAAAAGCCTTCTTAAGCTGTACCTATGGCCTGAGGTATGCAAGCTGGCATAGCTAGAGAAGTACATGGTGGTGATCAAGAAATGTGACTTCTGGGGGTAAATTGAGCAGATTCAAACCCTGATTCCACCCATCCCCAGCAGTGTTGTCTTTGGCAAGTCATTTAATTTCTTTATGCCTCAATTTCTCCATCTGTAAAATGGGGATGTTAACCATATCTACCTCATAGTCTTGTTAAAAAATTAAATGACTTAATATAGATAAAGCACCTAGAATACAGGTGGAAAATAGTAAGCTATTTCATCAGTTGTTAGCTATTGTAATTCTTAGAGTTAGGTTTTAGGGTCAAGACAGACATGGGTTCAAATCTTAGCCACGTAACAGCTATGCAAGATTGATCAGGGGATTTGACCCCTCTAAGCCTTGGTTTTGTCATCTGTGAATGCCTAGTCTACCGACTTGCTGAAATGGTCAAAATAAGTGTAAAGCATATGGTGCGCAGTAGGCCTCTAAGTGGTACTTAATGAAGGGTCAGATCTGGGCTAGACTTCTTCAGGTGTTAAGAGTGTGGCTTCTGGCTAACTATGTGACTGGAAGCAGGGTCACTACCTCTCTAAGTCTCTGTTTCTGTATCAGTGAAATAAGCGATGACAGCAGTGTGGTTGGGAGGGTAAATGAGGTATATGAAAGTGCTTTATAAACTGTAAAGCTAAGAACGCACGTATAGGTTTAACAGTGTAAAGATATTTCTTTGTCCACCATTGATGGAAAATGGAAAGCGAGATTATTTTTTGTGCTGACTGTTGTGGGACTGACAAACACTTTCCCGAAGATTTTCTTTCAGTGAAGTGGGAAGTTAACTCAGGTAACATCTCACTTTTTATTCAAGCCTGGTTACACTTTGAAAAAAAATGTCATCACTCATTTAAAAAAATATTTTTTGCTTTACAGTGGCTTCTCTGCAAATAAAGTTTGCTTCCATCTCACCCTCTTTTCTTTTACAGATTTTGGTGGCACCCCTGAGCCAAGACCTCTTCAAGCACATCCCAATAAGTCCATTAAAAGGGGATGGGGAAAGGCTGTGTGCCTAATGGGTCTCTAAAAGCAAAATCGGATAATGCACTCCAGAGGGAGCCCCCAAAGAGGGTGAGGTGGCACCCAGCAGTGCCAGGCCACTTGTCTCAGCTAATAAAATTCCCCTAGCAGCCGTTCCACGTGCCCAGCCCCTAAGTGCCATCTGGCACCCACATCTTGAGATCTGCCGCTTCTGTGTGTGATCCAGACAGCTACAGCTCACTTCCATGTGGCAACACAAGTGTATTGACATTTATCATTGGCTTACACTTTCCAGAGCAGAGAGAGACAGGCCTGGCAGACACAGAGGATGTACATCTCTGCGGTATCACACCCAGCAGCTGACATGGGGGATTACTTTTCTATTCTGTCACCCTTTGGCACAGACGCCTCTGCTCAGTGCTAATGACAATCACTAGCTTGTGCTTTGAACAAGGAGAGGAGAGAGAGTTACTTCAAAATCTGTGCTCCATGCAAGCACTTCTTTCTAGGACAAGATTATGCAACTTTTGCAGATACAATTCACATTTCAAAAAAGAAGAGAAGGAATATATATCCATATGTTTCTCTTAAAAATACTGTGGCATTATTTGAGCATGTATCTGTGCATTTGTCAGCATGTTCACATATGCACGTGTATGTGGATAAACAGCATATAAAAATACAGGTTATTTTCCCACAAACTGTGTCCTAATATTGCATTAAGCAGCACACTTAGTTTTCCATTATTAGGACTCAGACATTTGTTTCCTGATCCCATGAAAGAACTAAAAATCTGCCAGAAAGCCAAAACGTTTTCCTTTCTGTTTAAACTCATTGTAATTCCACTAACAAGAGTCTCAAATGAGCCCTGAGCAAAAGAGAAAACATGACTCAACTTTTAGAGCCCCTGAAAATGCTATGTAAACCAGAACGTTCCCAAACATTGCCTCGTTTATGCAGGTGTTACCCCATTCTTCCTAGTGTTTTTTTTTTTTTAGCCACAAGCCATTGTTTTAAGGGTGAGCTCATGGTCAAAACAATGCATCTTACGTAACTGTGGCTATCAAAAAAGAAACCTCTCACCCATGTTATCAAGCACTCTTATTTATGGTGAGCTCACAGTCAAATAATCAGCCTTAAAACCAGCCAGTGAATCATGCTGCCATGGTGGCAGGAAGATGACGACAGGGTCGACGTTTTGAATCCTCCGGAGAGGAGACCAAGGAGGAAATGCTGGTTGGTGAACAAACGTTTGTGAGGGAAAACAAAAAGACCTTACCAGGAAGGAATAATGGACATAGGCTACTATTATGCCAAGTGTGTTACCATGAACCATGGAGTAGCTCAATAAATATTATCCGAGTTGAATTGAAAGATCTCTATCAGCCTGAACAAAGGCAAAGACAGAACTCAAATTCTATTAAGGATATGCATTTGCAAAAAAAGGATAATGAAGCAAAAGAATTCTACTCGAATGCACTTGACTTTGGATTGACTTTCCTGTCCTCAGGTATTGGGGAGGAGCTGACAAGAATGTTCCCTGAAATAAGAAGGTAAAGGATCATGGAAACTAAGAACCGGAAGTAAGAAAGATGAGGTGCCTTGAGTCCAGGGATATGAGTAACTCCAAAGACAAGAAAAATAACTCCTCATCCAGGACTTTTGACTTAAAATTATTTTGCCTCCCTATGGGTCTGTTATGGGTCCAGGCCTTCTGGTGCTTGCAAATGATGGCCCAAACCTTCTTGAGGGATATTAATCAGTCCATTTAAGTGCCAAATGGAAGCAGTTACATTCTCACAGTAGAAACACAAATCAAGGGTCAGAAGAAATCTCAAGAAGTCTTCCAAGGCAAGGACTTTGCAATTATAATAATAAGAGAGATGATGTGGAGAAATGGGCCTTATCATACCCCACTGAGAGGAATGTAAATTGATGGAATATTTCCAGAGGACAGCTTGGCAATATGTACACCCTTTCACTCATCTAGAGTGTAATTGACCCAATAAAGTCTAGCACTTTATTAATAGGAAATAAGCAATTAAGGCTTTGTACAAAGTTAAAGCTAAAATGGAGTTCATCCTGCTGTTGTTTCTAATAGTGAAAAATGGAAACAATTTAAATTTTCTGTAACAGAACTGGATGAATAGTTAGTACATATATGAACTGAAACCTGTCAGCCATTAGGTTGATGTATAAGAAGATTAGCAGGGAAGCACTATATTATTCAATCAAAAAAGTTCTAAAACTATATATCTGATATGATCCCATTTTTGTATAATGCATGTATAGAAGGATACACACCTAAATATTGAGAATAGTTATCTCTAGATAGAGGGATAATGTTTGAATTTCATTTTTTTCTTTATATTTATTTTTAATTTGTAAATGTGCCACAGCAAATGTATTATTTTAATTATTTTCTAAATGAGTATTTTTAAAGTATGTTCCTGCAAACATTGGCACTTAAATCCCACCAATTTCCCTATTATTTGGAGTGGGGGTGGGGAGTGCGGAGAAGGAAGATCAGCAGAGATCAAAACCATCATTTAAAATTACTATTATTGATATAGTTTTACCAACAAATGAAGCCAGAAAATAGGGTCCTAGGTCTGGGCTGGAGAAGAGGCAGCTCAAACCAACTGCTCTGAGAAGTTTCAAAGCTCCAGGCATCCCTCCAGGGACCTTTTATGGCTACTCCCTCCTCCCTCTCCTCCTGATGAGACAGCACCCAAGTGCAATTTCACATCCTTATGGTTGCAGGTGGAGCCTTTGTTTCATGGGCAGTTGTCTCAATTCTAACTGACCTCTGCTGAGGTGTCCTTGGCCCCACCCTGTCACTGGATGCTGTGCACAGGTACCCACCTGGTCTTTCACGGTGCCATGCCTTTTCACCGATTCCACTTGCGAAGTTCCTGCGCTCTCTAGCCTCCTCATGCTGACCCCAGCCTCTGCTCTCCCTGCCAGTCTCAAACCTTCTCCATTCTTCAACTGGGGCCTAGAGATGAACCTGGATTTTCTTCACATCTCCCGCAAGGTGGGAGAAACTGGGGTACCATCCTTGACTTTTCTCCTGACTAACCACAGTGTTCATGTTGCCCCTTGGTGCTGCTTCTAGACCATTCTCCCGTTTTCCTGATCACCAACTCTCATGCCCACCCAGTTTTAGTTTATGTCATTAAATAACATCACTCACCACCCCTTCTTGTCAAGTTCATGCACCAAACCTCAGGTTGCACCCTTCATTCCTTGAACATTTTGCAGAATGCTTCACAGTCACTCTCTCCATTACTATTCCTGGTATAAGAATGTGTGGGTTCAATATTCAGGGAGATAAACTTTCCTCAGCCTTGGATTCTTAGTTTCTTGATCCCTTCTCCTCTTGTGATACGGTGCTCCAACTGCTTTATCTGTTCACTCTCATGATCACATCCTAAACCTTGTTCCCAATAACTGAAATCCTCCATCTCAATTTAAGTCTACTGTCACCTCCTGTCTTTCTAGCTCTTTCTCTCTAGTACTCCTCCCTCCAAACCTTCAACTCACCAGGATCTAAAATGCTTTGATTCTATCACATTTGTGCCATCTTTAACCTCTCTCATATTCTTACTTCCCTCCTAACCCAGCTTAAATTCCATGATCAATTATGACAATCACTTCCTTGCATAGGCACTCAAGTTCTTGCTTCTTTCTCTTATTTCATTTTGCTAACTTAACAAAACTCCAACCCTGGTTAGATCCAATCCTCTGCCTATTCTGTGCCTGCACCTGTGCAGCTGAATGTAGCTGGAGAAAGCCAAAATTATTTTGGATGGTTTCATTTAAATTCATGATTGCAGTTTTATGATCCGCTCTCTCCTTAAACCTGCTTCTCTACATTCACTCTCATCTGATGACCTTAACTCCTATTTCACTGAGAAAACAGAAGCAACTAGAAGGGAACTTGCACCACTACACCTACCAGCCTTCTAGCATCGGTGTGCATGTACCTTCTGCTCTCCAATTGCTATGGATGAACAGTCCGTGCTCCCAGCCAAGGCCAACCCCTCCAGTTATGCACTAGATCCCATTTCCTCTCACTAACTCCAGGTCATTGCTACAGTAGTTCTCTCTTCTCTCCTGCATTATTATTTTTTCTCTCTACTGGCTTTGTCCATCAGCTTATGAATATTGTTATTTCTCCTACCCAAAGTCTCCCTTGATTCCACTTCTCCCTCCAGCCACAACCTCACACTATTATTCCTTTTATCACAAAACTCCTCAAGGAGGAGGACAAAAACTTGTCTGTATTCACTGTCTCCAATCCACTCACCCCTCCAAATTCTCTAGAACGCACTCAATGAAGCTTTGCAACTCTGAAACTACTCCAGTGAAGGTCTTCAATGAACTTTCCTTTGCCACGTTCAGTTGTCAATTCTCAGCTCTCATCGTAGTTGCCATATCAGCAATATTGAGCAAGGTGACTGCTTTCTTCTTGAACCACTCCCTTCATCCAGCTGGAAGAACACTATTTTTTCCTAGATTTTCTCCTACCTCATTTGCTGCTCTGTCTTAGCTTCCTTTGCTGGTCCTTCTCTTCCTCCTAACCAAGACCTCTTAACATTGGAGGATGCTATGGCTTAGTCCTTGAACCTGTTCTCTTTTCTATCCACAATCCCTTTCCTGGTCTTCTCATCCAATCCCATGGTTTTAAATACCATGTCTATCCTTATACTGCCCACATTTATATCTTCATCCCTGGCTTCTCCCCTGAACTCCAGGATCATAGATCCACCTACTACTCAACATCTGTAGTTGGATGTCTAACTTGACATGTCAAAAAGCAAGTTCCTGCTCTTAAGCACCAAATTTGCTTCTCCTCGGCATTTTCCACATCATATCATGGCAACTCTCTTCTTCTAAGTGCTCTGTACAAAATGCTTCGCATCTTCCTCAATTTCTCTTTTTCTCTTATATTAGATATGAGATAACCCATCAAGAAATCCTATTGGCTCTTCCTTCAAAATATATACAGACCCTGACCACTTCCTATCCTTTTGTTGCTATTACCCTGGGACAGGCTACCATTATTTCTTGTCTGGATATTTGGACACAGGTTTGCCTTCTCCATCTAACAGTCTGTTCTTTATTTAGCAGCCAGAGTGATCCTGCTAAACGCTAGTCAACTCGGGTCATACTCTTACTAAAATCCTCCAATCACTCCTCATTTCTCCTGGAGAGTAAGCCAAATCCATTACAATGATCTCTAAAGCCCTGAATGACCAGGCTGTCCTCTTGAATACCAAATCTTTCTCTATTTTTTCATGTGGCAGTTGTAAAACATGGTCCTCAAGTTCCTTGACAGTCTTCCCATTGAGAGGCCAGTGGTCTTTGTCTCCTACCTTTGAATCTGCTCTCTGTAATTACCTGATCAATAGGTTACAGCAGTTTCCACTTTCCGCCTTTTGGGACAGTTGCTCTTTGAACCCAGCCACCATGGGTGAGGCAGTCTAGCTGCCTGGAAAGCAGCCCATGTGGAGAGGAACTGAGGCCCCTGGCTAGTAGCCCTGCAGAGCCCTCAGCTGACAGGCAGCACCTCCTTGCCAGCCACGTGAGTGATCCATCTTAGAAGTGCATGCCCCAGCCCCTCACTGATTCACCCCAGCTGATGTCACATGGAACAGAGAGAAGCCATCCCCGTCAACCCCTGCTCAAATTGCAGAAATTATTAACAAAGAAGTGATTATTGTTCTAAGCCATTAAGTTTTGCAGTGGCTTATATTAGGCAGCCATAGAGAATTCCCTCACTGCAGTTCCCTCGCTCACTCCCCACCGGCCACTGTGCCCTCTTGGCTATTCCCTGAACACCTGCAAATGCTTTTGTCTCTGGGCCTTTGCACTTGCGGTTCCCTTCTACTTCCGATATATACACATGCAGCTGTCACACTCACCTCCCTTAGACCATTAACCACTTATTATCTTTTCAGTAAGACCTTCCCTCCTAAACTGGCAAAGCACATATGCTACCACAATGTTTCCCCCTCTTTTACTTTATTTATTTATTTATTTATTTATTTATTTATTTTGCCAGGGTAATCATCACTGTCTAACATACTGCCTGATTTATTCATTTGGATTGTTCATTGCATGTTGGGCTCACTAGAAGGTAGACTCCATGATGGCAGGAATCCTTTTCTGTTTCATTCCCCGTGGCTTCCCTTTAGTCTAGAATAGCGTCTCTCCCACATGTTCTTCAATTAATATTCGTGATTCTACTGCAGTCATGTGCAGGGGACCCTGTAAAGAGTGTTTTTGTTGTTGTTGTAGTTTTGTTTTATTTTTTTCCTCAGCTTTCACCTTCCCTTCCAATCTATCTTCTCTCCAGGATCTGTGTCTTCTCTCCTCCTTCCCTTTCTACCTTCCTACTGGACTAAAGCAGCATCTTTACTCCAGTCTCAAACAAAGGAAGACCCTTTACAAGTTATTCCCCACCCTGGAAGGACTTTCTCCTTCCTGGTGTCAGGAACCTCTTTTGTATCATATCCTGTGTTCATTCCACATTCGTATTTATTTTGAAACTTCATGCTCAGACCTCCATGCCTCATTTTTGCTGGCAAAAAGAGTAAACACTTCAGCTAGTAAAATAAATGAGCAAGACCAGAGAGAGCACAGTGCTTCGGCTACATATTGCTGTGTAAAAACCACCCCAAAACTCAGAGGCTTGAAACAACAATTATTTATTTATTTTGTTCATGAGTCTGAAATTTGAGCAGGGCTCAGTGGGGACAGCTTTCCTCTGCACCACATGGCATCAGCAGGGGCAAATCAATTAGGGGCTGGGATGACTGCTTTCAAGTGCTTCTTAGAATTTAGAGATTCCTTCTCTGTCTCAAAAAAATCTGGCTTTCAAACTTTATCAGACTTTTTCTTAAAAAAAAACCTCTTATTTGAAGCTCAGAGGCGAGCTTAGCCACTTTTCTTAGACTGCATCTGCCACGTCTTTGTGAAGCAAAGAATGCCACTGACTAATGTGCAGGGAAACTGAGGTCAAGGCATTTTATGACCATTGAAAAGTGCAGTCTCTACTAAAAATACAAAAAATTAACCAAGTGGCACATGCCTGTAATACCAGCCACTCAGGAGGCTGAGGCAGGAGATTTCCCTGAACTGAGAGTCGAAGGTTGCAGTGAGCTGAGACTGCACCACAGCACTCCTGCCTGGACGACAGAGCAAGATTCTGTCTCAAAAAAATAAAAATAAAAAAAATGCAATTACTCAAGTAATGTATACTGATTGCATTTCATTGATTCATTAATTCATTTAATATTTTGATTATGAAAATGGGCATATAGTTACATAGCTATATACAGCTTATAGCTATGTGACTATATATGTTAGTCTCTTTATGTCGTATATCCATTTCCTAGAACACTGCCTGACATATGAGTGCTTTAACAAAAGTTTAGAAAATTGAATAATAATAATAACAGTTTATATGTATAATAGTTAAATGTATTATGAATTTTTGCTAGGCACTATTCTTAGCACTTTATATCAATTACCTTCTTTAAAACTTTCAACAAGCCAATGAGGTAATATTATTGATATTATTAGTATCCCTGTTTTACAGACAAATAAACTGAGACACATTAAAAACCTGCTGGGGGCTGTGTGCGGTGGCTCACGCCTGTAATCCTAGCACTTTGGGAGGCAGAGGAGGGCAGATCACCTATGGTCAGGAGTTCGAGACCAGCCTGACCAAAATGGCGAAACCCCATCTCTACTAAAAATACAAAAATTAGCCAGGAATGGTGGCAGGCACCTATAATCCCAGCTACTCAGGAAGCTGAGGCAGGAAAATCACTTCAACTTGGGGGGCAGAGGTTGCAGTGAGCCGAGATCGCGCCATTGCATTCCAGCCTGGACGTGCAGGGTTTTTTTGAGACTTTAGTCTCAAAAAAAAAAAAAAAAAAGTCCTGCTGGGAAGTGGCAGGCTGGGATTCAAGCCCAGGGAGTTAGACTTTGGTGTGTACTCTCTTAATCATCCTATATGCATATATGCATAGGATGATTTGGAGACTACATAGGAGAGGTATCATAACCTAGCTCTGAGGGGTCGCTTCCCAAAATGGTGATTTCTGAGCTGAATCCTAAAGGACAAAAAGGAATAATAGAATGAGAGGTTGGTTCTAGAGACTGAGGAAGGGCTTTCTTGGCAGGATTTGCAAGATTGCCTGCTGAGTTCCAGGCATTAGGCTAGGGGCAGGAAATACAAAGAGGAATAAGACATGCTCCTTGACTTCTATACAGAAAACTTGGGCAGATTGCCAAAACAACGTGTGTTAAGAGTGAATGTAGATGTACATAAGGTGCTGTGGAAATATAGAGAGAGCAGGAATCAAACCAGGGTCAAAAGTTCAGTGAGGGCTTCCCAGAGGAGGTGGCATTCCAGTTAATGTTGAAGGATGAGTTTGCCAGACAAACAGGGAGTGGGAGGGGCATTTCAGGCAGAGAGAATGACACAGGCAATAAAAGAATCAGATGGCTTCTGAGACCAAGAAAGCCTCAAATATGCTAAGAAAATCATCATATTTTTCTTTCTTTATTTCCAGAAAATGAGTCTGCAATGTTGCACAGCATTGTCTCACACCCCTTGAGAGTAGAAGGTTGTGTTTGATGTTTGATCTTTGTTTATCTGCCTGAGATATAGACAACCCCACACGAACCCTTGTTCTCCAGCCAAGGTACATGAGACTAACCATTCTTGTCTTTCAGGGGACATTGCTAAACTAGTTTTCCTTTCTTCACAGACTGGAGGCATTCAGTTCCCTCCTCGGCCACTTCACTCAGTAAGCGAGGAGTGCGTATTGAAAGTCAGCCTGTGCATAGAATGAGGCTGGACGCTGTAAGGAATAAACAAGAATGCAACGTATTTTCCTGCCTTCCAGAGGCTACTTACCCTCCGTCTGTAGGGCCTGCTTTTCAAACCTCAAATCACAGCACTGTTACCCTTTTGATGCTCTCCAGTGTCCCTATATAACATAGAAGTTAAAGACCCGTGCTTTAAAATCATATGGATACGTGATGTGACAAGCGACTTTCTAATCTTTTCAAGTATTAGTGTCCTCATCTGTGAAATGTGATAATACTATTAACATCATGAGCTATTTCTGAGGATTAAAAGAGTTAATGTATGTGTAGGAAATTAAGACAACTTTGGAAATAAGTCATAGCAAACATGACTCAAAAATGTGATTTAAGTATAAATGAGAATTTGTTCATTTACATGACTCAAAAATCCAGGGGTATTCCAATTACAGGACAAGTTTGATCCAGAGGCTCAAATACTGTTACAAGGACTTCGGCTTTCTCCACCTCCTTTTTTGGCTTTGCTTGAGGCTCCAGGTGATATCAAGATGTCAGCCAAGAAGCCCAGACTGTATCCTACCATGTTCTAGCCCAACATTCAAATGGAAGTTCTGGGTCTGACATTCATTGGTCTGAAGATGCCCATCTCTGACCTTAATACTGTGGCCAAGGAGTGGAACATGCTGAATGGGGTAAGCCATGAAGTCATCCTTGGAGATAAGCAGGTGTCAGTTCCACTCAAACAAGTTCTAAGACTGGGAATGGGAAAGTTACGCAGAGTAAAACTGGGGTACTGTTTTACCAGAAAAAAAAGGAGAAAAAAATAGCAATGTAACTATATGCAAGTTATTCTCTTCATGCCTCAATTTTCCATCTGATAATTGGGTATAATGATAGTATTTACCTCATAAAGTTGCTATGAGAATGAAAAGAGTTAATATTGGCAGGGCGCGGTGGCTCACGCCTGTAATCCCAGCACTTTGGGAGGCCGAGACGGGCGGATCACGAGGTCAGGAGATCGAGACCATCCTGGCTAACACGGTGAAACCCCGTCTCTACTAAAAATACAAAAATTAGCCGGGCATGGTGGCGCGCGCCTGTAGTCCTAGCTACACGGGAGGCTGAGGCAGGAGAATGGCGTGAACCCGGGAGGTGGAGCTTGCAGTGAGTCGAGATCGCGCCACTGCACTCCAGCCTGGGCGACAGAGCGAAAACTCCATCTCAAAAAAAAAAAAAAAAAAGAAAAGAGTTAATATTTATGAAACATTTAGAACAGTGCATGTTAGTATAAGTCTAACATGAATTTTGTGTTTTTTAAGATGTTTTATGATATCATAAAACAATATGTCCACGACAACATTTAAGACACCCCTATCACCATAGCTAAAACATAATAAATACTTAATGAAAGGTCAACAGGGATTAAATTTCAGTTGTGGATATCCCAAACAAACATTAACTCAACACTCCTCTTAAAGAAGAGCCTGCCCAGTGCTGAGTAAAAAAAAATGTATTATCTGCAGCAGACATTTGTTATTTGTGGCTGCCTAAAACCTCTTGAATACTCTTTCTACATTTTGATAGTTTCCATTACTTTTCAAGAGTGTCTCATGAATCCTGGCTACCCCTAAATAGGATACAAAAAACACTTTATTTTTCCCACCCCTTCCCACACTGCCCTTCAGTTTCTTTCAATCCTGTTGCATCCATGAGAGACTTTCATTTGGAAATGAGTTAAGGAAATGAGGGGGGCATGGAACATGCATTGTGCTGGTGCAGGTGGTGGGAGCCATCTGGTTGGTCCCAGGGTCAGTGCGAGGCATCACCCTTAACAGGTCAGTTCTCTACGGTAGTGATAAGCATTGTTCCTAGAGCATTAGCCCAGAGATTATTCCTCTAGCTCTTCTGAAGATTCTAGGAGTGTTTAATATTCCCTTAACAACACTTCTTACATAAAGCAGGTAGAGTGATAACGTTATCTGCAAATGAGAACGCTAACTGATACTGCCTAAGAATTCCCACAGCTCTGGCACTGCACAAGCTTTCATTACAGCTGTATGCATACATTTTATGTATCCCTTGCATACAGCTGTATGTATCCCTATGCCTGTGTCTCATCTTCTTATCAGACTGTTCCCCACAAAGCGAGCAAGGTGGCTTTTAAAAAACTAACGCCAATCCCAGCACTTTGGGAGGCCAGGTAGGTGGATCACCTGAGGTCAGGAGTTCGAGACCAGCCTGGCCAACATGGTGAAACCTCATCTCTCCTAAAAATACAAAAATTAGCCACGCATGGTGGCGGGTGCCTGTAATCTCAGCTACTAAAGAGGTACAGGCAGGAGAATTGCTTGAACCCGAGAGGTGGAGGTTGCAGTGAGCCGAGATCACACCACTGCACTCCAGCCTGGACAACAGAGTGAGACTCCATCTCGAAAAAAAAACACAAAAACTAATGCTGGAAAAACACCAATTCTATGTATGACTGAATAAATGGAGACATCACTGACCTGAAAGATCATTTGGGAGAATATAAGAATCTTAAAATGTGAAAGAATTAGGAAATTATCTAGCTCTTACCAAGCACTGGGCAGATGAGAAGTTGAAGACCTGGAAAAGTTAATTTGGCTTGAAATTTTACCCTAATATTTCTAGTTGATATTAAGGATAATATTAATTATTTTTAAGATTCTCTAATTTTATTTTGTTGCTATTATTTGAAAGAATTGAACTGGCTTTGGACATCTATTTTTCTTTTCATAGAGACTTTGAGCTTTATGACATTTATTGCAAAGAGCTTCAGCCAGCGATAACATCAAACAGGAACATACTCTGTATTTGTTTTGTAGTGGCTGTACCCCGCTGCTGGCTCAGAGGAAGGTGCAGCCTTCAGAGAGTGGATTCTGGAGCCAGAATGGCTGAATTTGAATTCTGACCCTGGAACTTTCCAGCAATGTAACTATATGCAAGTTATTCTCTTCATACCTCAATTTTCCATCTGATAATTGGGTATAATGATAGTATTTACCTCATAAAGTTGCTGTGAGAATGAAAAGAGTTAATATTTATGAAACATTTAGAACGGTGCATGTTAGTATAAGTCTAACATGAATTTTGTGTTTTTTTAAGATATTAAGCTTGCAGTTAACCAAACTCTCGCATGTCTTTCAAGTATGTGGCTGCCAATTTAGTCTCTCCCAATCTCAAGTTGTGCCATTGATTTCATTTTTAGAGCCCAAAGGTAAGACTTTGAGTCTCCCTTTGGTGGTGCTGGCTCAGCATCACTTTCATTTTCCTTCACTCTCTGCACCCCACCCACCTACCCACCCACCCATTTCCTGGTGCAGGTGCTAACAAGAGAGTTGGAAACAGAAGGGAAAGAAGTCTGCTGCAAACTAAGCATGCAGTGTGCAGTCATTGAGATTTGACTGCATCTTAACATTGGCACTCAACCAAATTTAAGTGGCTCTAAGTACTTTTAAATTAGGCATATAGTTAAAATTTGACAAGCACATAAACTTAATAGCTGATTTCCAGGCAAAATTACTACCAAAACTGATTTTAACTGCCAGTAAAATAAGCCCAGGGGGTTGTTATTCAAGGTAGCCCAGTAAAATGAAATAAGGATCAGGACAATGGGAACAGTTGTGAAGATGACAAAACTGTCATGTCTACAGGTGGAACTAAGTGTCTGCCCTGTTAATGGATATAGACACAATTCAGGGAAGCAAGCCATCCAAATGCATCACTTGAATCCTGTTTGGCTGTTCTGACGTAGAAGAAGAAAAGAAAGAGAATCAATTGAGGAAATGTAAGATGCGGAACTACAAAAATAAACTTGCCGTCCCTGACATCTGTGTTTATAAATGCATTATATTAAACAGCAGAGATTTTCCCCATCGTTAGCCAACACCAAGATGGCGTCTTGCATGCTTTGTTTTTTCTTCGCCCCTAATCGTAAGGGCTTTCCTTACTCTCTCTTTGCTTCCAGCTTTTGTCTTATTCTCCCCATAAAGAGTTGGCAGAGCATGGCTGGGCAATTTCAGAAACATGGTCTATAAGTGACTTGCTCTATTATTTTGCTATTAAAAGTGAGTCTGTGCTAACTATTCTTTGATGAAGAAGCAGTCCCTTCCAGCCCCCAGGTGGAGATTTTCCCTATCAATAACGCCAGAACAAGTTTGAATCAAAGAAATGACATATACAGTGGCCAGATGTTTGGAGAATAAGAAAGGGAGCTAAGTTCACACAATTGTTCTGCCTTCTTGCTTTCCGCTGAGGTTCTTTCCTGTGGGCTGTAGGACTCATTAACAGACAGCTCTGCTCTGGGCATGCACACTGACAGCCTCAGCCTAGCCCTTCAGCGAGACGCTGCTAACAGGCGGCCTTCCTTTTCCTGTGCAGCTGGTGTTTGCAGAAGGACATGATTTGAAAGTTGATTTATTTACCCTGTCTTTAAAAAAAAATGAATGGACATAGATGTCTGTTTGTTGAAACAATTAATAAACTCTAATAATATGATTAGAATTTAACAGAAAAACATCCTTGGCTTGCAGGTGGAAATCCAAGGTCTTCAAATTTTAGGATGTTCATCATGTAGCTGTCTCACTCAGAACAAGATAAGATGACGTGTTTGGTCTTTAAAAACAAAACAAAACAAAAAAAACAGCTGATCAGTTCTTGTTTTTTACTCTACAGCCTTTGAGTCATGAATGAAGAAAATCACTTTCACTTGTGGGAGCCAGTGGGCTCCAGTTCGTGTTGTCTCTGTTGTCCGTGGAGACTTTGAAGATGTTTATACGCACCTCAACTATCAAGAGGAAGAGAACATGCCAGAAAGGGCCTCTTCCTCTTGGGCTGGCTCCTCCTCTCAAGTCCCTTCAAAAAGTCAGTGTGTCTGAGACACAATAGACACAGCTTAAATAAAGTGAAAAGGGGTAGGCCATAGAAGATGTAGTTTCTGTCTTTAAAAAATGTATTCATTATTTTGGGGAATAATATAAACCTGCACACCAATTTAAAAAACTTTAAAGGACTATTCAGTGAAAAATCATTCTCTCTCCCACCCTCACTCCCCATCAGCCACCATGTTCCCAAACCAGAGGCAACTGCCATTATATTTCTAGAGTATTCTTCCAGAGACATCCTATGTAGATATAAACATTCATACATACACATATATATGCTTTTAAAATATACAAATAATAATGTACAATGCACATTGTTCTGCACTTTGCTTTTTTTTTTTCAGTTAACAATACATCAGACAAAGATGTTTTTTCTGCTCAAAGTGCCATCAAGAGAGAAAAGTCATTCTTCAGTTCAATGATCTGCATCGTTTCTGGCTTATTGTATTGACAACAAACAAAATACAAGTCAAACTCTATTGCAGCCATAGGTAATCTCGGCCTGGAGAAATGTGAATCCTCTTTAAAACCTTACAACTTTGAATAACAGGAAGTATGGAGTGCATAGAGGAGAAAGGGAAGGATGAATTATGCTTAATAGAATGTTTTATGGAACTGACAGTTGAGCCAAGAGACATTTTGGATGCCATCTTGCAAAATGATTCCTTGCCTAGCTCTAGTAAGTAGAATGCAAAGTTATTGGCTATAATAGCATAATTTTTGCTAGTTAAGGATCTCTATAGGTGGCATAGTGTCAATATTCTGGATATGACATGAGGGAGGTAGAAAGAGAACAGGCTTTGGAATCAGGCAGACCTAGATGTTAATACTGGATATACCAGTTATTAATTTAAACTAGTTTTCTAACCTCTCAGACCCTTGGTTTTCCTTTATGTAAAATGGAAATACTGTACATACTTTAAAGAGTGGTTGTGACAATTTGTCTTTTTTTAAAAAAAAAAAAAACACATCATAGGTGTCCACTATTACTGTGATGCTGCATAACAAATAATTCCCCCATTCTCCATGACCTGAAATAATGAATATTCATGTTGTATTCATGTTTCCATTCACGGTAGTTTAGATGTACCCAGCTGCTCTTGCCTGAGCTTTTCTGGCCTCTAGGCTTGGGTCTGGTTCAGGTCTGCTTTACACGTCTTGATTTCAGGTCAAAGGGTGACAATTGCCTGGTGGCATGTTTTTCTCTCATGGCAGAAGATAGAACCTCAAGAGGACTGGCAGCAACTCACCATGCCTCTTATAGACTCAGCTGGTCTATAAGACCAGAACATTGTTACTTCTGCCCACATTCCATGGGCCAAAACATCACAGGGCCAGGGCCAAGGCCAAATTCAATGAAGTAGGAGGAATATTCTCCCTGTAGTGAACCACAGCAAAAGCAGGCAGGAGAGGAAGAATCATAAATAATAGATTCAGGCCCCCAGTGCAACACCAGGCATCTACAGTGTTCACATAAATGGGAGCTATTATCACTATAGTATCAAATAGGAAAGGTATTAGAGATTGCACTGAATGTATAATAATTCTAAAACACACCTTAAAAGCAATTTAATTTTTTAAAAAACCACTTTAAAAAGTCAATCGGTTTGTAATTTTGTTCTTCTCGTAATCAGAGCAGGCATACATGGTCCCTCTGTGTGAATCTGAAAAAAAGGTGCTTCTCTAAGCAGATGAACCCTAGGGCCAACAGCTAGGCAAGTGCATAACAAGATCCCCCTTCCATGTGGTAAATGCAGCTCTGCAAAGAGCCCCTGGCTGGGCTGGGAGAGCTGAAAGGGAGCTGCCCTCTCCACTGAGCCTATTGTGCAGTGCACGACCTACACACCATATGTTGCAGTGCAGCTCCTAAGAGTGGAAGGTGGCCTGGGAGCCTCATCCTGCTTTTGGTTCTGGTTCATTGACACCATTGCTATAAACAATTTCCTTGGAGCTTTGATTCACAGCTTTCTTTCTGCTTTCCAAGTTATGGACTAGAAAATTGGAGCTTTGGGGACACACTGGCACCTATTTCCCAGAGCTCCTGCGGCTTTTTACGTCTCCCATCTGAATCCAGACCCAGGTGACCTAGCAGCTCCCAGACAGCTCTAGGGCCTGGAAACTGGGATCACAGAGAAATGTACAGACTTACACAACTTAATTTTCTTCATCCTGACTGACAGGATGAGGACAGAAGGGAAGAGGAGGGAACTCTAAAGAAGCTTTAGAAGGCACTGACATTATAAGCTTGTGGATAGATAAGCAGCTCATGGGGAGTGGAGTGCGAAGCAGCAAACATGGAGGGAGAGATTGAGGGAGGCACCCCAGGGTGGGGAGGGGGGAGATCCTTATGTCTACACATAACAACTGCTGTGAGAAAAGATGTGCAATTCAGTCCTGCATTGCTTATTTGGAAAATTAATTAGTAAGTGGTTAGCAAACAATGGTTCCACTGAACAGAATATTAATCTTCCCCCAAATTTATTTAGACCCTAGGCATAGAGGGGAGAGGAAGAAGGAAGGATCTGGGAGAGGAGGAGGGAGGGAGGGAGAGAAAGAGAAGGGTACAGGATGGGAAAGGATAGGAGAGGAGGGGAGGGAAGGCAGGACCTGTATCTGCTTTGTTCCCCAGGATCAAGCACAGGGCCCGGCCTGGAGAAGGTGCTCATTAACATGAGAGTGTATGAGTGAAAGAGAAGGGAGATTGCAATATTGACATCCGTGATTCTACTAAAAGCATCGCCAGTTGACTACAGTGAGACATCTTACGTTCCCACTGATCTGCTAAATATGTTATTTGGAGAGTCACCCCACACTCTTTGTAGCATAACTCATCAGTCTTGTCTACCGCCTTTCTCATCATCCTAGATTTAGTTCTTTTCCCCCTCCTGCAGGCAGTGTAAAGGCCAGCATCCCGCGCTCACTTGCCCTCTCGCCCTCTCCTGCTTCAGTTTTCCTGTTTTCTTGCCTGTAAGTGTCTGTTAGACACTTCCTCTGAGGTTTATTTGCAGTCTGACCTGTGAATCTTTGAAATATTCTCTCTCATGGTCTCACTCCAGTGACACCATGAGCAAGGCATTGGTAATGACAGCTCATTTGGAGATATTAGCGGCTAGGCTGTTTTCTTTTATGCTGTCTAGGTGTCGGCTCTGGAAGAAGACAGAAGCACTGAAGAATGTTTCCTGAGTGAATTTGAACACTGTGCAGAAAAAAAGCCTGGCTTCCTTCCATCTTTAAAATGTAATTGGGTCCAATCAGGTCTAAAATGATAGTGTCTGGAAGTCCACTCTCAGGAATGAGTCCTACCATTGGTCAACCCAGCCTCCTTGCCAGACCTTTCCAGATCTGTTCGGAACCCAGCTGCTGGAGTGGAGATTCAACATTCTGGGTATGGCATGTTTATTTCGAAACAATCATGAGGCTTGATTTGATGTAGTGAAAGAAATTAGTGCTTGCTGAATACGGCCCAATTATTACAGCATTAATTCATACGGATTAGCAGCTGACATCAGCTGGGAAGCACACGTCAGGACATTTCAATACGTTTGGCTAAAAAGAGCTGCCTCTCCATGGATGCCGAACTCCCCAGCTCCACCCCCAAGCCCAGATGATGACTCCATATGGGAATGACTTTCACATCAAGGGCATGTAGCGTTATTTTAAAATTAGCTGGCAAGGGACAAACAGAGGCATGGTTGGGAGATGCCCCGAAAGCTGGTCATCAAACTGATCCCCTTTAAGACCTACTTTTTCCCAAGCCCAGGTTCTAACCACTAAATGACTCTTCAAAGATGGAAGAAACTGGTACATGCTAATAGGAAACATAACCAAACAATTTCTTGTGAAGTATCAAATTTAGTATGTGAATCTACACCTTGTGCAAGCAGTTAAGTATGTTCTCAGCTGCAAGTAACAGTAGCTTAAACAAATAAAGGACTGTTTACTTACTGTTATGGAACTGAACTGAGTCCTGCCCAAATTCATATGTTGGATCCCTAATCCCCACAACCTCAGAACGTGGCTGTATTTGGAGACAAGGCCTTTAGAGAGGTGATTGAGTTAAAATGAATCATGGCCCTTGGCTGGGCCCTTTATTATTCAGAATTCTCCACAGAAGCAGAACCATTAGGGTATGTACACACACACACAGATGCACACACACACACACACACTGTAAGGAATTGGTTCACACAATTTTGGAGGCTGGTAGGTTCTAAGGTCCAAAATCTACAGGATGAGCAGGAAAACTGGAGACCCAGGAGAGCCCATGTGTGAATTCCAGTCTGAGTTCCAATGCCTAAGAACTAGGAAAGCTGATGGTGTAAATAAATTCCAATCTAAAGGCCCAGAAAGAGCTAATGTTTCAGTTAGAGTCCAAAGGCTGGAAGAAAGCTGATGTTTCAGTTCAAAGGCCATCAGGCAGGAAGAATTCTCCTGTACTTATGGAAGGGCCAGCCTCTTTGTTCTCTTCAGGCCTGCAACTGATTGAATGAAGCCCACTTACATCAGGAACAGCAATCATTTTATTCAGTTTACCCATTTAAATGTTAATTTCATTCAGAACCACCCTCACAGACACACCCAGAATAATGTTTGACCAACTATCTGGGAACCCAGCAGCGCAGTCAAGTTGACATGTAATATTGACCACCATGGCCCAATCCAATCTGACTGGTGCCCTCATAAGAGGAAATTTGGACATACAAAGAGGCACTGGGGATGTACCCATTAAAAATAGCCATCTGCAAGCCACAGAGAAAGGCCTCAGAAGAAATCAAATCTGCCAATACCAACAGCTTGATCTTGGAGTTCTAGCCTCCAGAACCATGGGAAAGCAAATTTCTGTTGCTTAAGGCATCCAGTCTGTGGTATTTTGTTATGACAGTCCTAACTAACTAATATACACACACAGCAAGAAGTCAAAGGATAGACAGCTGCTGGTGCTGGTTCCACAGTTCAGTGGCATCCAGACACATGTCTTTAGGATTCTTTTTGGCCTCTTTTTATGTATTAGACCCATGGTCACATGATGGCTACGGTACCCCAGGCAGGAAGAAGCAGTAGGAGATAGGAATTTATCTCTGTGAGGCTTCAGGAAGAAATAACCTCTCCAATACACAGCTGCCTACGTCTATTGGCCAAAACTGCATGGCCACTATGATTTGTAAGAGAAGCTAAAAAATAAAGTATGAACCTTCCCAGACTTTACAGTGAAAGAAGGCAAGGGAGAGGGAGTTGGGATTGTATGTTGAATGAGCCTTCCTACAATACATGTCACAACTTGGTTAACAGAAAGAATTTCATGCCAGGAATGTTTTGCACACAGTGGACACTAGATAAAGTCATTGTGACTGAAATGGAGAGGTTGAGTGTTTGTGATTCTCATCAGGCATGTTTTCTGTCCCTCCTCAGATCCCCTTGGTACCATCATTTCTGGGCCCCTCAGCCACTGGCTTTTTCTTACTCTATAGAGACCCACCAGATCCATTTGGGCCTGAGCAGTTTCAGCATTTGGGGTTGCTTGCCAAGAGGGTCAGACCCTCCCTGTAGGGACTGCTGTATCCCAAGGCTCATTAGCCATGTGGCCTTCTGTTTCTAGGTTTTTGTTGTTGTTTTGCCACTCCTGGTTTTGAATGAAACATTTCACCTTAAGGTTCTGGCTTCCCAAGCAGCTCCCAGCAAAGCCAGGTATTGCTGGGAGATATGAGAAGAGTCAATTCCCCCGTGGAGTAAAATTTGACCAAAGGCAAATAGGGAATGAGAGAAAGTCCAGTAAATTCCCTCTTTCTTTCCTCTGTGGACTTCTACAAGATATGGTTTCTCTGTACATCCTCATTGGAGATGTCCACACAACTGAGTAGACACTGGATTAATTTTTTTGTGGCTGCTATAACAAATTACCACAGACTTGGTGGTTTTAAACAGGAATTTATTCTCTCACAGTACTGGAGGCCAGAAGTTCAAAATCAAGGTATTGGCAGGGCCTCATTTCCTCCAAAGGCTCTAGGGGAGATTCAGTTCTTTGCTTCTTCCAGGTTCTGGCAGCTTCAAGCACTCCTTGGTTTGTGGTCACACCACTCCAATCATTGGCTCCATGGTCACATTGCCTCCTCCTCCTCCTCTGCTGCCTGTCAAATCTCTCATGTCTCTTGGGAGGACACTCGACAGTAGATTCAGGGCCCATCTAGATAATGCAGGATGTTCTCTTCATCTCAGGATCCTTAATTACATCTGCAAAACCCCCTTTTCCAAATGAGGTCACATTCATAGGTTCCAGGAATTAGAATGTGGACATATCTTTTGAGGGGCCACCATTCAGCCCACCACAGACACCCTCACTGAACAATGAACAAGGCTGTGTCTCTTCACAGCTCATCATGAAGCAGTGGCTGGAATAGAAACGTGTCCACCTTGCATTGCTCCCCTGTCATTTCTTTTGTTCTTGTTCTCACTGTCTGGAGAATGCACCTCTTAAATGAAGCATCAGTACTCAATACTTGTGATAAGGTTTAGCTGTGTCCCCACCCAAATCTCATCTTGAATCGTAGCTCCCATAATCCCCACATGTCACGGGAGGGACCCAGTGGGAGGTAATTGAATCTTGGGGGTGGTTTTTCCCCGTGCTGTTCTTGTGATAGTGAATAAGCTTCACAAGAGCTGATGGTTTTATAAAAGGCAATTCCCCTGCACACTCTTTCTTGCCTGCTGCCACATAAGACGTGACTTTGCTCCTCCTTTGCCTTCCACCATGATTGTGAGGCCTCCTCAGCCATGTGGAACTATGAGTCCATTAAACCTCTTTTACTTTATAAATTACCCAATCTCAGGTATTTCTTCATAGCACTGTGAAAATGGACTAATATACACCTTGCCTCAGGCTCTGTTTTCAAGAAGATGAAGACTTAAATAATAATTAAACAATAATGTTACAGATCCTAGTTGTCTTAGTCAATTTAGACTGCTATAATGAAAGACCATAGAGTGGGTGCCTTGTAGCTGGGTTTTCACATGGTAGAAAGAGCAAGCTAGCTTTCTGGGATCTCTTTTATAAGGACACTAATTTCATTCAGAGGGTCCTACCCTTATTATCTAATCACCTCCCAAAAGCCTTGCCTCCTACCACTGTCACTTTGTGGGTTAGGATTTTAACATATGAATTTGGGACAGGACATAGAGGATACAAGCATTCAGTCCATAGCAATAGTGTATACAGACAGACCCTAAGCTTTGACATCAGAGAGACCTAAATTCAAGTCCAGGCTCAGCAAATTGGTAGCCATGTAACCTCAGGCAGGTCATTCACTTATCCTCTCTAAGCCCAGAGTTTTCACTTTTTAATATGAGTAATAATAATTCTTAGTTGTAGGGACATTACAGAGATAAAGTGAAATTATGTTTGCCAAATACTCAGCAAAAACATGTAATAGGTACCCAATACATGTTAGCTATTATGAATATTAATACAGGCATACCTCAGAGATATTGCAGGTTCAGTTCCAGACCACTGTAATAAAGTTAATAATGCAATAAAGAAAGTCACACACATTTTTTGGTTTCACAGTACACATTAAAGTTATGGTTATACTATACTGTAGTCTATTAAGTGTGCAATAGCGCTATGTCTAAAAAAACAATGCACATACCTTAATTTAAAAATACTTTATTGCTAAAAAATGCTAACATTCATCTGAGCCTTCAGCAAGTTGCAATTCTGCTGGTGAAGGGTCTTACCTTAATGTTGATGGTTGCTGACTGATCAGGGTGGCGGTAGCCAAAGATTAGGGTGGCTGTGGCAATTCATTAAAATAAGACAGCAATAAAATTTACCACATCAATTGACTCTTCCTTTCGTGAAAGATTTCTCTGTAGCATGTGATGCTGTATGATAGCATTTTACCCACAGTAGAACTTCTTTCATAATTGGACTGAATCCTCTCAAGCACTACTGCTACTTTATCAACTATGTAATATTCTAAATGCGTTGTTTTCATTTCCACAATATTTGCAGCATCTTCACTAGGAGTAAATTCCATCTCTAAAACCATTTTATTTGCTCATTCATAAGAAGCAACACCTCATCCATTAAAGTTTTATCAGGAGATTACAGCTATTCAGTCCCATCTTCAGGCTCCACCTCTAATTCTAGTTCTCTTGCTATTTCCATCACATCTGCAGTTACTTCCTCCACTGAAGTCTTGAGCCTCTGAAAGTCATCCACAAGGGTTGGAATCAATTTCTTCCAAATTCCTGTTACTGTGGATATTTTGACCTCCTCCCATGAATCATGAGTGTTCATAATGGCATCTAGAATGGTAAATTCTTTCCAGAAGGTTTCAACTTACTTTGCCCAGATTCATCAGAGGAATTATTATGTATGGCAGCTATAGACTTACAACATATATTTATTAATTAATAAGACTTGAAGTCAAAATTACTCCTTGATCCATGGGCTGCAGAATGGGTGTTATGTTAGCAGGGATGAAACATTTCTCTTATACATCTCCATCAGAGCACTTGGGTGACTAGAAACCTTGTCCATGAGCAGTAATATTTTCGAAGAAATCTTTTTTTTCTAGCAGTAGGTCTCAGCAGTGGGCTTAAAATATTCAGTAAACTATGCTCTAAACAGGTGTGCTGTCATTCAGGTTTGTTATTCCATCTACAGAACATGGGAAGAGTAAATTTAGTATAACTCCTTAAGGGATTTAGAATTTTCAGAATGGTAAATGAGCACTGCCTTTAACTTAAAGACACCAGTTGCATTAGCTCCTTACAAGAGAGTCAGCCTGACCTTTGAAGCTTTGAAGCCAGGCATTGACTTCTCCTCTCTAGCTATAAAAGTCTTAGATGAAATCTTCTTCCAAAAAAGGCTGTTTTATCTACATTGAAAATCTGTTGTTTAGTGTAGCCACCTTCATCAATGATCTTGGCTAAATCTTCTGGATAACCTGATGCAGCTTCTACAGCCACACTTGCTGCTTCATCTTGCACTTTTATGCTATAGAGACAGCTTCTTTCCTTAAGCCTCATGAACCAACCTCTTCCAGCTTCAAACTTTTCTTCTCCAGCTTTCTCACATCTCTCAGCCTTCATAGAATTGAAGAGACTTAGGGCCTTTCTCTGGATTGGGCTTTGGCTTATGGGACTGCTGTGGCTGGTTTGATCTTTTATATGGATCACTAAAACTTTTCCCATATCAGCAATAAGGCTGTTTCACTTGCTTATGATTCATGCGTTCACTGGAGGAGCACTTTGAATTTCCTTCAAGAACTTTTCCTTTGCATTCACAGCTCAATTAACTGTTTGGTGCAAGAGACTTCGCTTTTGGCCTATCTCAGCTTTCATCATGCTTTTCTCACTAAAATTTCTAGCTTTTGATTTAAAGTGAGAGACGTGAGATTCTTCCTTTTACTTGAAGGCCATTGTAGGGTTATTAATTGGCCTAATTTCAATATTGCTGTAGAAAAGGAATGAGGAAGCCCCAGGAGACAGGCCTATCAGGGATGCACTCAGAATATACACAACATTAATTGATTAAGTCTGGCATCTTCCATAGGTGTGGTTTGTGGCACCCCAAAATGATTTCAATAGTACTCCATCACAGATATAATAATAATGAAAAAGTTTGAAATATTTGGAGAATTACCAAAATGTGATACAGAGTCACAAAGTAAGTGTATTTTGTTGGAAAAAAAGGCGATGCCAATAGACTCGCTTAACACAGGGTTTCCATAAATCTTCATTTTGTAAAAAACACAGTATCTGAGATGTGCCACAAAGCAAAGTGAAACAAAATGAGGTGTGCCTGTGTACAAACGGATATTAGCAAAATATTCCCTAAGGCCATCTGCAGTGAAGTAACTCTCTTCGGGCTCTGGGACAATGGTGGATGGTGTCCACAGGACAACGTGGGCTCACTCTCACAGTGTAGACAAGAGATCGTAGTTTCCTTGCAGCTCCCAACATGCGCATTTGAAGAACAGTAGAAATGGTCATCCCATACATCATTATGTCAGTGTTCACTGAGATAATAAAGTTTCAAGATCTTTTATGACTTCGCTCCAATTGACTAGTCCATTTTATTTCCTGCTTTTCCCTCCATGGGTCCTAACTTCTTGCGTTGCTGGTCCATTTCCAGCTAAACAGACTCAACTTCATGCTGTACTTACTACCTCAAATGCCCTCCTACCATTCATTCATGCACAAATTACAATTCTAAATGCTTTGCTGCATTATCTTATTTAAGTACTGGAGCAGAATGAAGAAAAAAAAGGCAACCTCTCCCTTTATATAATTTATGTAACAGATTAGAGAAGAGAAAAATACTTACGTTATTCTAATGAAGTACGGTCAGGCTTCAGAAAGAGAAACTCCTGAGTGATATAGGAACAAAGAGCAGAGAAATCAAACCTATTATCTGCTTACCCAAACCTACCCATTCTGCAAGGCTTAGGTCACAAACTAGCCCTTCACCACTCAGCAATCCTCTCACACTCATCAGAACAAACTGCTCCTCTGTGTTTAATATATTTTACTTAGTCATATTAAACAGCACTTGCTTTATGCTATGCTTTGAGATAAATACTTGATCTTGATGTACATTGTATCATTGAACCTTTACAATACTCTTATTAAATAAATTATTCACATTTTATAGGCAAAGAAGCTGAAGTTTAGAGACTTATGTAAGCAGATCTTTGCACCAATACTTCCCTCTTTGAGGAATCCTCTTCCGATTGTTGCCTGGATGCCTCCTTCCTTAGGTCTAAGCTTGGTTGTCACCTCTTCCAAGAAGCCTTCCTTGACCATCCATTCTTAAACCGCCACCATGTCAACTCACTCTTCCCCATTACTCTATTTTCTTCAGAGAGCACTATCACTCTCTGAAATTACACTTTTTATTTATTTGTTTGCATGCTTATTGTCTGTCTTCCTCTGTTACAATGTGTAAGTACAATTAGGTCAATAAAGGTCTTTTCCTCTAAGTCAGGTCATTCTGAATCTTTGGCATTTAGAGAACTATCTGGTACATAGCAGGCAATCGTTGGATGAATTAATAATATAACCAAAGTCATATAGCTGGTAAGTGGTAGAGTTCAGATTTCAACCTATGTTTGTCTTTCTCCAAAGTCCAGGATTTAATTCCTTTTATAGACTTTATTCTATGCATCTTGCTTTGGAATTTTTTTTTTTGGTTGTTGGTTTTTTTTTTGTTTGTTTTGTTTTTTGTTTTTTTTTCTTTAACTCTCTGTCCTGTATGGTTCTGAAGGCAATGGCAACCATGACATAGACATCTTTGTGCCTCTCCTAGCTCCTATCAGGATACCACCTTGCTCCCCAGACACCGCACCCATATTTGCAGAGATGAATTGAATGTGTTTCCATGACAACACCAGAGGAGGAAGAGGGGCCCTGAGGCCCCGTATGATTTTCCTCTCCTTTCCACTGAGGCTAGCATCACAGGCTGTGGAAGCTTCCCCCTGAGAGCTCTCAGCAGGTAGGTCAACAGGCGAGCCACAGGCCCGAGGTGCCACTCATGGTCTTGAAAGGAAGGCATCACCTTGGCGCTGAGCTAGCTGGCTGTCTGTGCAGTGTGGCTTGAGTGATCCACATTCCAGGGATGGAGATTTCAGCTCAGCCTCCATCTGAGGATTAAGGGTAAAGTCCTTGAGTTTATTGGAAGAGAATCATAGTCCTTATGGCAAAAAAAAAAAAAACAGAACAAAAACAAAAACAAAAAACCTTGCTTGTCCCCATTACTGAGGGAGGGGTTCTTCCCACTGAGAGTAGCCGGGCATTTCAGTGGGAGGACAGCCATTGTTTCACACAGGGAGTGGACATAGCTCAGCAAAAAGGCTCCCTGACACATGATAGCTTCCTGCCCTGTCTCTGACTCTTGACGTTTCACATTTTCCCTTAGCAAAAATAACTGATGGAAACTTACAAAACTCCCCACTCAGTCCCCTTTCTCTGTTCCTTTGGAAAGATGGAGCAGTGAAGCATTTCTTTAGGGTTTGCAAAAAAAAAAAAATCACTCTGTTGTCATCAGAAGAGCCAGAGGAATAAAGAAGTCAAAGTGGCTCCTGGGCAGAGTGCCAGGTTGGCAACCCTGAAGGCAAACCATGACCCCCTGCCCCCTAGAGCCACCCAGAAGGTATGAGCTGCAGGAAGGTCAGCCGCCTCTCCAACTTTTCCTCCAGGGAACCAGCCACAGTGAAGAGAGCTGCCTCTCCTTCACTATGCTTTCCTTTTTGGATAGAGATTTGGAAAAGGCAGTCCACTTTCATGAACTGGCAGATAAGGCAGCTGCCTATGATTTGACAGCAGCCAGACAGGATATCTTCCCTCAAGATATCTCCCTATTGCCTAAATTTCCTCCATTAGTGGGATTCCCTTGAGTGTTACAGCATTAGTCTTAGAGAGAATGCTACTAAAATGCAAACTCTCCTGGGAAGGTTAATAGTCCACTAGGTAGGGGTCAGCAAAGTTTTTCTGTAAAGGGCGAGATGGTAGATATTTTAGGTATGTGGAACGTACAATCTCTGTTGCAGCTACTTACCTCTACCTTTGTTGCAAGAGCAGTCAAAACTAGTATGTAAATGAATGGGCACGGCTGTGCTCCAATAAACTTTATTTACAAAACCTGGCAGCAGGCTGGATTTGGCCCATGGGCCATAATTTGCCAACCTAGCACTAGACTATAAATCAGTGACTTTTCTTACCACCTCTTTATCCCTAGTGCCTTTCATGTGAGCTACACAGTGAAGAGTTGCTGAAATTGTTTTGTTGAAGTACTTAGCCAACAACACTTCAAGATAACCAATCTGTCCAGAAGTAGACTCGAGATAGGTGGATACAGTGGGAGTCTCCAATGGTTAAGAACTGAGGAGACAGGGCTCTAAAATCAAATTTACCAACTTACCACTTTTAACCAAACAGATCCCATTGGTTATAGCCATAAGTCTCAGAATCCTGTAACTGGCTGAGATTCCTGAATTCTCCATGTCAGACCAGTGTAAAGTAAAGGCTAAGAGCAATGGAAATTAGTGACAAGCAAGGAACCCTGAGCGTGGTTGCTCTTTCTGGTTTTGGCATTTTGTTAAATCCCTGTACTCCAGAAAGGTATTTGCTCCTGTCATTCCATAGAGTAAACCAGATTCCCACTGCTCTGACTTTAGCTCTGCTAAAGCCCTTTGGTATGGGGTGAGCTGGTGTTTTGTTTTGTTTTGTTTTTTGAGATGGAGTCTTGCTCTGTTGCCCAGGTGTGATCTCAGCTCACTGCAACCACTGCCTCCTGGGTTCAAGTCATTCTCCTGTCTCAGCCTCCCGAGTAGCTGGGACTACAGGTACGTGCCACCATGCCCAGCTAATTTTTGTATTTTATGTAGAGGCAGGGTTTCACCATGTTGACCAGGCTGGTCTCGAAGTCCTGACCTCAGGTGATCCATCCACCTCAGCCTCCCAAAGTGCTAGGACTACAGGCGTGAGCCACTGCACCAGGCTTGTTTTTTAAAAAGTCAGCTCTGCAATTCCATATCCTACTCACCTTGTTTTCTCCCTTGATGCAGTTACATCCCTGTGGGAATCATGGCATCTAAAGTCTGCCTGTTGGTGTCTTTCAGGATGGTGGAAATCAGGATGGTGAATTTCAGCATTGATTTTAGGAGATGATAACTACCGCCACCTTAACTTCAACTGTTTTCTGGACTACTGTCTTGATTTAGTAGAGACTGGACCAGAAAGTCCTGAGTTGTGTGTAGCCTTGCAGTTCCAGACATTTGGGGATCTTGCCTCAGCAGGACAGGTAGGGATATGCTGCAACAACAACAACAACAACAAAACAGAATTATAGTTTCTTAACACAACCCGCTTGTATTTATTGCTCATGTTACATGTTCAACATGGCTTGGCAGACAGGCTGTTCTCATCGTTGTCATTCCTGGACCCAGATAACATAGGATCTGTCACGACATGTGCCTTCTCAGTCATCTCCTTAGGGGAAAGGGCATGACAAATCTTACACCAGCTTCCAAAGCCTCTGCCCAGAAGTGTTATATCTGTTCACATTTCATTGACAAAACAAGTGACATGCCACATGGAACTCCAAAATAGTGTGAAGACCAATCCTACCACATGCCTGGAAGGATGAAATAATTGTAGGCAGGCCACATGACTACTATAGAATCCGAAAAAAGGGTCATGCATGAAGAGTCAAGTAACCTCATGGGAAAGATACCTAACTAGAAGTTGAGTACTGATACTGCAGGGAAAATTCTGAAGACCCTAAGAACAGAAGTTAATCTGAATATTTCCGGTGGTGTAGCAGATAAAAGGAACACTCATGGAGGGAAGAAAAATTCTTCAGGGCCAAGCTGGAGTGAGGTATGGGCTGGGCGGTCACTGAGTACAATTGACACTCCGCAATGAAAGAAACCATCAGACTGCCTTCTTTCTGGAAGAAACAACTGTTTTAAAAGTCTGAGGCAACTGCAATGTGGTTATACTAGATTATGTATAAAACAAAGGGAACAAGGAGACTTCTTGTAGTTCCAGCACAGAGATGGTTCTGAGAGGAGATAACATGATCAGCGTGGGAAGACATGACAGATTCTGATGGAGAAGACAATGGAGACATGAGGAAAAAGGTGGTGTGCCTGCCTCATTCTGGCCTACCAGTCACACCCTCTATGTACCATGGCACCAGTGTGTAAGGGCAAAAGCAAGAGGCCTCAGAGCAAGACTTGTATAGTAGTGCAGGTTGGGGACTGCACAATGTCTCAGTTAGGCTGCTATAATAAAGTACCACAAGAAGTACTCCTTGTTTTATGCATTATCTAGTATAGCAACCAGTCAGGCTGCTATAACAAAGTACCATAGACTGGGTGGCTGATAAATAACAGAAACTTATTTCCTACAGTTCTGGGGGCTGAAAATCTGAGATAAGGGTGACAGCAAGATCGGATTCTGGTGAAGACCCTCTTCCAGGTTGCAGACTACCATCTTCTTGTTGTATCCTCACATTGCAGAAGAGCCAAAGCAGCTCTCTGGGGTCTCTTTGATAAGGGCACTAATCCCATTCATAAGGAATCCCCTCCTTGACCTAATCACCTCCCAAAGGCCCCACCTCCCATTACCTTCACATTGGTGGTTAGGATTCCAACACACGAATTTGGGAGGTACACATTCAGTCCATAGCACACACCTCTAAGCAGTGCTGATCGCACTCTGATTATGTGAACAGAGCACCCTGGAGCTGGAAGTGCACAGTCTGAGGAATCGTGAGTGGCAGCCCTGCCTCCAAGCCCTCTTCAAATTCTTAGACTCTTGCTCTTTACTTCACACAGCTCCTGACCTCATTAGTGTGGTTTCCTATTTCTGGCATCGCCCTTGCCCTTTGAATCTGACAACAGACTCAAGATGCCTTGTTTCGACTCTGTCAGCGCTTACTTACCAGTACATAGCTTAGATATTCCCCAGGAGCAAGGTCACAAAGGATGAATTCTTAGCCATGCAAGGTATGTAACCATAGTGAGGAGAGGCAGAGGAAGACTACTGTTCACAGGCACAGTGACGTACTCCACCAAACACCCCAAACCAGGAAGAGGAATCAGCATAAGACTGGGACTCTCATGAGCAGAGTTACTTCTTTTTCCGGTTACTGTGATTCTACCAGGCCACTAAGATGGCCTGAACTAAAGAAGCACCTGTAACAGCGGGTATGCTCAGCGCCTAGCCCAATTTTTGATATAAAGTAGATGATTGTTAACTGTTTATTGAAAAAAAATCATGAATATGTATATTTAAAGAACAGTTCAACTTTCTTCTTTCCATAGTTATAAGGGTGATGGGAATTTGACCACAAAGCAAGCTATTGAAATATGAAAAATTCAAGCAAACCAAAGTGGAGGGAGGAAGGTAGGAAACCAAGCATTTAGAGTTGGAATACTGCTTTGGGGGTATGTCTTCTAAATATACCCTCCTTTATGAATTGGCTCGGATAATTTTAGTCCTAAAATGTTCAGTGTTGAGGTGAGTTTTCAGTTTTTAAATGCTTATAAAAATACTAGGCAGACTCATGATTAGATTTAGTACTGGTACCACACATCAAAGGTGGTTCCACCTTGAACTCTGACATTAAACTTGAACAGTACTGCTACCACAATGTCCAGCAAATAGAGGGGAAACTGCTTAGGCTCTTGGTCCTTTGGAATGAAAGCAATGCACTTACATACTTCTCCCCTAAAGTAAGCATAAATATAAATTATAATTGAATGTATGTGGTGTGAGATAATCATTTTTCATGAAATCATGATGCTCAGGAAAATAAATACTGATGTTGAGGCCAACTCAACTTCAGAAAAACATTTGCCTCAAAATGCATATATGACCTCATCCTCATTCTTATTTTACCTTTTCTTCTTAACAGGCATATGTTGAAATGTACGCATTATGAAAAGCTGACTTGCCTTCCATAAGGCCCTTGGCCCATAAATATCTGTCCTCAAATAAACAGAAGCCCTACCTTGAAACAAAGAAAGTCTGTAAGGGAGGATGGGCAGGACAGAGGGCAGATGTAGCTTTATTTTTAGCACATTGTTATCAAATACATTATTCTCTGCTGAGATATGTATTGGCCATCACAAAAACCCATGCTTAACAAAGCTTTCATTTTTAAATTTGCATAATGCCTTATTTGCATGCATAGAATTCCACAAAGTATTGCTTCTGACCAAAGAATTCATTCCACATACACACACACAAAAATTGTGACAAGGGGCTCATGTCCATGGAATTCACTGATTTCATCACATGCCCATCACCCTGAAGCAGCTGGCCTTATAAAAAGTGGAATGGCCTATGGAAGCCTCAATTACAGCACAATTTGGGAGAATACTCTGAAGGTCAAGGTTCTGTCTTTCGAGATGCCTCATGTGCTTTGAATCAGTGATGAATACATGGTCCAATTTCTTCCTTAGCCAGAACATATGGGTCCAGAAAGCAAGGATGAAAGTGGGAGTGGCTTATCTCACTAGTATCCTTAATAGCCACTCCCAGAATGCTTGCTTTCTGTTCCTAAAACTCTGGGCTCTTCTGGTTGGAAGCTGGAGTGCAGTGGCAAGATCACTGCTCACTGAAGTCTCAACCTCCCAAGCTCAAGCAATCCTCCCACCTCAGCCTCAAGAGTAGCTGGGACCACAGGTGTGCGCCACCATGCCCAGATAATTTTTTATTTTTTTGTAGAGGCAGGGTGTCCCTATGTTGTTCAGGCTTGTCTTGTACTCCTGGGCTCAAGTGATCCTCCTCCCTCAGCCTCCCAAGGCATTGGGATTACAAGAGTCAACCACCACACCTGGCGCAGAGGTCTATATTCATAATAGAGAAATGTTTGTACCAGGTGACACACAAATTGTTCCACTGATTCAGAAGTTGAGAGTGTCAGTGAATCACCTGGGGCTCCTATCCCCACTGACTTAGCAGGTAGGGGGTTACTGTACTGGTAGATCCTGGTTACTAAGAGAAATCAGATTTCTTTTATAAAACTCTATTTAGAACACAAGAGTTTCCCCAGAGTATTTCTTAGTATACCCATCTCCAATATAAAAGCTAATGGAAAATGACAGCATCTATAGCCAAAGCAAAAAGTTATTATTTCTGTATACAACTTCAAACATGGTATGTGAATAGCCAAAGGGGTAGACTGTGTGAATTATTAAGCTATTACCTCATAGCTCCAAAGCTACCTTTCTGTATTCTGTTCAGTGATGCTGGGGCTATCTATAGATCTCTCTTTTGGGGAGTTGGCTCTCTGTTATGTTCTATAGTAGGGAACACTAGTGGGATATCAGAAGGCCTGGGGTAGGAAGCTGCTGTTCCTCCCAACCATTACCCGAGCAGGGACCCCTCACCCTGGCATTGATAGTGTCCATCTATTTCAGCATTGACAGAACCACAGGCAATGCCCCTTCCCCTGAGCTTTGTTTCCTCAGCCCTATGGGTAGTTGCTACTTCCGCAATTACTGGTTCCTTTAGTGGTTACTTTTGTTCCTTCATCCCTCCCATACCTATGTGATCAATTCTCCATATTAAATTCCCTCCGTTAAAATATCAGATGTGGTTTTTGGTTTCCTGACTACACACTGATTAATACAGCCTTAAAAAGGAAGCTCAAGATCATTTGACATCTCAATTACTATCACTTTTTCAGAAATATTTATTACGATGCTCAACTGCAAAAAAAAGGAGAGGAATATTAAGAAAATGTAATATGGAATTACTGTTTTTCAAATGCCATCATCCAAACAGAAAAGAGAGAAATCCCTGTGAATGCCTGTTGAGAAACAAATTCATTTTATTAAAAGGTTTCCCTCTTTGTATTTGGAGGTTAAAGAAATGATAGACTTTATTGTTCCACCAAACAAACCGTTTCACTTATTTTTGGTAAATTACACTAAATGTGGTTTAATTACTGTGTCCAGAATAGCATTTCACATCTGTGGCCCCAAAAGCTATTATCACTATGGACATTTAGGGAAAAGAAATGGAGCCCTCTTATGGCCAATTTAAATGCTACAGCACCCTTGCAGTTCCACACTGATCGTGTTAACATCTGACCTAGATCACTGGATCTTTGGACAGATACCTCAGGGGTCCTACCCTACATCACCACTAAACTGACATGGAATGTGTTGCCCAGAGAAATAATGTCTGTGCTTCTTGGCACTGTGCATATATGACATACAAACACTTATACACTGTGTAAACAAGGTCATTAAATGCCCAATTTTATAAGAAGGAAATAAAGGGAATAGGATAGGTCTGACTCTGCCTAGAATATCATTTGAAAGAGATACTTTGATCCCTTACCTGGCAGAGGTCTTAATACAAGCCACAGTAATTTCCTTCTGAATTAGTTTCATACACAGGTAAGGCCCCAGGGTATCATAGAAGGGAAACTCAATAAATTCACCAAAAGATTGGCGTGCAAGGGGTATGTGTTGAAATCCACACATTATTACCTTTTGTAAGCAAAGATAAGAGAATCCAGTGAAATGGAGTGTTAGAGACCTCGAAGGACAAACTGGTGCAAGAGAGGCATGGAAGGGGGGAGGCAATTAGGCTTGGGAGTTGGGTGCCACTGGGTTCTAATGCCATCTTAGCTCATTTCTAGCTGTGTGACATAGGGCAGATTATTTAACCTCTCTGTTTCTCAGCTTCCTCATCTGTAAAATAGAAATAACCCCATCTAGTTCAAGACAACATAGAGTGTAGTGGTTGAGACCAGCTGCCTGGCTTCAAATCCCAAGCCTGCCCCTTACTGTGTGACGTTAAGCAAGTTATTTAACATTTTTGTACTGTATTCATAAAATGGAATATAATAGTACTGTCCCGGCAGGGTTGTTTTGAAGATTAAGTGATTTGATAGACATTAAGCACTTGGGCAGGTGTCTGGCTGGGTCTGCAATTGTTGACACTGTTTGAAGCACCTCATGATGCCTTGTGCATGGTGAACACACAGTGTTAGCTTTATTACTGGCTATCAATTATTGTTAACAATGTATTTGTTATCTTTTCCCTATCTACTTCTTTTTTTATTAGGTCAAGTCGTATGAAACTGCCATTTTTATAGATCAAAAATACTTGAAGATAGCCATTCCTTGGTTTAACCTAATACAGAATAATGCTTGTCACCAGGTCACATGAAGGGTTATTGGCAAGGGCATAAGACCAAGGAAGAAAATAGAGCTTTCTGCCACATGCAGGTCACTGAACCCTGGAACCCTTACCTGATGGAGTGTTTCCTGTTCCTGCCTGCGATAACAAATCCCTTGAGCAGTTTTAGTGAGACTTAGTCCTTCAGCTCTCCTTATGCTAGCCTTAGAAAGGAAGAAGGTGGGAGGGGTGTATGGGAAAGGAGAAGTGATGGGTCTATATACCAACTAGGCAGGTCAGGGGAACAGAATCCATTCCAGGTAGTTCCATATGGTGCAGGAAAAAAAATGAAAAGTATTGTAGGGGACACTGAAGCCACAAGAAGTCAGCAACAGCTGGGAGTGGCCACAGCCTCGGCTGCTGGAAAGATAGAGGGCAGAGGTGGCACTGCCAGAGACCAGAGCCAGGGCCACCAGCAAGAGAAGCAGCCATGTGTGGCTGCCTAGCCACTTGAACACCCAAAGCTCAAAGGAAAGAGGGGGAATCTCTCTCCCTTCTGCTCCTCCATCTCCCAACAGTGCCTGTGTTGGCTGAATTAATCATACCTCGATTGGCAAAGGAGCCTGGTACGTGTAGTGTGCAAGGACTGTCCTCTTGAATATAGAACAGAACAGGAAGGAAGAGAGGGATAGATATGAGAGCAAAGAGGCAATTCTTATGCAGAGAAGCACTAGCTGTGAGGAGAGGAAGGGAAGAATGGGAGGTGGTATGACCACGACATAAAATCCAGCTGCTGCAATTTTGTCTCTGGTCCTTCAAAGTCTCTGTAATCCAGCGGAGCTGGAATCCTGACACTTGCCTACCCTGGCCAGGTAATTCCAAAGGAAAACTGTGAGAACCACAATTAACCTATCTTTGGTGACTTCATAAAGTAGAGAAGGACACAAGCATCCCCAGCAGGTGTGTTCTGGGATTCTTCCGTTCAACTTAAGACCATTCTAGCAGGGAAGTGAAGAGGCCTCCCCTGCCATGCTCCCAGCCTCAGCCCTTTAGTCCTGGGACCGGGGCCAAAGACCAGAGAACAAGACCTCAAGAAGAGACTCCTCAGTTTACAAGTTATCTCATCTGAAACTGCGGAAATCCGACAATGAAATGCAATGGGGGGCCCCAGATTGAGAATTTTCTTGGATTGTCTTGGAGAAAAAAGGGGGCATTAGCTGAGAAACTAGGTGATATGGTTTGTCTCTGTGCCCTCACCCAGACCTCATCTTGAATGATAGCTCCCATGATTCCTATGTGTTGTGGGAGGGACCCGGTAGGAGATAATTGAATCATGGGTCAGTTTTCCCCATACTGCTCCTGTGGTAGTGAATAAGACTCACGAGATCTGATGGTTTTATAAGGAGTTCCCCTTTCACTTGATCCTCATTCTCTCTTGTCTGCTGCCGTGTAAGAGGTGTCTTTCTCCTTCCACCACGATTATGAGGCCTCCCTAGCCACATGGAACTGTGAGTCCATTAAACCTCTTTTTCTTTATAAATTACCCAGTCTCAGGTATGTCTTTATCAGCAGCGTGAAGACAGATTAATAAACTAGGTAAAGTCTTTATTTAGCTCACAGGATTTTAACCTTGCTAATTTCTTAGTTTTGACAAATGTATTATCAATATGTAAGACATTAACATTAGACAAAGCTGGGTGAAGATTATATGGGAACTCTCTGTACTATTTTCCCTCCTGTAAATCTGCGTTTATTTCAAAATTTTGAAAAATTAAACTCCCTCCTCCAGAAAGGTTTCTTCCATTGCCTTTAGCAAGCAGCTCCAGGGATGGTGCGATGTAATTGCTAACTTACTGAGGCATCACCGTCAGGGAGAAGTCGATCCCCTCCCCAAATCCCTGTAACAGTCGGTGAACACATCCAGGCAACTGTCGGGAAGATCACATCTGGGACAGATTTCTGCAGACATTTCACTACTTATAGAAAATACAAATGAATTAACACCAGCCTACTTACAATGAAAATTATTAACTCTTACGTGGTTAGTGCAGGCATTATCATTATTCTCATCAAAAGGCTTTTTGTCATGGCCCCTTGTGCTAAGGTTCTGAGCTGGGTGCTACTCAGGTTTAGCAGACAAAGTTCATGCTCTAAAGAAGTTCTTAAATCAAAACTAGTCACAGTAACTGGGCACAGATATTTGGGGCTCATCTATAAATAAACAAATTTAAATTGACCCTCATCTTTAAAAATGGCCTTAAATGACTTTTAGAAAAAGCAGAGTATAAATGTTTACATATGTACAAATGTAACCAGTTTAGGAAGGAATTTGATTCATTGGCGTATAAGTGTGAATTATTTTATTTTATTTTCCAGTTAACTGCTCTCACTGCTTTCTATTAAAGTCCCCATTTTTCCACTGGGTGGTGGCTACCCTTAAAACATCTTAATCCAATTCTATAAGTTTTTATTCATTTTCAGTGATTGAAACAGTCTCATCTGGTTATGAAGACCTATGTATTTTAAAATTTCAATGTTGCATTTGATTCAAAGCTGCTCCCTTTCCCTGAATAGGGGGGTGTGTGGCTCATTTTTTTTCCCTCTGACATCTTTCCAACAGTTATTAATACTTCTCCGGCACTGGGAAGGGAGGCGAGCAGGGGAAAGTTTCCCTTTGAGGCTGGTTGTGATGAAGTTATTTGCCTACTGTTATGGACTGAATGTTTGCCTCCTTCCCCAAAAATTCATATGTTAAAATCCTAACCCAAAATGTGATATTCTTTGAAGGTGGGGCCTTTAGGAGGTGGTTAGGTCATGAGGGTGGAGGGATTAATGCCCGTTTTTTTTTTAAAGACACTAGAGAACTCCCTCACCCTCTGTCTTCCATGTGAGGACACAACAAAAAGATTCCAGTCTGCAACCTGGAAGATCTTCACCAGAACCCACCCATGTTGGCACCCTGATCTCAGATTTCCAGCCCCCATAACTCTGAGATATAAATTTCTGTTGTTTATAAGCCACTCAGTCTATGACAATGTATTATAGTAGCCCAAACTAAGGGACTCCCTTTCTGTAAACTTGTGGCCACTAATCTATCTTCTAGACTATAGTCTCCTCCATGGTTACTGATGGAAATTGTAACAATCTCTAAGAATGGGATACTTGACTCTATCTACTTTTAATCCACAAGCACTGTCCTCACAGCCACATTTTCCTGATAGAACATGTCTCTTTCGTTATCCCCCTGGCAATCCCCAGCAAGCTTGGTGATATGGTTTGGCTCTGTGTCCCCACCCAAATCTCATGTTGAATTGTAATTCCCAAAGTGTTGGGGCAGGGACCTGGTGGGAGGTGACTGGATCATGGGGGTGGATTTCCCTATGCTGTTCTCATGATAGTGAGTGAGTTCTCACGAGATCTGATCATTTAAAAGTATGTGGCACTTCCCCCTTTGCTCTCTCTCTCTCTCCTGCCACTATGTGAAGAAGGTGCTTGCTTCCCCTTCACCTTCCACCATGAATGTAAGTTTCTTGGCCTCTCAGTCATGCTTCCTGTTAAGCCTGCAGAATTGTGAGTCAATTAAATTTGTTTTCTTCATAAATTACCCAGTCTCAGATAGTTCTTTATAGCAGTGTGAGAAGGGATTAATACACCTGGGGTCGCCAAACCCACACATCATCTGCAGCCCCAATCTGGGGCACAGGCTCATCACGTCTTCTGGGCTTATCAGAAACCAGAATCCTGAGAGAGTGGTTCTGCCCATTCTTCTCTGCCTGGTTGTGCCCTTCTCAAATAACACAGGGTAGGTCAGGAAACCTGGTGGCTGGTTAGCCAGGAAAAGAAATGTCACTCACAGCTGGTAATTTGGGAAGTCGTCTTCTCTGGACTTTAGGAAGAGAAACAATTTGTGTTCACCCTCCTATCCCCAGAGGGAAATAGAAATGAAGGACTGACCTCTCTTTAGTGTGCCCCCCACAAAAGAAGTTTGGCCTTGACCTCCCCCTTATATCTCTTGTTGGGCAGGACCGAACCTCAGCCAGCATCTCTCACTTCTGGAACTAGAGAGTCTAACATCAAGAATTACTTCTTATTTGAACTTGGCCCTAGAAAAATGCAGAGGCTTCTTCCGCCAGGACACTATCTCTACTCTGTGTAACCTCCAGTGCAGAAAAAGATCTCAGTAAGGACCTCCCACCAGAGTGCCATGTACACATGCATAGATACATTCTTAAATGAAACAGCTGCTCCCTCAATAAGATTGACCTCTGTGTCTCCAAGGACCTATTATTTGAGATGTAATGTGATGCTGTAGATCTGTGCCACCTTCACAAGTGTTCGAACTTTGTGTATTATTTATTCTTTAAAACAATCATGGCAGGGGATTGGGAAGGCAAAAATTAGCAGTGGTTGCTTGGAAGTTCCATCCATATAAAATCTGGAGGTTGGGGGACGTTGTCTCCCCATGAATACTCTTGAGGGGGCGCTATCTTTATCAAAGGACAAAGTAATTAGCCAAACTCATCCAAAACCACAGCTTCATATTGGCCGTCTGGAGTGTCCCTAGAGAACGTTCCTTCTGCCTCATTCAAGGGCCTCTCGCATTGATTATTTAACAACTGACACCTCCCTGCTTCTCTCTTGTGTGCTTAGACCCGTGGAAAGGTCATTACCCCAGTGTTGCTTCTCTCTCTTTGTAATGCTCTTTCTGGGGATTTAGCTGAAATAAAACAATAACATTGAAGGCTGAGAGATGGAAAAGCTCTCTCTCGTTCCATCCAGGAGCAATAAATGTTCACAACATTGAACATTTTGTTCCTATAAACATTTGCTGATGGCCTACTACATGCCAGGTATAAAGTAAGTGTTGGGAGATGAAGATGAATAACTCATCATCCCTGCCTTTCAGGAGCACACAGCCTGGCAGGGGATACAAATAATTGTAAAGGCTCAGAGAAAGTATGCCTGATGTTTTCTAGGAGGGACTCACTTTTTATTCATGGGTACCAAGGTAAAGCTAAGACAGGAAGTAATGTATGAGCTAGGGTCTGGAAGGGTGATAAGTCAAGGGGGTGTGTTGAGGAGAAGCTTTGCTCCAGGCAACTAAACCAATTAAACAAAGTCTGGAGAACTAAGGGCTCTGGCATTCTCAGCAGTAGGACTGTACTGTCTGACTGAGCTAGAGCCAAGGGTGTAAGCCTTTGGGAGTGATTTCCCTGGTAACCATATCAATAGAGCCTGAAGAATAACCTTACCACCTGTGTCCAGGCCATAGGAGAACTGGCTAAACACTGGAGGTTCTGGGAGCAAAATTGCCCACATTGAACTTTTATTGGTGTTCATATTTGTATTAAGCACCTGCTCATATACCAGGAGGTTCAGTAAGTATGAGTAAACCTCACTTAATCCTTACAAGTATACTTTAAGTTGGGACTATGAGTATATACCCCAATCTATAGATGAGAATACAGGTTTAGCAATGTAAATAATTGTGTCAAAATAATGAACTGAGCCAGGTTCGAACTGAGGTGAATATGACCCTAATCTCATATTCTTCCAAATCTCATATTCCTAACCACCTTTTCCCTGCAAGAGAAATTGTGAGACATGATCTTCCATTCAGGACTGTGTATGTAATTTCTTTCAATTTTATAGCATAAATCATATTCTGAAGGCCACATGACTCTTGCTAATTAGGATCAGGTAATTTTGTCCAACATTGCACATGGGATTAATTATCCTGAGATGAAAAGAACTTCCACCCTCTACAACTGATTCAATACTGTTCCAAATGGTTGACCCAATCCCAGCTAAACCATTTGCTCTACTAGCCCCTCTAAGAATTATTCATTCCTCAGGATAGGCATTACATGTGGATGGCTCCTTTTTCAAAAAGATCAGCCCTTCATCTTCCCCAAATCATGGGCCCATCGGTTGTCTGGAAAATTATTCCAAACTCTACAACACTTTTTTTCTTTTTTTTTTTTATTAATTTTCTTTATTGTCTGTTTTCTTTTTTATATATATACTTTAACTTTTAGGGTACATGTGCACAACGTGCAGGTTTGTTACATATGTATACATGTGCCATGTTGGTATGCTGCACACAGTAACTCGTCATTCACATTAGGTATATCTCCTAATGCTATCCCTCCCCCCTCCCCCCAACCCACAACAGGCCCCAGAGTGTGATGTTCCCCTTCCTGTGTCCATGTGTTCTCATTGTTCAGTTCCCACCTATGAGTGAGAACATGCGGTGTTTGGTTTTTTGTCCTTGCGATAGTTTACTGAGAATGATGATTTCCAATTTCATCCATGTCCCTACAAAGGGCATGAACTCACCATTTTTTATGGCTGCATAGTATTCCATGGTGTATATGTGCCACATTTGCTTAATCCAGTCTATCATTGTTGGACATTTGGGTTGGTTCCAAGTCTTTCCTATTGTGAATAGGATACAAATAATTGTAAAGGCTCAGAGAAAGTATGCCTGATGTTTTCTAGGAGGGACTCACTTTTTATTCATGGGTACCAAGGTAAAGCTAAGACAGGAAGTAATGTATGAGCTAGGGTCTGGAAGGGTGAGAAGTCAAGGGGGTGTGCTGAGGAGAAGCTTTGCTCCAGGCAACTAAACCAATTAAACAAAGTCTGGAGAACTAAGGGCTCTGGCATTCTCAGCAGTAGGACTGTACTGTCTGACTGAGCTAGAGCCAAGGGTGTAAGCCTTTGGGAGTGATTTCCCTGGTAACCATATCAATAGAGCCTGAAGAATAACCTTACCACCTGTGTCCAGGCCATAGGAGAACTGGCTAAACACTGGAGGTTCTGGGAGCAAAATTGCCCACATTGAACTTTTATTGGTGTTCATATTTGTATTAACCCTATGCATGTGTGCATGTGTCTTTATAGCAGCATGATTTATAGTCCTTTGGGTATATACCCAGTAATGGGATGGCTGGGTCAAATGGTATTTCTAGTTCTAGATCTCTGAGGAATCGCCACACTGACTTCCACAATGGTTGAACTAGTTTACAGTCCCACCAACAGTGTAAAAGTGTTCCTATTTCTCCACATCCTCTCCAGCACCTATTGTTTCCTGACTTCTTAATGATCGCCGTTCTAACTGGTGTGAGATGGTATCTCATTGTGGTTTTGATTTGCATTTCTCTGATGGCCAGTGATAGTGAGCATTTTTTCATGTGTCTTTTGGCTGCATAAATGTCTTCTTTTGAGAAGTGTCTGTTCATATCCTTTTCCCACTTTTTGATGGGGTTGTTTGTTTTTTCTTGTAAATTTGTTGGCGTTCATTGTAGATTCTGGATATTAGCCCTTTGCCAGATGAGTAGATTGCAAAAATTTTCTCCCATTCTGTAGGCTGCCTATTCACTCTGATGATCGTTTCTTTTGCTGTGCAGAAGCTCTTTAGTTTAATTAGATCCCATTTGTCAATTTTGGCTTTTGCACAACACTTTTTTTCTAATGACTATAGGAACAGATTGAATATGAGAGCTAAGCAGATTTAAAATATAAGTATGTTTTTTACTAAAGCCCTTTGTATCAGTTAAGAATTGTGTTAAGCTCCAAGTAAAAGAGGTCCCCCAAAACATAGGTTTAAACAAATTAGGAAACTTATTTTTCTCAGGTAATGAAGAATGTGGACATGGGAGGTCCAGGGTGGGAACGGTAGCTCACAATTCATCAGGGACTTAGACTCCTTTTACATTTCTGTTCAGTCATCTTTAAAGGTTGTCTAGTGGCCTCAAGATGGCTACCAGAGTTCTAGCCATCCTGTTCAAGCTCCAGACAAGAAGAATGAGAAGAGCAGTGGACAAAACAGTATGCCATGGGAGTCAACCCCTTTTTAAGGAGCTTCTCTAGGAAGTTCCTCTCAACAACTTCCACTTCTATTTCACCAGCCAAAACTTGGCTACTTCTATCTGCAAAGGAAGTTGGGAAATTTAGAGGATTTTTCTTTGTTTCATTATTTTCACACATCAGATAGATATATGGCTACTCCTTCCCCAGACGGGGTTCTATTAGGTAGGGAGAAAGTGAGAGGATAGGCTGGCCTGGCTAGTTAAAATAAGGCTGCTTTCTGAGTCAGATTCAGAGGAACTGGGCTCTCAGAGGCACAGAAGCAGGCTCTGCCAGGCCTCAGGCTTCTACGTCAGGTAGGAGAATAACTTTGGTCCTGTGTCACATCTTCAGGGTTGGAGAAGGAGCATCTCTCTTTAAGGAACAAGAAGACTACATTTTTTAATTTCAGGGAATGATTGGGAACTTATTCCAGGTCAGCAGTGGGTCTGGGAAGGAGACCTGGACATTCTTCAAAGGAGATTTTGCCTTTTCCAGACTTCCCATTTCTATTCCTCTTGTATTCCTGTGCTCTAGTCCCTGCTGCAAATGAGAAACTTCACTTTTTTTTTTTTTTTTTACAGGTCAGGGTGTTTGGGGATGTTGGTACAGAAGAAGAACAGTTATGTCTGCCTCGAATTTACCAGACAGAGCAGGTAATCCAATTTTTAAAGGCAGATGTATCCTAACCATCATCAAAGCTTCATTCACCTTTGAATTTAAGGTTTTGCCCTCAAACCATGATTTTTGTTATCCTGCTAAGATCTTACATGGAGTTGTTAGTTTAATTAAATTCAGCTATTTCAAGATGGAATACTTGACTGAACATAGGAGAAAGCTGAGAACTACAAAGACAAAAATGAATCCTGCCCTATCATCTTATTTAGAAAAACTTTTTCTTATATTCATTCCTTCATTTCATTCAACTGTATTGATCAAGCAGCTCCATGTGCTAGGTTCAGGATACACCACAGGTCTTGAAACCTGGTACATACCCACGAGGAATGTGTTCCCGATTGCATGAGAAACAGTGAGGAGCCAATTATAGTCCAGAGTAGCAAGGGCGATGATGTCTATGCATAGTCTCAAAAAATGGAAAGATGGGGCTACTGCCATACAGCAGAAAATCAGTTTGGAAGAAAGGTCAGGGAAGGCTTGTTGGACATGGTGAAATCAGAGACCTAATTCATCAATTTTCAGGAGCATCGAGCCTGAACTTCAAAGTCAATCCTCTTTTAAACTAACAAAACCAAATCATGTGCTCATGCGCTTATCTGGAAAATAAAAACATCCGTAATATTAGTACTCAAAAGCTAAGATCACAGGTAAATTCAATTTCAAAGCAAAAATCAAAATGAACAATCAACACAGTGGACCATTTCCTCTTATTAGCAGATGAGGAAAGCTTAAAATTAATCGTGTCGCCTGGTGCAGCAAGCAGTCACTTCAAAGTTAAACGCTAGGTGGTGTTCTTAGCACGGTTTGCTATCTTTGACGTCTTCTCAGAAACAGTGAGGGTTCACTCCTTTCCAGGAAAAAGAAAGCAAAATGCTGAGTATCCCATCACAAAATTGATTTTATAAGAAGAAATAACACCTTTAATGGTATTCTTTTCTTACCATGAGCAATACATTTATCTTTTTTTAACAGTAAATATTTTCTTGTAGATAGGCACATTATTCCTTGCAAAAATGAGATGGAACCACTAGAGGGACAAACTCTCCCAGGACCTAGTCAGCCAAGCAGTTTTGTAAAGGCAGCAATAGCCTCTGGATACCGAAGCCAGGAGTTAGAGAACCGTATTCAAGTGTCCCCCAAGCAACCTGAACCCATTACTCAACTTCATAGTCTCCTTGGAGAAGTTCGCAATTTAGAAGAAGTTGATAGAAAATGTTTTACACCCAAATCACCAAAGCTGGGCCTTGTTACATGCCTGCCTCCTCCTCCACCAAGTAGAGAATGTTAGATTAGAAGATTAAGGGATACTATGCAAAGCATGTTAAGCTCCTTGAGTAAAAGGAATTAGGAGGATATCAGATGGTAGCAATAAGTTTCAAACGGAAGAGGGATACCTTACCTTGTAAAACCATTCTCCATAAAATAGGAAAAAATCAGATAGCACAAGGCAGAGAAGAAAAAAAAGAAGGAAATAATAACAACAGAAAATATTTTAGGCCAATAATCAACCTACAGAGGGGAAGAATATAGATCTCTTTTATCTAAAAGGAATGAATAGTTTTTTTAATGTTGAAACTAGAAACCAACTAATACAACACTAGGCAGAGAATACAAAAGTAGAAAATGATTTAGTCCTGAAAATATTTTAGGCAAATAGTTCATTGATATTTGGTTTCCAAACACTGGTCAAAGAACCAGTCCTGATCCATGACAAAGTTTTCACTGGTCTGTGATGAAAAGCAGAAAATAAGGACATCACAAAAAGTCTTTCAGAAAGCTAAATTTTTTTTTTTTAAGATGGAGTTTCACGCTTGTTGCTCAGGCTGGAGTATAATGATGCAATCTCGGCTCACTGCAACCTCCGCCTCCTGGGTTCAAGTGATTCTCCTGCCTCAGCCTCCCGAGTAGCTGGGATTACAGGCGCCCGCCACCATGCCCAGCTAATTTTTTTTTTTTTTTTTTTTTGTATTTTTAGTAGAGATGGAGTTTCACCATGTTGGCCAGGCTGGTCTCAAACTCCTGACCTCAGGTGATCCCCCCACCTCGGCCTCCCAAAGTGCTAGGATCACAGATGTGAGCCACCGCGCCCAGCCTAGAAATCTAAATTTGGTAGATTTAAAGAACTTACTTTTATTCTAAAATTAGATCTTTTCTGCCTTTTTATGGTACAAGATGTTTTCTAAAGTTAAAAAAAGAAAGAAAAAGCTTCTCCTAGGAAGTGGTCATCATAGAGGTGTTTATGTGTTATTTCATTCTGTTTTGTTATTAGTCCTTATTTTGCAAACTCTAATTTACCATCATTATGTATAGTTTTGAAATGTTACTGGTCTGAGAAATCCAAAAGTCTGAGAACTACTGCATCAACAACTAATTTAAGAGAGAACTAACTAGTCAGCAAGGTGTTATTCACTCATTTATTCAAGAGCCAATTACAGTCCAGAGTAGCAAGAGGGATGATGTCTAAATATTCATTGAATCCTTCGGTGGTCCTGGGCTGCATTGGGCCAGGGGTGATGAGCATTAGCAAGGCTGGCATTGGTCCTCCTCACAGAACATGCCATCTGGCAGGAATGTCTGGGGTGGTGAGCAGGTTGAGGCCCATTGTGATGTTAAGGATGATGGTATATTAAGCTTGTAATTGCACACGGGATAATTTTTTACAACGTATGTAGAATTTTGCACTATATCTTTTTTAATCCACCTTGGATGAACAGTGTGTTTCTTTCCTGTAAAAACTGAGTAAGTGAATGTCTGTTTCTATCAAGCTACTTTAAAAATATATATCCACATCTCACTATGATAGTTGCCAAGACTCTTGGTTCAAGGCCCTGGGCTGGCTGTCTACATACAATGTGCCACAAAAGGCATCTCTGTAAAGATGGAACCCCAAAGGTTGCAGAATGAATATCCCTTACCTATTCTGAAAAGGTACAGCAGTAAGGTCTAGGTGCGGACAAGGGAAGTTATTTCTCACCCTGCCAAGGAGAAGGAAGAGTCAGCTTAAGGGATCTATGGAGGCTCTTTTTTCCAAAGCATCCCTGTAGAGGCATCCCTGAGGGACAGCCAGCCAGCTGGTTATGTTGTTTTTCAATGTGACATTTCTGGACTCTTGGGATCCTTGGGTTATATTTGGAATTCATCCTGGCCACTGTCTGGGTCTCCCATCTTTAACAGTCACATCAGCAGGACAGTTTTAGATAGAAAAGATCAATAAAATCTGGCAGCACTTGCACTGGTTTCCATGGTGACATGCTGAGCACCTACTGGTCCTTAAAGACCAGCAATATGAATAGTTAAAATAAATTATTTCAGGGCCCTCTAGCCTAGAATATAGGGATCCAAGATAAGAAAATTTTTTAAAGCCTATTCTTCTGGAACATAATTGATAGCTATAGATACATATACAGGAAGGGACGTTAGAAAGAAATATCCAAGCATGATTTTGTTTATAGAAAAATAAAAACAAACAGAGATTGGCTATAAGTATTTTTATATCAGAGAATTGTTTCAGTGCATTACCTGGAGCCTTACTTGCTGAGGTCTTCAGGTCCTTTAGGGAAGTGTTTCAGAACATGTACAATCTTATCATCTCTTTTATCAGGACTTGAGTTCTCATAACTATATACCTCTGTGCCTTACTTTACATTTATATTCACTTTAAGTTACTGTTTCTACAATAAACCCTCCACCCCCAATACACTGAGGCACGTTTGGCCCCTTTGAGCCAGTGTGGGCTGCCAGCACTGTGAATAGGGAACGTCCTCCCTGCCTCACAACGTCTGCACACTTGATTCAGAGATGTCTTTCCTGTATCCCTCACCAACCTCTGACAGAACCCCATGGATCAGCTTTACAGGTCTCTATTTCCAAATCTGCAGGGGTCTCTCTCTTTCTAACATCTGACTAGTTAAATAGGATTCCCAGATTTAGCCCGTCTATCTCTGTCCACCTGATCTTAACACTTCCCTTCTGGTTGGAATTTTCCATGGATGGATCCACCTTGAATTCCCCTCTTTCAATTACTCCTTCAAAAAGCAATTCCTAGAGGCCATCCTTGTAGAGCAAGATGGTGGACCACCCTCTTTGGAGACCACCCTTAAGATAGCCTCACCAGACACCAACTGGCCCCATGGGATTTCTTCCTGCCTTCTTCTTCCCTCCCTTCCTTTGTAAATTCAATGTTAGATTTCAAATCAAAATCCTTAGCTCATCATTCACTATTCTCACTGATCCATGCAAGGCTCAGTATGCATGTATTTATAGATTTCTTATATAACAAAGATTGATGTCTTGTATGAAAGTACTTTCAATGTACACAAATTGTGTGGCATCATTCACTTCATTCTATTCCTCACTTTTTCACTCAGGAGTCTCTTCATGTTGCTGCACATATATCAAGTCTGTTGTTTAACTGCTTAATAATACTCCCTAGTGCACATCCAGTACAAGCGCTTCTCCAGTCACCCAGTAAGAAACCACAGATTGCTGACACCTCCCTGTAAAACAATGAACATCTTCATATATGCCCCACTATAGACCTGTGTGAGACTTTCTCTGGGATGAGAACCCAGACATCCCACTCACTACAATCTTCTGGATTCCCCATCTGGATTGCTGGGTCAGAGGATATGCATATTCTTAATTTGACCAAATAGGACCAGAGGCTCTCCAGTGTGGCTCCAACAGTCCACATCCCCAACAGCACTGCATGAGTATCTTTACATCCCCCATCCCCATCTCCCTGCAACATTTGGCTGGAGTTCCAACTTTGTAAGTTGTGCTAATCTGATAGATTTGAAGTTACTATCGTTTACACTTTCATCTCTTACAAACCCCAAACGAGTCTGAGCATCTTGTCATAAGTTAGATATCATTTAAAAATTATCATTTTAGTTTCTTTTTCTCATGAATCACGTTTTTTTCCTTTTACTAGATTTCTACTGGAATTCCCAAACTCCTCATCAGTTCTCTGTTACTTTTATCCATGACTATTTTCATAAAAACAGAAAAGCTTATTTTTATGTAATTAAATCCATCAATTTTAGCCTCAGGTTAGTGCTTTGGGGGTTTTCTATCTTAGATGGAATTCTACAATCTTTCCAGCAAATATAATGTTTATTGTAGGTATTTGTCACGTGACCTTTATAAATTAGAACATTCTCTTTCAGACCTGATTTTCTAAGAGTTTTAATTTTTAATCATGAGGTTATTAAATTTTATCCAATGCTTTTTCTGGTTCTATTACGATCATCCTATAGTTTTTCTCCTTTAGTGTATTCATGTGGTGAGTTACATTGGCTCATTTTCTGATGTTGAATCATCCTTGCTTTCTTGTTTTAAAGGATTTTTAATATTTTAATACAGTTTAGATCAGTGTGTCTGGTTCATTTCAGCTCCTTCACTGCCAAACCAGGGGGGAGGGACTAGTTCAGTTTCTCTGCGTTCTCTTTGTCAGTGATGATCAGGGTATAAAGGAATCTGCTGCTTGGAACTTTAAACTTCATATTGTCCTTATTTTTCTTGATCTTGACAGATTTGGCATCCTTTCACCAGGCTGTAAGCAGAAAACCCTTGATTTCCTCAATTTTCTGAGGCATGGCGATAAGGTGCACCTGGCGCAGACTCATCCTTGCTTTTATGGAGATAAAACTGTCCTAATTTTGTGTTATCTCTAAGATAATAATATCTTACTTTATAACAAAAATTATTGTTAGGGGCAGAGCAAGATGGTGGAATAGAATCCTACACCTTTCATCCCTTTTACTGGAACACCAAATTTTAATAACTACCTGCCCATGGAAAAGCACCATCCCAAGAACCAAAAATTAGGTGAGGAATCATAATACCTGCTTTTAACTTCGTATCACTGAAAGAGGCATTGAGGAGTGCAGGAGAGACAGTCTTGAATCATGGATACCACACCTCCTCCATCTGCTGTCAGCAGAGAGAGGTGCAGAGAGAGGGAGAATCTGTGCACTTTGGGGAGGGAAAATGCAGCAACTTGGGGATTTTACATTGAACTGGGTGCTGCCCCGTCACAGTGGAAAATAAAGCCTTGCTGGTCTAACCATCACCTGCACACCAGAGGGAGCATTTGGAATAGCCCTAGCCAGAGGGAATCGCTCATCCCAGCGGTAAGAACTTGAGTTTTTCAGCAAGCCTCGCTACTGCAGGCTGAAGTGCTCTGAGGGCCTAGGTAAACTTGAAAGGCAGTCTAGGACACAAGGACTGCAGTTCCTAGGCAACTCCTAGTGCAAGGCTGGGCTGAGAGTCAGCGAATTAGGGTGGTACCTAGTGAGAACTAGGTGACCTAGGGAGACACCAGTGGGCGCAGCTAAGGAAGTGCTTGTGCTACTCCTCCCCACAACTCCAGGCAGTGCAGCTCGAAGCAATGAAAGTGACTCCTTCCTTCTGCTTGAGGAGGGCAGAGTGAAGAATAAAGAGGACTTTGTCTTGCATTTTGGATACCAGCTCAGTCACGGTAGGATAGTGTACCAGGTAGAGTCATGAAGCCCCTATTCCAGACCCTAGCTCCCAAACCACATTTCAAGACACACCTTGGGCCAAAAGGATACCCTTTTTCTTAAAGGGAAAGATAAGTCCAAGCAGGTTTTATCATCTGCTAACGAAAGAGCCCTTGGGCCCTGAATAACCGGCAGTGATACCCAGGGAGTACACAATGGTTCTTGGGCTCTGAGACATGCTAGCTTCAGGGGAAACGCCACACATTCCCAGCCGTGGCAACTATGGTGGGAGACTCCTTCTGTTTGAGAAAAGCAGAGGGAAAAGTAAATGGGACTTTGTCTTGCACCGTAGGTACCAGCTCTGCCAAGGTGGGGTAGAGCAGTCTCTTGGAGTCCCTGAGTCCAGGCCTAGGCTCTTGGATGACATTTCTGGAAATGCCCTGGGCAAAAGGAGAGCCCACTGCCCCGCAGGGTGAGTCCCAGGCCTGGCAGCATCCATCACAAGCTGACTGAAGAGCACTTGGGCTTTAAGTGACATCAGCAGTGGCCTGGCAGAATCCCCTATGGGTTGGTGGTGGTGGTGGCCACAGAGAGAGGTCCCTCTGCCTGTAAAAAGGGAAGGGAAGAGCGGGAGGGACTTTGTATTGTGATTTGAGTGCCAGCTTAGGTGCCATAAAATAGAGCATCAGGTAATTTGCTAAGGTTTTTTACTTCAAACCCTGACTCCCAGACAGCATCTCTGGACATGCCTAGGGCCTTGGGGAACTCATTACCCTGAAGGGAAGGGCCTTGAACAAGACTCAGTGCTGTGCTGGCTTCAAGTCTGATCCAGTGCAGTCCCAGTAGTGACGGCCATAGGAGTGCTTGCATCACCACACTCCCAGTTCCAGGTGGCTCAGAACAGAGAGTAAGACTCTGTGTGTTTGGGAGAAAGTAAGGAAAATGAACAAGAGTCTTTGTATGGTAATCCGGAGAATTCTTCCAGATTATATTAAAGATGACCAAGGTGGTACTTCTGTGAGTCTACAAAAACTACAGTATTATTGGGACTAGGCACAAGTCCCTTTGAATATCTGGAAAGCCTTTCCAAGAAGGAAAGACACAAACCTAGACTGTGAAGACTACAATAAATGCCTAACTCTTCAATGCCCAGACACCAACAAACATCTACAAGCATCAATAACATCCAGGAAAACATGACACCACTAAATGAACTAGATAAGTCACCAGGGACCAAGCCTGGAGAAACAGATATATGGTCTTTCAGAGAGATAATTCAAAATAGCTCTTCTGAGGAAACTGAAATTCAAGATAACACAGAGAAGGAATTCAGAATTCTGTTAGATAAATTTAACAAAAAGATTGAAATAATTAAAAAGAATCAAGCAGAAATTCTAGAGTTGAAAAGTGCAATTGACATATTGAAGAATGCATCAGAATATCTTAATAGTAGAATGGATCAAGCAGAAAAAAAGAATTACTGATCTTGAAGACAAGCTATTTGAAAATATGCAGAGAGAAAAAAGAATAAAAAGAATCAAAAGCAATCTAAGAGTTATTGGCCTTAAAGAGGAGGAAGAGAAAGAAATAGGAATAGAAAGTTTATTCAAAGGGATAACATCGGAGAACTTCCCAAGCCTAGAGAAAGATATCAACATTCAGGTACAAGAAGGTTATGGAACATCAAGCAGATTTAACCCAAAGAACACTACCTCAAGGCATTTAATAATTAAACTCCCAAGGGATAAAGAACAAATTTTAAAAACAGCAAGAGAAAAGAAATAAATAACATACAATAGAACTCCAATACATCTAACAGCAAACTGCAGTGGAAAACTTACAGGCCAGGAGAAACTGGTATGACATATTTGAAGTGCCGAAAGAAAAATCTTTCATCCTAGAATAGTATATTTGGCAAAAATATCCTTTAAGCATGAAAGAGAAATAAAGACCTTCCCAGACCAACAAAACCGAGGGATTTCATCAACATCAGACCTGTCCTACAAGAAATGCTAAAGGGTGGTCTTCAGTCTGAAATGAAAGGATATTAATGAGCAAGAAGAAATCATCTGAAGGTACAAAACTCACTGGTAATATTAAGGACACAGAAAAACACAGAATAGTATAACACTGTAGTTGTGGTGTGTAAACTTCTATCAACTTAAGTAGAAAGACTAAATGATGAACTAATAAAAAATAATAACTACATCAATTTTTCAAGACATGGACAGAACAGTAAGACATAAAGAGAAACAACAAAAAGTTAAAAAGTGGGGGGACAAAATTAAAGTGTAGCCCTTCTTTAGTTTTCTTTTTGTGTGTTTGTTTGCTTGTTTATGCAATCAGTTTTAAGTTATCGCCAGCTTAAAATAATGGGCTGTAAGATAGTATTTGCAACCTTCATGGTAACTTCAAATTGGAAAACATACAATGATAAACAAAAAATAAAAAAGCAAGAAATTATATCATACCACCAGAGTAAATCATCTCCACTTTAAGAATGACAGGAAGGAAAAAAGGAAAAGAAGACTGCAAAACAATGAGACAATAAATAACAAACTGGCAGGAGTAAGTTCAATGTTATCAACAGTAATAGTGAATGTAAATGGACTAAACTCTTCAATCTAAAGAAACAGAGTGGCTAAATGGATGAAAGAACAGGACCCAGTGATCTGTTGCCTACCAGAAACACACTCTACCTACAAAGATTCACATAAACTGGAAAATAAAGGGAAGGAAAGAGATATTCCATGCAAATGGAGCCCAAGAAAGAGCAGGAGTAGTTATATTTATATTATAGAAAACAGATTTCAAGACAAAAACTGTAAGAAGAGCCAAGAAAGTAATTATATAATGATAAAGGGGTCCATTCAGCAAGAGCATATAATAAATGTAAGTATATATGCATCCAACACTGGAGCAAGCTACATGTATAAAGCAATTATTATTAGAGATAAAAAAAAGAGATAGACCCCCAACAAAATAATAGCTGGAGACTTCAACACCTCACTTTCCTCATTGGACAGATCTCCCAGAGAGAAAATCAACAATAAAAAAATTAGACTTAATGTGCACTATAGAACAAATAGACCTGATAGATATTTACAGAATGTTTCATCCAATGGCAGCAGAATACACATTTTTCTTCTCAGCATGTGGATCATTCTTAAGGATAGACCATATGCTAGGTCACAAAATAAGTCTTAAAATATTTTAAAAATTACAATAATATCAAGCATTTTCTCTGACCACAATGGAATAAAACCACAAATTAATAACAAGAGGAATTTTGGAAACTGTACAACCACATAGAAATTAAACAATATGCCCCTGAATGACCAGTGGGTCAATGAAGAAATTAAGAAGGAAATTGAAATTTTTTTTGAAACAAATGATAATAGAAACAGAACCTATAGGATACATCAAAAGCAGTACTAACAGGGAAATTTATAACTTTAAGTGCCTATATCAAAAAAAGAAAAACTTTAAATAAATAACCTAATGATACATCTTAAAGAACTAGAAAAGTGAGAGCAAACCAAATGCAAAAATTAGTAGAAGAAACGAGATAATAAAGATCAGAGCAGAAATAAATGAAATTGAAATGAAGAAAATCATACAAAGTATCAGCCAGGCACAGTGGCTCATGCCTCAAATTTTATTGTAGCACTTTGGGAGGCCAAGGCAGGGGAATGGCTTGAGCTCAGGAGTTTAAGACCAGCCTAGGAAACATGGCAAAAACCCACCTCTACAAAAAGTACAAAAAAATTAGTCAGGTGTGATGGCATACATACACATCTGACCAGCTACTCAGGAGGTTGAGGTGGGAGGATCACCTGAGCCCAGGAGGTCAAGGCTGCAGTGAGCTGTGATCATGCTACTGCACTCCAGCCCGGACAACATAGTGAGACTGTGTCTCAAAATAAAAAGGATCAGTGAAACAAAAAGCTGGTTTTTTGAAAAGATAAACAAAATTGACAAGTCTTCAGCTTAGACCAAGAAAAAAAGAGAGATGACTCAAATAAATAAAATCAGAGATGAAAAAGGAGACATTACAACTGACACTGCGAAAGTCAAAGGATCATTAGTGGCTACTATGAGCAACTATATGCCAATAAATTGGAAAATCTAGAAGAAATGTACAAATTCCTAGACACAACAACCTACTAAGATTGAACCATGAAGAAATTCAAAACCTGAACTCACCAATAAAAAATAATGAGATCAAAGCTGCAATAAAAAATCTCCCAGTAAAGAAAACCCCAGGACCCAATGGCTTCACTGCTGAACTCTATTAAACATTTAAAGAAGTAATACCAATCCTACTCAAACTGTTCCAATAAATAGAGTAAGAGGGAATACTTCCAAACTCATTCTACAAGGCTAGTATTACCCTGATACCAAAACCAGACAAGGACACATCAAAGAAAGAAAACTATAGACCAATATCTCTTATGAATATTGATGCAAAAATTCTCAACAAAATATCCAGCAAACAAAATTCAACAATACATTAAAAAGATCATTCATCATAACCAAGTGAGATTCATCCCAAGGATAAAAGGATGGTTCAACATATGTAAATCAATCAATGTGATATATCATATCACATTGTAGGACAAAAATCATATAATCATTTCACTTGATGCTGCAAAAGCATTTGATAAAGTTCCCCACCCCTTCATGATAAAAAAAAAAAACCTCAAAGACCTGGGTATAGAAGAAACATACCTTAACATAATAAAAGCCACGTATGATAGACCCACAGTTGGTATCATATTAAATGGGGAATAACTGAAAGCTTTTCCTCTTAGATCTGGAACATGAGAAGGATGCCCACTTTTACCAGTGTTATTCAACATAATACTGGAAGTCTTAATTAGAGCAATCAGATAAGAGAAAGAAATAGAGCATCCAAGCTGAAAGGAATAACTCAAATTATCCTTCTTTCCAGAAGATATGATCTTATATCCAGAAAAAACTAAAGACTCCACCAAAAAACTATTAGAACTGATAAACAAAATTCAGTTAAATTTGCAGAATACAGAATAAACATACAAAATCAGTAACATTTCTACATGCCAATAGTGAACAATCTGAAAAAAATACATCAAAAAAGTAATCCCATTTATAATAACCACAAACAAAATTAAATACCTACGAATTAACCGAAAAGGTAAAAGATCTCTACAGTGAAAACTCTAAGCAGGATGTGGTGGCTCATGCCTATAATCCCAGCTCTTTGGGAGGCCAAGGCGGGTGGATCACTTGAGGCCAGGAATTCGAGACCAGCCTGGCCAGCATGGAGAAACCCTGTCCTTACTAAAAATATAAGAAAAAAAATCATTAGGCAGGCATGGTGGTGCATGCCTGTAATCTCAGCTACTCAGGAGGCTGAGGTGGGAGGATTGTTTGAGCCTGGGAGATGGAGGTTGCAGTGAGCCAAGATTGTGCCACTGCACTCCAGCCTGGGTGACAGAGTGAGACCCTATCTCAGAAAAAAAAGAAAAGAAAAGAAAACTCTAAAACACTAATGAAAGAAATTGAAGAAGACACCCAAAAAATGGAAAGATATTCCATGTTTATGGATTGGAAGAATCAATAATGTTAAAACGTCCATACTACCCAAAGCAATCTGCAGATTTAATGCAATCCCTATCAAAATACCAAACACATTCTTCACAAAAATAGAAAAAACAATCCTAAAATGTATATGGAATCATAAAATACCCAGAATAGCCAAAGCTATCCTGAGCAAAAAGAACAAAACTGGAAGAATCACATTACCTGACTTCAAATTACACCACAGAGCTATAGTAACCAAAATAGTATGGTACTAGCATAAAAACAGACACATAGACCAGTGGAACAGAAGAGAGAACCCAGAAACAAATTTACACACCTACAGTAAAACTCATTTTCAACAAAGTTGCCAAGAACAGACACTAAGAAAAAAGACAATTTGTTCAATAAATGGTACTGGAAAAACTGTATATCCACATGCAGATGAATGAAACCTGGTCACTATCTCCTTATACAAAAAAATCAAATCAAAATGGACTAAAGACTTACATGTAAGACCTCAAACTATGAAACGACTCCACAAAAACATTGAAGAAACTAAACTGTACAAGACATTGGTCTGAGCAAACATTTGTTAAGCAATATCCCACAAGCACATGCAACCAAAGCAAAAATAGATAAATGGTATCACATCAAGTTAAAAAGCTTCTGCACAAAGGAAACAATCAACAAAGTGAAGAGACAACCCACAGAATGGGAGAAAATATTTGCAAACTACCTGTCTGACAAGGGATTAATAAGTATAATATATAAGGAGCTCAAATTATCCCATTAAAAATGGGACAAAGATCTGATTAGACATTTCTCAAAATAAGATATACAAATAGAAAACAAGTACATGAAAATTAACAAAGAGGTGAAAGAGCTCTGCAATGAAAACTGTAAAATACTAATGAAAAAAATTGAAGAACACACACAAAATTTGTATTTCTCTGATAATCATTGATTGTCAGAGAAATACAAGTCAAAACTACCTCTTCAGGTAGTAACAAATGCTGGTGAGGATGTAGAGAAAAGAGAACCCTTATACAGTGTTGGTGGAAATGTAAATTAGTACAACCACTATGATGAACAGTTTGAAAGTTCCTCAAAAAACTAAAAATAGAGCCACCATGTGATCCAGCAATCCTACTGCTAGGTATATACTCAAAAGAAATAAAATCAGCATATCAAAGAGATGTCTGCACTCCCATGTTTGTTGCAGCACTTCACAATAGCCAAGATTTGGAATCAACCTAAGTGCCCATCAACAGATGAATGAATTTTGAAAAATGTGGAACTTACACATAACAAAGTACTACTCAGCCATAAAAAAGAATGAGATTCTGTTATTTGCAACAACATGGATGGAACTGGAGGTCATTAGCTCAAATGAAATAGGCCAGGCACAAAAAGACAAACATCACATATTCTCACTTATTTGTCCGATCTAAAAATCAAAACAATTGAACTCATGGAGACATAGAAGGATGGTTACCACAGGCTGAGAAGGGCAGTGGGAGTGTGGGGAGATGTTGGGAAAGGTTAATGGGTACAAAAAATATATAATGAATGACTAAAACCCAGTATTTGATAGCACAACAGGATGATTGTACTCAATAATAATGTAATTACATATTTTTAATAACTAAAAGAATATAATTGGGTTGTTTGTAACACAAAAGATAAATGCTTGAGGGGAAGGATATCTAATTTTACATGATGTGATTATTACACATTGCATGAATGTATCAAAGCATGTCATGTACCCTATAAATACATATACCTACTATAGATTCATGAAAATTAAAAATGAAAATTTATTATTATGACATACCATTAATTTGGCCTTGCTAATATTTTATTTTCATTTCTGTGTTTAAAAGTGAACTGTGCCTATAATTTTCTTTTCTTGTACTCTTTCTATTTGTTTTGGAACCAAGACTATACAACCCTCAAAAAATGTTAAGAGCTTTTTTTTGCATTTGAAATTTTGTAGAATTCATCCATAACACCATCTTGGCCTGAGGCTTTAGAAAAAGGGAGAACTTTGATTTTTCATTACGATTTCTTTTTTTTTTTTTTTTTTTTTTTGGGAGATGGAGCCTGGTTCTGTCACCCAGGCTGGAATGCAGTGGCATGATCTCTGATCTCTGTTCACTGGAAGCTCTGCCTCCTGGGCAGTGCATGCCGCCACGCCTGGCTATTTTTTATTTTTTATTTTTTTTGTACTTTAGTAGAGACAGGGTTTCACCATGTTGGCCAGGCTGGCCTCAAATTCCTGAGCTCAGGCAATCCGCCCGCCTAGGCCTCCCAAAGTGCTAGGATTACAGGCGCGAGCCACCATGCCCAGCCTACAATTTCTTTAGTTCTTATCAGTTAATTCAAGTTTACATTTCCTTTTGTGCTACTTTTAACATTTTATATTTTTCTAAAAATTGTGCATTTCATCTGTTTTCAAATAACGATGCTTATTTTGAAAACTTCAAATTAGTACATAGTTTTTCAAAATATTAATTCTGTAAATATTTCTTGTGTTGAAAGTAATTTCCCTTTTTCTTTTCTGTAATTGGTTATTTGTATTTTTTCTCTTCTTTGTGATTAATCTTTCCAGAGGTCTATCATTGATATTTTCAAAGAACTGACATCAATTTGATTCATTTAAATGTTTCGTTGTTCTTTATTATATTGATTTCTGCCTTGAGCCTTATTATATGTATCCTTTGTTCTTTGTCTTTTCAAACTTCTTAAGTTTAATAATTTGCTTTCAGCCTCTTAACTTTCTAATTCCTTAAGTTTATGCTTAATTTATTTGCTTTTGACTTCTCTTGTTTCCTGTTAAATGTATTTAAAGCTAAAACATTTTTTCTAAGTATTGCTTTAGTTGTTTTCACAAATTTTGGCATCGACTATTTTCAAGGCTAATTCATGTCTAAGTATTTCGTGTTTACCTTAAGATTTTTGAAAGTGGTGCTAATTTTAGCCCAAATGTCTAGGCATATGGAAATTTTAACATATGAGATTACTAGTTTATAGACATGTGAGATTTTTATAGAGTTTCTTTAGGTATTGGTTTCTAATTTGATTGAAGAGAGTCAGATAATAATGTGTATGATATTGATCATTTGTAATTTATTGAGGTTTTCTTCGCATGATTAATGTTTGTAAAGTGTGGAGGGGCTTCAAGATGGCTGACTAGAAGCATTTCATGTGCTCTTCCTCCCCTTAGAAGAACCAATACAGTGTGTAGACAATCACGCTTCAAATACATTATCCAAGAAAGAACACCAGAATTCAAAAGAAAAGTGACAGGAAACACTGAAAACAAAGACGTAGAAGAAAGAGAGGCAGCCTGCTTGACTGGGATCAGCTGGGAGCCAGGAGTGACTTCCCAACATGGGGAAAGGGTTAAGTGAGAGACTTTCAGCAGCTCACATCCCCACCATGGAATTATGCAAATCTGACCACCCTGGATCCTCCCAACCCCTGGGAATAACAAAGGGAGCTGCTGGGAGACTGTGACACAGAACTGCTCCAGGGAGGGAGCTCATTCTTTGTCCCATACACTTTCTGAGACCTATGCAGGTACTGCAAGGTGTCATTTTTAAGTGTAGCCTTTCACAAACTGCGGGCTTTCCTAGGGCCCAGCAGCACTGGGACTGAGGTGTTAGGGAAACTTGGGCTGTTGCTGTTGGGACTGCAACACAAGCTAGGAATGGGCTCCCACACCTGGGGCTGACAAGGAAGCAGTATATTGGCTGTAGCTGCCAGTGCTGGGAAGTGAGCACCATCAGGACTGACACTGGGATGTGAGCTGGGCCCACGTTGCTTCTGGGATTCATTGCAAGTTGGGTGGGAGCTCCTGCAGCCAGGCTGAGGTGTGAGCTAGGTGCAGGCTACCACCAGGACTGGCGGCCATGCCTCATCAGAATTGGGCATGAGAGGGATGCATATTACCCACTGGTTTAGGCTGTGGCCACTGAGGCTGGCTTCACAATGGCAGGGACTCAATGCAGCTGCTACCATCCCTCACCCAAGCGGTCCACCTGGGATCTGAGGTTGCCTCTGCTCACCATGGCTGGCACCCGCTCTCCTCATTTGGAGGCCTGAGCATAAGCCTGCCCAACCCGGCTTTATCCCCAATGCTAAAGCACATAGCTTGGGGTCCTGGGGATTTCTCAACCCAATCCACCAAATGGATTGCCTTAACACTCCTCCCAGGGGCCTGAGGTTTGGCCTAAATACCCAATCACTACAACCTCAGCTGACACCTACCTGTCAGCACCACATGCAGGTCTAGAGACTGGCCATTCCAGCACACTGCAGCCACCGCCAAAACATACACACACTGCTTGGGACCCAGGGAATCATCCTATCACAGTTATTGCCATTGCCTTTGCCACACTGGCTACCTCAAGGCCTAAGAACCAACTCATCCACCCACTCCACTGCTGCTACTACTAGCATCCCAGAAAGCCACCTTTAGGCCCAAGAATTGGCCTGTAGATAACAAACAAACCAACAAAGATGCCAGCATGCACCACCCTAGGGTACAAGGATACATGTACTCACCCCATCACTGCTATGACTAGGGCCTGAAGACTGGCCCACCTGACATTCCAGTCCCAACACAACTTTGCCACAGCCTCCACTAATAACTGCACCCTAACATAATAAGGAAATCACAGATACCACTAATGTTGTTTACAACCAAAGAAATCATATGGAGACTACACTACTACACACCACAGAATCAAAGCTAAGGTACCCTACTCAACCAACAACATCTTCTGGAAAAAGATTTTTCCCTATGAAAGTAAATTTAAAAATAGAAGTAACTGTTACAGTCACCAGATGCACAGAACAAGATAAGGACACATTGAAAACCAGGGAACATTGAAAACCAAGGAAATATTGAAAACCAGGGAAATATTACACCTCTAAAAGAACACAGAAATTTTCCAGCAGTAGATACTAATCAAAAAGAAACTCTTGGCCAGGTGTGGTGGCTCATGCCTGTAATCCCAGCACTTTGGGAGGCTGAGGCAGGTGGATCACTTGAGGTCAGGAGTCTGAGACCAGCCTGGCCAACATGGTAAAACATTGTCCCTACTAAAAGTACAAAAATTAGCTAGGCATGGTGGCGCACACCTGTAATCCCAGCTACTTGGGAGGCTGAGGCACAGGAATTGCTTGAACCCGGGAAGCATAGGCTTCAGTGAGCTGAGATAACGCCACTGTGCTCCAGCCTGAGTGACAGAGCGAGACTGTGGCAAAGAAAAACAAAGAAAGAAAGAAGAAAGAAAGAAAGAAAGAGAAAAGAAATTCTTGAAAGCCAAGATTAAAAATTCAAACTATTGATTTTAAAGAAGCTGGATGAGATAGATACAAGATAATTCTGAAAAATAATGCAGGAAAATTAGAAAAACAATTCAGGATATGGATGAGAAATTTACCAAAGAGGTAGATATTTAAAAAAAATTCTGGAACCAAAGAATTCATTGAAGGAAATAAAAAATATATTTGAAAGCGGCAATAACAAAATAGGTAGGAAAAAAGAATCTCAGAAGTTGAAGACAGGTCTTTTGAAATAATCCAGATTAAAAAAAACGATTTTTAAAAAATGAACAAAGTTTTCATAACATTTGAGGCAGCATAAAGCAATTATATTTAAGAATTATTGGATTCCTCAATAGGGAAGAGAGAACAAAAGGATTAGAAAAACTGTTTCATGAAATAATAGATGACTCCCAAGTCTAGCAAGATACTTAGACATCCAGATACAGAAGCTTGACAATCCCCAAGCAGATAGGATGCGATAAGATCTTCTCCATAGTACATCATAGTCAGACTGTCTAAAGTCATAGATAAAGACTGAATCCTAAAAACAGCAAGAGAAAGGTATCTAGTCAACTATAAAGGAAACCTCATCAGAGTAACAGTAAATTTTTCAGCAGAAACCTCACAAGTCAGAAGAAAATGGGAAAATATATTCAATGTTGAAAGACAAATACTGTCAGCCAAGAATACTATAGTCAGCAAAATTATTCATCATAAATGGAGAAAGAAAGTCTTTCCCAAATATGCAAATGCTGGGAAAATTTATAACCACTAAGCCAGACTTACGAGAAATGTTTATGAGAGTCTTAAACCTGGAAGTGAAAAGATGACTTTCACCATCATGAAATGAAACTATAAAACTCACTGGTAAAGCAATCACAAGAAGAAAGAAGACTGAAATGATACCACCACTACAGAAATCTACCAAACCACAACAACAAACAATAATGGAAAAGTTAAGTAGCAAAAAATATATAAAACAACCAGAAAATAATTAACAATATGATAGGAACAAAGCCTCACATATGAATAACAACCTTGAATATAAATGGATTAAATACTCCACTTAAAATTATAGAATGGCTATATGTATTTTTTAAGTGATCCAATTATTTGTTGCTTACAAGAAATCCACCTTGCTAGTAAAGACACATATACAAAAGTAAAGGAATGGAAAAAGATATTCTATGCAAATGAAAACCAAAAGCAAGCAGGAGTAGCTTAACATAAATCACATAAAATAGACTTTAAGTCAAAAATAGTTTTAAAAAAAGACAAAGGAGGTCATTATGTAATGATAAACGGATCAATCCAGCTAGTAGATATAAAAATGCACTCAACACTGGAGCATCCAGATTCGTAAGGCAGACATTACTAGATCTAAAGAGAGAGATAGACTGCAATACAATAATAGTGGGGGACTTCAACACCTCATTCTCAGAATTAGACAGATCATCTAAACAGAAAATCAAAAAACAAATATTGGATCTAAGCTAGTCTTTAGAACAAATGAATGTGATAGACATTTACAGAACATCCTATTCAACAACTGCAGAATATACATTTTTTTAATTAGCACATAAAACACTCTTCAGGATAGACCATATGTTAGGCCACAAAACAATTCTCAACAATTTTTTTAAAAAATCAAAATTATAACAAATATCTTTCAGACCACATGGAATAGAACTAGAAATCAATGGAAAGAGAAACTTTGGAAACTATGTAAATACATAAAAATTACACAGTGTACTCATGAACAACCATTGTGTCAACAAAGAAATTAAGATGAGTATCAAAACACTTTTTGAAACAAATGAAAAGGCAAACATAACATACCAAAACCTGTAGGATACAGTAAAAGCAGTGCTAAGAGGGAAATTTATACCAATAAATTTTTATATCAAGAAAGTAGATAGATTACAAATTAACAATTTAACAATGTACTTAAAGAAAGCCAAACCCAGAATTAGCAGAATAAAAGAAATAATAAAGATCAGAGCAGAATTAAATGAAATAAAGACTAAAAAAGAATACAAAGCATCAATAAAACTAAAAGCCGTTTCTTTGAAAAGGTAAACAAAATAAACTGGTAGCTAGACTAACCAAGAAGACAGAAGATCCAAATAAACGAAATCAAAAATGAAAAAAAGACATTACAATTGATACCACAGAAATACAAAAGATTGTCAGAGACTATTGTGAACAACTATACACTAAAAACCTAAAGAAAATGAAAAAATTCCTGGAAACATACAAGCTACCAAGACTGAATCAAGAAGAAATTAAAAACCTGAAAGAACCAATAATGAGTAGTGAGATTGAATCAGTAATAAGAAGTATTCCAATATAGAAAAACCTAGGACTGGATGAATTCTCAGCTGAATTCTACCAAATGTAGAAAGAACTAATCCCAATCCTCCTGAAATTATTCCAAAAAAAATCAAAGGAAATTCTTCCTAACTAATTCTACAAAGCCAGCATCATCCTCATATGAAAACCAGACAAGGACACAACAAAAAAAGAAAATTACAAGCCAATATTCCTGATGAACATAGATGCAAAAATTCTGAACAAAATACTAGCAAACTGAATGCAATAGCACATCAAAAAGATAATACATCATGATCAAGAAGGATTCATACCAGGAATGCAAGAATAGGTCAACATATATGACTCAATAAATGTGATACATCACATCTACAGAATGAAAAACAAAAAACATATGATCATTTCAGTAGACGAAGAAAAAGCATTTGATAGAATTCAACATCACTTCATGGTAAAAGCTCTCAACAAACTAGGCATAGAAGGAACGTCTGTCAACATAATAAAGACCATATAGGATAAACTCATGGCTAACATTATACTGAATGAGGAAAAGTTGAAAGCCTTTCCTCTAAGAACAAAACAAGGATGTCCACTTCCAGCACTCCAATTCAACATAGTTCTAGAAGTCCAAGCCTTAGCAATCAGGCAAGTGAAAGAAATAAAAGGCATCCAAAGTAAAAAAGTCGAAGTTTAATTGTTCTTCTTTGCTGATAATGTGATCTTATATCTAGAAAAACCTAAAGACTTTACCAAAAAAACTCTTAGATTTGATAAATGAGTTCACCAAAGTGGCAGGATACAAAATCAATGTACAAGAATTAGTAATGTTTTGATACATCAATAACGATCAAGCTGAGAAAGAAATCAAGAAGGCAGTGCTGTTTACAATAGCTACAAAAAATTAAAACACCTAGCAATATATTTAACCAAGGAGGTGAAAGATCTCTACAAGAAAAACTACAAAAACACTGATGAAAGAAATTAAAGATGACACAAATGGAAAAATATTCATGCTTGTGGATCAGAAGAATTAATATCCTTAAAATGACCATATTTCCCAAAGCAATCTACAGATTCAATGCAATCCCTACCAAAATGCTAATATCACCCCTCACAGAATTAGAAAAAGACAATTCTAAAATGCATATGAAACCAAAACATAGCCCTAATATCCATAGCAATACTAATCAAAAAAGATCAAAGCTTGAGGCATCACGTTATCTGACTTGAAAATATATTAGAAGGCTATAGTAACCAAAACAGTATGATATTTGTATAAAAATAGACACATGGATCAATGGAACAGAATACAGAACCCAGAAATAAAGCTACGTATTTATAGCCAGTTGATCTTGGACAAAAGCAACAAAGACTTACACTGGGGAAAGGACACCCTCTTCAATAAATGGTGCTGGGAAAATGAGATAGCCACATGCAGAAGAATGAGACTCTATCCCTATTTCTGACATATACAGAAATCAACTCAAAATAGATTAAAGACTTAAACATCAGGCCTGAAACTATAAAAATACAAAAAGAAAACCTAGGCAAAACTCTTCTGAACATTAGTTGAGGCAAAAAATTTATGACTAAGACTTTAAAAGCCCAGGCAACAAAAACAGACAAATGGGATGTAATTAAGCTAAAATGCTTCTGCACAGCAAAAGAAATAATCAACAGATAGAAGAAACAACCTGTTGAGTGGGAAAAAAAATCATTTCAAATATTTTCCAATATTAGGGGACTAGTATCCAGAATGTACAAGGAACTCAACAAAAAAATAATAATCCCATTAAAAAAAGGGAAAAGGACATGAATAGACAATTCTCAAAGGAAGACTTTCAAATGGCCAACATTTGAAAAAATGCTCAACATCACTAATCATCAGAGAAATGCAAACCAAAACCACAATGAGATATTCATCTTACCCCAATCAGAATGACTACTATTTAAAAGACAAAAAATAACAGATGTTGGCGAGGATGCAGAGGAAAGAGAACACTCACACACTGCTGGTGGGAATACAGCCACTCTGGAAAACAATATGGAGATTTCTCAAGAAACTAAACATAGAATTACCATTCAATCCAGCAATCCCACAACTAAGTATCTACCCAAAGGAAAATAAATCAGTATATGAAAGGGATAACTGCACTGTCTTGTTTATTTACAACACATTCAAAATAGCAAAGATATGAAATTAACCTAAGTGTTCATCAACAGATGGTTGGATTAAAAAATGAGGTGCATATGTACACAATGGAATACTATTAAGCCATAAGAAGAATGAAATCATGTCATTTGAAGTAATATGGATGCAACTAGAGGTCATTATATTAAGTGAAATAATTCAGGCACAAAGAAACAAATATCACATGTTCTCACTTATATGTGGGAACTAAAAAATTGTATCACATGGCAGTAAAGAGTAAAAAGATAGAAGACAGAGACTGGGAAATGTGAGTGGGATGTAGTGGGGAGAATGAAGAGAAGTGAGTTAAAAGGTATAAACACACAGTTACACAGAAAAAATAAATTCAGTGTTTGGTAGCAGAGTAGAGTGATTATAGTTAACAAAAATGCATTGTATTTGGGTGACAGATACCCTGAATATCCTGACTGGATCACTACACATTATATACATGTAACAACTTTTACATGTACCCCATACATTTTTATAAATTAAAAAATGGTAATTAAAAATTTTGTAAAGGTTCCATGTGTGCTTAAAAATAGCTGTATTTTCCTTTTGTTGAGTATTAACTAAATGGAGAAAAAGAATGTGTGTCTATGCATATGCATATGCAATTGAGAGGTGACAGCGTGCTGGCAGCCCTCATAGCCCTCGCTCACTCTTGGTGCCTCCTCAGCCTTGGCACCCACTCCGCCCACACTTGAGGAGACCTTCAGCCCGCCGCTGCACTGTGGGAGCCCCTTTCTGGGCTGGCCAAGGCCAGAGCCGGCTCCCTCAGCTTGCAGGGAGGTGTGGAGGGAGAAGCACGGAGGGAACTGGGGCTGCGGGCCACGCTTGCAGGCCAGCGCGAGTTCCAGGTGGGCGTGGGCTAGGCAGCCCCTGCACTTGGAGCGGCCAGCTGGCCCACTGCCCCAGGCAGTGAGGGGCTTAGCACCTGGGCCAGCAGCTGCTGTGCTCCACTTCTCGCCAGGTCTTAGCTGCCTCCCCAAAGGGCAGGGCTCGGGACCTGCAGCCTGCCATGCCTGAACTTCCCCTGGCACGCCCTAGGCTCCTGCACGGCCCAAGCCTCCCCGACTAGTGCCGACCCTGCTTCACGGTGCCCAGTCCCATCGACCATCCAAGGGATGAGAAGTGCGGGCCCAGGGCGTGGGACTGGCAGGCACCTCCACCTGTGGCCCCCGTGCAGGATCCACTGGGTGAAGCCAGCTGGGCTCCTGAGTCTGGTGGGGACTTGGAGAACCTTTATGTCTAGCTAAGGGATTGTAAATACACCAATCGGCACTCTGTATCTAGCTCAAGGTTTGTAAACACACCAATCAGCACCCTGTGTCTAGCTCAGGGTTTGTGAATGCACCAATCAACACTCTGTATCTAGCTACTGTGGTGGGGACTTGGAGAACCTTTGTGTTGATACTCCGTGTCTAGCTAATCTAGTGGGGACATGGAGAACTTTTGTGTCTAGCTCAGGGATTGTAAACGCACCAATCAGCACCCTGTCAAAACGGACCAATCAGCTCTCTGTAAAATGGACCAATCAGCTAATCAGCTCTCTGTAAAATGGACCAATCAGCAGGATGTTGGTGGGGCCAGATAAGAGAATAAAAGCAGGCTGCCCCAGTCAGCAGGGACAATCTGCTCAGGTCCCCTTCCACACTGTGGAAGCTTTGTTCTTTTGCTCTTTGCAATAAATTTTGGTGTTGCTCACTCTTTGGGTCCACACTGCCTTTACGAGCTGTCACACTCACCACAAAGGTCTGCAGCTTCACTCCTGAAGCCAGCGAGACCACGAACCCACCAGAAGGAAGAAACTCCGAACACATCCGACCATCAGAAGGAACAAACTCTGGACACACTGCTTTTAAGAACTGTGACACTCACCGCTAGGGTCCGCGGCTTCATTCTCGAAGTTGGTGAGGCCAAGAACCCACCAATTCTGGACACACAATGTCTAAAGATCATTAATTGTATTATTCACATGTTCTAAAGCTCTGATTATTTTTTGTGTGTTTGATCTATCATTTTTGCGAGGGAAATGTTAACACTTCCAATTATGATAGTTGACTTAGTAATTCTCCCTAAACTTTTTCAAGTTGTTGCATAGTATTTCTTGAGGTTATATAGTTTACTTCATAGGTATTTATGTGGTTTATTAATGTTTACATGTTATTACTCCATATTCTTTTATCCAAGATACATCCTCTTTGTGTCTTATGACATATTTTACCTTGAATTCTGCTTTTTCAGATATTATAATACCACTCCATCTAATTTGATTCGTTTTATCTAATATAGCTTATTACATCCTTTTATTTTCAAATTTTTGATATCCCATTTATTTCAGTGTGCTTCTTACAGACTGCAAATTGTTATAATCTTTTTATTCTGAAATTCTCTTTATATTGATAAAATTAAACCATTTGTATTCATTATAATAATTTTAATACTATAACTTATTTCTGCCTTATTTTATGTTTTCAATTTATTGTATTTTTTATGATGTGTGCTTCTTTTCTCTTTTCTCGCCTTTTCTCCTTTCTTTAAAAAGTACACATTCTTTTTTTAAAATATAAATTTTTTAAGCTTATGACGTTTGACTTTAACCTAAGGCCCATTTTGTGTTTATTTCTATTAATTTCCCAATTACTCGTATATCTCAATATCCTTTGAGACATCACTAGCTTCTTTCATTCCTTATTTTTAAATGCTGCAGTGCTCCAAGACCCAGTCCTCATTCTTCTCCATCCTTACTCAGTTCCTAGGAAATCCTATTCAGTCCAATGGCTTTAAATATTAATTATATACTGATGAATTCCACATCCTTACCAGGTCTCCAAACCTGCGTATATAACTTCTTCCTCAGTATCTCTGCTTTAATGTTCACTGGGGACCTCAAATTTAACCTGCCCAAAGTAGAAGGTTCATTTACTTCAAGGTTGTATAATTGTGTCTCCTACAGTATCTCCAAAATCCTAGGGGTTTTCTTTGGTTTCTCTTTGTCTACTACTTCACATTAAAATCTTCAACAAGACTACCATCTTTATGTTAAATTATATTCCCAATCTGCCCACTTTTGTCACCTCCACAGCTATCACCCTCATCCATATCACTATCATCTCTCACCTGGATCATTGTAATTACCTACTAACTGTCCTCACTGTCACCTCATTTCCACTATTGCCTAACACCCCCCAACCGCCACCTCCATAATGTATTTATCTCCACAAAGATCTATTTTTAACAGAGAAAATAACACTGCTCCCATACTCAAAGTCTTCTGCTGACTTCCCATCACGATTACATCCAAACTCCTTACCATAGCCTGTTAGGAAAGTGAACATATAATTTATCCATCCAAACCAGGCAGTGTTGAGACTGAAAGAGGCTCTATTAGTAAAGACACCGGGAACAATGACAACTTCACAACTTGATTCCTCCCCTACTCCCTCAGCTCCAACATGCTGCTCTGTTTAATCGTTCCCACAACAAGGTCTTTCATGAGCAAAAATTCAACAAGGATGTATCAAATGCGGAGTATGTGAGGATGCAACAGTGAACACAACAAAGTTTCTCATTTCATGGAGTTCACATTCTAAAAGCTTCTTCCATTTGGAAGACATCCTCCAGATTCTCACACAGCTTAAGCATTCATATTATCCAAATATCTGGTCAAATGTCCCTTTTTAGAAAGATATTCCCAGGATATCCTGCTGCAATAGCCTGACTAACCATCCCATCAATGTCTATCACTAACCCTGATTTATGCTTTTCATGTTTCACCTGAAATTATATTATTCCATTAATTGTTTTCTTATAGCCCGTGTACTATTAATAGTTTGTTCTTGTACTACTATAAAGAAATATGCGAGACTGGGTAATTTACAAAGAAAAGAGGTTTAATTGACTCACAGTTCTGCAGGCTGTACAGGTTGGGGAGGCCTTAGGAAACTTCCAATTATGGCGGAAGGTGAAGGAGAACCAGGCACATCTTACATGGCTGGAGTAGGAGGGAGGAGAGATAGGGGGAGATGCCACACACTTTTAAACAACCAGATCTCCTGAGAACTCACTCACTATCATGAGAACAGCAAGGGGGAAATCCACCTCCATGATCCAATCCTCTCCCACCAGGCCCTACCTCCAATATAGGGGGTTATAATTCAAATGAGATTTGGGTGGGGACACAAATCCAAACCATACCAGCCTGTCTGTCCCTTAGAATGTAAGCTTCAAGAGGACAAAGATGTGGCCTGCCTTAGTCACTGCTGTATCCCCAGCTCCTAGAACATTCCTAAACCATCAATATGTATCGAATAAATAAATAATGAACAGTTCATTGGGGACACTAAATTTATATGAAACTTTCCCTTTGGGAACATTTAACTATGTTATTCAATAATATTTAATAACAGCCTATTCCCCAGAGGTATCTACAGAGAATATCTCTATCACAATCATCTTTCTTGAAACAACTTTTTCCATGCATTCATTTCATATAAATGGCTGTTCTCTCTGCACTGAAAGTTGAACAAGACAAATAGAATTCACGTATAAATCTGAATTCTCTTAGCATCGCTGAAACCCAGACGAAAAGCACATGTGTGAAGAAGCTGGTGAGGCTTTCCCTTTCATGGGTCTTCTATGGCATATATTTATCCACCAGTCTCCTGAATGAAAGGCTGCACTTTTTAAATTCCAAACCAAGCACTTCAGAGGAAGAGCGTCCTGCTTTCCTAAATATGCTTAGTGCAAAAGATTGCATTGCAAGGGCCATCTGGGGGCATTTCTACCTGTGGCCAAAATCCAAATGTCTTGAGGTTTTTTTTTTTTCAGATTATTGTTTATATGCTTCAGATTGTTTATATGCTGCATATATGTTTATATGCAGATAAGCATATGAGAGAGAATGAGCTATAATTATTAAATAATGAAAACAATTTTTCCACACAACTTATGAATATCATTCTCATGAAGATTGGCTAATCAAATGTTTCTCCCTGCATTCTATCAAGAATTTAATTAAAAATGGCTTTGATGGTGTGTATCCAAGGGAAACTAATTCCTGCTTTTAACTAAGGAAGAAATGAATACTTAAAGCAGGTTGCTATGATGGACCAGAAGTGCACAAGTAGAGTTTTGTTTTGTTTTGTTTTTGTTTTTGTTTTTGTTTTTTTGAGATGGAGTTTTGCTTTTGTTGCCCAGGCTGGAGTGCAATGGCACAGTCTCGACTCACTGAAACCTCCACCTCCTGGGTTCAAGCGATTCTCTTGCCTCAGCCTTCCAGGTAGCTGAGATTAGAGGTGCCCACCACCATGCCCAGCTAATGTTTTTTGTATTTTTAGTAGAGACAGGGTTTCACTATGTTGGCCAGGCTGGTCTCGAACCCCTGGCCTTAGGTAATCCACCCGCCTCGGCCTCCCAAAGTGCTGGGATTACAGGCATGAGCCACCGCACCCAGCCACAAGTAGGATTTTGACACATTGAACTGGTTTGCATGCCAAATCTAGTCAATGGCTTAAATAAGTTGTTGAGAAAGATGTTTCTTTGGTGCAAAGAATACTGAATAAGAAAAGTGAAAATATTTGATTCAACAAACTTTTTGAGAGTTACCTATCAAATACTCCATGGAAAGCAATACTGCTCAGACCACTACAGTTGCCTTGCATTAAGCATCTCATGATCTCCATTTCAATTATAATACTTCTTCAGATGAATTTTATTCATGTATTTCATTCCATTCTTACCTGATTCCCTATAGTGTCTTTGTATTATTGCCTTGGACTGCAGCTATGCTTTGGTGGCAAGAATGTAGCCTGTGTTCAAGATCAACTTGAACAGGTTAAACTTTTCAATTGGCTGCATAAAGTTTGGCAGGCACTTAATCTGTCTCAGTTTGCTCGGTTTGTTACACCACAAAATGAAGCTAGTGATACCTACCTATTGGGTTGCTATGAGGGGTGAGTGTGACCATATATGGGAGTATTTCTCAACAATCAATGGCATAGGCAAGACCAGAATCAGGGTGAGATGAATGAGAAGCAACATTTAAGAGGACACCAAAAAACTACCATCAGGATAAATATTTTAATAAAATATGTTGCAGAAATCTAAATCAATGGAAAAAATCCATGATGAACAAAATACCAAAAATTCAGGCTCTGGATGTGAGAATATGAGAGATATAACAGTATGTTTGATAGAGGTATAACAGACAAACATTTGACCAGTGGTCTTTCTTGCCACGTCATACGGTTTTAATCCTGTCCTTTACTTCTCAGCAGCTGGCTTCAGAGCAGCCATCAGTGTCTGCCTCCTCACTATCCAGCCAGCTGGGAGCTTTTATCTCCTTGCTATTTGTTTAAATTCTTGCTTTCTCTTCCTTGGAGTACATAGTTGCCTTTCTGACAATTTTCAACTCTTATTCTTCAAGTTCCTTTATTGTCCTGCAAGGGGTGCTCCAGTTCTTTGGAAAAAACTCTCTTTTTAGCTCAGGATTTGGTGCCAAGAGTATTTTAGCCTTGTTTTTTCTGATGTTGGACTCCTGCATCAAATGCTGGCTCTTCCTCAAGATCTCAAGTTCAAGTAATGTTGCAAAAAGTGTGCACTCTCAAGTGAGCTGTTCACACAGAGTTCCATTTACTGGTCCATCTAGGTGACAAGCCAATACATACAACCTACAGATTTCATGGAAACACAAAGGCAACCAATGTCTGATTATCAGTTACATGAAGCAAGTTTAGAAGACTAGGTGATATGTCCCTGAGAGAGAGACTCTTCTATCTGTCACTCAGGGAAGCACTCTCTTCTTCTGTTGCAAGCATGGGGCATTGATTGATTTATTAATTCATTGATTTTTCTTATCATCATCATCAGATCCCTATTTCTACCAATAATTACTACCCTTTACTGGTTATTTACTGTGTGCTAGTTGCTGTGCATACATTGTTTCATTCAATCCTTGTAGCATTCTTTTGGAGTAGGAATTATTAACTTATTTAAGGATGAGGAAACCCAATCTTAGAGATGCTCTTATAGCTATCAATAATAAATTCTCTTATGTATTCACTCTACAAATATTTATAAAGTTCCTTAAATAGTTGAGCTTCTGTGCTAGTATCTTTGAAAACTAAAATAGACTGGCTGAGTGCTATGGTTTGAATGTTTGAGTCGTTCCAAAATTCATGTTGAAACATAATCCCTAATGCAACAGTATTAAGAAATAGGGCATTTAGAAGGTTATTAGGCCATGAGAAATTCACCCCCTTGAATGAATTGGTGCCTTATAAAAGGGCTTGAGTGGGCACAGGCACAGCATTCCTCCCCTGTGGAGGAAGAAGTGTCCAAGGTGCCATCCTGGAAGAAGAGACGGGGACCTCACCAGACACTGAACCTGCTGGTGCCTTGATCTTGGACTTGCCAGCCTACAGAACTGTGAGAAATACATTTCTGTTATCTATAAATTACCCAGTCTAAAATAACATATTTTGTTACAGCAATATATATAGACTAAGAAATTGAGGTAAGCAGAAAAGGGATTTATAAAAGGATATTGAGTAGCTCGCAGAATCCCAGAGAGAAGAAGAGATGCCCACAGAAAAAAGCCTCGAGTCACATCAGAGACCCAATCTGGTGAGGAACTTGTCACCACTGACTCCACTGTCAGGGGTGCTGGAAGATGCTATCAGCACTGCCACCACTAGTCCCCCTGGGACTTGTTCCTGCTGCACTGCCACCGCCAATAGAGAGCCTCTTGGATGTCCTTGCTGCTTTGCAACATTAGTTCTCCATTCAAAACCTAACTTGGGGCATCTTTTGGAAAACTATAAGTCACACATCCAGACCCTAACTACAAGGAAGACTGGGAATATGAGGATCTGGAAGCTTCTACAGAAAGAGGTGATTTGGATCTCCAACAGAGACTCAATTTTTTAAATGCAGGAAGGAACTTCAGGTGCTGGCACATCCAAAAGAATCACAGGTAACTGCTACATTGAGTCCTTGCCCTTCAGGCACTTATAAATGAACAGGGCAGAAGACGCACACCAATGACCACAGTATGTAAGAAATGCCACCAAAGATGAGGACAAAAAAAAAATCCTTCTTGGCAGGAGGTAGAGGATCCATTCTCACTGGAGATAACAGGACAAATTCAAAGAAGGGATCACACTTCTACTGAGTCTTACAAAGTGGTAGAATTTGATAGATTATGATGCTGAGTGGGTCAAATAGGAAAAACAATTCAAAGAACAAGATACCCAAGCAAAAATGTACAAGGTTTATTGGCAAGGATGAGTACTCACATTGTGCTGAGTAGAGCAGAGGGTCTTTGGTGTGATTTAGGTGTGAAATGACCAAGGCTTTTGGCCATGGTGAAGGGGAAGAAGGAATAGACTCAGGGGTAATTATGAGGGAAAGATCAACTGGGCTTACTCCTCCTTCTAGATCTTGTTATGTTTATACTTCCTCATTTGTGTCTATGATTGTTTGAGTAACAACTGTCTCCTCTATCAGATAGGAACCTTCATAAGCAGGGACAGTGCCTGCTATTTCTCCCCATCATACACCTGGTGCTTGCCTAGTAATGGCTGCACTGAAGGAGCTCAGTAGATACTTACTGAAGGGAAGACAGATTGATAAACAAGAAGATTGATATACAGTTAGAGAAAAGGGAGTGAGGAGAGAAGAGATGATTCGAGATCTTTTAGACGTGTTGAATTTGAGATTCAAAGAGATATCTTAGGGGACATTTTTCAAGTGGATCTTTGGGGAAAAAGGGATTTCTAGACTACTATAAAATTGGGTAGGTAAGTCTGTTCTGCATATATGTATAGTGGCTAACACATCTCAAGTATGTGTTTCCATAATGACATATTACATATGCAGTGGAGAAAACTGGCTTTGGGAAAAAAGTGATATTTGAAGATGGTTCTTCATTTCACATTGCTTGTGCCACTACTCGTACATTCCTCTGACTTGTACAAATATTCAACACATACCATGTGATCTAAATAGAGAGACAGATCTCTGAGGAGTTTCGTCAAGCCACCTGTCCTCTCACACTTGCAGTATGAAACTGAGTAAGAGTGAACATCCAATCCACGTTGGGAGAAGAAAATAATTTATGTCAAAGATGCAGTCTCCAGGTTCCCTTGGGTTCACTGTATATTCATAAGGGGGCTCCTCCCTACCCAGTATACACGTGAAAGTGTTCCTTGGTCCTATGCCATAATACATATCAAGAGCTGATTAATTTTTCACAGTAAGCCTTTTAGTGTATATGGTTTTTTTTTTTTTCAGTCTTGCTCTTTGAGGGTCAAGTGACCCAAGAAGGGTCTGGTGGCTAATATAGTGCAGGATTTAAGGAATTACACAAGTGCTGGAATGTTTCCACCAAGCTTCCTTGGTAACAGCGGCCAGGTGATAGGGAACATTTTATAAATTAAGCCACTTTTGCCAGAAAAGGAAGTAGAATGGCCACTTCATTATAGTTAACTGTTTCTCTCCCAATAATAAGAAAAGTGAATGATATATGTCCTCTGTGTCTTGCCCAAACTCAACTAAAAATAATAACTAATTCTGGGTCACACGGATCTCAGAAGAAACTAAATTATCCAGATTAGCAAATATAAACTGTGTTTGAAAAGGAAAAAGACAGGTAGTAGACATTTGTGGCTTTGTGCTTCCCAGAAGCCCTTACTTTGGTAATAGAACCCACGTCTTCCCTGTGACAATTGCACCTTCCTTGTCACAGTTTCTGTGGTTTAATGAAGCATACCCAGACCCCCAGGGTGGGCATGTGGCCCAGGTCTGCCTACAGGGAGCTCTGAGTACCTGGCTAGAGAGGTCAGGTTAGGGATTGGCATAAATCTCACCAAGTTAGTCAGAAAGAATCCTGGGATCTGTAGCTGCCATCATTCCTGAGTAATTTCAGAGACATGTGGGCCCAACCTCATAACACAGTTACATCACAAGGATACCTAGCAGCCCTTTGATCATTAAACACATAGTGACTTTAAACACAAGTGTTAGGGACAAATTTTTGTGTTCTCCTCAAATTCATATGTTGAAATCGTAACCACCAAGCTGATGGTAATAGGAGGTGGGGCCTTTGGGTGGAAGGTGATTAGGACATGAAGGAGGAGCCCTCATGAATGGGATTAGTGCCCTTATGAGAAGAGACCCGAGAACTTGCTTCCTCTCTCTGTTCTCCACCACGTGAGACACAATGAGAAGACAACCACCTACAAATCAGGAAGAAGGCCATCACCAGGAACCAAACAAGCTAGTACCTTGATCTTGGACTTCCCAGCCTCCACAACTATGGGAAATCAATTTCTGTTGTTTAAGCCACTCAATCTATGGTATTCTATTATAGCAAACTTTACCGACTAAGACAATAAGCTTCTTTGTATAATGTATACACAATTGTTTGTGTATTTCTTTCCCCATCACTGAGCTATGGACCCAGGGAACAAAAGCCATATATATATATTTTAATCTCATATTCCCAGAAGACCTAGCACACATGTGCTTCACACATGAAGTCATTGGATACATACATCAAACTGAATCAGCTTCAGCTCTGCCGAGGCATGGGTGATGGATTCCCTAAAGTGGATGGACACAATGGCAAAACACTGTTCAGAGAGGTTCCATGACCTACCCAAGGTTTCACTTAATAGATATATTATGAAGGAGATAACTTTATAAAAACCATTACTTCATTTGCTAAAGCCCTTCATAAGACAACTCCTTCAGAACTAAAAGCAAAATACTTCACTTGCTGAGGAAAAGGTATTTTTCCATTAGTGCATAATAAATGACCATGTTTCCTTCTCTGCTTTGACCACGAGGAAGCTCTGAGGCAAATTTACTGCTCAGTCATTGCAAGTGTGTAAGATCTTTCAGGTTTGCTCATCTCCCTTCCGCACTTGTTCTAATTTCATTTATCTAGTGCTGCTACTTAATTTTAAATTTGTATTTTATTATATGTATTTTCTATATATTCTTTGTAGAACAAGATATGTGATATTAATAGGCCAGTTATGGCTCAACTAATAACATTTTGAAAGTACATGGATACCCGAGATAACAGTGCTGAGTGACTAGAACAAGGGGTTATATGCTTGGTTCTTATAAGGTAGGAGGCTTTGTTTTTCTAAAATGTAACTCCTGCTCTGGAGATGCTACCGGTGGTGAGAGCACTTCCCTGGGCTTCTGCCCTGACCGGTGATGAAATATTTACCCTCAGCAGGTTCTCTCTTCTAGTATAGGGTAGTGTTGCTTACTGTTCAACTCCACTTGGATTAATCAATTAATGTGTGAAATCATTTTGAATATGAAAAGTTCTGGGTCAGGTACACAGCAGTCATTCCTGTCTGAGTTACTATGCTAATCCTTGCCTTTGTGAGAGAGGAGTGTGCTTAAAGTCCTTCTATGAAACCATTCCTCTCAGGAGTCTGTCAAAGTCACTAGAAAAATAGGTAGATCCAGCCATTGGCAAAGAGGGACCCAATCTGGGCATCTGAATATGACTCAGAGAAACCAAACACGAGACATAGAAAGAGGTTGCAGGCAAGAATCTAGGGCTTGCAGGGGCACCAGACCATCAAGACTTCCAGGAGAAATTACGGAAACATCTGCAAGGTTAAGTCAGGAAGTCCAGGGGCTGCTTCCCAGAGAGGGAAGTGCCTTTCTTGGGACTGCTGCCACAGAGCTGAAACGGTGCATAACCTGGGGCCAAGGAGGCTGATTGAAGATGAGGGATTAGACTCCAAGAAGGATCAAGAATCCATCAACTCAACTCCACTCCTTCAGCCACACCGAGGTGAGGACAAGCCTTGGGCTTTGGGACACAGTGAACTCTGCATTAGCCAGGCCAAGAAGTGGCTCCATGTTAATTGCATTACAAGAAAGAATTTATGTTCAGGAAATCTCTTGACCACGTTTGCTTCTGTTCCCTCCCAGCCTTTGCCAACCATGGCACTACAAAGAGCTAATCATCAAAAGATAAAGCAAATAGGTTTCATTGCTGAGTGATAATCAAACAGTTGCCAAAACTTTGCAATCTTAGTGCTTGGAAAATACAAGGTCTACAAAACCTCAGCTGAAGAACAGATAATTAGCCAGAAAAATCTAGGAGGGGCTTGGACTGCTTTGGGCATGAAAGGAATGTCTTTCTTCAACTCCACAGGGATGTGGTGAGGTAGGAGTGGGGTGGGGGCTGGACTATTGGATACTCACTGCAAGTTCTGCCAGCTTGGCAACACATCTCCTGCTTCTCTGGGCTGGCTCACCCAGCACAAATTCAACCCTTTGCTTGTTGCATATCCTTTTACATTTCCCCAGAGGGAGCTCACTCTCAGCCTTCTCACTTAGAATCACCACCCTTGGGACCCCAACACTTTAGATCCGTCCAGCATTGTTCAGCCTGACGGATGACCCAGCCTCCTGGTTTTCTTAAAATAACAAGAGAACATTTGCTCTCTGGAAATACAAGGTCGCATCCAAATTTAAAAAAAAGAAAAATAGGAGAGGAAAGCATTCAAACAAAACTCTTGGAATTGGGCTCCTGTGGTAACATTTGCAATAAAGGAAAACAGGAAAGCAATTGCAATATTAAAAATAGATGATTTCCTGCATGTAAATTCTTTGCTGACCTTGTTGATTGCAGCATGGTCCATGTTTGCTGGCTTGCCACCTTCTGACTTCATGAGAGTTCATACCGAGGGACAGTTCTCAGGGCTCAGAAATCCACCCCTAGTTAAAAAGCATTTGTTTACAAATCTGCCTATTGGCATCAACCCTTTTCTCTTTAATCCTTGATGCTTATCGGAGATTAATTATTTATCCTTTGTTTTATTCCTATGTGTCCAGGAGGAACGTACTGAATATCAAGAATACTTCAGAGGATCCTGGAGCAGAGATGGTACCTCCACATAACACAGTGCACCTTGATGATATTAGCATCCACTGCCAATAAGCATAAAGGTAATCATGGGGAAGGTAATGCATTATCTGGCTGAAAGAGCATTCATCCCTCAATGGATACTTAATCAGCAGCCAGGCACTACTGTATGCTCTGGGGTCACACCCATGCCCTCAGCAACTTTATATTCTAGTTGGGTGAAATAAACAATAAACATAGTAAATAAGTTAGCTAATATGCTATAAGATAGGTATATAAAAAAAGAAAAAGTAAAGTGGAGTAGGGGGATTGGGCAAGTAAGGTATTAAATACAATAGAGAAGGCCTTAGGAAAAAGGTAAAATTTGAGCACAGGTTTACTGTGAAGGGAGTAGCTAGGCAGATATGTTGATAAAGTTTCCAGGCTGGCACAGCAGCCTGAGCAAAGGCCCTGAGGCAGGACCATGATAATTAGTTGACAGCAAGATCTGGTGTCTCTCTCTTTCACTGTCAGGGAGGTCTGAGACAAGGCAGCAGTTAGTTATTCTCTGTGGGTAGCAGAGAGAGTGGCTTTGAAGCAGAAGGAGCAATGATGAAATGGTTTCGTTGATGAAAAAATGGGCAGCTTTTGGAATTGGGGTGAGCCGGAGTGAAAGGAAAGGTTAAAGCCTCAACAAAAGGGAACAGCTTCCACGATTCCACTCTCCGGGTGGAGAATGAGACCTGGAATCCAAAGGGCACACCCAAGACAAATCAGCTGGAGACAAGGGGCCCCATCCCCGTGTTTTGAATCCCCTTGCAGTTACGAGTGTGGCTCAGCACGTTCTGAAGCTCTCCTGGAATCTGGCCTTGGCTCACAGAACTTTCAGACTGAATTGCTCCCTCTTGGCTTTGCTTGTTGCCTAATGCCCTTCTCTTGATCACCTTGGTCCTTGGAGTTCTCTTAACCATTTTCTGTTCAGGGCCACTCTGGAAATTAGATCTACCTAAGTGATGACCAACACCTCACAGAACTGACCCTCCCCCTCCCTCCACTGGGGCTGATGAATTTACTGTAATCATCTGTGAATTCAAACCCCATTGTTAAAGAGGAAGAGGCAGAGTCACATCTACCCCTTCCTCTTGGGGTAGATGCGTTTTTGAGAAAATGCACCTGGTGTTCAGGTGATCTTTCAAAATGCATTTGGCTTTCTCTCTCATAGCCATTAGGGTTCTAGAATAAGAGAGGGTGAGCTAGAAGCTTGTGTATTTACAACCCCCATAGCTTCCCAGTTGATACGGTTTGGCTGTGTTCCCCCCAAATCTCACCTTGAATTGTAGTTCCCATAATCCCCACGTGTTGTGGGAGGGACCCAATGGGAGGTAGTTGAATCATGCTGTTCTGTGACAGTGAGTGAGTTCTCACAAGACCTGATGGTTTTATAAGGGGCTTTTCCCCCCGTAGTTCAGCACTGCTCCTTCCCACCACCTTGTGAAGAAGGTGCCTTACTTCCCCTTCACCTTGTGCCATGATTGTAAGTTTCCTGTGGCCTCCCCCGCCATGCTGAACTGTGAGTCAATTCAGCCTCTTTCCTTTATAAATTACCCAGTCTCGGGCAGTTCTTTATAGCAGTGTGAGAATGGACTAATCCACCAGTGTTCTTGGGAGACAATCAACACTCCCCAGCAGCCTTCCTTCCTCTAGAGCTGTATCTTTCTGAGTCCCCGGTTTGCTTACTGAAGGCATTGACATTTCTCTAAGGGGCCCTGCTTTTTACTGCTTCCAAATGTATACACCTGCTGCCTTGCAATACTCTTCTGGCCCTCTCTTCACCTGGTTAAATCCTATGCTCTCTTCAAGTCCCAGCTTAGTCAGTCCTCCTCAGGGAAAGATTTTTTAATCCCTCAGACTAAATTGGGCCACTGTACTTCCAGAACTTAGCATGGCACCTGGCACATAGTAAGTGCTCAGTAAACATTGATGCTTCATAAATTCATTTGATATACAAATGCATGAGTGAGGGAACAGAAAGAGAAGCTAAAATCAATGTGAGAAACAAAGTTTTTAATTGGAAGATCAAGATAACAAAAGTCCCTATCACAAAGAGAAGGAGAAGAGAATAAAAGACAATGGTACAATCTTTAAGGTCTGATGTGCTTTTGCTTAAGGCAGTATCAGGTCGATCAGGTCAATCACCTGAGAAAGCAATGGGGTTCCAGGGTATTCATCTTGTGGCTTAGTGTCAAGAAGTAATATTGTCAGCCATGTGAGCTGAGACTGCAATGAGCTGGATTTCCCCTGGCAGAAGGGGTAATAGGAGGACACAGCCAGGAAAATCAAGCACATAGTGAACACCCTGCTTGGAGGGGTGAAGAAACTATATTGCAAGAACACAATTTCAAGTTTTTGTTCTGTCTTGATTCATTGCGTATTACTTTGGATAAATCACTTAACTTTTGGAATTGCACTTCCTTTTTAAAAAAATAAAGATAGGGGTCTCCCTGTGATGCCCAGGCTGGTCTTGAACTCCTGGGCTCAAGCTATCCTCCCACCTTGGCCTCCCAAAAGCTGGGATTATAGGCATGAGCCACTGTGCTCAGCCGGAATTTCACTTTCATTGTCCAGAAAAATAAACTGTGGGACTACTATGCGGATATTGGGAGAAACATGAATATTAGCCAAGTTTACGTATGGCCCAAGGTCCAACACAATAGTGGTATTATTCATGATCCCCAATGCTATCCCCAGCTGTTCCCCAGTAAGAGTTTATTAGTCCCACTGCTATTTCCTGATTTGTTTCCATTCAGGAAGCTTTGAACTAATGGTTAGCAGAGGGGCACATTGCAAAAATAAAAATTCTCACTTTTAACTTTTCCATCCCCTTTAATCCCCACTGCCCAGCCTTCCTCTCTCCTCAGCGAGGGCTGGAGCTGTGCCATCCCCGTGATCAATCACACACTGGGGAGCGCCTCGTGGCGGGGTGGAGGCTGTGGGCAGGGGGAGAGCTGGCCCAGCACGTCTGTTGAGTGTGATGTCCTTTCGTGATGCCCTTACAAACAGAAGCGAGGAAACAGGCCGTCATTTATCATGTGGCTTTGTAGTGGACGCTGATAATGCAGAACAGCCAGGCCACTCTTGAGGTCGCTCCATTGAAGTACTTACTGAGTCAGCTGTCGGGAGACAGTCGGAAAGGGAGGTTCTCCATATGACTTGCCCTACTGCCAGGGACCTCCCCGCAGTAACTGCCCACTCCTCGATGGAATGGAGCCTGCCATTTGCCCTCCGGAAGCCACCCAGCCTCCTGGGTTATGTGCATTGACAGTTTTTGGCCTTTAGGGGGAGGTGAAGACCTCTCCCCATTCCAGCCCACTCACCCCACTCACCCCCCAACTCCCCAAGCCAGGCACACTATTGGGCAAGAGGGTGGAGCTTTTTGGTGAGATGGTGGCTGCATGGTCCTTGAACCATTCACTGTTGCAGGCGCCATTCTGTTTAGCCAGACCTAGGTCACTTGCCTGCTCTTGGCTGGGGGTAAGGTAGCTTTAGCCACATCCAAACCGCACAGACATGTTTCCAGAAGTGAGGGAAGGGGAAGTGTGATGGGCACTATAGCGACCACTGGCATGACGTCTTCTATTTCTCTGAATTTCCTCTACCCTTACCAGCACAACATCTAGCACCATGCTTTGGCCCAAAGGAAGGTTCAATCAATGAATTTACTGGCAAGAAAACACTTAAATCCACAAACGAACACATTGTGAAAGCCATGCAAGGGCAGAGCTCCCTGGAAGTACTCTTTTAAAAGGGGCTTTTTCTCCCCCAGGCACTCACCTAAGAAGATGTTGAGCCAAGAGAATGATATTGCTAAAAGGTCAGCCTCTCAACACAGCCACCCTCTCTCCTTTTGACCTTGGCTACTCTTTTCCATGTCATGACGGCCTCCGTGTTGCTAAGTTTGGTCCCATCTGACTTACCCCATCAGCAACATTTGACCCAGTTGATAACTTTCTTCTCCTTGAAACCTTTTCTTCTCTTGGCTTTTAGGACGTCACACTCACTTGGTTTTCCTCCTACCTCCCTGGCCATTCCTTCTCAGCTTCTTCTGCTGGTTGTCCTCATCCTTCCAATCCTTGATTGTTCAGTGCCCATGGATCAGTACTTGGGCCTCCTCATTCCTATGGACACTCATTCCCTGGGTGATCTCATCCAGGTTATGGCTTTCATACCATCCGTGTGCTACAACTCCAACATGTGTGTCTCTAGCCTAAACCCCTTTCCTGAACTCCAGATCTTACATCAACCTTCCTGTCCGAAATGTCTACTGGAATGTCCAATAGACATCTCCAACCAATCTCCTCCAAAACTGAGCCCTTGATAACTCTCCCTCCACTACTACCAAAAAAGAAACTCCTCCCATAATCCTCCCATAATCCAGTCACGCAGGCAAAAATCCATAGTGCTATTCTTGACTTCTCTCTTCCTCTTACACTCCACATCTTATCTATCAGAAAATTCTATAGGCTCTATCTTCAAAAGATATTCAGAATTTAATACCACCTCCATTGCTACCACACTACTTTTAACAAGTATACCTCCTTCCTGACTTTGCTTCCTACCCCACCCTTATCCTCACAGCCCATTCTTAACATGTTAGCCAACTGATCCAATTAAAACATCAGTCAGATCATGTTAATCCTCTGCTCCATAACCACAGTAGCTATAAAAGCTGTGCCCTTGTGCCCTGTGTGGCCTATGTGATCTGCCTCTCACTCACTGTATCCCACTTACTAACACCCTTATTCTCTCTACTCCAGTCTCTTGGCCTCCTTGGTCAGATATTCCCGGCATGCCTCCACCCCAGGGCCTTTGCACTTGCTCTTTCCTCTTCCTGGAGTGCTCTTCCCCTAAATATTCACACAATTCCCTCTCAACTCCTTTAAGTCTTTACTTGAAGGTCACTTTCTTAGAGAAGTTTTTCCTGAAACTACATCTAAATTTCAACATGCCCACCCTTTGTGTCCCTCTTCCCTTCTTATTGTTTTCTTTCCTTTTATCACTATAATTTGCATATTCTTTTAATATTATTATTGAATATAATATTATAGAATATTAATATTCTTTAAGGAATATTTGTTTAATATTTAATATATAATTTATTTAATTGATATTTAATTATATTCTTTTTACCTATTTTATCTTTTTTTCTTTTTGAGACAGGATCTTGCTCTGCCACTCAGTCTGGAGTGCAGTGGTGTGATCATGGCTCACTGCAGCCTCAACCTCCCAGACTCAAGCAACCCTCCCACCTCAGCCTCCTAAGTAGCTGGGAGTAGGTGCACACCACCATGCCTTGCTATACCTACTTTAGCTTGTATATTGCATCTTATCCAACTAGATTATATGCTCCATAAGGACAGGAATATTTTCATATGTTTTGATCATCAAAAGCAAATGTCAAAGTGTTAGAAACTACAATAGCGCTTTCACATATAAAATAAAGCAAACAGTATAGCCTAATTGTACAGCTAAGATCTGAGTCTTTTGAAATCCACACTATTTGGCCTTGACTTCCAACTAAACTCAGTGATCAGGCAGGATGGATTTCCAAGTTTTCAGGCTAATTTTTGATAGAGAGGCAGCCATGAAAATTTTCTACTTATGTCACTTCCTAGCTGAACAGTTTTCAATAGCTTCCCGTTGCCTCCACTGCCTTAAGGAGCGAAGTTTATACCTCCCTCATCCATACCTTTCTCAGGTGGTCTCCTGCATCAGCAATACAAATGTCTTCTCCAGCCAAACTGCCTTATCCACTGTTTCCCCAAATAGCCTTGAGCTTCTCCTTCTCCATATTCTTTCTCATTTCTTTCTTTCTTCTGAAATATCCACCTTTATTTCCTCTATTCCTCCATCCAAGTCCACAATTGTTTTAAAGACATGCTTTCTTCTCCATCTGCTGAAATTTAACCTACTCTTTCAACTTACATGGCACCTCTTTTATAAAGGCTTCCTTGAATTTATCAGATGAAACACTCCCTATCATCTTGTAATTTCATGGTATTTTGCTTCTACCTTTATTCCATCCCATTTCGCAGTACAGTCATGCAGGAGTCCACAGCAGAGATTCTGGAGCCTAAGTTGAATGACTTTGCACAAGTAATGTGGCCTCTCTGTGCTTCTGTTTCTTTCTCTGTAAAATGAGGTTAATAGCAGTTCCTACCATATAGGATTTTATGATGATTAAATGTATTAACATGTAAAACACTTATAACAGCATCTCTCCTCTGAGTGTTTTGATGCTGTTGCTGCTGTTAGCAATTCTTCATTTTCAGTCCGCTTGACTTTGCTGGGTGAAACATCACAGCTGGATTTCTTCCAGTTGCTTAATACATACACTTTAATCTTATTAAATAATGAGCGTATCATTTCCTTTTTCTCAATTTGGAGGTGCAGGTAAATTAAATCCAATGTAAGGAATTATTGATACTATAGACAATTTTATTGATTTTTTTCTGGATTACAAAATGCATAACCACAATGCAAGTGTTACTTGGAATTGAATTGAATTCCCGTGTATTGAATTCAACTTAATCACACATGCTGTGAGGAACAGAAATATGAAGACAAGGCCCTGACCTCATAGAACCACTATCTCTATTCAGCAAGATTAATATATACACAAGTAGCTTTCCAATATCTGCTATATGCTACATATCATATGGTTCTTTTACTTATATCTTAATATTTCAGTTTTTCTCAGTCTTCCAATATCTTTTTATTATTTTGAACCCAGGGTGCATTAGTTCATTTGAACCAGTTTTTTGTTTTAATGTGGGAACACAAGCCATTAGTTGTAGTCTATTATTGTCTACTTAATGAAATTGTTTTTGAAACCCTGCCCATTCACCTTTAACCTTGAGGCCCATGCATAGTTTCCGTATTTATTAAATGATTAACTCACTTACTAGAGGTATTTATGAGTTCTTGGCTCAGCCTGAGCCTGCCAGGCCTGGTCGAGAGACAGGAATAGTTCCAGAATGACCTCCCCAGCCTTCTGCTGAGACCCATCTCTCATCGCCCCCACGTGTCTCCGTTCCTGATCATCCCTACATGCTTTTTTCTTCCACATCCACTTCACTCTCTTCTCCAGGAGGTACAATTGCATCTGGTCCTCATTGTGGTGATAATTTCACTTTGCAGTTATTTTTATAAATGTTTAATCAGGTGTGCAGGCAAAAAGATGAAAAGTGAAAGGTGGCTGTTTCTAAATATTTATTCAGAAAACAAATTCAGCAATATTCAATCTAGCCTCTTCCTCAGGGACACTGGCATTGACATCCTCATAGCAGCAGCCTAAGACCCTCAGTCCTTGAAGGTGAGTCCTGGAACTATAGCCTAATACCCATGAAATTGTTTTTTCACGCCTAATAGTGTCCTCACCCTGCGTGCTGGATAAACAGGCGCTGAAGTGGTTTCTATGCCAGGCTTGTTTTCCTTCTGAAACATGATGCTTAAAGTAACTTCAGAAAATAGAAGGTCAACTCTAAAGACAAAAAAAAAAAAAAAGAATCCATGGTTACATAAAAAAGCCTTTCAGTAAACTAAGATGCTATTCACAGAAGTTGTAAAATAATATTTTACTAGTTCATAATTTTAAGTATTTAGAATAACAGGACTTATGAGGAAAGTGCCTATGAGCATCTAAGGGTAGTACCTTGGGTCATTTTTCTGAAGGTGATTAAGATGAAACAAAGTGTTCTTCATAGTATGATATAGGCCACTTTGAAATATAAAACTGTGAATATTTAACTCTTAAAAGGGACAAAGAAATGTCAGATGATAACATGGATGCTAAAGGTTATGGCAATGGTTCGTTTTCCTAGCAAGCCCACAAAGCTGGCCAAGAGAGAATGGCTTTCACTTTGGAAATACCCTCAAGACGTAAGTTTCACCTTCCAGGTATCTTTAGAATGCAAGATCAGGAATTATGAATGAGCTCTCCCAAATACCCTCAGTGTCATTGGACCTAGGCTAACAACGATGAAGATAAGACCCCACATTGTTTAAGAATCTGGCCTGAAGAAGCTGGATGGAAGACTACAGGAAGCACTAAAATTCATCTTGAGTAGTTTGGAAACTACTTTTCCCATTGCAGCTGTAACCACGTTATGACCACAAGAGTTTTGGTGGACAGAGCCCTACCCTTTATCAGGCATGTGAACATCCCAATAAAATTTCTATACCACTTACAAAAGATAAAGGAATTCACATGGTTTCCCAGACCACGTTCTACTGATAGGATATGAAATTCAGTCAACAATCACAGCAAGTAAATAAAACAGAAATTTGAGATTACAAACCTTAAGGAGATGAATGAGGTAGATGAGGCCCTCCTGGGCAGAAAAAGCAGCAGAAGCAACAGTGATCTTCCGCCATGGTGTTCAGAAAAACAAAGTTGTGTCAGACAAGATTGAATTATCAGCGGATTTGACTGCAGTTTGCAAGCTTACATAAAAAGGAGGAGAGGACCCATCTGTTCTGTTGAACAATGGTTTTCTGAAACTTCGTCAAATTGAAAGGATAATCCAGTTAATTAATCAGACTCTATCAGATACATATCGACTGGAAGCTGAAACCAACACTCGTTAAAATGAGGGTGAGGTTCTTGTACCTCAATGAAAGTTACTACAACTTTTGCCAGAAGGTGTATGAAAACACTCTTTTTAAAAAAAAAAAAAATCACATTACTTTTATTTTAAAATTTTTTTATTTTTAATTTTTGTGGGTACATATTAACTTTTAATTTTTGTGGGTACATATTAATAGTACATATTAATAACCATTTTAACTGAGGTAAGATGATATCTCATTATAGTTTTGATTTGTATTTCTGAAAGTACTCTTTTGTGGAAAAGAAAACAAATGTCTCTGGATGAGATGTTAACTCACTACTTTGCTTTTACTTTAAAGCAAAAAAGTACTAATCAATTAAAAGAAAGAAATCGATCTGCACCAAATATTTGTATCATTTCATCTTCTCAACATGTGAGGTTACAAAAAAGGAAACGGAGGCTCAAAGAAGCAAAGTAGTTTAAGGAGCTTTCCATAGCTAGTAAGTTTCTACCCAGCATTTCAGTTCAGAATTAAAAGTATCCATAGCCCCAGCTATTTCCACAATATGCTGCTGCCATTTGGGGCAACAGTCTCTGTGTGGATGAAAGGAGAGAAAGACCAAGGGAATGCTCTGAAGAGGTAAGTAGGAGGCCTTCCTGTCCTGAATAGTAAGATAATGGCTGAAGATTAAATGGGGAAGCTTTTCTGCATGTGGGTGCTAATGAGATCACATTAATATGTCAGCTTTTGCTGGCTCCAAAGCTCAGCAACTAAACTGCAGAAAACCTACTCCCTCCCCATTCAATATTCTCTTTCCTTTAGAATGTCAGGGAGTCCCTAAGTTTCACACTGCACAGCAGATTAATGTCATCCTTTGGTGACACTGCAGCCACCTGGCAGGTTGGCCCAGCTGCTCCTTCACACCTCTCAGGGCTCTCCCTGTAGCGCTGCCACACCCCAGCTATTTGTTCAAAGCTGAGGATTGATTACCTGAGCTGATTTGCTGTTCCTCTCTACTTCGGTTCCCTTCTCTGAGTTCTGGGCCTATATGTACAAATGTCTTTCACACTTCTCCACGGAATGTCCCAAAGATATCTCAAATACGACACAACCAATAAATAAATACATTATGTTCTCTAAAAATCTTCTCTTCACGTGAGCTGAGTTTTGATAAATAAACGACACCAGTACTCACAGTGACTCAAATCAAAAACCTGGAGTCACATATCTCTGGCTTCTTCAACCCGATACCAAGTCCTATCAATTCTACATTCCTCTCAACTATGATCTCTCTCCTCTCTATTTCCTGAAGGTTGAATGGGTAAACCAAATGCTCTGGGGTTCTATCCGCATTCCCACTCCCTTTTGTCCAAGGCCTTATCATCTTTCTCCTCTTTACTGACTTCCACGTTTCTTACCAGGATCACCTTTCCATAATGTATATTGCACCAAATTACCAGGTTCCCTATGGTACAAAATTCTAATGACCTTGGGTTTGCCATTTATGGCCCTTTAGGATTTGCCCCCTACTCATTTTTCCACCAAAGTTGAATGATTGGCACATTTATACTTTCTTAAATTTACTGACTCCAAAATAGCATGAAGAGATGATGCACACTGGGGCTCAAGATGTAGACAGTGAATAATCGAGTTACGTTATCCAAGAATAATGAAGTTAGATCATAACTTGGTTATCTTAAGAAAGAAACATAGGATGGTTTACTATTTGGAATGAACAACAATATGAGGGACAGAGAATACTGAACACCAGCAACTCTCTAAATTATATCTGTGTTCTGTGTTCCAACAAATGAAAGAACATTGTGTTCTGTGTTCCAACAAATGAAAGAACATTCAAAACAAGCAAGTTTAGGAGGCAAAAAACTTTATTGAGAATGTATGGATTGAATGTACTCCACATAAGAGGCATGGCTAAATGAATGTTCATCAAGGCCTGAGATGTGTGACCCTAAGAAACAAGACTGATGGTTTAATAAAGAACCAACGAAGACCAACAAAAAAGATGAAAATGCTAACACTGAAAGATAAAACACCCGCTGCAGGATGTGGGAGAAATGTCTACTAACTGTAAAGCATGTGGTTTGAGGTGTTCATCTGCAAGGACGTGTATTGAGAAAACAAAATGGTGGTTGGCCTATGCTTTTCTCATGAAGCAGAGCAACTCCAGCAGCCTGAGAGAAGGCAGAAAGACACATAGATTAATTTATCTTGCTCAGAGATACAGAGTCTGTCTAAGAAGAATTGAATATGTGAGTGCTGTCTTTTGAGATGGACATAGAACTCTTTCTTCCCCCACCCCAACCCAAATTTCTAGATTTATTTGGAGACACAACCTCCCTAAAACAGCATCATGGGTGTGTGTGTGTGTGTGTGTGTGTGTGTGTGTGTGTGTGTGTGTGTGTGTAGCAAATGCATTACATAAGGCTGGCTCCTCATAAGTAATAAATAAAATAATAAAGATGTGAGTGGAAAACAAAAGAGTCAATTCTAAGAATTGTGGTCCTTTTAATAATAAGAAGAAGAGGAGTAAGAAAAGAAAACGTTTTTACAGAACTTAATGTGCATTTTATGTATTAATTAGTTCTGAGGACAATCCTATATTAGACTAGCATAAACTATGCCGTAGGAAAAAGAAATTTAAAACTCCAAAATGTCAGTAATTAAGTTAGCACAACACAAGTTTATTTCTTGCTCATGCCAAGTTTGATTTAGGCAAGCAGAGACTCTCTTCTACCTGGTAACTCAAGGATTCAGGCTCTCTGCATCTTGTGATACCACCCAAGTGCTCTGTGGTAGAAGGCAAAGCAGCTCTTAACTGCCTCAGCCTTGCAATGACACATGATACTTCTACCCCCAGTCCACCAGTTAGAACTAGTCAAATGGCCCCAGTCACAGCAAGGGAGGCTGGGAAATGTTGGGAAGCTCATGAATATCTCAATGAGCACTGTCTCCTCCATGTCCCTTGTGAGGAATGTAATAGCATAAGCCCTATGATTTTTACAGATGATGAGAAAGTGGCACAAGGAAAAAATGTATCCAGATTCACACTGCTAGTAAGTGGCAGATCTGATCTTTCAACCAAACAATCTGGTTCTAGGATCCATGCTTTTAAAAATTGTATTGTCTTTCAAAAGCAATAGAATTACCAATGACTTTATTAATGATTTATATTAGAGAAACAATCTATGGACGAAGACAGAAAATCCTCCCTTGGAACCCAGAGCTATGTTACATGAGCACCAGCTGGACGCTGGAAATTAGACAACAAAATACACAATCACTTTTCTGTAGACCTGAGAAGGGATTCAACAAGCAGGCTGGTGGTCAACAAGGGCGACCAATGGAAATCCCTGCATCCTACCTATTGGCAAGCATCTAGTCCAAACATGTCTCTCTTACTGACAGTAAGAGAGTTTAAAAAAAAAAAAAAAATCAGCCTGAGACATACAGGGAAAGTACTGAAAACCCAAGACAAAGGGAATAAGAGATTGCCAAAACAGGAGTCTGTTCTCTAGAACAGGGGTGGGTAAACATTCCCATAAACGTCCATCTGGGAAATATTTTAGGATTTATGGAACCCTACAGTTTCTATCATGACTACCCATCTCTGCAGAACTGCAAGGGAGCATTTCCATAAATGAAAGGGTATGGCTGAGACCCTATGAAACTTTATTTACAAAAACAGATTTGGCCCATGGGCTGTAGTTTGCCAGCCCCTGCTCTAAAAAAAGGAAACTGAGAAGAAATGTAAATGAACAGTAAACATTTGAAAAATATTCTATTTAATAGGAATCCAAGAATTTACAAATCTAAACAGTGATGTGATTGTTGTCAGCAAACAACTGACAAATATTTTTAAGAGTTTATTGTTAGAAGGTTTCTGGGAGATGACTTTATATATTTCTGATAACAATGTGAATAAGTATAGTTTTTCTTGAATTTAATTTGTGGACATAGGTCAAGAATCTTGAAAGTATTATACACCTAAAATGTTTACTTCCAGTATTTAAAAAATAATCAAATAGGAGCTCCAAAACTTTTTTATAAGTATTATTATCCCAGCATTACTTATAAAGTTTTTAAATGAAAAAATAAAACACTAATAATAGAAACATGGTTGAATATAATACAGCATATTATATTCAACCACGTTTCTATTTTTTATTTTTTCTTTTAAAATCTCATTTTGTTTTTTCTTTTAAAATTTCATTTTTGAGAACTATCTAGTGATATGAAAAATAAGATAATGCTAGGTAAAAATAGTACAGAATATTATGTATATATATGCATAATATATTAATATATACTCATATATATGTGCCAATTTCATAACTATGTATGTTAAACTGCATAAGATAAGGACAGAACAGAAATCATAAATAGTAATAATCAGGATGTAGAAATATAGGAGGGTGCATCTTCGTTTTTCTGAGTTATTCACATTTTCTATGAAAACATTTCATAATCAGAAAAAAATGTATACAATGCAAAGTGAAACTCATGAGGTTTTGAGTCAGACCTGATTTGAATTTTAGCTCTGCTGAAATCACCAGTTTGTGATCTTGGGCAAATTATCATATAGCTTTGAACTTCCATTTTCTCATTTAAAAAATACAGATAATAACACCTACTCCACATGATTTTTTTCAATGATTACATGAGTTAATATATATAAAGCCTCTAGTACATATTATGTTCTCAATAAATATCAGTTAATTACACTTTTAGAAAAGCATATGAATTTGGGATTGCACAGAAAAGGCTGAGAGACCAGGAATCTGGGAGTGGGGGTGGTCATGATAAAAGTTGTAAAAATTGAAGAGAGGGACAGCCAAGAGACTTGTTTGTGTCGGATTAGGGTAAGGGGAGATGGAAGGGAAAGACAAAGGAGACAGAGAAAGAAAGCAGGTGGAGAGGAGAGAGAAACTGACTATTGTTTCAGAGACAGAGGTGCTTTTCCCAGTCTAGATCAGGTGACTGTGAAACAGCTTCAGTCAGGAGTTGAGAGGGAGAACTGAGACGCTGGCAGAGGCACTACGGTTCTTTTTCTGAGTAGGGGCTAAAAGAAAAAACTTCTCCTAGAGGGAAACTGGTAAAGAGGCCCTCAGAGATCAGGGTTGAATGCGAAAGGAGGCGCTCAATGCCACATGGAGCTAAGCAAGTGTTTATGCCCGGTTAATAGGTACCCCTTGAAAGGAAGGTCTAGGACCTCACCCTAGACCTGACCACTGTGGGTTTGTTCCCTGGGATTTCCCACATCGCAGCAAAATCTCTCAACAAAGCACAGGGGATGCGAAAACAAACAAACATTTGGGAGGTGGTGGAAGAGGAAGAGACAAGAAGAAAGGAACACCAAAGAGAAGTAGTGAAAAAAGGATTTCGCTCTAACAGTAGGGTCTTCATGGCAGAAGACTCTTCCTCGTTCCTGTGCAGGTCACTAGGGAATCCTCTGTAGATAACAGAGCCCCTTATATGACACCAGTGGCACCCATCGCAGTTGAGCAAACAGCTTCTCAAATATCCCTTGCTCCTTCTCCCCTCCCAGCTCACACCAGGTGTATCCTCACAGCAGGTACAGTTTTCAAATGCGTCTTATCTTGTCTCTTTCCCACTCTCCTGCTCCTACCTAAACACAGTACATGCATGCACACACATGTCTGCTCTTTCTGGCTACCTCCTTATATACACCTTTACTTCTCAGCACTCATGTCCCTTTCTCTGACCTCCCAGAAGAGTCACCCACTGCTCTACAGTGACACTGTCTGTACATTTGTCTCTCCCATCCATTCGATTGTGGTGAACTCCTTGAGGACAGAGACCATGTCTCATGGGCCATTGTTGCTTAGGCTCCTAGTGCAGCATCTAGCATATAATCTAGCTGGCCTCTTATGGTCATTTTTTAGCACGCCTCTGTCACCACCATGGCACTCAACATAGCTCTTTTTGGTGCCTTAGGCCCCATCTTCTGACCCACAAGGCAAAATGACCTCAGAAATCATAGAGTGAGAAGAAAGAGAAGCTGCAGGCAGCAGAGACCTGGTACACAATGAGGAATTGTGGACTCGAGCTGTGGCAACAGAGAGGACCAGGGCTGCAAAACAATTGCATAACTCCAACCTGTCTCATGTTCTTCCAGTTCTCCCCTTGGTTTCACATTTTCTGCAATATTGCAACATGTCTACCAAATACTGGGCCAAAATGAGTATAGGAAATCAGTCTGCCAGTCTCCAACTTGGCTGGTGGTTCTTGCTCTCCATACAATTTTGAACCTAAATCTGTAGCCCATATTTCTTGGCAATAAGTCAGCAAGCTATTCTTGGCAGAACTAAGGATGTGATCTTGTCAATAAGGCAATCAGAACTACTATCTATTGAGCATGTATATAGTAGGTGTTTTACATACATCAGTTTCCTTAGTCCTCACAACAAACCTTTGAGGTGAACAACACTGTCTCAATTTTGCAGTTGAAAAATCAATGGAGTTTGAATAACTTGCCCAATGTCACACAATTAAAAGTGTTACAGTCAGGATTTGAAATAAGTATTTCTATATTATTTAAACTCTACTGCCAAGAACCAGGGATATAAGGAATTTACTAGAGATTGCTCTGAAAGCCAAATGCTTAGTTAGGAAACCTGACCTCAAATTAGATGTTCACTTATGATAGTAAGTGACTTATCTAAAAGACCATGGATCTAGTTGAACTGTTGATAACTTTGCACCCTTTCAGAGACTTGGGTTGTAGTGGTAGCATCACAGACCTCAAAAGCATGTTGGAAGTTGACCCCAATTAACACCACTGGGCATACTCAGTTTAGCTGTAATATCATGTAACTGCTACAACATCCTTAAGACCCCAGGTTCTGTTTTCCAGGGTGACTGATGACAGTTTTGTTTTCAGAACAAACAAGTAGAGTGGGATAAGGATTCCCAGTGGATATATAGTCTCTAGAGATGTCTATGACCCACATTTTAAGCCCTAGGAAGAAATACAGTCCACCTGCCGAAAGGTCTTCCCATGATGTTGGTTCAGAAAAAGATAAACCCAATTAGGTATAACCAACAAAGTGAGGAGGGCTGCCGAGCGGAGGAAAATTCCACACCATTAAAAAGGCAGTAAGACAAATCTACTTTTCTATGGGTTTAAGAGGGCCTGGGGTGACTGGATTAACTCTGACATCTGTGCTCAGATTCAAACCTTTGGTGGAAGAAAAGCTTATAGCTTAATTTTGCAAGACCCAGCATGAAACCTTTGTTGGCCAGTAGGGAGATGGGGTCTGAGAAAATTGGATTAGAGCTCCTGAAATAAGGACTTGAGCAATGGAGAGGAAAGTACAATTATAAGCAACTGTACCAGACAAGATTTTTTCCTGTGTGATGTTTCAATCCCAGAAAAGATCACAAGCTGTATAACCAAATCTTTACTGATCTGGATTTCAACTGGATTCATAGTAACATATGCTGGCCTTGTGATTAAAATGTTCTTAATCAAAATATTTTGAACATACATATTTATAAAACTAACAGAACCCTGCAAGTTTTAAGTTATCAGTCCTTTTCTAAAAAAACAAAATGTTGATTTCCAGGTGCTGAATTTTTTTTAATAAAATAAAATAAAAATGAACATGTATATTTGGGGGAAAAAAGACATGGAGACTATAATTAAGAGATGTACCATCTAGCTTATCAGAGTATAAGAAAGAGGTAGTAGAGAAAATGTAGAAGAAGGCAATATTCAAAGAGATGGTGAATAAGAATTTTCCCAAATGTATGAGGCAGAAATCCTCAGACACAGAAAACCAAGTAAAGCAAAATAAATAAAAAGAGATTCGAGGCTAGATACTAGATATTGTAAGATACTGCAGAATATCAAAACAAGGAAAGAAAGAGGGAGGGAAAGAAGAAGGGAGGAAAAGAGAAGCGAATATAATTTTTTTAATGAAAAAAAGAAAGAAAATCATAAAAGCAGCCAGAGAACAAGTCAGATTACCGATATAGGTACAAATTTGATTGACATCTGATTGCTCAATAGAGAAAGTAGGGCCTATTCTCAATAGTCACAAAAAATCAGAAAATAATGGATTTTTTTTAAGCAGAGAGGAAAAAACCATCAACCTAGAATGATATTACTACAGAAATGATCTTTGAAGAACAATAGCAAAATAAAAATATTTTTAGAAAATAAAAATTGAGAGATTCTTTTTAAAGGAATGTCTAAAAGATTTACTCCAGGAAGAAGGAAAATGAGCCCCCGGGGAAGCCTGAGATGTAAGAAGAAATAGTGAGCAAACGAAATGTTAAATGAGTGGATTAATCTAAAGCAACTCTGTAATTTGAGGGCTTAAAGACTACAAGAACTAAAATACTGGATAATAATAGCAGTTACTCATAAGTTGGGATGGAGTGAACAGAATTAAGGGTGTCTTAAGTTGTTTATATTATTTGGGAAAAGAATAAGTGAATGAATCAACTTTAGCCTTTGCTAAATTAAAATACCTTCTAAATTTATAGGGAATCATTTAAACAATAAAAATAAAGATATAATTTGCAATTAATTGAGGAGAAAAATGAAATGGGAAAACAAACGCAATGCAAAAGAAAGTATTTAAGAAGAAGAAAAGACATATGAAATATAAATAGAAATAAAGATAAATAGAAAACACAACATAAAAAGTAAAATAAATCTAAATATAGCTGTAATCACAATAAATGTAAATGCATAAATGCGCCAGTTAAAAGCCAAAGACTGTCAGACTAGATTTCAAAAAACATTCACCAGTATGTTACTTACAAGACTGCCAATTAAAAACTAGGGACATAAATAGACTGAGACTAAAAGGATGAATATTATCATGCAAATACTAAATAAAATCTAAATTGACATCAGACAAAATCAACTTAAAGGAGCAAAACATTGTTTAAGGCAATAAATCACTACATAGTTTTTTAAAAGTTAAAGTTGCTAATAAGGTGTAACAAATATAAAATTGATACATCCTTCATTATAGTAAGAGATTTTAATATATCTCCATTGGTAACTGAGTGATCAGGTAGGCAAAGTAACCAGTAAGAATATGAACTTGACTAATATAATTAATTAACAGGTTTGATATAATGATGATATATGAAAGAATGTATCTAAAATTTGGTAAATTGGCATTTTTTTCAAAGTTACACAGAACACATATGAAAATTGAATATGTGTAAGGCCATTAAATAAATCTCAAAGAATTTCAAGAAATCAGAATTTACACAAAAGTTATCTGACTAAAATGCAATTGTATCAGAAATCAATAATGAAACAACCAAACTCTTTTTAAAAAAAATTAAGCACATGCTTCTGAATAACTCCAGTCAAAGAATAAATCATTTAACAATCGTTTTTAATTTTTAGCATGAAAAGAGAATAAAAACATATGTGATACAGCAAAACCAAAGCTTAGGGCAAAATTTGGGGGAAAATGCTTTTCTAAAAAATAAAGACTAACAAGTTAGCAAGCCAAATATATAACTTAAGAAGTTAGTAACAAAATATGTATAAAGTAGAAAAATGATAAATATAAAAGCTAAAGTAGAAAAAGTAGTAAATATAAAAGCTAAAGCTAATGAAATGGTAAACAGATTAACTAGAGAATATCATTAAAGCAAATGTGAGTTCTTTGAAAAAGCTAATAAATTAACAAACCTCTGAAGATATCATGAAGAAATGAAAAGGAAAAAATAAACACTATTTGAAATAATTAATCAAACATAATTACCAATGCAGAAGAGTGACAGGATAACAAGTGAACATTAGTAACAAGTAAATTAGAAAACTAAGATATATAAACACATCTCAGGGAAAAAATGAGAAAACTAATTCAGGAAGACAGAAAATCTGAATAATCCTACATTTATTAAAGAAATAAAATCAATAATTTTTAATATTTTTGCAAAGTGAAACTAATTCTTGAACATTTTACCAGTGAGTTGTACCAAACACTCAGAGAACAGATACCGGTTGAGTATCCCTTATTTAAAATGTTTGGTGGCCGGGTGCAGTGGCTCACACCTGTAATCCCAGCACTTTGGGAGGCAGAGGTGGTCGGATCACCTGAGGTCAGAAGTTCGAGATCAGCCTGGCCAACATGGTGAAACTCCATCTCTACTAAAAATATATATATATATTAGCCAGGTGTGGTGGCGCATGCTTGTAATCCCAGCTACTCAGGAAGCTGAGGCAGGAGAATCACTTGAACCCAGGAGGCAGAGATTGCAGTGAGCCAAGATCACACCACTGCACTCCAGTCTGGGCAACAGAGTGAGACTCTGTCTCAAAATAAATAAATAAATAAAAATTTTTAAAAAATACAATGTTTGGGACCAGAAATGTTTCAGATTTTGATTTTTTTGAGGTGGGAGTGGGGGGAGTTTCAGAATATTTGCATTATACCAGTTGAGCATCCCAAATCTGAAAATCCTTAATCTGAAATGCTCCAATGAGCATTCCCTTTGAACATCAATGTCAACACTCAAAAAGTTTGGATTTGGAGATTCTCAGATTTTGGATACTAAGGCAACCCCTCACTACCCAGCATCATATTAGGGATGCTAAACTTGTGATTCTAATCTTACACAACTCTTTCAGGAACAGAAAAAAGGAAAAGAAAAAACCCACCCACCTCATTTCATGAGGTTTCATGAGGCTAGCATAACCTTCAAACCAAAAACAGTCAGGAAATAAATCTTGAATATTAAAAGTAGGAAAGCAGAAATGAAAATTTAATAAAATTTCTGAAAAATAAAATTAAAAATTTTCTAAAAACATAAATGTATAAAATATGGAAGATAACGTAAGAAAAGATAAGTGAATGTAAAAAGTAAAGTAGAGGTTCTTCTTCAAAGACTTTCCTCCCCATTTAATTAGAAATAAATAATAACTTCTCTTAGAAGCAAAATGTGTTCAAAGACCTGTGCTAACTTTCCTAAATATCTGCTAGCTGTAATAAAGAAATCAAAGTACTTTATGTTCTTAGCTTCCACAATTTAGCCTAAATATTTGCCCTGGCATGCTTATACTGGTCCAAGCAAGCATTAGGTCACAGCCTGTTCTTCTTCCTTATTTAAAGGTGTTTCTGCCTTTCTCAGCATTCCACAAGTTGCTTCCTCCTTCCTTTGTTCTCCTCTACCTTTGCCTCTTTTAAAAAGTTCTAAGTTGCTAGCCAATCAAGACAAATACAGAATGTGAGGTTCCGTTCCAGCCAATGGAAAATGGACACAGCAGTAGGGTGAACATGTCAGGTTATAAATGACCCTCTCTCCTTTGCTCAGTGGTATACTCTCGAGGCAAAACTGCTGGCGAGTGTACCCTTTCTGCAGGAAATAAAAATGGTCTTGCTGAATAAATTAAATTTATGTTCAAGTGCTATTTCATCACGACACCAGGGAACAAGCATTTCAAACAGAGAACCAAAGAGAATATAAAAGTTATTACTAGAGAACTGAAAGAAACAGTCCACTATATCCTACAGATAGAAATTCCAAAACAGCAAACACCAAGAATGGTGGGGAAGATATTATGAAAGAAATAAAACAAGGAAATTTCCCAGAACCACAGAAACAAGTTTCCAGATTGAAAAAGCCCACTGAGTATTCATTATGATAAATGAAGACCCCACCACATTGCATTATTGCAAACATCAAAACATCAAGTTATGCTTAATGGTATATCCCGGGCTTTTTGTGAAGTATATCATTTTAATATACAGGATCAGGAATTATAATGACATGGAATTCCTCACAGAGACCCAGCTTCTGTTGATCCTTTCCTTGTAGTAAGATGGTTTAAAGAAACAAACAAAACAAGTAAGATGTAGCTATTTTAATCTCTGGTTGGAGAAAAGTATGTTCATTGCAGCACTATTCACAATAACAAAGGCATGGAATCAACCTAAATTCCCATCAGTGATAGACTGGATAAAGAAATGTGGTACATATACACCATGGAATACTATGCAGCCGTAAACAGTATGAGATCATGTCCTTTGCGGGGACATGGATGGAGCAGAAGGCTGTTATCCTCAGCAAACTAATTCAGGAACAGAAGCCCAAATATCGCATGATCTCACTTACAAATGGGAACTGAATGATGAGAACACATGGACACATGATGGGATACAGCACACACTGGGGCCTGTGGGAGGGTGGCGGGGGAGGAGCATCAGGAGGGAGAGTATCAGGAAAAATAGCTAATGGATGCTGGGCTTAATATCGGGGTGATGGGATGATCTGTGGAGCAAACCATCATGGCACAGATTTACCTATGTAACAAACCTGCACATCCTGCACATGTACCCCTGAACATTAAAAAAATGAAATTAGAAAAAGGAAAAATAAAATCATTGCTATGATCTATAAGGCTATATGTTACAGTAAATTTTTGAAATCATAAAAAACTACATGCAATAAAAACATTAAAAATTTTTAAAAACATAGAAATGACATAAATGTTGAATTTATCTGGCAAAGATTTTAAAGCAGCTATCGTAAAAATATTTTAATGAGTAATTACAAACATACTTAAAATAAATGAAATAACAGAAAGTCTCAGCAAAGAAATAAAAGATATAACAAAGAACCAAATTGAAATCTGAACTAAAAACCACAATAACTGAAATAAAATATTCATTGGATGGGCTCAACAACACAATAGAGAGGAGAGAGGGAAGAATCAATGAACATGAAAGTAGAACAATAGAAATCACCCAATCTAAAGAACAAAAAGAAAATAAACTGAAAACATAAAATGACATACTTAAGCCCTAACATATTAATTACATCATCATAAATGATCTGAATGCACCAATTAAAAGGCAGAGGTTGGCAGAATGGTTTTTGTTTTTTTTTTAATGACCCAACTCAATGCTCAAGGGCATTTTTGTCAGTGAAAAAAGCCAACCTCAAAAAGTTATATACCAGCCAGGTGCAGTGTCTCATACCTGTAATCCCAATGCTTTGGGAGGCTGACGTAGGAAGATTACTTCAGGCCAGGAGTTCAAGAACAGCCTGAGCAACATAGTGAGATTCTCATCTCTACAAATTTAAAAAAAAAAATAGCTGGGTGTGGTGGCATGTGCATGTATAGTCCCAGCTAGAGGCTGAGGTGAGAGGATCACTTAAACCCAGGAGGTCAAGGCTGCAGTGAGCCATGATCATGCACTGGGTGCATGCCTGGGTGACAGAATGTGACCCTGTATCAAAAAAAAATTAAAAAGTCATATACCATGTAATTCCATTTGCATTACATTGTCAAAATGACAAAGTTACGAAAGTGGAAAGCAGAGTAGTGGCTGCCAGGGGCTAGGGATGATGCGGGAGGGGGCTGGGTATGATTACAAAGGGGTAGCCTAAGGGAGATATTTGTGGTGATGGAACAGCTCTGTGTCTTGACTTCAGTGATGGTTATGTGAATCTACATACATGATGAAACAGTATGAACTATGCACAGGCATTGTACCAATGGTAGATTCCTGGTTTTAATATTGCTTTATAGTTGTATAAGCTATAATCATTGAGAGAAATTGAGTGAAACGTAAATGGAACCTCTCTGTATTATTTTTATAACTTTCTGTGAATTTATAATTATTTCAAAATTAAAAGATTTTTAAAAACTTATAAAGCATATCTTTTTCCAAGTCTTAGGCATACAGAGATGAATAAAACAAGAGTTCCTGCCTTCAAAGTCCTGCCATCTGGTTAACTATATAATCCTTTTGGGAAGATGGGTAAAACCCAAAGATACAAAAGATAGAAATAGCCTTTTTTTTTTTTGAGACGGAGTCTCATTCTTTCGCCCAGGCTGGAGGGCAGTGGCGCGATCTCGGCTCACTCTGCTCACTGCAAGCTCCGCCTCCCGGGCTCACGCCTTTCTCCTGCCTCAGCCTCCTGAGCAGCTGGGACTACAGAGAAATAGCCATTTTAAAAGGGGTTGTAGCTATATGAGTGGTGCTAGGATTATAAAGTCTAAAGATGCCAAGACTCCAGGCACTGGGTCTCTTAATAACAATTTAAAATTCAAAGGGTTTGCTGGGCTTAGTTGCTCACGCCCGTATTCCCAGTACTTTGGAAGGCTGAGGCAGGAGGATTGCTTGAGGCCAGGAGTTCGAGAATAATTTATTATGAAACAGTCTGTGCCTACAACAGAATATGTGCAAAAGTATGAACTCACTCTGACCCACCAGCCGACTAAAGAATCCCCAAATTAACCACACAATTGAAGCTAACCCAACTCCCATCCTCCTCCCCTCAGACATAACTGTCGCCGTGAATTTTGTGTTTATCATACCCTTGCTTTTAAAAATTAGTTGACTACAGTGTAAGTATTCCCTGACAGCGTTTGTTTAGCTTTGCTTGTGTGTTTGTTAATACACTTTTTTTTCTTTTTCCTTTTTTTTTTTTTTTTTGGAGATGGAGTCTTGCTCTGTCGCTCAGGCTCAAGTGCAGTGGTGCGATCTTGGCTCACTGCAACCTCCACCTCCCAGGTTCAAGCGATTCTCTTGCCTCAGCCTCCTGAGTAGCTGGGAGTACAGGCGTGCACCATGACCATGACGCCCAGCTAATTTTTGTAGCTAATACACTCCCATTAACAGTCTTATACATATCTCCTGGTGCACATGTGCAAGAGTTTCTCTAGGGTACATACCTAGGAGTGAAATTGCTGGGTCATAGGAATGTCATCTTTACCTGTGATTGATAATGTCGAATTGTTTTCCAAAGAAAATGTACTAATTTACAGTCTCAACAGCAGTACATAAGATTCTGTTTTTCCACATCCTCATTAATACTTAATATTGTCAGACTTCATAATTTTTTGTACATCTAGTGGGTATAAAATGATATTATAATTCTAATTTGCAAATCTGCACTTCTCTGATTACTAATGAAGTTGAGGGACTTTAAATATGCTGAATAGTCATTTATATTTCTTTTGTGAATTACCTAATCATGTTTTGGGCGCATCTTTCAATGGGTTATAGTCATTCTTTATATATTCCAGGTCCTAGTCCCTTCTTTGTCAGTTAGATGTAGTGTAAAGGTTTTCTTCCACTTTGAGGCTGACCATTTTACTCTCCTTGTGGTATTTTTGGTAAACAGAAGTTCTTTATTTTAATGAAGTGAAATGTATTAATCTCTTCCTTTTGCTTTGTGCTTTTTGTGTCTCTTAATTCCATAGAGAAGGAAAAATTTTACTTTAGAAAAAATATAGGGGAATATCTTTATGACCTCTGGAGAGGGAAGGATTTCTCAAACAAGATCCCAAAAGTGCTAATCATAAACCGTTGCTATTTAACAACCACTTCTAGGGATTGTGAGGATGAATCAGGAGGATACGCTGAGCTCTGGCCACCTTTGTTTTCATTATTTCCTTGGAGAAGCAGGTTCCCCTGTGTTGCTGTTGAATGGGGGTGGGCTCACAACAAAAGACTGTTAGCACAGCCAAGGCAACTGCCCATGCCCTAGTTGCATCCATCCAGCCTGTGTGGCTACCACCTTTTCAGGAGAGAGGCAGGGGGACCCACCACAGTTTGTTCACCTTTAGTTCTTCTTTGTTACTAGCTTTGATGGGGGTCTGTTTCCGCTAATCTTAACTGTGGCAAAAATGCTCCAGGATGTCTATTCTTCTAGTTATATATGGAATTTCCTGGACTTCATTTGATTGCTTGGGATGGGGGCTGAGTAGATGCAGCTATTTCCAGGCATCCTTGCCTTTTCTTTCCTGAAAAACCATTGTGTTAGCAACATAGTTCTAGGTGGGGCAACACTATTCACATACATTTTGTTTTTTACTATATAATCTCAAACCAAGTTTTCTTTTTAGAAATATGCATATACACTTGCAGCTAATGCTACTTTCAACAATCCTCTGTGTAATACTATTTGTATCTTTTCATTGTTTTTACCATTTTAAGGCCCATTTTTTTCCTGTGCAATTTCAGGAGGCTTCCTCCCCCTCCCCCATCACCCCCTCTCCCCTTTCCCATATATCTGTTTATGGGTCATTATCCTCTTCTCCATCAACATCTTCTCAGCATAACTGAATGCCCTAGGGAGATTGGGCTGGTGAAGCTCTGCCGTGATGAATGGATTTCTTTTCACTCTTCAGTAATTGGCTGGCTTCCACTAAGGGCAGCTAATGTCTCTGTAGCTAGTTGGATTAAGTAGATTAGGTTACCAGTATTGCTGCTTATCTCATTCTAGAATCAATGATCCAATTCACACGTTCACCACCTATAAATCTTGGGAAACTATTACACAGAAGCCGTAGTAATTGATTAGTGGGTATTTCCTGAAATGAATCATTTATAAGGTGATGCCTTGGTTCCCAGCCTATTTCTGAGGCAATTAGGACCTACTGAGTTGCTTATTTGTTTACACTTTGATGACATCCATTTATTTCTGGTCTGAAGTCTGAATCTCACACCCAGTTTCTTAATGTTCTGGCCACCAGCTCTTTCTCATTTCTTTGTTTGTGCTTCTTTCTGAAACCTTTTCAGCCAGATGCCCAGTTTATGACACAGCTGATCCCCAGTATCTATCTGTCTGTTGATTTTGATAGCGCCGAAATAGGGTCGTTTTGATTCTTGGAGCAAACTGTAGCCAGGACCCACCTCCTTTTGCCTTTGCCTTCTCAGTGCTCACTGGCCATGCCAGAGGAAAAGCCTGGAGGGTATGTGTAGGTAGGGGACACTTGCAGAGTGCTCTGACTCTCCTCCCAAGACCTGTATGTCAACAGAGCCTGCCAACAGAGAACAGCTGTTCTTCAACATGAGAGTCTGCTTCAGGCCGGAATCCTTTTTTACAATTTATGACTTCATATATGCCAGGCACTAAATTACAGACTGTACCTTAAAATCTGGGTGTGGTGGGAAGTCAGGTAATAATTGCTACCACACACCGAGCACTTCTGTGAGCAAGGTGGTTTGTGCTAAGAGTTTTTCCTGCAGCATTTCATTTAACCTTATAGCCATCTTGTGTCCTGGGTGTTATCATCTCATGCAAGAAACCTAAAGCTGATGGAGGTTATGTACATTTTCTGGGTCATTCAATTAATAAGTGAAGAAATTCAATCAAGCATTGACTTAGCTAACTCAAAATGGTACTTTTAACCAGTACAACATCCTTCCTCCCTCTTGAAAACATAAATGATTGGTCAGAATTACATGGCATTAACTAAAAGGAGGTCACAGAAAGGCTGGTCACAGAAAGGTTACATGTAGGCTGCATAGCCCTGGGCTACAGAGTAGAAGGAAATGGGTCCTAGAAAGCATATAATCCCATGGTTCTCAAACTTTTTTTTCTTATTGTGGTTAAGAAAAACATAACATAAAACAAAAGATGGGATGCTTCAAAAGTTTGTGAAGATACAGCAAGATAGCTGTGCATCTTTGCACAGGGGCCATGGAATCTTCTCTGTATTGTTGCAGTTTTAGGATATACGCTGCCAAAATGAGCACTCCCAAATTTTTTAACTTGCAACTCACAACGTGAAACACATTTTACATCATGACTCCATACACACATCCATCTATAACTGAAACGAAATTCTACTTTGTAATCCTTGCACTTCTTCCATGTAGTACACTACATTTTTCTACTACATTTTCTATTTAAAAAAAAAATGTGGCCATAGTCTATTAAGTGGACTTTACAACTTGCAAATACTGATCTCTAAACATCAACGGATGGAAAATGGAGGCTCCAGGATATGTTGGATACCTGGCGCAGTGCCTGGCAAATAACAATCCTGAGTGTCTTTGCCTTATCTCCCTGTGTGATGCAGCAAGCCTGTGTAGTACCTCACCGGCAGAGCTGGGATGGAATCCAGGTTTCCCAATTCCCAATTTAGGGTTTCTCAGTCAAGGAAAGTTTGTCAAAGAGGAGGGATTCTCTCGTGGAAGAGTTTCTTCACAGGGGTGGGCAGAAGTGGGAAGAAACAGTGAAGTTGTGGAAGACTCACACTGCCCACCATGGACCTTGCCCAAGGGCACAGGATACTACAACAGGACTGTCTAATTCCAAAGCCCACACTCTTTTTGTGGTTGTCTACCCTGGTTGCTCTGTAAAACCACCTAGGAACTCATCAACAATACCAATGCCTGGGCTACACTCATCAATTTAATTGGATTATTTAGAGGTGGAGTGTTTTCTAAGGATCCCCAGCCGATTTTAAAGCAGAGCTACCATCTCAGTGCAGTGCAGAAGACACCTCATAAAACTGTTCTCACCAACCTTTCAAGCCTCAGCTGCAAGGCTGCCCTCTGGACCCCAGGGAGTCCTGACTTAAAGCCACAGTCAAAAGTAACTGCCCTTTCCTTGTATCCCTCGAGCATTCACAGGTCCCTTTATCTGGTGCTTATCTCTCCTGCTACATGATGCAGGGCTTATGCCTTACTCAGTGTTGTATCCAAGTGTGGAATAAATATTTACAGTATGCCCTTTGCTCAGATGGCTCTTCTTTTCCAAGCCATTCAGGCTTTTCAACTTTCCTGTGATTTAACTGTAACTCCTAAAGAGGGTGATTCAATTCTCCCTATTGAAGTACTACCTCGGGTAGATTTTTTTTTTTTTAATTCTCCCCAGGATCAGTTCCACAGAGGACAAAAGGAACTCTCATTTCACAGTTGCGAAATCTTGACCAGTGAGGACCAGTCACTGAAGGCAGTGAGACTACAGTGTCCCTTCCCACGTGGCTGGGCTTTCTCTCCCAGTCTCTCCCCTCCAGTCGTCTCCCCTAGGTTTTCAAATCCTCCAGGGTTTCTGACCAGGCAGTGTTCCCCGGGGTGCAGCGCCCTGGACAGGAAGTAAGGAAGAAGGACTCCCTGTCCAGTTCGTGACCATCAGTGTGTCACACCTTGAGGCCTCACTTTTCCGTTTTGTTAGCTGGGAACGAAAACATTCCTAACTCAATTGTCACCCTCCGCTCCTTTCCCCTCGGGGATTATATAAAAACCCTTATACATGAAAACAAGCTTTGTTCAGGTCCTTGAGCTTTTCTGAGGACAGCTTTGTATAAATATAAGATACCTTTTGTTATTGTGTGTGGCCCAAGGGATTTCCAAAAAGAAGCTGGGAGCCAGCAATGCTCATTTTTATAGGCAGAAAATAGCTGTTGGGAAAACAACCTGATGTGTGGAGCACAATGTTCTTATCGAGTAGACAGAATTATCTTTCCCAGGCAGCCATGAAGATGAAACACCTGGTGCACACGTTTCCTGCCCCTTCACATATTTTGAAAGAAAGAGACCTTTACCCTGACCTGTCAAGCAATGATCTTCATGAACTTCTGTCCACAGACTCTGACTGTTATCTTGGCTTGCTTCTGTGGATTTAAATGGTAAACATAGCTGATCCTCACTCATAGGGCATCTTCTTCTCCAGATATCACGCAGACCTTATCTGATCCACACATGCATTTCTTCTTCCTTAAAATGCAGTCACTGGACAGGGCTCACCTCACTGATGTCAGGGGCTAAGGGCCAGGGGTTTCCTGCTTTCAGCCCAACACAGTGTTGGGTGCTGGTGAGGAGATCAGGACCTTGAAGCCTTGACCCTGACCCGGCAATGACTGAAAAATCTTTTGGGAAAGAAAACAAAATAAAGCCACTGAAAACATTTAGAGAACTATACAAACCTGTAATAAAATTTACTGTCTACCTTGAAGGCTTGAAAGTGTTTAAAGAAGGTAGAAATCAGTGTAGGAAAGTTCCATACAAAAGCACCAATACATGTAGAAGATTCTCAATAACATTAGTTAAGTCAATGAAGGAAACCTGAAGTGAATGAAAAGCATTTGAAATGGTGGAGGAAGGAGCCAACAGCTGCAGAAGCCATGGAGCACAGTAGTTTAAGTGTTGATTGTGAAACAAGACAGATTGGCCTGAGTGTGCCACTCACCAACTGTGTGATTCTGAGCAAGCTGTGTCACCTCTCCAAGCTTCACTTTCCTCTTTCATAATAAATAACTAACAACAATAACTCTATCATAGGCTCAGGGGAAGAATTGAGTGACATAAATACAGGCAAAGCTCTTAGCACAGTGCCAAGCATGGAGTAACTGTTCAAACAATGTTGAATATTGTTGTTGTTTATATTATTATTAGGGAAAACGTGAACAAAGGCAGCAATTACTTAGTCTGTGCATGGGAAAATCTATTTTCCCTACAATAATAAAATAATCAAAATACTTGGTACTATTATTTAAAATCCCATCTCCCAGGCTAGATGAGATGCTATAAGCCATGATGACACGGGTCATTAGGGCTCTTAGGAACTGTTGCATGGTACATAACATGGAATTTGAGCAGAAAGAGCCTGCCCACTGCAATATTGTGAAGGAAAGAAGATGTATATTAATGACCTCCTTCCAGCTCTGATTTCTCACCTCTTGCCTTCTTTCCACACTCTTCCCCATTCCCACTACTTCCGTTTCCCCATCGTGCCTCAGTGACCTCACATTGTCTCTTCTCAACCCTCCCCTCCCCACTCCCTTCTCACCCTTCCACCCAAATTTAAAATCTCATCTCCCAGGCTGGATTGAGAGCCTGGTGAGTCAGGGGAAATGGGACTGCCATGGTGGCCTCTCAGGCAATGTTGATAGCATATGGGGTCAGGGGCAGAGATTATCTTGGTTGTGTCTTGATCTATCAAGTCATATATGGGTAGCTGCTCACCTCTTACACATGGAGCACTCAGCAGGAAAACTTCCAGTTCCCTTACAAATCAAATTTTCAAGTGAGAACTTAAGGAATTCTTCATTTTCCTAATAAAAGAAACACAAATGCCATAAGTAAGCCATGATATCACAGGTCATTAGGGCTGTTACATACTGTTGCACAGTTGGTGCACTGCACACAAAGGCCTGATGTAGGCATCTGCTTGTCAAGCTGTGCACTGATGGGGCTACGGGCATCCACCCTGCTTCCTTCCCAATTTGTCCTATGGATGACAGTCATGGTCCTACTGAAATGGTCTTGACCACATTTTTAGTTTCATAAGGCTATCTTGGCTCCAAGTTACCTGCAGGATAAAACCCCAATTTTCTAGCCTGGCAGAGAAAGCTTTTCACATCCATCCCTGCCTTCCCCTCCTCATCTCCTGCAGTGATAAACTCCTCTTCAGTTCCAGTCCCCCCGCCGAACACTGTATCTTTTCAAAACATTGTCCTTCAATCTGAACACTATCTGTAATATTCTTCACCTGATAAACTCCTCCTGCTCTACTAGAACCTCCTCCAGTATCATTTCCAAAGTAAAAGTTTTCATATCTTTTCCAGCCTTTGGATTCTGCAGTTTATACCTCAAATGTTTAGCACATAGTGGATGCTTAGAGATACTTCTTAAATGAATAAGTTCTGACTTCAATAATAGCATTTATCGAGAGGTGTGGGAATTGTCCTATTTCTTGTTGGTTTCCTCATCAGACTGTGAGGTTCTCAAAAGGGTGAAGGGAGGGGAGATTGTGTCTGTTATTTTTGTATCCTCAGAACCTAGTACAGTGACTCATATAATAGGCTTTAAAGCAAAATTTGACAAATGAATGAAATTCTAAGATATCTTTTGCAAAATGATTTTTTTCTCATTCTACATTCTTTCATGACTAGGCTTCTCTTCTCTCTTAATGCTGAGTTGGAGGAGAGAGAGGAGTATAGGGAATTTTTGTTATCTTACCTCTCCAGAATATAGGTGAGAATATAAAACACAGGGCAGGGACAGGAAGTCCCCTGTCTTAGGTTAAGATCCCTAACATCAGAGGTTGCAATGGCAGAGTCAGGAGTCTTCTGCAAGCACATGCAAGTGAAACCTTGTAAGGCGGTGAGGGAAGCAAGACAGGGCTGGGAAGAAGCAAAGTGAGGATATGCGGTCAGCTGCAGTTCAGTCTCTGTCCCGTCCCACAGATAGCACTGGAAGAAGGATGGCCTTACAGAATTGTCCCAACTTGAGGCAAGGGGGCTGGGCTTTTATACCCCTGTATTAGTGGTTGGCTGCAAGCCACACCCAGAGGTTAGGGAAAAACCTCTCAGGTATTTCTGGGTGGATCAGCTCCTGTAGGCTAAGGGCAAGGCTTCAGTGAAAGGTGCAGCTGCAAGCCATTGATCACCAACACCTACAGAGCTGAGTGACAAGAGAGCTCATCCGGTAAACAGATATGAGCAGCACTGCAACAGCCCCTATCAACCCCTAAAACTAAGGAAGGTGATAGAAAGTGTTTACTCCAGAAGGGTCATCCAGCCTTTATTTAAAACCTATCTGCTCCTGCTTGATCAACAAGTCTAATCAAACTGGGTTATCTGAGCTGGTTCCTCACTTTTTAACAGATTCAAACCAACAAGATAGAAGAGGGAGCAGAAATCCTTAAAGGTAAGTGCACCAATAGAAGCAGATAAGAAACAGGAACTCCAAAAAGCACAGCAGACTGGAACCTTGTAGTGTAGAGCCCCAGAGGGTTGTGAATTAAAGAAAAGACTAAAACAAATTGAGATTTACAATGATGCACTAAGTCAAGAAGAAAATGTTAAATAAGCTGTATTTGGCATTCTATGCTTAAGAATACAAGGTGATGTGCAACACAATTTTAAATGATGTCCTTTAAAAGTCGGAAGTTTTGGCCAGGCTCGGTGGTTCATGCTTGTAATTCCAGCACTGTGGGAGGCCAAGGCTGGAGGTTTGCTTGAGGACAGGAGTTCAAGACCAGCTTGAACAACCTAATGAGACTCTGTCTCCACAAGAAATAAAAAAAATAAATAAAAACTTTGGAAGTTTTAGGTATGCAAACAATCACATAGACATTTTGTTGTTGCCATATATCTCCTTCTCTGCCAGCCTGGATAAGTGAGGCATTACTGATCTATATCTTTGAGAACTTCTGACACCTAGGATCCCACTGAAGCTTCTTAAGAGTAGCATAATTTCCACCTTGTTTAAAAGTTCTGGTAGTTTGTAATCCACCTAGTGTGATTAAATAATCAGGGCTGATAGAAACCATCTTGAATCATCACATACACCCACACATGCATCAGTCTGATATGGAAAGAGCTTTAGACTAGAATCAGACAGACTTCAAGTTCCTCCCCTGTCATTAACATCTGTGTGACCCTAACGAAATCATTTATTTTCCCTGAGTCTCAGTGTCTTCACCTGTAGACAGAAAATAAATATTCATATTTATTATATTATTAACATTTATTGTGTTCTTATATATACAATATATTGCATATATTTACATACATGTGGTCACATATATAATCACATACTAATATATATTATTTTATATAATATATTAAATATTTATTATATTATAATTATATATCAACATATAATTACATATATTGTATAATTATATAATATATAATACACAATAATCATATGTTACATTATTATATTTATTATATTCACAATATTAGTATGTCTCATCAGTCTCTTGTGACGAGCAAATGATATAATGTTTATGAAGTTACTTTGTAAGGGGAAAATATAATCTAAATGAAAGTGAAGTATTTTGTCCCTTTCTTCCTTCCAATGAACTCTTTGACAGTTTTTCTACATCCATAAAACTGGTGAGACACACATGGATGCCATTTCCTATAGATTCAGTATGTCCCAGTCCACTACCACCTGACCTCTTATTCTGCCATCCCAGGGGGTGGCCTGGACCCCCATTTCTAGCTCTTGTTTCAGAATGACTGCCTTTGGAGAATGGGGTTTCTCAGGAAGGACATTGCACAATCAGAAAACGCTGATCTGCCAAGTCTGTAACATTTTTTTCCTGGAGCACTTTCAGGAATGTGTCACAGGAGGTGAGGGAGATGGGCAATGGAACAGAGAGTACTAGACACCAGCAACCAGGTAATAAAATGTTCAAGCATTCCTTTTCAAAATCTAATGAAGACATCAATCTTCATTAAGTCAAAGGGTCGGGGGTCCACAGTCGTGAGATTTACTGAGCCGCTTCAAAAAGCTGGAGAAACAATGACCAAAATGCAGGCCATAGAGCAACAGGCATTTGATTCTAGAACTCAATGATGTCTATTTTCAACAAGTGTTGAATTTGCCAATAGCTATTAGCCCTAAACACAATCCTGCAGCTCAGTGTGTGCTGGAGCCAGCTTGCACTGGCTCAAGAGAGCTGATTCTTCATGGCTCTTTCCAGCCATGCTCAGCGATGTCATGGTGGAGCTTGTAATTGGCCATGGTGGCACTATTTGCATCATGAAAGTCAGCAGGTGCCACAAATTTTCCCCTAAAGGACCCTCTTACCAGCACACTACTGCTTAACTGTGTATCCAAATGCCAATAGGATGCATGGAATCCTGAAATCGCTTTCAGAAGAACAATGTTGTTCTCGAATTTTCATGTGAACCACTGAAAAAAAATGTCTTATGTATATATATAACTTCTTTGCTTTTATATTTCAAATTCACCTTCCTCATATAGCCTCTCTTTTAGGCTGAATGTGGAAAGTGGCTGCTACTGACCTGAGAAAACGTCTGACGCATTGTTATGTCCTTGACATTGTCAACTTCTTTGCTTTTTTCATGTTTCCCAGGCTGTACCCTCCATCAGTATAGAGGACACCTCCAGAAAGCAATTTTCTTTCACAAGGAGTATACCTTGAGGTGTCCTATAGGTAAGTGTGAGCAAGATGTTGTTCTTGCTTGGAAGAATTTTGCAAAGCAGATTGGATCCAGCTGAAAGAAACCAACCTTACTACAATATAGTTTTCTTCTTTCTTTTAATACCGAATTTGTAACATACATGTAATTACAGTCCTAGAGGGGAAAGAGAGAGAGAGAATCAGGCAAAAAAAAAAATGCTTGAAGAAATAATGACTGGAACTTTACAAATTGGATGGAAACATGAACACATGGATCTAAGAAGTTCAACAAGTCTCATGTAAGATAAATACAGAGAAAGCCACTCCTAGACAAATGACAGTCAAATTGATTAAACATAAACAGAAAGAGAACATCTTAAAAGCAGCCAAAAAAATAAAAACATATATACCAGGAACAATGATATGAATGATGGCTAATTTCTTTTTCTTTTTCTTTTTTCTTTTCTTTTTTTTTTTTTTTTTTTTTTTTGAGACGGAATCTCGCTCTTTTGCCCAGGCTGGAGTGCAGTGGCGCAATCTCTGCTCACTGCAAGCTCCACCTCCCGGGTTCACGCCATTCTCCTGCCTCAGCCTCTGGAGTAGCTGGGACTACAGGCGCCTGCCACCACGCCCAGCTAATTTTTTGTATTTTTAGTAGAGACGGGATTTCACCATGTTAGCCAGGATGGTCTCAATCTCCTGACCTCGTGATCCGCCTGCCTCGGCCTCCCAAAGTGCTGGGATTACAGGCGAGAGCCACTGAGCCCGGCCTCTTTTTTTTTTTTTTTTTTTGAGATGGAGTCCCACTCTGTCACCCAGGCTGGAGTGCAATGGCGCAATCGCTGGTTCAAGCGATTCTCTTGCTAAGCCTCCTGAGTAGCTGAGATTACAGTCCTGCACCACCACACACCATTAATTTTTTGTATTTTTAGTAGAGATGGGGTTTCACCATGTTGGTCAGGCTGTCTGGAGCTCCTGACTTCAAATGACCGACCCGCGTCGGCTTCCCAAAGTGCTGAGATTATAGGCGTGAGCCACCATGCCCGGCCGAATGATGGCTAATTTCTTATTAGAATCTATGCAAGACAGAAAACATATCAGAAGACAATGGAATAGTATTTAAAGGAAATAAAACTGTTGCCATAAAATTCTATATCCACCTAAGAAAAATTCTTCAAAAATTGAGGTAAAATAAAAACATTTTCAAATGAAAGGCTGAGAGAATTTACCACCAACAGACCTAACACTGCAACAAATGTTAAGAAAAATGTTTAAAGATAAATAATACCAGATAGAAACTTGAGCATGCAGAAAGGAAAAAAAAAAGAGAAAAATGATTAATGAACTTCCAGTTTCCTATCAATTATGTGAAGAACTTAGAAGTCACCATTCTGTCCTAACAGGTAAAAAGTTGGACAAACTGATAATTAAGCAACCTTTCTTAGATTCATCAGAGAAATGACGTCACAAGGCAAACCAATGCCCTCAAAATTGAAGAGACAGGTGAATACAGAGAACCACAGCTTACTAAAGAAAAACTCATGAGCAGAAACCACCTTGGGAACAAGTACTGAAGTAGAAAAACCTAAACTGTAATTGATTAATTGCTGGAAACTCAGTGCAAAAAAACTCTGAGAGTTAAAAATTCTGGGGGAACCCAGTCACAGGAAGGCTCCCACACTTTTATGAGTTTGACCTCCAGGAGATCTACCTGAGTAGGGAGGGGATCTACTCCTCCTGAGTAGATCTCCTGGAGGTCAAACTCATACAAGTGAATATTGAATATTGGGGAAAAAAATCCCCCATGCTCTGGCAGCAGGAAGGGGAAAAGGAATTATTTTGTAATATGTCAGAACATTCTATTTTTCATAACAAGTCTTGCCCTCAGGAGAAATTATTTTACCAGATACTAACTTGCTGGGGTTTATCATTACCGTAAGACCAAAACCAGACAAAGACATTACAAGAAAAGAAAACCCTGCAGACCAATATTGCTCATGAACATAAATGCAAAAATCCTCAACAAAATATTAGCCAGTCAAATCCAATCACGTATAAAAAGAAGTAGAGCCAAGATGGCCAAATAGGAACAGCTCCAGTCTACAGCTCCCAGCATGAGCAACACAGAAGACAGGTGATTTCTGCATTTCCAACTAAGGTACCAGGTTCAGCTCACTGGGGAGTGCCAGACAGTGGGTGCAGTGCACTGAGCGTGAGCCAAAGCAGGGCGAGGCATTGCCTCACCCGGGAAGCACAAGGGGTCAGAGAATTCCCTTTCCTAATCAAAGAAAGGGGTGACAGATGGCACCTGGAAAATCGGGTCACTCCCACCCTAATACTGCACTTTTCCAACAGTCTTAGCAAATGGCACACCAGGAGATTATATCCCATAGGCATGGGATATAATCCTATGCCCACGGAGCCTCACTCATTGCTAGCACAGCAGTCTGAGATCAAATTGCAAGGCAGCAGTGAGGCTGGGGGAGGGGTGCCCACCATTGCTGAGGCTTGAGTAGGTAAACAAAGTGGCCTGGAAGCTCGAACTGGGTGGAGCCCACTGCAGCTCAAGGAGGCCTGCCTGCCTCCATAGACTTCACCTCTGGGGGCAGGGCATAGCCAAACAAAAGGCAGCAGAAACCTCTGCAGACTTAAATGTCCCTGTCTGACAGCTTTGAAGAGAGTAGTGGTTCTCCCAGCATGCAGCTGGAGATCTGAGAACAGACAGACTGCCTCCTCAAGTGGGTCCCTGACCCCCGAGTAGCCTAACTGGGAGGCACCCCCCAGTAGGGGCAGACTGACACCTCACACAGCCAGGTACTCCTCTGAGACAAAACTTCCAGAGGAATGATCAGGCAGCAACATTTGCTGCTCACCAGTATCTGCTGTTCTGCAGCCTCTGCTACTGATACCCAGGCAAAACAGGGTCTGGAGTGGACCTCCAGCAAACTCCAACAAACCTGCAGCTGAGGGTCCTGACTGTTAAAAGGAAAACTAACAAACAGAAAGGACATCCACACCAAAACCTCATCTGTACGTCACCATCATCAAAGACCAAAGGTAGATAAAAACCACAAAGATGGGGAAAAAACAGGGCAGAAAACAGGAAACTCTAAAAATCAGAGTGCCTCTCCTCCTACAAAGGAACACAGCTCCTCACTAGCAATGGAACAAAGCTGGATGGAGAATGACTTTGATGAGTTGAGAGAAGAAGGCTTCAGACGATCAAACTACTCCAAGCTAAAGGAGGAAGTTCGAAGCCGTGGCAAAGAAGTTAAAAACCTTGAAAAAATTAGACAAATGGCTAACTAGAATAACCAATGCAGAGAAGTCCTTAAAGGACCTGATGGAGCTGAAAACCAAGGCACGAGAACTATGTGCCTCATAAGCCTCAGTAGCCAATGCAATCAACTGGAAGAAAGGGTATCAGTGATGGAAGATCAAATGAATGAAATGAAGAGAGAAGAGAAGTTTAGAGAAAAAAGAATAAAAAGAAATGAACAAAGCCTCCAAGAAATATGGGACTAGGTGAAAAGATGAAATCTACGTCTGATTGGTGTACCTGAAAATGACGGGAAGAATGGAACCAAGTTGGAAAACACTCTGCAGGATATTCTCCAGGACAACTTCCCCAGTCTAGCAAGGCAGGCCAACATTCAAATTCAGGAAGTACAGAGAATGCCACAAAGATATTCCTCGAGAAGAGCAACTCCAAGACACATAATTGTCAGATTCACCAAAGTTGAAATGAAGGGAAAAAATGTTAAGGGCAGCCAGAGAGAAAGGTCGGGTTACCCACAAAGGGAAGCCCATCAAACTAACAGTTGATCTCTCAGCAGAAGCTCTACAAGCCAGAAGAGAGTGGGGGCCAATATTCAACATTCTTAAAGAAAAGAATTTTCAAACCAGAATCTCATATCCAGGCAAACTAAGTTTCATAAGTGAAGGAGAAATAAAATACTTTAGAGACAAGCGAATGCTGAGAGATTTTGTCACCACCTGACCTGCCCTAAAAGAGCTCCTGAAGGAAGCACTAAACATGGAAAGGAACAACCGGTACCAGCCACTGCAAAAACATGCTGAATTGTAAAGACCATCGAGGCTAGGAAGAAACTGCATCAACTAATGAGCAAAATAACCAGCTAACATCATAATGACAGGATCAAATTCACACATAACAATATTAACCTTAAATGTAAATGGGCTAAATGCTCCAATTAAAAGACACAGACTGGCAAATTGGATAAAGAGTCAAGACCCATCAGTGTGCTGTATTCAGCAAACCCATCTCATGTGCAGAGACACACATAGGCTCAAAATAAAGGCATGGAGGAAGATCTACCAAGCAAATGGAAAACAAAAAAAGGCAGAGGTTGTAATCCTAGTCTCAGATAAAACAGACTTTAAACCAACAAAGATCAAAACAGACAAAGAAGGCAGTTATATAATGGTAAAGAGATCAATTCAACAAGAAGAGCTAAGTATCCTAAATATATATGCACCCAATACAGAAGCACCCAGATTCATAAAGCAAATCCTTAGAGACCTACAAAGACTTACACTCCCACACAATAATAATGGGAGATTTTAACACCCCACTGTCAACATTAGACAGATCAAAGAGACTGAAAGTTAACAAGGATATCCAGGAATTGAACTCAGCTCTGCACCAAGCAGACCTAATAGACATCTACAGAACTCTCCACCCCAAATCAACAGAATATACATTCTTTTCAGCACCACACCATACCTATTCCAAAATTGACCACATAGTTGGAAGTAAAGCATTCCTCAGCAAATGTAAAAGAATAGAAATTATAAGAAACTGTCTCTCAGACCACAGTGCAATCAAATTAGAACTCAGGATTAAGAAACACACTCAAAACCGCTCAACTACATGAAAACTGAACAACCTGCTCTTGAATGACTACTGGGTACATAACGAAATGAAGGCAGAAATAAAGATGTTCTTTGAAACCAACAAGAACAAGGACACAACATGCCAGAATCTCTGGGACACATTCAAAGCAGTGTGTAGAGGGAAATTTATAGCACTAAATGCCTACAGGAGAAAGCAGGAAAGGTCTAAAATTGACACCCTAACATCACAATTAAAAGAACTAGAAAAGCAAGAGCAAACACATTCAAAAGCTAGCAGAAGGCAAGAAATAACTAAGATCAGAGCAGAACTAAAGGAAATAGAGACACAAAGAACCCTTCAAAAAATCAATGAATCCAAGAGCTTGTTTTTTGAAAAGATCAACAAAATTAATAGACTGCTAGCAAGACTAATAAAGAAGAAAAGAGAGAAGAATCAAATAGACGCAATAAAAAATGATAAAGGGGATATCACCACTGATCCCACAGAAATACAAACTACCATCAGAGAATACTATAAACACCTCTATGCAAATAAACTAGAAAATCTAGAAGAAATGAAAAAATTCCTCAACACATACACCCTCCCAAGACTAAACCAGGAAGAAGTCGAATTCTGAATAGACCAATAACAGGCTCTGAAATTGAGGCAAAAATTAATAACTTACCAATCAAAAAAAGTCCAGGACCAGATGGATTCACAGCCTAATTCTACCAGAGGTACAAGGAGGAGCTGGTACCATTCCTTCTGAAACCATTCCAATCAATAGAAAAAGAGGGAATCCTCCCTAACTCATTTTATGAGGCCAGCATCATCCTGATACCAAAGCCTGGCAGAGACACAACAAAAAAAGAATTTTAGACCAATATCCCTGATGAACATTGATGCAAAAATGCTCAATAAAATACTGGCAAACTGAATCCAGCAGCACATCAAAAAGCTAATCCACCATGATCAAGTGGTCTTCATCCCTGGGATGCAAGGCTGGTTCAACATACCCAAATCAATAAATGTAATCCAGCATATAAACAGAACCAAAGACAAAAACCACATGATTATCTCAATAGATGCAGAAAAGGCCTTTGACAAAATTCAACAGCCCTTCATGCTAAAAACTCTCAAGAAATTAGGTATTGATGGGACGTATTTCAAAATAATAAGAGCTATCTATGACAAACCCACAGCCAATATCATACTGAATGGGCAAAAACTGGAAGCATTCCCTTTGAAATCTGGCACAAGACAGGGATGCCCTCTCTCACCACTCCTATTCAACATAGTGTTGGAAGTTCTGGCCAGGGCAATTAGGCAGGAGAAGGAAATAAAGGGTATTGATTTAGGAAAAGAGGAAGTCAAATTGTCCCTGTTTGCAGATGACATGATTGTATATCTAGAAAACCCGATCATCTCAGTCCAAAATCTCCTTAAGCTGATAGGCAACTTCAGCAAAGTCTCAGGATACAAAATCAATGTGCAAAAATCACAAGCATTCTGATACAACAATAACAGACAAACAGAGAGCCAAATCATGAGTGAACTCCCATTCACAATTGCTTCAAAGAGAATAAAATACCTAGGAATCCAACTTACAAGGGATGTGAAGGACCTCTTCAAAGAGAACTATAAACCACTGCTCAATGAAATAAAAGAGGATACAAAGAAATGGAAGAACATTCCATGCTCATGGGTAGGAAGAATCAATATCGTGAAAATGGCCATACTGCCCAAGGTAATTTATAGATTCAATGCCATCCCCATCAAGCTACCAATGACTTTCTTCACAGAATTGGAAAAAACTACTTTAAAGTTCATATGGAACCAAAAAAGAGCCTGCATTGCCAAGTCAATCCTAAGCCAAAAGAACAAAGCTGGAGGCATCATGCTACCTGACTTCAAACTATACTACAAGGATACAGTAACCAAAACAGCATGGTACTGGTACCAAAACAGAGATATAGACCAATGGAACAGAACAGAGCCCTCATAAATAATGCTACATATCTACAACTATCTGATCTTTGACAAACCTGACAAAAACAAGAAATGGGGAAAGGATACCCTATTTAATAAATGGTGCTGGGAAAACTGGCTAGCCATATGTAGAAAGCTGAAACTGGATCCCTTCCTTACACCTTATACAAAAATTAATTCAAGATAGATTAAAGACTTGCATGTCAGACCTAAAACCATAAAAACCCTAGAGGAAAACCTAGGCAATACCATTAAGGCCATTGGCATGGCCAAGGACTTCATGTCTAAAACACCAAAAGCAATGGCAACAAAAGCCAAAATTGACAAATGGGATCTAATTAAACTAAAGAGCTTCTGCACAGCAAAAGAAACTACCATCAGAGTGAACAGGCAACCTACAGAATGGGAGAAAATTTTTGCAATCTACTCATCTGACAAAGGGCTAATATCCAGAATCTACAATGAACTCAAACAAATTTACAAGAAAAAAACAAACAACCCCATCAACAAGTGGGCAAAGGATATGAACACACACTTCTCAAAAGAAGACATTTATGCAGCCAGAAGACACATGAAAAAATGCTCATCATCACTGGTCATCAGAGAAATGCAAATCAAAACCACAATGAGATACCATCTCACACCAGTTAGAATGTGGATCATTAAAAAGTCAGGAAACAACAGGTGCTAGAGAGTATGTGGAGAAATAGGAACACTTTTACACTGTTAGTGGGAGTGTAAACTAGTTCAACCAAAATGGAAGTCAGTGTGGCAATTCCTCAGGGATCTAGAACTAGAAATACCATTTGACCCAGCCATCCCATTACTGTGTATATACCCAAAGGATTATAAAACATGCTGCTATAAAGACACATGCACACGTATGTTTATTGCGGCACTATTCACAATAGCAAAGACTTGGAACCAACCGAAATGCCCAACAATGAGAGACTGGATTAAGAAAATGTGGCACATATACACCATGTAATACTATGCAGCCATAAAAAAGGATGATTCATGTCCTTTGTCGGGACATGGATGAAGCTGGAAACCTTCATTCTCAGCAGAGTATTGCAAGGACAGAAAACCAAACACTGCATGTTCTCACTCATAGGTGGGAATTGAAAATGAGAACACATGGACACAGGAAGGGGAACAGCACACACCGAGGCCTGTTTTGGAGTTGGGGGAGAGGGGAGGGATAGCATTAGGAGATATACCTAATGTTAAATGACAAGTTAATGGGTGCAGCATACCAACATGGCACATGTATACATAGGTAACAAACATGCACGTTATGCACATGTACCCTAAAACTTAAAGTATAAAAAAAAAAGAAGTATACACCATGATCAAGTGGGATTTGTCCCAGGAATGCAAGGTTGGCTCAACATTTGAAAATTAATTAATGTAATCCATCACATCGACCGGCCAAAGAAGAAAAGTCACATGATCATATAAATAGATACAGAAAAAAGCATTTGTAAAATCCAATTCCCATTCATGATAAAGCATTCTCAGCAAACCAATAATGGAGCAAAACTTTCTTTTTTTAACTTGATAAAGAACATCTAAAAAATCCTATAGCTAACATTATACTTAATGATAAGAAACTTGTAGCTTTCCTGCTAAGATCAGGAACAAGCCAAGGATGTCCTCTCCCTCTATCTCTGCTTTTCAACATTGTACTGGAAGTCCTAGCTAATGCAGTAAAACAAGAAAAGAAAGTAAAAGGTATATAGTTTGGGAAGGAAGACATAAAATTGTCTTTATTCACAAATGACATCATTATATAGAAAATCCAGAAGAACCAGCAAATTCTTAGAATTAGTAGGCAATTAGAAGAAGTTGTAGGATACAAAGCTAATATACAAAAATTTGTTATATATCAGCAATAAACATGTGGAATTTGAAATTAAGAACACATCACCATTTACATTATCATTAAAAAATAATATACTTAGGTATAAATATTATAAAATGTGTTCAACATTTATATGAGGAAAATTCTGATGAAATATATCAAAAAACTAAATAAATGGAGAGATATTCCATGCAAATGAATAAGAATACTAAATATTACCAAGATGTCAGTTCTTTCCAACTTGATCTGTAGATTGAATATAGTCACAATCAAAATCCCAGCAAGTTATTTTGTAGATATTGACAAACTGATTGTAAAGTGTATGTGGAGGAGCAAAAGACCTAGAAAAACCAACTCAATATTGCAGGAGAAAACTATGTTGGAGGACTGACACTACCTGACATCAAGATTTACTATAAACCTACAATAATCAAGGCAGTGTGGTATCAGTGAAAGAATAAACAAGTAGAACAATGGAACAGAATAGAAAGCTCATAAAGAGACCCACATAAATATAGTCAACTGATCTTTGACAAAGGAGCAAAGGCAAATGGAGTAAAGATAACCTTTTTCATAAAAAATTCAAAATGGATCACAGACTTAAATATAAAATGCAAAACTATAAAACTCCTAGAAGATAACACAAGAGAAAATCTATATGACCTTGGGTACAGTGATGACTTTTTAAATTCAACACCAAAGACATTACCTATGAAAGAAGTAATTGATAAGTTGGACTTCTGTAAAATGTAAAGCTTTTGTTCTACAAAAGATACTGTTAAGAAAATGAACAGACAAGCCATAGAATGGAAGAAAGTCTTTGCAAAAGACACATGTGATAAAGGATTGTTATCCAAAACACATGAAGAACTCTTAAAATTTAACAAAAAGAAAAAGAAACCTATTTTAAAATGGACAAAAGGCCTGAACAAATACCTCACCAAAGAAGATATACAGATGGCAAGAAGGCAAATAAAAAGATGTTCAGCATCATATGTCACTAGGGAATTGCAAATTTAAACACCAATGAGATATTATTACATACCTATGAGAATGACCAAAATCTACTAACACCACCAAATACTAGTGAGAATATAGAGCAACAGGAACACTCATTTATGATAGTGGGAATGTAAAATGGTAGAGCCACTTTGGAAGACAGTTTGGCACTTTCTTACAAAGGTAAATATACTCTAACCATATGATCCAGCAATTGCATTTCTTTGTATTTACCCAAATGTATTGAAATTTTATGTCCACACAAAAGTCTGTAAACAGATATTTATAGAATTTTTTTTGTATAATGCCAAAACTTGGAAGCAACCATGGAGCAAAGAGCAGCCATTGCTACTGTGCCCTTTCTGAATTCCTGGTCTATTCCTGATACACCATTAACCTTGGAATAATTTTTTATGAAGAAATAGATAACTAGAACACTAACCATATCAATAATTATATTAAATGTAAATAAACTAAACCCTTCAAATAAAGGCAGAGACTATCCGATGGATTTAAATTAGGCCCAACTATATACTGTTTACAAGAGAAACTCTTTGAATAAAATAATATTGATAGGTTAATGAAAAAGAAAAATGTATAAACATTAATCATAAAGATAGTGTGACTATATTAATATGAGGCAAAGTACACTTCAAGATAAGGAGTATTATTAGATGTAAAGAAAGATACTTCATAACAATAAAATGGTCTCTCCATCAAGAAGACAAGAGAATTCTTAAATGCCTATGTGTCTAGTAACAGTTCTATAATTATATAGCAAAAATTGATAAAATTAAAGGAAGAAATAAAATCACAATTACAGGTGGAAATTTTAAGTTATTCCTTAGTACTTGATAGATCAAGTCAATAAAAGTAAAGATATAGGATATTTGACTAACATTATCAACCAATAAGAAAACGGAGAAACAAACTGTGACATATTTGTAAGATGGAATACTACTCAGTAATAAAAACAAATAAATTATTGACATATATAGTACAGATGAATCTTAAAAACATTACGCTGAGTGTTTTAAAGCCTCATATACAAACAGTATATGCTATATGATTTCATTTATACACAATTCAAGAACTGGGAAAACTAATATAAGGTAGAAAAAAATCAGAACTGTGGTTGCCTTTGGTGAGGGAGGGAGCTGGCAGTGATTGTGAAGGGCATAAAATAACTTGCTGGTCTTGATGGCACTCTTATATTCTAAAAGTGGGTTGGGTTATATAGCTGCATGAGTTGTCAAAATCAGCAAATATACACTTAAGATTTATGCATTTTCTTGTTACTAAATTTTACATTAAAAGAAGAAGCTACAATAAATACAAAACTCTACTTAATGTTATGCATGCTGAAATATGTAAAGGAAAGCATACTGATGTCTGCAATTTACTTTGCAATACAATGAAGAAAAGATGAATTAGTAGAGGGATAAATAGATGGATAGATTAATGATAAAGCAAATATAGTTCAATATTAGTAGACTTGAGGGGGAGGGTATACAGGTGTTTACAATTCTTTCACCTATGCTGTAGCTTTAGCTTTTTCATAGTAAAATGGTAAAAATTAAAAAAATAAAGCCGAAAAGTTATTTAGGAAAGAAGTAGAGGACAGACAGGGAGTGAGTAGCTAGGGAGTTCCTCCTTTTTCTTTGCTGTGACTCTTGCTTTATAGATAGAAGAAAATGCTTCTATAAAAACTGAGTAAACAAAAAACCCAGTAGAGTGGAATTTTACAGGATATCTATATTAAGTGGTTTTCAAATCCTTCCAGAATATGTCGGAAATGCCCAGGTTCCTGAAGTTGTAGGAGATTTCCTTGCCTGAATTTGCCATGGTGTGTTCATGGACTGTGGTCTGTTTGGGATTAACTAGAATTCCCAAATGCAACAAGCATTTGCTTCCAAAAACACTCAGATCAAGAGACCTATTGAGAGTATAAGGTCTATAAATGGACATCTCAAAGGATCTTGTTGTTCTAATATAATCCAAAGAATGTTTCCTATATAGCCCTAAAAAGGATACAAGATAGGGGGCGGGGAAAGTCTCCTGTAATATAAACTCCATGAAGGCAGAAACATATCTACCTTGCTCACCATTTTATCCCCATACTTAATACAGTGTCTAACACAAAGAAAAGTCCTGTTAAATGTTTGCTGAAAAAATAAATGAATAATGATCCCTCCTATTGGAAATCGTGTGGGAACTTTTAAAATAAGTGATCACATTTCAACTGTCCTCTCTACTCTGAACCAGTAGAGACAACTTCCCAGCCAGTAGGGTCTTGATCAAATATAGAATTTTATATTTTTGTCTAAATGGTTAGTATGTCTTCCCAATGACAGAACAACCAAATCAACAGTTCTTACTGCTATTACCATTTATTGAGCAAGTACTCTAAAACTAGTAACTGTGTTAAGCAGCTTACCTTGTTGCCAGTTCTTACAGTAATCCTGAAAGGTACAAATGAGATGAGAAAAGCAGTGCTTACCCAAGATATTAATTCACCGAAAGATATACTGCTAGTAAGACTCAAAACATTCAAATATAAGCTGCCTAACTCAAAATCTTACTTGCTACAAACATCTAGCACAGCATATGGTATGCGTGTTGTATACAATATAATACATAAATAAATGTAGAAAGGCTACTATATCTAGATTGCTTGTCCCATGTGCATATGTGGACAGTTTACTCTTGGCAAACACCTACTGTAGACCATGGTGCGTGTGTGTGTAGTAACTGCCTAAATAATTAGAAGGAGGAAGGAAGCACATCCTCCCTGGCCTTTAGCCCCTCTCTTCCTCACTCCCTGGTCAACACAAGCCCATCTAAACCAGAAAGCTCTTTCTGCCTCTAGTAGAATTAGTGGCTCCAGAGTTATTATTCTCCACCCAGCACAGTTGTGTATTTTTTGGATGCTTGTTCTCAGGAGAGGACTCCTCCTAGGGTTTGTTGTTTATCCATGCCCTTAATGGACACTGTGGAACACAGTTCCCCTTCTCACAGAAACTCTGTCTAAGCACTGAATGTGTATGAATGCTCCTGTCCTGATCATGACCATCCCTAAACAAGAGCACAAGAATAGCACCCATGTGGGGACAAGAGACCATAGACCTGGGGAAGAAGCTCATCCTGCACAGAATTGAGAAGTAGTTAAAATATGTCTTCAGTGCAGTCTACCAGTCTTTCATTAGTGTCCCTCTTCTCCATGTTGAAAACCTTCCTATCCAGCTAGAGTCTATTAATACATGGGCCTGACTTAGGACAAGCATTACTAGGCCACTGTCAAAATGCCAAGCTGTTACAAGTAGAAACTCTTGGTTTTTTTCTTTTATTTTCTTTATTTTATTTATTTATTTATTTAATTTATTTATTTATTTGAGGCAGAGTCTCAGTCCATCACCCAGGCTGGAGTGCAATGGTATGATCATGGTTACTTGCAGCCTTGACCTCTCAGGCTCAAGCGATCCTCCCACCTCAGCCTCTTGAGGAGCTAGGACTACAGGCATGCACAATCAAGCCTGGTTTTTTTTGTTGTTGTTTTCTTTTCTGTAAAAACAGGTCTTGCTATGTTGTCAGAGCTGGTCTGAAACTCCTGGGCTCACGTGATTCTCCAGCCTCAGCCTCCCAAAGTGCTGGTATTGTAGGCATGAGCCATTGCACCCAGTCTACAAGTAGACTCTCATGTCATACAGGTTCAGTATTATAAACCAGGATTCCATTGCTGAAAACACACTTCATTTCAATAGATGTGAACATCAACCAAAACAGAAAATTTCTCTCTATATATTTTCTTTTTAATGTGAAATATATCATAATCTAGAATAGTGTATGACATACGTACAGCTAAAATAATAATTACAATATTAACATGTATATTAATAACCAAATCCCAAAATCGTCTTGAGGACAATTACTGTATTAGTCCATTCTCACCTTGCTATAAAGAATTACCTGAGACTGGCTAATTTATGAAGAAAAGAGGTTTAATTGACTTAAAATTTCTGCAGGCTACACAGGAAGCATGGCTGGGAGGCCTCAGGAAACTTACATTCATGGCAAAGGCAAGGGGGAGGCAAGTACCTTCTTCACATGGCAGCAGACAAGAGAGAGTGGGGAAGGGTAAGTGCCACACACTTTTAAACCATTGGATCTCGTGAGAATTCACTCACTATCACGAGAATAACATGGGGGACATCCATCCCCATGATTCAATCACCTCCTCCCAGACCCCTCCCCCAACATTGGGAATTACAATTCGTCATGAGATTTGGGTGGGGACACAGAGCCAAACCATATCAATTACCTAATTCAAGAAATAGATCATAAGCAATGTCCCAGAAGCCTCTCCACATGACCCTCCCCCACCACATCCCCCTACTTTCTCATCAGAGATAATCATTATCTAGCCTCTAGTGATTAAAAAATAATCCTAGTTGTTCTTTACAGTTTCAATATATATGTATATGTCCTAAAACAATATAATTTTGTTTTGTCTATTTTTGAACTTGATATAAATAGACTTTGACTATACGAATTCTAACCATAGGTATTCTTTTGTCACTTACACCTATGTCTCAACATTACATCTGTAGAATGCATCTCTGTTGTTGCTCAAGTAATGCTTTACAACATTAATTTTGAAATATTTCATAACTGCTCACCCATGTGAACTTTTCTTTATAAGGAAGAATAGATGGACTGAAGACCTCATCTTCCTTCTGGATAAATAGCCAAATGATAAGCATCACTATTCTTCATTGCAACAGGTTATCTTGATGTGACTTGTAGGAATGTCTTTAGAAAGAAAATGTTGAGAATAGTAATTACATTCTCTCTATCTTCTCCTTTTCCTCCTTCTTCTTCTTAGACACCTTCTTTTTCCCTTTCTCCGTAAAGATCTCTTGAAGGCAGTAGCCTTCATCTTTATTTTTTACAGAGACTCACAAAAAAATATTGAATGCATGAGTACATGAATAAATTTAAGGTGCCTTTTCCAGAAAAGTGTTTGACATTACTCTTATGTTACATTCAGCTTTCCTGCATGTTCTGATAGGATGCCTGTTGGAGACTGAATATTTGTGTCCCTTCAAAATGTATATATTAAAAGGCTAGGCATGGTGGCTTACACCTGTAATCCAAGCTCTTTGGGAGGCCAAGGCGGGCAGATCACTTGAGGTCAGGAGTTTGAGACCAGCCTAGTCAATATGGTGAAACACTGTCTCTACTAAAAATACAAAAATTAGCTGGGCATAGTGGCACATGCCTGTAGCCCTAGCTACTTGGGAGGCTGAGGCAGGAGAATCACTTGAACCCAGGAGGCAGAAGTTGCAGCGAGCCAAGAATGTGCCACTGCCCTCCAGCCTGAGTGACAGAGCGAGACTCTATCTCATTAAAAAAAAAAAAATTATACATTAAAGCCTTAACCTCCAGTGTGGCTGTATTTGGAGTAAGGAAGTAATTGAGGTTAAATGAGGTCATAAGAGTGGGATTCTGATTCAATAGGACTAGTGTCCTTATAAGAAGAGACATCAGAAAACTACCTCTCTCTCTCTCTCTCTTTCTCTGTCTCTGTCTCTCTCTCTCCATCTTTGCTCATGAATGCAATGAGGAAATTCTGTGTGAAGATACAACAAGAAGACAGCCATCTACAAGCCAAGAAGAGAGTCCTCACCAGCAATTGAACTGTCCAGAACCTTAATCTTGGATGTCTATCCTCCAGAGCAGTGAAAATAATAAATTTCTGTTATGGTGGCCCAAGCAGACTATACAATGCCTAAGCCTGCCTCCCTGAACTTATCAAACCACATATGTCAATTCCTTAACACATTTTGCTCAGGATGATAACTTCTTCCTTTGATGCTTTACCACTGGTAAAAGAGAAATAATACGTTTACTTAAATCTTCTCTTAGTACGAGGCATTTGAATTCACTGTTGTGATTATGCATAGAAACAGTCAATGTTGTACATCCCACAGACAAGGCCATGCATTCTCATCTCTGTTGACTGCATTAATTTAATGCCAACAGAGTTGATCAATAGTTATTTCGTTTCCACTCTCAGGCAGACACCAAGAGGTTTGGGGATTGACTGGATACACCTCACCTGAAACCTGCCACAGGTATTTTTAGTTTCAGTCTTTTCCATAGTGAAAAATATGTAATCTTAAAACAATCCTTTCTATTTAACATTCAAGTTTCCCTCAAAGACAGAAACATTTTTCTGCAGTAAGACACAATTGTAGGTCAATATAATGTGCCACGCAGATATAGATAGCCTCCTCCACCTCTCAAACACATGGAAATGATGAGTTACAAAATATGGGATCCACAGGAGATATTTAAAAGAAAGCAAGAAAATCTTTAGGTGCCAGTACCCTGACAAGTAACTAAAGCTTAATAGATCATAGGTATTTCTGACCTGAAGGTCTTTAGAGCCTGGAATGTGAATGTCTAACAAGGATAGGAGATAAAGTACTCACATGTCAGGTAGGAAGACCTGGGCTCCCTCATGAAGTCAGGAGACAGGAAAGGTTATCTTGGTGCTTGGGAACACCAATAGAGTAAGCTGGTCATCTGGTTATGAGTGAAAAGGAATGAAAAGAAAGAAATCACTTGCGAGAAATTAGAACCTAAATCTGGTATGAGTACTACAGGAATTTCAAGCTAAGAAACTGATGAAAAATGGTCCTGGTCTAGAATATCTATAAAAAGCTGTCAGAGGCACATGTGAAACCATCATATAAGACTCTTCTACAGCAATCTTAGACTTGAATGAAAACCACAAGACAAACAAACCACTGGTGAAGATAGGTTCACAGAAAATAAAATTATTTATACAAGAATGATTCTGCAAATGGAGCAAATGGGAGAAATCACACCTAAAAAACAGAAAAAAAATGGAATAATCTGAAGAATAATCTGAATAAGACTGCCAGAGTCTGACGTGATCCCACAAAATTCATATGTTGAAATCCTAACCCCTAAGGTGATGATATTGGGAGGTGGGGCCTTTGGAAGGTAATTAGGTCATGGAGTGGAGACCTCATGAATAGTTTTAGTGCCCTTATAAAAGAGGCCCAAGAGAGGCCCCTTGTCTCTTCCACCATTTGAGGACACAATAAGAAAGTGCCATCTCTGAATCAAGAAGAGAGCCCTCACCAGGCACTGAATCTGCTCATCTCAATCTTGAACTTCCCAGCCTCTGTAACTATAAGAAATAAAGTTTTGTTATTTGTAAGTCACACAGTCTATAGTAGTTATAGCAGCCCAAACAAAGACAGAGACCCCTTCCAAAATAAATACATAAATCTATTGATATCTACTTATCTATATTATACAACAAGATAAGTATAAGGAGACTGCTAAGGAAAAATAACAGGGGTTTGAATAGGAATAAGATAGAAATTCTAGAAACATAGTCCAAAGCTTAATGGATTGGGTTAGGCAGCAATCAACTGAAGACAGAATTCATCAAAGTGGAATGTAATAGTATTAGAATGACTACTAGTAAGAATATTAATGACTAACTTTTTTGAAAGATTCAGTCATTATTCTAAGTGATTTCTGTACAACAATTCATGTATTAGTTACCTATTGCTGCATTAAAAATCACCTCATAACTTAAATACTTAAAGCAACAACTATTATTATCTCACAGTTTCTTTGAGTCAGAAATTCAGTGTGGCTTAACTGGGTGCCTCTGCTTCAAGTCTCTCACAAATCTACAATTAAGGTGTTGTCTGGGGCTGCAGTCTCATCTAAAGGCTCAACTGAGGAAGAATACTTTTCCAGGCTCACTCGTGGTTACTGGCAGATTCAGTCCCTTGTGGGCTATTGCACTGAGAGCCTCAGTATCTTGTTAGATATTGGCCAGAGGATTTTCTCAGTTCCTTAACACATTTTGGGCCTATCCATAGGGCAGCTCACAATATAACAGCAGGCCTCCCTCAGAGCAAGTAAGCAAGAGAGTTAAGGACAGCACGCAAGATGGAAATCACAGTCAATTTGTAACCTAATTTCAGAAGTGACATCCCATCCCTCCTATCATATTCTATTTATTATAAGCAAGTCATTAGGTCCAGACCACACTCAAGGGAAGGGGATTGCACAAGGTTATGAACACCAAGAGGTAGGTTACTGGGGGCCTTCTTATAGGCTGCCTACCACAACTCATTTAAGTTTTCCGTAAACCCTTGGTATGTGAGAACTATTTGATCTACAAGTCACAGGTGATGAAATTAAATCAAGAAAACCTCAAAAACAGAATGAAAATCTCCAGCATCCCATACATCTAATAGAAATTCCAGAGAGAATAGAAGAGAGGCAATATTCAAAGAGATTATAGGCAAAATTTTTTCTGAAAATAAAGAAATAAGACCTCAGGTTGAAGGAGCACACTATGTCCTAAACAACATAAATAAAAACAAATTTACAACTAGGTTCATTGCAGTAGAATTATAAATATAAAACTCAAAAAGAAAAAGCTTAAAGCTGCAGTTAACAGTTAAAGGAAAACCATCTCCAAAGAAATAGCAATTTGATAGGCAGCAAACGTTTCATTAGCAATAATAGGTACCAGAAGACAATGGAATGATATGTCTACATTAGGAAAGAAAATTTTTAACAAAGAATTGTGTAACTGACTAAACTATCACTTAAGAGTAAAGGTGAAATAAAGACATTGTTAGACTAACAAAGGTTAAGGAATTTTTTTATGTACAAATCCTCATAGAAAAGAATGTATCCAAAAAGAAATTGAAACCAGAAGAAATGGAATGTATAAGTAACGGGGAACAAAGAAAAAATGGTAAATGTTATTAAGTTTAAAAAAGAATTAATTTTTCAAAAAGAAAACTAATTTTAGATTTTTTTTTTTTTTTTTGAGACTGAGTCTCACTCTGTTACCCAGCCTGGAGTGCACTGGCTTGATCTTGGCTCACTGCAACTTCTGCCTTTCAGATTCAAGCAATTCTCCTGCCTCAACCTTCTGAGTAGCTTGGACTACAGGCACATGCCACCACACACAGCTAATTTTTGTATTTTTAGTAGAGCTGGGGTTTCAGGATGTTGGACAGGCTGGTCTCAAACTCCTGACCCCAAGTGATCCACCCGTCTTTGCCTCCCAAAGTGCTGGGACTACAAGCGTGTGCCACCATGCCCAGCCTAGATAATTTAAATTCTAGTTAAGAAGGGGATATGGTTTGGCTGTGTTTCCATCCAAATCTTATCTTGAATTGTAGTTCCCATAATTCTCACATGTCATGGGAAGGACCTGGTGGGGAGTAATTGAATCATGGGGTTGGTTACCCTCATGCTGTTCTCATGATAGTGAGTAAGCTCTCATGACATCTGATGGTTTTATAAAGGGCTTTTCCCCTTTTTGCTTGGCACTTCTCCTTCCTGCCACCATGTGAAGAAAGACAGGTTTGCTTCCCCTTCTGCTATGATTGTAAGTTTCCTGAGACCTCCTCAGCCATGCTCAACTGTGAGTCAATTAAACCTCTTTTCTTTATAAATTACTCAGTCTTGGATATGTCTTTATTGGCAGTGTGAGAATGGACTAATATACATGGAAAATGGATAAGGAGATAGTTTAAAGTTAACTTATTCTGGGGCCAGGCCCAGTGCCTCATGTCTGTAACCCCAGTACTTTGGGAGGCCAAGGAGGGAGAATTGCTTGAGGCCAGGAGTTCAAGGCCAGCCTGGGCAACATAGCAAGACCCCATGTCTACAAAAATGTAATTTAAAAATTAGCCAAGCCAGGTGGCATGCATCTGTGGTCCCAGTTACTTGGAAGCCTGAGGCAGGAGGATTGCTTGAGCCCAGGAGTTTGAGGCTACAGTGAGCTATGATTGTGCCACTGCACTCCAGCCTGGGTGACAGAGCAGTACCCTGCCTCAAAAAAAAAAAAAAAGAAAAGGGAGGAGCCAAGATGGCCGAATAGGAACAGCTCCAGTCTACAGCTCCCAGCGTGAGCGACGCAGAAGACGGGTGATTTCTGCATTTCCATCTGAGGTACCGGGTTCATCTCACTAGGGAGTGCCAGACAGTGGGCACAGGCCAGTGGGTGCGTGCACCGTGTGCGAGCCAAAGCAGGGCGAGGCACTGCCTCACCTGGGAAGCGCAAGGGGTCAGGGAGTTCCCTTTCCGAGTCAAAGAAACGGGTGACAGACGCACCTGGAAAATCGGGTCACTCCCACCCGAATATTGCGCTTTTCAGACCGGCTTAAAAAACGGGGCACCACGAGACTATATCCCACACCTGGCTCGGAGGGTCCTATGCCCACGGAATCTCGCTGATTGCTAGCACAGCAGTCTGAGATCAAACTGCAAGGTGGCAGCGAGGCTGGGGGAGGGGCGCCCGCCATTGCCCAGGCTTGCTTAGGTAAACAAAGCAGCCGGGAAGCTTGAACTGGGTGGAGCCCACCACAGCTCCAGGAGGCCTGCCTGCCACTGTAGGCTCCACCTCTGGGGGCAGGGCACAGACAAACAAAAAGACGGCAGTAACCTCTGCAGACTTAAATGTCCCTGCCTGACAGCTTTGAAGAGAGCAGTGGTTCTCCCAGCATGCAGCTGGAGATCTGAGAACGGGCAGACTGCCTCCTCAAGTGGGTCCCAGACCCCTGACCCCCGAGCAGCCTAACTGGGAGGCACCCCCCAGCAGGGGCACACTGACACCTCACACGGCAGGGTATTCCAACAGACCTGCAGCTGAGGGTCATGTCTGTTAGAAGGAAAACTAACAAACACAAAGGACATCCACACCAAAAACCCATCTGTACATCACCATGATCAAAGGCCAAAAGTAGATAAAACCACAAAGATGGGGAAAAAACAGAACAGAAAAACTGGAAACTCTAAAATGCAGTGCGTCTCTCCTCCTCCAAAGGAACACAGTTCCTCACCAGCAACGGAACAAAGCTGGATGGAGAATGACTTTGACGAGCTGAGAGAAGAAGGCTTCAGACGATCAAATTACTCTGAGCTATGGGAGGACATTCAAACCAAAGGCAAAGAAGTTGAAAACTTTGAAAAAAATTTAGAAGAATGTATAACTAGAATAACCAATACAGAGAAGTGCTTAAAGGAGCTGATGGAGCTGAAAACCAAGGCTCGAGAACTACGTGAAGAATGCAGAAGCCTCAGGAGCTAATGCGATCAACTGGAAGAAAGGGTATCAGCAATGGAAGATGAAATGAATGAAATGAAGCGAGAAGGGAAGTTTAGAGAAAAAAGAATAAAAAGAAATGAGCAAAGCCTCCAAGAAATATGGGACTATGTGAAAAGACCAAATCTACGTCTGATTGGTGTACCTGAAAGTGACGGGGAGAATGGAACCAAGTTGGAAAACACTTTGCAGGATATTATCCATAAGAACTTCCCCAATCTAGCAAGGCAGGCCAACATTCAGATTCAGGAAATACAGAGAACGCCACAAAGATACTCCTCGAGAAGAGCAACTCCAAGACACATAATTGTCAGATTCACCAAAGTTGAAATGAAGGAAAAAATGTTAAGGGCAGCCAGAGAGAAAGGTCGGGTAACCCTCAAAGGGAAGCCCATCAGACTAACAGCGGATCTCTCGGCAGAAACTCTACAAGCCAGAAGAGAGTGGGGGCCAATATTCAACATTCTTAAAGAAAAGAATTTTCAACCCAGAATTTCATATCCAGCCAAACTAAGCTTCATAAGTGAAGGAGAAATAAAATACGTTACAGACAAGCAAATGCTGAGAGATTTTGTCACCACCAGGCCTTCCCTAAAAGAGCTCTTGAAGGAAGCGCTAAACATGGAAAGGAACAACCGGTACCAGCAGCTGCAAAATCATGCCAAAATGTAAAGCCCATTGAGACTAGGAAGAAACTGCATCAACTAACGAGCAAAATCACCAGCTAACATCATAATGACAGGATCAAATTCACACATAACAATATTAACTTTAAATATAAATGGACTAAATTCTCCAATTAAAAGACACAGACTGGCAAGTTGGATAAAGAGTCAACACCCATCAGTGTGCTGTATTCAGGAAACCCATCTCACGTGCAGAGACACACATAGGCTCAAAATAAAAGGATGGAGGAAGATCTACCAAGCAAGTGGAAAACAAAAAAAGGCAGGGGTTGCAATCCTAGTCTCTGATAAAACAGACTTTAAACCAACAAAGATCAAAAGAGACAAAGAAGGCCATTACATAATGGTAAAGGGATCAATTCAACAAGAAGAGCTAACTATCCTAAATATATATGCACCCAATACAGGAGCGCCCAGATTCATAAAGCAAGTCCTGAGTGACCTACAAAGAGACTTAGACTCCCACACATTAATAATGGGAGACTTTAACACCCCACTGTCAACATTAGACAGATCAACAAGACAGAAAGTCAACAAGGATACCCAGGAATTGAACTCAGCTCTGCACCAAGTGGACCTAATAGACATCTGCAGAACTCTCCACCCCAAATCAACAGAATATACATTTTTTTTAGCACCACACCACACCTATTAAAAAATTGACCACATAGTTGGAAGTAAAGCTCTCCTCAGCAAATGTAAAAGAACAGAAATTATAACAAACTATCTCTCAGACCACAGTGCAATCAAACTAGAACTCAGGATTAAGAATCTCGCTCAAAGCCGCTCAACTACATGGAAACTGAACAACCTGCTCCTGAATGACTACTGGGTACATAACAAAATGAAGGCAGAAATAAAGATGTTCTTTGAAACCAATGAGAACAAAGACAACATACCAGAATCTCTGGGACGCATTCAAAGCAGTGTGTAGAGGGAAATTTATAGCACTAAATGCCCACAAGAGAAAGCAGGAAAGATCCAAAATTGACACCCTAACATCACAATTAAAAGAACTAGAAAAGCAAGAGCAAACACATTCAAAAGCTAGCAGAAGGCAGGAAATAACTAAAATCAGAGCAGAACGGAAGGAAATAGAGACACAAAAAACCCTTCAAAAAATCAATGAATCCAGGAGCTGGTTTTTTGAAAGGATCAACAAAATTGATAGACCGCTAGCAAGACTAATAAAGAAAAAAAGAGGGAAGAATCAAATAGAAGCAATAAAAAATGATAAAGGGGATATCACCACCGATTCCACAGAAATACAAACTACCATCAGAGAATACTACAAACACCTCTACACAAATAAACTAGAAAATCTAGAAGAAATGGATAAATTCCTCGACACATACACTCTCCCAAGACTAAACCAGGAAGAAGTTGAATCTCTCAATAGACCAATAACAGGAGCTGAAATTGTGGCAATAATCAATAGTTTACCAACCAAAAAGAGTCCAGGACCAGATGGATTCACAGCCGAATTCTACCAGAGGTACAAGGAGGAACTGGTACCATTCCTTCTGAAAGTATTCCAATCAATAGAAAAAGAGGGAATCCTCCCTAACTCATTTTATGAGGCCAGCATCATCCTGATACCAAAGCCGGGCAGAGACACAACCAAAAAAGAGAATTTTAGACCAATATCCTTGATGAACATTGATGCAAAAATCCTCAATAAAATACTGGCAAACCGAATCCAGCAGCACATCAAAAAGCTTATCCACCATGATCAAGTGGGCTTCATCCCTGGGATGCAAGGCTAGTTCAATATACACAAATCAATAAATGTAATCCAGCATATAAACAGAGCCAAACACAAAAACCACATGATTATCTCAATAGATGCAGAAAAAGCCTTTGACAAAATTCAACAACCCTTCATGCTAAAAACTCTCAATAAATTAGGTATTGATGGGACGTATTTCAAAATAATAAGAGCTATCTATGACAAACCCACAGCCAATATCATACTGAATAGGCAAAAACTGGAAGCATTCCCTTTGAAAACTGGCACAAGACAGGGATGCCCTCTCTCACCACTCTTATTCAACATAGTGTTGGAAGTTCTGGCCAGGGCAATTAGGCAGGAGAAGGAAATAAAGGGTATTCAATTAGGAAAAGAGGAAGTCAAATTGTCCCTGTTCACAGATGACATGATTGTATATCTAGAAAACCCCATTATCTCAGCCCCAAATCTCCTTAAGCTGATAAGCAACTTCAGCAAAGTCTCAGGATACAAAATCAATGTACAAAAATCACAAGCATTCTTATACACCAACAACAGACAAACAGAGAGCCAAATCATGAGTGAACTCCCATTCACAATTGCTTCAAAGAGAATAAAATACCTAGGAATCCAACTTACAAGGGATGTGAAGGACCTCTTCAAGGAGAACTACAAACCACTGCTCAATGAAATAAAAGAGGATACAAACAAACGGAAGAACATTCCATGCTCATGGGTAGGAAGAATCAGTATAGTGAAAATGGCCATACTGCCCAAGGTAATTTACAGATTCAATGCCATCCCCATCAAGCTACCAATGACTTTCTTCACAGAATTGGAAAAAACTACTTTAAAGTTCATATGGAACCAAAAAAGAGCCTGCAATTGCCAAGTCAATCCTAAGCCAAAAGAACAAAGCTGGAGGCATCACACTACCTGACTTCAAACTATACTACAAGGCTACAGTAACCAAAACAGCATGGTACTGGTACCAAAACAGAGATATAGATCAATGGAACAGAACAGAGCCCTCAGAAATAACACCACATACGTACAACTATCTGATCTTTGACAAACCTGAGAAAAACAAGCAATGGGGAAAGGATTCCCTATTTAATAAATGGTGCTGGGAAAACTGGCTAGCCATGTGTAGAAAGCTGAAACTGGATCCGTTCCTTACACCTTATACAAAAATCAATTCAAGATGGATTAAAGATTTAAATGTTAGACCTAAAACCATAAAAACCCTAGAAGAAAACCTAGGCATTACCATTCAGGACATAGGCATGGGCAAGGATTTCATGTCTAAAACACCAAAAGCAATGGTAACAAAAGACAAAATTGACAAATGGGATCTAATTAAACTAAAGAGCTTCTGCACAGCAAAAGAAACTACCATCAGAGTGAACAGGCAACCTACAAAATGGGAGAAAATTTTCGCAACCTACTCATCTGACAAAGGGCTAATATCCAGAATCTACAATGAACTCAAACAAATTTACAAGAAAAAAACAAACAACCCCATCAAAAAGTGGGCGAAGGACACGAACAGACACTTCTCAAAAGAAGACATTTATGCAGCCAAAAAACACATGAAAAAATGCTCATCATCACTGGCCATCAGAGAAATGCAAATCAAAACCACTATGAGAAACCATCTCACACCAGTTAGAATGGCAATCATTAAAAAGTCAGGAAACAACAGGTGCTGGAGAGGATGTGGAGAAATAGGAACACTTTTACACTGTTGGTGGGACTGTAAACTAGTTCAACCATTGTGGAAGTCAGTGTGGCGATTCCTCAGAGATCTAGAACTAGAAATACCATTTGACCCAGCCATCCCATTACTGGGTATATACCCAAAGGACTATAAATCATGCTGCTATAAAGACACATGCACATGTATGTTTATTGCGGCATTATTCACAATAGCAAAGACTTGGAACCAACCCAAATGTCCAACAATGATAGACTGGATTAAGAAAATGTGGCACATATACACCATGGAATACTATGCAGCCATAAAAAATGATGAGTTCATGTCCTTTGTAGGGACATGGATGAAATTGGAAATCATCATTCTCAGTAAACTATCGCAAGAACAAAAAACCAAACACCGCATATTCTCACTCATAGGTGGGAATTGATCAATGAGATCACATGGACACAGGAAGGGGAATATCACACTCTGGGGACTGTGGTGGGGTGGGGGGAGGGGGGAGGGATAGCATTGGGAGATATACCTAATGCTAGATGACAAGTTAGTGGGTGCAGCGCACCAGCATGGCACATGTATACATATGTAACTAACCTGCACAATGTGCACATGTACCCTAAAACTTAAAGTATAATAAAAAAAAAAAAAAAGAAAAACATGTAAAAGGTAAAAGAAAAAAAATACGTTTAGATTGTTTCGAAAAGTTTACTATTTTAAATAATGCTACTAATAAAATTTTCATACAGATAGCCTTCTCTCTACTTTTGTTTGATTCAGTTTAATTCCTCAGTATAAATTCCTAGGAATAGGAATTAGCACATATAAATATTTTTAAGGTTTTCAATACAGCTGGACAAATCCATGCTCTACCTAAGTGGCTTTCCTAAGGTATTGTATCACTTGTTGATAAATTAGCAATAGTTGTTAAAGAATTTAGAAATGTTCTTAACCTTAATTCTGCCTCCAGGAATAGATCTCCAAAAGAAAATAAATTGACACAGTGAATGTTTATCAAATAACTATAATAAAGAAAACATGGACAAGAAATAAATCTCAAACAACAAAAGACAGGTTATTACAGCACATTTCACAATGGAATACTGTGTGACCATTGCACAGTGGCACGTGCCTGTAGTCCCAGCTACCGGTGAGGCAAAGTTGAGCTGGGAGGGTTACCTGAGCTCAGGAGCTCTGGGCTGTAATACACTATATAATCATCTATCTGCACCAAGTTCAACATTAATATGGAGCAAGGACCACCAGGTTGCCTAAGAAGGCGTGAATCAACCCAGGTCAAAAACCAAGCAGGTCAAAATTCTCATGCTGATCAGTAGTAGGATCACACCTGTGAATAGCCACTGCACTCCAGCCTGGGCAGCATAGCGAGACCCCCATCTCTTTTCTAAAAAAATCAGAATTTAGAAGAGTATTTAATAATATGAAGAAATGTTCACATTGTATCTTTAATGAGAAAGTAGATTTATAAAACACCATGTATATCATAATCTCATGATATTTATACATGTGTGTATATACATTTATTTATGTGTATATATGTATATCTGTGTGTGTATTTATATAGAGATATATATAATCACACATAAACATATAAATATTAAATAGCCATATGTATAGTATAATGATATATATGGTTAAATGCCAAATATTAATAATGTTATCCCAGGAAAAAGTAATAAGTGATTTTAATATCTCGAATTTTTTTTTGCTTTTTTCACAAAGAACATATAGTACTTTTCTGGCCCAAAAAAAAGCAGTGAAAAGAAAAATGAGGCCAAACATTTCACTCTAGTTCAACTCATCCTCATAGAAATGATACCCTGGTGGGCATTGGGTTGCCTACTCTCATCTGTACTTCCTTTTCCTTCATAAGGAACCCCAATTCGTTTAGGCACATGGTCAAGAGCTTCATGATGAAGCTTTAAGCTTTGACCATCCCACCCCAAGTTCCAAGAGAAACCCTGATTGGTCTAAGGATAATCCCATTCTCCTTGCTAGTAGCAGAGTTAGCAATGGGCCACCTCTGACCAGTGAACTGTGAGGTGAGATCTGAGGTAGGGGTGAGAGCTTCTGGGGATCATTTGCTTGCTTCTGAGAGAGAGCTCAGGATGAGATGGTATCTCTTTTTCCTCCAAATTTATGTGTTTTGACCAAATGCAGCCATTTTGCTCCCTGTGTGATGCTGAAACTGCCACTGAAGGCAGAAAAGCAATAGCTTGGAAAGCCTGGGTCCTTGAAGGTTTCACTGAGCTGCTGATTTCAATAAGGCTGAAGCCCGTTCTACCTCCAGACTTCCTGCTTTGTGAGGTGATAAGTTTTCTTATTGTTAAAACCGGTAGTTCCCAACTTTTGCTATGATTCAGAATCCCTAGGGGGATTTAAATAACACTGATCCCCAAGTTTTCCTAATGTAAAGTCAGGGTCTTCAGAGGCCAAGCACTCTGAGTCAGGGTTTTCTGTTAGTGACATCAGAAAGCATCTTGACTGATATAGACACCTTTGAGGATATCTCCACCGTTTTTGTTGTTGTTGTTATTGTTGTTTTGGGTTTTTTTAAAACCTTCAAAGCAGAGATTTGTTTTGAGATTTTCACACCTAGGTTCCTCCTGGAACTGAGATCCTGGCTTCTAAAGTGCAGCATTATTGATTTCTTCGTTTCCCGGGCGTTTATAGCGAAACCCATCCAAAGCCAATTCCAGGTGACTTTGGATATTTGTAACACATTAAGGATTAAAGACGTGAAAGAACCTGCTTAGTCATTTAATAAAAGTATATATTTTATGTTTTCCAGAAATACTTTGTAAAGAGTTACCTTTTTACTGTATTGTTAGCAAATATTGAGTTTGGGTAGGACTGTCAAATGAATACAGTATTTAAATATCTCATGGTTTTGGTTGGTACATTGTGGAAAGTACAGGCCTTTACAATCTTCATACCTTGAGTTTCTATAAATTCCCAACAAACTTCAAAAAGTTTTTTTTATGCAAGTACATTCTTAAAATCATGTTTAGCGGAGGGCTGTTATAAATAGTACCTTTTTAAAAGAGAGTTCAACAAGCTCTCGGATATCTACTGCGGCATCAGTTCGTAATACACATCATTGAAAGTACCATATCTGAACAGTTGGTGGGTGCAACGGCATAACAAAGCTGTCTCTTGAGATAAATAGTAAAAAAAAAAAATCACAGAATCCCAAATGAGAATGACAACTCCATACTGGCCCACCACTCTCTCTGCCCTGGCCCTGGGAGTACACTTGCCTGAGGAGACAACCATGCACCTTTCAGGCACTAACCCTTCCCAGTCATGGCTGTACCATCAGCACAAGCTGTGGGCTACCAATAAAACATAATAAGCCAGACCCAAAAATCTCATGATCACTGTGGGAACCCGGTCAAGGCCACCATACTACTGATGGTTTTTGTGCCATTAAACAGCAAGTAAGTTAATAATTGCAGCAATTTATCTCAATGCTCCCTGCTGCTTTTAGTGCTTAACTCAAATATAACGTTCACCAGCTTCTGCCAGTAGGCAAGAGGGAGAGCTTTATCAGAAAAAGTAAAGATCGCTTTGTGATTATTATTTTGCCTTAGGGCAAAGCTACCCTTAAGTGCCCCCATACAGCTCCTGGTGGGACGTTATCTCGCGAAGGCTCTGGAAATGAGCACCATGGCATTTAGAAGATTTCCATCCATGCCTGCCCCACCCCACCCCCAACACACTTTTAAAAAATTGAATACGGTGCTGTCTTAAATCACAGAAAATGGCAATTGATAAGATATAGAGTAAGCTATGTTTTCCTCCCAGCATAGCCTGGCTGACCTGGGCACTCCCTGTTCCAGACCTACCTGGTCCTTGCTTAGCCGCAAAGGCCACTTACTGTCTTGCCATTCTATGTCTGTTGCTCACCTGGTATGTTAAATGTTCAGGACAGTCATACTGTCTCCACGTATGGACTCAGTGTATTACAATACAGAGCTTAATTCTTGCAGACTAAGAACCCAGCAGGTTGCAGAGATCAGGAGTAGCCTGGGACTAACTTTTAATTGAGTGTCTGGTGGGAGAATCTCTTGTTGTTTAAGAGAAATCATTTAAGTTTCCACTTAAAGTGATTCTGTCCCTAGGTATTTTTTTTTTCATCACGTGTCAGTGGATTGAAGATTCAGATAGCATCTTAAAGAAAGCAGTGACATCACAGTTTGCCGCTAGTGAATGTAAATTGTATTTGCAAAGCAGATATTTTCAGTAGTCAAATATTTCTGAATGAAAGATGCATGGAGAAGACCAGAAGAGAAAGAGAATGTCAACTTGCAAAAAGGTAGTATCTGTATAACAACCATCTCCCCAGAAGCAACTGCTGCTGCCCAGGCTCCCACACTCTCCAGAGAGCCTTCTACTGGAGGGCTAACTGGCCAATTCAAAGGAAAGAACATTTCTCAAGATTTTACTTCTTTTTTCTTTTTCTTTCTTTCTTTTCTTTTTCTTTTTTTTTTTTTTTTTTTTTTTTTTTTTGAGATGGAGTTTCACTCTTGTCGCCCAGGCTGGAGTGCAATATCATGATCTTGGCTCACTGCAACTTCTGCCTCCCAGCTTCAAGTGATTCTCCTGCTTCAACCTCCTGAGCAACTGGTATTACAGGCACCCACCACCATAACCGGCTAATATTTGTATTAGTAGAGATGGGGTTTCATGATGTTGGCCAGGCTGGTCTCAAACTACTGACCTCACGTGATCTGCCTGCCTCAGCCTCCCAAAGTGCTGGGATTACAGGTGTGAGCCATCGTGCCCAGCCAGATTTTACTTTAAAATCCTAAATTTTAACTTGTGATAATCTCCCCAGCATCCCATCCCAACTGTTGGTTATTTGCTTGAGAAGTCTCATTTCTATAAAATATTGAAGAAATCCAAAAATATGATAGCAAGTGCTTTTCACGACCGCTCTGTGCTTTCACCATCTCAAAAAGTTCCCAAACAACGTAAAGTTAATTGTGACATAAAAGCCCCAATGAATTTCCAAAGATCAGGCTAGACCAGGCAAGAAATGATATATAAAAGAACATATTATTATAAGCTCTGTCGATACATCTTTGTCACTTATTTTTGGTTGGTCTTGATATCAATTGGAATCTGAAGAATGGCAGATTTTTCCACAAGGCATTGAGAAATGTTACTAATGAGCCCCAAATTATTTGTTACAATCATAAATTCTGAAATCAGCTTCTGGAGTGAAAACCCAGATCTACTACTTACTAACTATTTAACTTTGGACACATTAAGTTAACATGTCTAAACCTCAGTTTCTTCATCTGTAAATTGGTGACAATATTAGTAGCTAGCTCATAGGGTTGTTGTGAGAAATACATTAGATAACAGATATATAACTGTGTATTACTCTGCCTAGTGGAATTAGCTCTTAATAATCTTAGGTTATTATCATTTTTGTTATTATTGTTAATATTAAATCAGTGGAAATGACATTGGCACATGAAGTGAAAGCCATTTAGCAACTGCTTGGCTACAAATGGGACTTAGAGCCTCCAGACTGTTAACCCCATGCAAAGCTACAGCTTTAATAGGCTTGCCCAGCATCCATTTGCTGTTCTGCAGGGGAAGCAACCTTCACCAGGATCCTCTAGCATTTCCATGCAGCCTAACATCAAAGTGCCAAACCCTGGAATTAGCAGAAAACGCTGAGTGGCTGCCGTACTGAGCTAAGGCAGCTATGACTTCTTCAAAGCTGCCTTTTTTATGGAAACAAAAGGCCCCAGGGCCCTTGGTCATTCATGGCTGTGGTTCCTCCATGTCCTGTTTCCTTAGGACCCCGTAAGATCACCCTCCTGATCCATCACTAGTTGCCATTCTAATGATCTATCAGGAAAAGATACCTGCCATTGATTCGGTTTCCCTGGGGTGGACTCACAGTAATTTATGAACCAGCCAGAGTGTCCTCTCCTTGCGGACTTAATACGCTTAACAACTAATTACATCTGTGTAGGGATTACACTTTACATTGTCCAGCTTTATGAAAACAAACCCTGGGCTTCCTCAGATTCCCTTAAATAGCTCCTTATCTCTAAGGCTGTGATCCTTATCAGTGCCATATGTTTGAGCACCCGTGCAGTTTCCAAATGACTCCACGAACGTTTCTAGGGTCTAATTAGTCTACAGGCCAAAGGACAGGCCTGAACAGGGTCCCATCCTGAACTAGAAACCAGCAGGCCAAAGCCAAGGGGGAAGATTCCTCCCTGCTTTCTATCCTCCATAAACCAGTCAAAGGTCAAGGGTCCAGACCCAGATGACCACATGTCAGTTCTACTCACAAGGTGACCAGCATGTCCGATGTCAACCTTCATGCAATGTGGAGCTTGGGTGCTCAAGTCCCAGAGGATCATGGGACATCTTTAGCCAAAGTCAAAGTGAAGTCTTTGTCCTTCCCAAGGATGCTGTGGGAGGACTATTATAATAGTAACACTTGTGTTTAAAGGATAAAAGTCTTTGGCTTTTTAACAGAAGCTAGCTAAACCCTTCCAACCCCCAAGGAAACAAGTCAATGCTGCTGGCTTCCTTTTGCCACCATGGCAAGGGAGGTCCCCGCAGGGAAGCCAATTTGCCTCACATACTATTTTCTCAAGGCTTGGGAGATTCCCAGGCTTGGCAGACACTAAAAACACTCCTTCCCTTGGCTTATAACAATTCAGCTAAAGACCTTGTCTTGAGAAACTCATGCAGGGAGGTGATGCAGAGTGCAAAGAGCAGGAAATGTCTCCCTGTGTGAAGAGCCTGGAGCAGAGGGGCAGGCTGTAGCTTTCCAGCCTGTGACTCACAGAGTCACTTCCCTGCTTCCCCCATCCCGGACTCAGCTCCTTGGCCACTGTGTCTCAGCTCCTCTTCCTGTCTCCATTCCGCCCAGACCCCTGAACAAAGCAGAAGTCTGGAGTCCACGGCAAAGACTGAAGTGTTGTGTATATATTTGGGCGTCATCTGTGGAAGCAGCTATTTTGAAAACAAAAAATAACTTTCCTGCCCTCAGAAGAACTTGGTGAGCTCTTAGAAGTGTCTCATTTAACTGTTTGAGACAGAAAACTTGGTTATCACTCATTGGAAAAAGAGAGGCAGACAGAGTGCATTCATTTTCATTGATCTGTAATAATAGGTAAGGTGGCCCCTTGAGTTGGCCTGGTGGATAATTGGTCTGCTCTAGAGCCAAATGGCCCTGGGTTTGATTCCCCACTTGTGTGCCCTAGTCTTCTCATCAGCGAAGTGGAGAAAACACATTTTCCTCATAGAATTATAGCAGAATTGACATCTTCACCACAGTGATTTTGCCTGGGCACTGTGGCTCACGCCTATAATCCCAGCACTTTGAGAGGCCAAGGAGGATCACTTGAAGCCTGGGCAACATAGCAAGATCCCATCTCTACAAAAAAAAAAAAAAAAAGGTAAGGCATTTATTGCTTATTATGTGCCAGGCACTGTCCTAAGTGCTTTACATACAGTATTTTATTGAATCCTCACAACAACCTTATAAGGTGTGTTCTATTATTATCTCCACTTTATTAATGAGGAAACTGAGGCTCTGAGGGGTTGAGTAAGTTGCACATGATCACACAGCCACTAAATGGTGGATTCAAACACAGGTCTGTCTCACTTGAGAGCCCAGCTGCTTGGTGTCCAATATGCTGATGTAAAAGGGAACTTGAACTTGGAGGTCCCCTGGTCCAAATGCCTCCCTGACTCCTTAACTCCTGGCAACTTCTTGACTCCTTCCCAACAGCCTTACAGAGCAACATCCTCTTACTCCAGGATGGGAAAAACCTGAAAGACATAAAGGAAAGGGCATGTGATTGGGAATCAGATGACCCAGGGTCTACTATTCTCATGGTTTCTATCTGTTGTCTAATTTTGCCCTTTGGGAAGACAAAAAAACCCAGAATGCTTTCCTTGAAAACCTCTTCATATATTGAAAGAGAGCCCTTGCCCTCAAATCTTCCCCTGTCTACTTCCAGCTTCCCAACCATTCTTTCTGTAAGACCACCCCGATCAGCCTCTACCAGGTATGCTGCAGCTTGTCAGGTTAACCCTTAAATGTGAGCACGAGCATTGAGGGTCAGAATCCAGGGGGGTCTGACCAGCTTGTAGACAACAGGATAATTCACTTTCTTGTCTCTACTTGTTTATCTAGTTATACAGTTGAAAATTTCCTTTGCTTCTTTGGAAACCCAATCATATTCTGAAAACACATTCAACAAAAGTCCCTAAGTACTTTTGTTCTTGCTGGTGTCAAGGAGGGCAGCTTAAAGGCACTAAAAATCAATTTGCTGAGAGTCAACTAGCTAAAATTCTATTCACCAAATGGCCAATTTTATCATTGCATTCCACAGCTATTTATTGAGGGCCTACTATTGTCAGGCACTGTTCTAGGTGCTGGGCATAAAGCAGTCAACACAATAGACAAAAACTTTCTAGAATTTCTCTGGCCACTTTTGAGTTTTTCTGATTCCTTTGGAATATCATTTTAAATTTTTTCAATATTTGGACATTTTTACCATTCTTTACCATTCATTTTCAAGTCGTTGAAAATGATAAAACATATTTATGAAAGGTTTAATCCTGCATTCCTCAACTTTTGGAAAATTGAAACTTCCATAGATCCTGCTATGAAGGCAGAGTGAAAATCAATCCATAAAAACTTCATAGAAATCTTCAAGTTGCTATAAACTTTATAAATAATTATGAAGAATTTTGGTTTATCGATCAATTTAATTTGATGAGTTAGTCATTAGGCAAATTGTTCATTTGACAACCTGATCTTTAGTAAATTGATCACTGGCTAAATGATTTTTGGCAAACTGACATAACTAATTAGCAAACTAACCAACTTAAACCTGTTGCTAAGCCTGGTGTCCCACTCCAAAATTGGTGCAGAAATATCAAATAAATTTTTTTGATGCAGCCTTTGAATCCTGACCAGTGAGCTCTTTCTGAGTCTTGACTATTATACTTCAGCCTCCCCAGGCACCTGTCACCCAGCAATTTATTCTTCATGATATGAAAGTCTTTGTGCAGATCTTTAAACCAAAGGAAACAAGAAGAGCAGTACCTTTCTTTGAAGGCCTCCATGCAGTTTGTTGAGGGCAGGTTAACTGACAATCTTTGAGAACTGTCTTTCAACAAGGTATGTCTACCACACTACGCTACCGCTAGCATCATCACAAGACTATAAAAATAGCTACGCTTTCTTGAATGCTTGCCACATTTGAAGTAGTGTGCTACCTGCTTTACACACATCTCATTTAGTCTTCATCCAGATGAGGAACATAAGACACAGATAGGTTAAGTAACTTGCTCAAGACCACATAGCTAGTGAGTAACACACTCTTTCCTCTGGAAGTTAGATGTTTATTACAACGCTGAGCTTTTGTGTTTAGTCGTTGCTTAGTGGAATTATCTCATAGGTAAAGCTACCTTAAAGAAGGGAATGTTGAAGCCAAGACATACTGACTAAGACACTTAAAGGTCCAGGTCACCTTAATATGTACCTATCATTTGGCTGATTGATTTATTATAGGATGAGTCAGCTCACTGCCTGCCATCAAGAGAGATCTCATCCTGGCTTTTATCTCAAGTAAGAACATGTCCCCCATGTCTTCAGTAGACTGGATTCAATCCTGGTATGTGTGACCTTTCATACTGAGGCTTCAAGCCTTAACTGCCCATCTTCACTTGTAACATGGTGATAACAGCACCTAATGCAAGGGCCTTTGCAAGGATTTAATGAGATAATATATGAGGCTCGATGCCTGGCATGTGGCAGATGATCAATAGCAGTTCTCCACCCTTCCAGCTGCTCATGTCTGAGTGACTGCAGAGCTACTTAGATGCCTATCACCATGAAATAGAGAGAAATAATGCAAATTAAGTACATTATATATATTTATTTTTAAATTCTATTATGCCGTGATTAAACTTGCTCCAGCATATCTGTTGTCCAAAATTAATGCTCACTGGTATTTTTTTTAAGTGAGCATTATTAACTAATTTTGTAAGAGCCAACTTACGAATGGATTCTGGCATAACATTTTGCTCCTCTGTCAAAGAAGCAATAAGCCTTCCTCCAGTACAAAGGGTCACAGGAAAAAAAGCTGGACCAAACTCTCAAATTCACTGATGAATAAGATGATAAGAGAAGAATGAAGATACTTTTTTCTCTCTTCATGACAGATCTTCAAGGTAATTTGCCAACCATATTAGACAGAGGAGCAGGGGAACAGCACAGCAATACATCATGATCTATCCACAATGATTGAATTGAGGGAAAATTCATTTCTGTTGACTCAAGTACAGGCTGCTGAAAAGATTCTCAAGGTGATTTATACAGAAGTACACTTTGCTTGGTGAAACAGGTGTATTTGTGAAGTGTTGTGTGTGTTACTTGATAATGTTTTTGAAATCCCCAAGAAAAAAATCATTATATGAAACAATCCTTACTGAATAATTCCTAGTAAAACTAATGAGATGATAGAACGTATTCTTTCTGTACTCTGTATGTTCATCCATTAGAAAAGTAAAATGCCGCATGGGCACTGTGGCTCAAGCCTGTAATCCCAGCACTTTGGGAGGGCGAGGCGGATGGATCACTAGAGGTCAGGAGTTCAAGACCAGCCTGGCCAAATTGGCGAAACCCTGTTCTACTAAAAATACAAAAATTAGCTGGGTATAGTGGCACACACCTATAATCCCAGCTACTCAGGAGGCTGAGGCAGGAGAATTGCTTGAACCTGGGGGGATGGAGGTTGCAGTGAGCTGAGATCACACTGCTGTACTCCAGCCCAGGTGACAGAGTGAGACCCTGTCTCAAAAAAAAAAAAAAAAAAAAAAAGAGTAAAGTAAAATACAGAACAGTAGTAAAAAGGACAATATAGCATTACTTAACGATTACACCAAAGATTCCTTCCATGTTGCCATTCAGTCCCTGCTAACACGGAGTTCTTCCAGAGCACCAACACAATCTCATCTTGCTTTACAAGTGAAATGCAAATTTTGCAACATGAGGTGAACCAGACAAAATAAGCCTAATTTCCTCAGCCTTCTGTAACAGGGTTCTTACCTGGGTTTTTCCCATGAGCTCCCTGACTCTAAAGTCAGCTTAGGTGCCTCCATGGTAAATCTATGCATTACAATACTTAAAGAGGTTCCTGAACTCAGCTCTTTACATAAGAATGTCTGAATAAAGAATAACTGAGCCAATAGTGAGAACTATGCTCAATTCATCAAGGTAAGACCATAAAGATATGTAGACTGTTCTGGAATAAGAGTGGCCTTCCTCCTCTCTGTGGTTCTGCTGATAACCCTTAACCCATGAACCTAAGGAAATAATTTTGACCACTGCCTAATAGGTTGTCTGGCACATAGTAAATCCTTAACAAACACTTGTGGAAATCATTAATGACACTCTTTTTGTGCATCCTACTCTGGCCTACCCACGTGGTCTACACTGTGATACCTACATCTTGCTTAGGGTCCCAATTACTTAAATGAGTTCATATTAACCAACTCTGTAAAATAATGTCTGGTGCATTTAAGCACGTTATAGATGCAGTTAAATATGAGCAAATAAATATATATAAATTAAATATTTCTCACTTAATGTTTAGTATTAAGGGCTGAATCTGAACGTGACACTTGGTTTCTACGGAAGGCCTTGCTTTTCCCCACTATGTGTTTTGGGATGTCTGCCAGTTTTCTTGTTAACCTGGGGAGTGACTATGAGATATTGATGTTCACTTTCTGTCTAGCTTGAGTTCTCTGCCTCGTATCTGGGTTTTCATTCCAGTTATATTCTCTCTGTGGCAATGAATGGAATGTTTTCAATCCCCTTTGTCAGGATAAGTTGTTTCAGCTTAAAGAGATCTCCCGTGCAAAGCACCAGAATCTCGTTAAACCTCTCCTGGTAAGGTTTGTTCGGAGGGCTCCTGGTGAGTCATTCCATGTCTGGATCCTGTGAGCTGCACATAGACCCAGAGTCAGACATTGTGAGAGTACCTTTAACTGGAAGAACTCAACCCACAAAAGGACCTTTCTACAAATACATGTGTTTTCTAACTAAAATCTGAAATCATGAAAAATATAGGAAACAAGCTAGTTTGGCATTATTGAAAGTGTTGGTCCTGCATGATGTGATTAAGAAAGGATAATTTTATGAGTTAGTGAGGCTTGATGGCATGCGTTTCTTTGTTCTTATTGTGCTAAAGGAAAATAATGAGTTGATTTCCAGAGATATAGCTAAAAGGAAATGTGGCTGCAAGTGTCTAGCTATTCATGTCCCTGCCCATTTGTTTTCTTTAGAGATAATCAAAGCTCTTGTATACGTTTGCACCAAACAACAAATATGTAATGAAAATTTTTTTGAATCGGTGTCTTTCCTGAATTTATTCCCCCAAAATATTATTTCCAGAAGAAAGGAAAAGATAAACAGAGCAAAACATGAAATAAAGTTAGAGTAAAAACCATTTTCTTATTCTGTTTTTCTACTGCAATGTCTAAAAGTCGAGAGCTTCAAACAATTAAGGGATGAGGGTCCACTGTCACCAGCTTTTGGTAAGTATGCTGATTCTATGTTCTAAAATGCTTGGCATAAACAACAGATGAGTATAAAATAAAAAATTAAACCACATATTTTCTTTTCATTTTTTTATTTTTAAACAAAAAAAAATTCACAAAAGTGCTGAATTTAACATCTAGGAGGCATTAAGTAATTACAGGAAAGTCATATGTTGCGTTATAAAGCGAATAAAATCTATGGTGCAATTTGATGTCTTCTCAATAACATTCACTTGATATCAACCACAGTTTACTGTAAACCTTGTCTTATCAGTAGTCTTCATTAGAATACTTTTTCCTAACTCAGATAACTCCCCGCTTATCTCTGAGTTAGACCTCTCCTGGGGCCAGTATGTTCTACTACCAGAACTTCAGGTCAACTTGGCTGTTAATTTCTCTCCGGGTTGCTCCTCCCAGATTCTGCCACTTTTCTCCATTTCAATCAAAAACAGGGTAAACCGTATTTTACCATTTTAATTTCTTTAGCACCTAAGAGCAGTCTGTAACTTTTCCAAGAGTTAAACTTAAATTTGCTTTCACAAAAATGCTACAGATTTTTAATTATGCCTAAACCCTTAAATGGAAGAGACTCATTTAGGAAACGCAATCTTATAAAAATGTGTTAGAACCCCCTTTGAGCTGTGCTCACTGCATACCCAAGAATACATGGACTTGCCCAGTGCCCCTAAGGGAAAGGCCCATGCAAATGAGGAAAGATGTGTATGAACAGCTATTTTTTTCAAAGACTTTAGCTTTCTGGGTTTGCCTGTATTTTATCATCTGCTGATAAATATCTGAGTCAAAGGTAGAAAGAAAGACACGCTGGGGGTACAGGAAAATTGGGTTAAGTCAGCAACTAGAAAGTTGTGGGTTGTGGTTTTTTGCTTTTCGTCCTTTTGTTGAAGAGGACAAAGGAATGTGCATTGATAGGAAAACCTAATCCGGGGTAGTGAACTGAAACCCCCCCACAGCTCTCACCTCTCCTGCTGGGGTCGGGGGTGCAGAGAAGAAGGTGAGTGGAGAGAGAAATGGAAGATGAGGAGACGAGGGTTTAAAGGGAGGGAGAAGGACAGAAGTGGATCAAGGGAGCGAAGGAGGGAGGGCAGGAGCCAGAGGGAGAAACAGTAGCCCCACCTAAAACACACCAAAAGCCTCCAAGGAAAGCTTTGAAAATAAGACCCTGCAGGAAGCACTTTTAGAAACCACAGATTTTTCTTCAATACAGGGGCAAATGAGGAGAAAAAAAAAATGCTAAGAACAAGAGGCATGGAAGACAGAAAAGAGAGGAAGAAGGCCAAACCTCACCTCCTAATCATTCTGCCTGAGGTGCTGAAAGCATTTCTTAATAAAGTGTGAAGTTTCAGCTGAATCCAAATTTCTGGCATTGGAAGCAATGCCAGAGCCACTTATGAAAAAGAAAATCTCCTCTTTTTCTTAAAGTGAAGAAAATCCTGTGTTTTCGTACAAGGTCTTCTCCATCCCAAATAACCTAGACTCTTCCATTCATTTACTGAAAGAGACTGTAACAACAGGAACAGATGAGGGACTCTCTACAAGGCCAGCCTGACCCACAGTTTACCAGTGTCCTTCAGGAGACCCTAATGTTCTCATCCCCAATCTGGAAGTGCCATCCCCAAGAACACACAACAGCAACAGCCCCACCCTTCATCACAAAGCTGTGCAGAACGTCACAGTGACGTGCTAGTTTTGAACAATGATACAATAGGGTTGTTGCCAACCACAGGGAAAACAGGGATATTTAATAAACAGTGCTGCCATGATTGATAATCTGCTTGAAAAAAAGAATAAAGTTAGACTCCTATTTCACTTTGCTCCATATATGCAAATAATCCCAAATGGATTTAAATGCAATAAAAGAAGAAAATTTAGAATTGGGGGTTTAGAATTGGGAAGACTTTCCCTAATAAAATTTTCTAAAACCTAGGAGCCATTTTTTAAAAATAGGGAGAGGCATATTTGACTAGATAAACATTTCAAAATCTTGTATTAAAAAATCACAAAAAATAAGGTCACTTATTTGGGCCAATAATTTATTAAATAACTCCACCTACTGAATTTGGGTGATGGTAATCATTCAAAATGGCAATAATAGATCTTATGTTCTGACTCTGTAAGTATAGAGTAGAATATTATTAGAGACTGTAAATCTGGTCCATGCCTCCCTGCACTGCCATGGGTCTGATCACTTGTCTCAGGGTCTTTCACCCCCTGAGTTTCATGATTGGCTATTCTAACAGATATGGAGTTCACTGGACGGCCAAGGAATCACATATCTCTGTTTTAACAATCTCAAAAGTGCTTAGAATATAATATGAAAAAGTGTTGGGGGTGTGTGTGGAGGGATGTGTGTGGGAGTGTGGATGTGTGGGGGTGGTGTGTGGTGGGTGTGTAGGAGGTGTATGGGGGAATGTGAGGGGGGTTGTGACTGTGGGGAGCGGGTTGTGTGTGGGTGTGTGTGGAGTGTGGGTGTGAGTGTGGGGGGGTTGGATGTGTGGGTGTGTGGATGGGTGTGTGGGGGGTGGGTGTGTGGGGGGGTGTCCGTGTGGGGGGGTGTGTGTATGTGGGTGGGTGTGCGTGTGTGGGTGGATCTGTGTGTGGGTATGTGTGTGCTGGTGGGTGTGTAGGTGTGTGGGGGTGGGTGTGACTGTGAGGGGGTGTGAGTGTGAGTATGGTGGGTTGGATGTGTGGGTGTGGGGGGGCTGGGAGGAGGTGTGGGTGTTGGGGGGTGTATGCGTGGGGTGTGTGTGTGTGTGTGTGTGTGTGTGAATTCTTTGTAATGAAGAAGAAGAGGGAAGAAGCAGTTAAACTTTAAACCAGACATACTTATCCTCAAAATAGTTGTGGTGATATTATACCCTCATATTTTGTACTACAAATACATTTATTGGTTTGTAAAATATATAACCAGTTTATGAAAATATCCCTTATAAGAAGAGTAAGAAAACCAGTAAAAATGTAAAACAACCACATGGAAATTATGTCTGATTCCTTCTTCTCCATTTTATTTTATTTTTACCTTTTTTCTTTGAGATGGAATCTGACCATGTTGGCCAGACTGGTCTTGAACTCCTGGGCTCAAGCGATCCTCCCACCTTGGCCCCCCAAAGTGCTGGGTTTTTAGGTGTCAGCCACTGTGCCCAGCCACCCCCTCTTCCATTTTAGAAATGATGGGTACAGTAATGCAACCTTGCAAAGGGATTCCTTCAAGTTTTTCAATGTTCTTTAATAAAATGACATCAATTGCTGAAAGCATTATGACCTTTGTTATGCTACATAATACTGATACAAAATGTGAATAGTACAAAGTTCATTATATATAATATAAGGCTTTAATATATTACATTTGTTTCTACATAAACAGACTATAAATATATGTGCCATAGCATGTCTTATAGTCATTGTTTCCAGCATTTCACACTATGGTACCAAACAAAAAACATATTTTCTTTTTTGAAAAAAAGGACAGAACAAGGGCAAAAATCAGTAGAAATAGCTCTATATGTTAAAAGTCTAAATAATACAATAGATGTTATAATTTGGGCTATAAAATAATTTTGAAGTCTGGCTAATAATCATTCAGAGAGTGAACAAACCCAATCAGGTTTACTGGAGTGTAGAGGCCAAATAACTAAAATACTGATGGGTTGCGGGGTGAGAGTGGGTTGGGGACAGGGGGAAGAACAAAAGGGTAAAATCCTTCCTGAAACTTTGACACCACACACAGCTTCACATTGAACCTCCCGCATTCAGTCTCAGACATATCACATCAGGACAGATATGAGGGTATTCATCCAGAAGAAACCAGAAGCTGGTTTGTGCAGTCAGAACTCTTCAACACGGCAGGGAGCCTTGAGCTGAATGTCCTTTCTTTGTGGTATTCTGAATAAAGGATCAGCCTGGGAGACAAGGAGCCAGAGCTGCATCATTTCCTTCCTGGGGCTTGGCCAGGAGACACGTAACGGTCTGGAAGGAACTCTCATTAGGAGTCAGAAACAGCACAACTCAACTCTACTTTAGCCCAACTCGAAGAACACGCAACCTTCTAAAACCAGAAACCCCGTCTGAACCCTTTACATTTCAGAACAGACCCCATGCCCACCTCCACCGGAGCAAACACAATGCATTTGCAGGCTCCAGTACTCTCCAAAGCAAGGTAACGTTAGTCTTCCTTTCTATCAATCCGAATTCCACACTTAAGGCTTGGCTTGGGACCCACGTCCTAAACAAAGCCTCTTGGATAGACTCAGCCCTGCAAATCCTTCCCATCTTCAACACCTCGAACACTTACATTGCCTGGTTTATCTTCTAGTTTTACAGAAGTGTCAACTCCCCAGGTACTGCTACTTCTTTGAGGATGGGGCCTTTTCTTGAACGTCTTTGTTCTAACCCATGGTGAGACCCGCAGCAGGGGGCATGATAAATGCTTTTTAAATGAATGAAAAAGAGGATCAGGTCAACACTGGGAGAAGACACAGACACATTCTTGGGTCACAAGCCTCTTCCAGGATATGCCTAGAAGACTAGCTCCCTGCAGTCCGAGGTCCTTTTTTTGTTGTCGAAATGAAAATCAAATGTGGCTACTTCCTGCTGGTGGAAAGAACAACACTTGAAAATCTGAGCAGCACCTCTCATGTGATGTCCGGGAGTTGGGGGTGTGGATGCTTCCTTTTAAACAGGAGGAGAGCTCAGTGTGGTCCCCGAGTCAGGCTGGAGAATCTGGGCTGTGCTACCGGTTTGCACTCCAATCTCTATCAGCTTTAAAAGTTCTGCTTCCTCACTGGAGTACACAGTGGTGTCTGTGTCATCGGAGTGATATCCGGACTGGTAGCCGCTTGTCTGGTTTGAGCCTTCAGATGCCACAGACTCCCTGCTTTTGCTGGGCACCATTCCACTGCAGAAGAAATGGCAAACAAATGAGTTGGCAGAGAGAAGACAATTCTTTTGCTTTTTACCCTCACCCCATTCCCAACTCCATATAGCTGCCATCTCCCTGGATACCGCAGCCCCATATCTCTCCCAGTTGTTAATCAGCATAGCAAGTTTACAGGGACAAGGTCTATTTTCAGGTACTCGCATGAATTAGTAGTTGCAGATAAGTCCTCTTACTCAGGTCCAAGTCTTTCAAGCCTCAAATGAGATGAAAGGCAGTTCTCTCGAGTTATGCAAAGGCCCCAACTGATGGAACATGTTTATGGCCTCGCAGATTGACAAATTTGTATACAGTGACAGGCGCCAAAGGGCCACTTGCATGATATTCAAGGAAATTGGGATGTTCTTAAATTTCACTTGTGCTTTTCCTATTGTGGCAATTTGGGAACTACAGGGCATGTGTATGGTGGTAATAAAGCTCTTGAGCAACTTTATACTTTAATAACTTGAAGCATGTGTGCAGTCAAGCCAGACATATCAAACGCTGCTTTTTACTCATCAAAACCACATTCCTTGGAAGGACTGAGAACCCCAGTCACTCAGCAGCAACTAGAAAATGTTTTCAATGGCATGGAATCCTGACAGACGGTAATCATGTCAAAGCCTAGAAATGCAGGCTGTGTTGATCTAAAACTTCAGGATTTACACTTTCACAAGCCATTCTAAGGTGTTTTTTCCCGGTAATAGGTGTTTTCCCCAACTTCTTCATGTTAAAACTGCAAAAGGGAATTTTAGTAACTCGTGTTTATACATAGTTTAAAAGTTACTTCAAATAATGAGAAATACAATTTTTTCTTTCAATTCAACCCCAACAAAACTAATGTAGGTGTCTCAAGCAATGGCATGGTGCTCTGCACATGATACTTGCCGAATAAACATTTTTTGAATCAATGAATGAAACATATCATTGACTTTCACAATTTCTTACCTTGGGCCTTAAAGAAAACAATAAAATAGCACAATGGCACCTTTTAATGTGTTGGGGGTTTTTTTGTTTGTTTTCTTTTTGGTATGAGCATTATTCAAAAACCCATGAGTATTCCCATTTTATATAAAAGATTATAAGCAGATCAAAACCTCCTCTATTCTTACCTTTAGGTAAGAATACTCTAGCAAATAAACTCCAGCAAATACATAACTACACTTATTCTATTATTCTTATAAATATAGATTTTCATTGATTTGTTATGTTAAGAGAACGCCTACAAATTCCTACTGAACCATAGAGGGGAGATTATATTTAAAACTAATTTTAATACTTTTCTCACAATGAAATACTTCGAATTCAGACAATAATATTTAAATGTCTCAAACAAATAGATATTGGCTTATTTATATATCATACTTCTTAAGCACAGATGCACCCATTTGTATACAGACTTAAAAATTCTTCAGAGTCCACAAAGATTGTAATCATATTGACAGCTTTACGGATCACATCCAATCACCTTTTTCATTTAGCCATTACTGACCACAGTAAATATACACAGAAATTCCCTAGTATTCATGAATTCTCATAAAAATTGACCAAATTCTCTAATTTATTTCAGATTATTTTTAGATTTATCACTTAATTTTATTGTGTGGTTAGTTTCCATTCTTTATTTGTTAAATTGATGCTAATTTCTCCAACCAACAAAGACCCCATAGGGAAAATTCTGCACTTACATTGAAAGCCCTAAGTTCCTTCCAAAAATTCCTATTGAAATTTGTCTTTTTAATGTGGCTGAGTCTTACCTAAAAGATGGAGATAATTTGGTTCTGTCTTCCAAGGTTTTCAGCTCTTCTGAGGCAAGAACCATACCACTGTCCGTCTGGTTGTCCTTTTTAAGAGACAATGAGATGGCACAGTTAATTGAGCATATAAAATGACCAACTATTTAATTAAGCTGATTTCTCAACCCATCTATCATGTCTATCAAGTAAGGTCCTGTGGAAGAACATAAAGGTATCATAGCCACAAATTGTTCAAGCTACAAAAGGAAGCAACTGCTTCCTATGAGTAGACACAGGCCAGGGAGAAGAGAAAATTTACAAATCGGCAGCTGAGAATGCCTGTTACCATCGCTGTCTTCACTATGACACTACTTGCACTTTAGTGAAATTGGTCAGAAAGCTACACTGTCTTGAACCTTGGACCAAGGGCTTTACTTATGAAAAAAACAAAGTTCCATCTCCGTAATGACCCCATGATACACACACTCGAGGGCAGCCTTCTAATGAGGCTCCAAGACTTTAATGCTTAGGCTAATATTTATCTAGCTAGTGTTTCATCCTTTGTATTATTTCTAAGACTATTTTTAAAAGACGTACTTACATCTGGGATTACTTTTTCTTCTGGTTCTTCTAATGGGATATCTTCAAATGTTTTTACACTCACAGGCCGGCTCTTTCGCTTACTGTTCTGCAGATACTGACTGCAAAAGAACAAATATTTATATTTTAGTGGTGGTATATTTGACTGCAGATACCACAAGTGATACCTAAGTTCATTATCTTTCAACCACAAACTTAATAGCAACCTTCAAAACATCCTTTAGAAAAACAAAACAAAATAAAAATCTTTCTCTGCTAGCACACATGGAAGGCTTAATTTCCTGAGAAAGTCCATTTAAAAGTATAATATAATTGAGGAGTCTTGATGAGCCTGTTCTTTTGAATCCTACTTCTGAGGTCCAGTTCTGGACTAAAGACAACAACAGCAGATGGAGTGATCAACTGCCTTCTACTTGGCTTCCTGATTGCATGGAATTCCTCCATTGAGCTCTGTATATATTACTGAGTGTTTCACATCTGTCTGGCCATCTCCTGGGAAAGTTTTTCTGGATAATGCTCACAGAGCAACCATTCAATGAAAGATAGGCAGAGGAAACATCTGAAGGTCTCCTTAAAGGATACTGAACCCAGCAGTGATTTGAAGACAACCTCTTCCTCCTCCATGTAACAGAGGCTTAGTGTGCAAAGAGAAGGTGGGCTGAGTCTCACTGTCCCCTTGTTTTCGCCCCCAGAGTTGCTGTCTCAGGAAAGAGCAGTGGTTTGAGAGTAACAAGATATTTTGCCTATTTCAGAGTCTACCACTGACTGCAGAAACTTGAGAAAGTCATGAATATTTCTGTGACCCTCTTGTCCCATCTATAAGATGTGTTGGCAGTAGCACTACCTCCCCAGCTCACAGGGATGTTGGGAAGATGAATGACATAGAGAATGTTGGGCTTATTGTTCTTAGGAAGAATAATGCCCTCTCAAACAAAGCTCATTTTTCTCCTTTGACTTCCAAAGCTTCCTTCAGGAGTCCAAAGAATAAGACTTGTTGAACAACAGATCCTCTTCTTCTTGGGAATGCTCCTTCCCGGCCATGTGGTTTTGGGTGAGTCTAGTTGATGCTATCAAAATCACTTACAGCCCAAGTGGAGGGAAGGGAAGTCCTATTCACTGGAAGGGCCCACCGAGACAGAAAATACATTCTTCATTCCTATACCAGCCTACTTCCCACTACAAGCAGCTTTCTGGAACATGCTGCATAGACCTTGGGCCAAAGGAGAAGAATGGAAATTAATTCTCTCTCCCCTACCCCAAGAGGCTCGTTCCTCCCTATATAGAGAGGAGAGAATGAGATTTTCTGGTGACATTCTCACTCAGGAAACTCCACAAGTTAAGAGGATATGATACACAGGGTGCAAGCAAAGCCTACTTTCTAAGTCCAACCCCTAAAAGTAACAGTTGTCAAAAACTACTGGTACCATAGTCAATCATTCCTGCATTCACTTGTTCAGGAAGCCCTCGCTGATAATCTGCCGCATGCCTGACACTGTGCCAGATGCTGTCTAAGCAGCATCTCATGACGTGTTCACCACGGTACCTCTCTAGGGGTGAGTATTACTATCCCAACTTTTCAGATGAGGAAACCAAGGCATAGAGAGTTTGAGGAACTTATCCAAAATCACATAACTGGAATGTTTGGATTATTATTTTGAGGGCAATGAAGAGCCACTGAAGGATTTTAGGCATGGGATTGACAAGATCAGATACGCCCTTTAGAGAATTGACTCTGGATTGAAAAGAATAAGACTAGAGGCATAAGACCCAAGAGACAAATACTGCACTTCTTCAGGAGAAAGAAAGGCAGCTTGGCTAGAAAAAGGGAATGCCCATGAGGTTTGGAGACATGGGCTCATTCTAGAGATATCTAGGGGATAGAATCAACTAGGGTTGGCGAGTTTGGACAATAATTCAGCTGCCTTAGAAAGGACAGCTCCTTAAATTCTTAATCCAGTAATTTTTTAAATGGCATGATCCTCTCATGATTGACAAAGCATTTTCACAGACAATGGTGCATCTGTTTCTCCTAAGATGGAGAAACAGGTCTTTTAACTATTTCCCCTTTGGAGATGAGGGAGCCAAGGATTAGGGAGAAAATGGCTAATAAAGGGTAGAACTGGGACTCAAACTTAGGCCTTCAGACACTAAAGCCCATGTGAAGTTTTTGTTTTGTTTTACTCTACTCCATACAGACTCCCTTGGAAGAGTATCAGGAGGGAAAAGAAAGAAGAAAACAGCAGACACAATTGTTCAAGCCGTTATTAAGCACCCAGTATGTGCACAGCACTGTTCTCTTGTCATGCATGCACTGATCATGCAGTAGCAGGGTCAGGGGTGTAAGTACGGGGTATGAAACAGACAAAAAGTGCAGAAAGGACAGTCCCACTGCAAACAGTCTAATGGTAGAGCCAAACTCAGGAATACCTAGCTAGCAGGCTGTCCCAAGCATCAATCTACAAGGGCCATTTAATCATCACTAACAATTACAAAATGAAGAAAATGGTATGTACCAAAACCTTTCTCTAAGAGAGAACTGCAAAGAAATTTTTGATAAGCTGCTTGATGTGTGAGGTGAAACTCCCAGAGAAAATGACAGAGCAATTGCCGATGGTCCCCAAACTGCCCTCAAAGAAAGATGAGCCCAGCAAGTATGTGTTTTCTTGCAGGAAGCATGCAAACTTGAGGCCAGAGCTGGTCCACAGGGGAAATTAGAGGCAAAGCTAAGTCTAGACATGAGTGGTCCCTCCCCCACACACTTCTCAGCCTTTTCTCTAAATAAATGCTAAGTAAATATTTTTCAAATGGTTTAAAGGGGCAACAAATCATGAGGCTAGCTCCCACAGTGATGTCTCTGTCCAACTCTATTTATAATGCAATAGAATTGAAAATTAGAAGGAGAAAGACTGCTCAGCTTTTGTACTTGGCCAGAAATGCGTAAGAGGATGGAACAAGCTCCCTGAGAAGTACCCCAGCCTCAACTCATTCTCCCCAGAGAAACAGAACCCCAGGAGAGCAACAGAATGAAGCATGCCATGTGCAAATGCCTCTATCTGCTTTTCTTCAAAACCAGATGATTAAAATGTGACCGTGAGTTTTATTTTATAGAAAGGAAAAAAGGTGGAGGAGGTGGAGAGGAGATGCAGACAAAAGATTCCAATTTCCATTTTATTTTTCAAATTATGGCTGGATAAAAGAGAAACTGGGCTGGAAAAAACTGATTCAAAAATCACAGACAGAAAATAGGAGCCAGGCCTGTGCTGGGAGTGTGGTGTCACATTTGTCCACGCTTCTGGGGATAAACGTTAGCAGCCCTTTTATATATCCAACGTCGTATTTGGTGCTTCCATTACACAAACATGATTTCTTCTCCTGCTCAGCACCATATGCAAAGCACCCGGTGAGCCAGGAGGCTGCCGACTCGGATCATCACTCTACTTGGTCACAGAAAACACATGGAATATAGTTCATGATCAAATGGCTTTCTGATAAAGGGGGAGGCAATAATGGTGTGTGGGAATAACTGTCACACTAAAAGGCCGGCTCAACTTGAACTGGAAATGTGTAAACACAGGAGTGGAACTGTAGTCTCATCTCATTACTGTTTCTCTCTGAGGGCCCTCCTTGGCATGGGAGGAAACAACATGGACTTAGGGGTCAGAGGAACTGGATTCATCTCAAGGATGTGATTTTAAGCAGCTCACTTAATAGATATCTTTTACTGAGTGCTTTCAAGGGCCAGGTGCTTAGAAATAGATTATTTCTTATAACTCTCAAAACAGCCATTTTCAAACAGCACCACTGACCTTGTCTCATTTCACAGATAAAGAAACTGAGGCAGAGGGTAGATGATTTGCCCCAAGTTGCACAGCTGCTACAAGACAGACTTGGGGGTCCTACTCAGTTCTATCTGACTCTAATACCTGATCTTTAACTACAAGTTTGTACTGCCCTCAGGTAATAGAACTGAGCCTCGTGTTCAATAATACATCAAAAAAAGATCATTGTTTCTACCTTGCCTGACTCTGAGTGTCATGATGTGGGCAACATCTGATAATATATGGCAAAGTTCTTTAAAAATATGCTTAATGCTTTTGACTTCAATGGAACGGTCAGCTGTCTTGCTGGCTTCTAAGCTTTCTTCCTTCCCATCAGTGTTTCTGCTGCCCCGCACGACTCTAGAGGGCAAACTGTCCACGAGTTTCTCCTTGGCATCCCCTGCCATGTGGCAACCTGGCCAAGTTCTGGACATGAGAGAGCTCCCTGCCCCTCCCTGCAGCCCAGGCACACTCGGGCTGGCAGGCTGGACCCATGCTGTCAGGGGTTCCATTAAAGCAGGAAAACACCCAAACGGGTTAGGAAAGAAACAAAGCAAAATGAAGTAGTCCCAGCCTCAGTAAAGGGCAATTTTAATATCATATTGTAGAAAACCACACCAACTCTTTCCTTACGCACAGGTGCTGGGAGAGAGAAAAAAGAAAGCTGCCTTTAGAACCCCTCTGCAAATCAGGAAAGGACTGCAGTGCATGTGTTTTAAATAAGCCCAGACATCCCATTATGCAAATAAAATGCTGAAAATCAGACGTGGGAGGGGCTTCTGAGATGCAGTGTCCAGTCTAATTCCGGACACAGACCCATGGCTTTCTGTATCCTTGCCAGAGAGCCATAAGCATGTTCTCATGCAAGCACAGAACTCTTCCTTTCTGAATCTCTCCTAAGCCATTTAATTCACATTAATAAAAGCATACACGGGGATAATTTAAATGCAGATGTCTTTGTAAAACTCGTCTCTTTATTCTGGAAATTAGCAAACTGTGGCATTCCAGCTATTGCAGCTGCAGGGCTTGGAATTCTTAAAGGCAATGCTGTGGCAGCAGCGTGGGCTACAGATGGGAGGAAGCACACCTACCCAGGTCCTCTTCCAGGAGCATTCCCCATTATGTTAACCTCAGGGCTAAGGTTATGTGGAAGTGGGATGCAGCAGCCTTAGACAAGGTCTTCCTTCCACTTCCAATCCCCCTCCCGAGATGGCCTTGAAGTCACCCTCCCCCAGGGGATGTTAGGCCATATACAGTACCTGATTCCTGCTGTGTTGTCATAATGGAATTTGGGGTCACATACTTCCTCCTCCTCCATACAGGAAACAGGTGAGGTAGGCAGAGAGAGTCCAGAATCCTCTTCCATGCTCAAAGTCTCTGATATCGGAAGAACAATGTAGTCTTTGCCATCCTGAAACAATAAACACAGAAGACTGTTGTTATGGCTTCAGTTCTTCAAGTGCCTTTTCATTAAAAACAAAGGGCACAGGGGCTTCTTGGCTACATAGGGTGTGTGGCTTTCATATCTGAACACAGAACTTTAAGACAACAATACAAATCATGTGTCAGAAACAAAAAGCTGTTGAAATGGAAGGTATATTAAAGGAGAGAACTAAAAACAGGATGGGTAAGCAGCCCACAGGGAAGTGCAGTTACGATGAAGAGAAAGCAGGCTGTGGTCAGAGAGGTAACAACAGAACACACGGAGCTACATAGAACAAAAAATCACTCGTTCACAAAGCCCTAACCACACGAGCCAAGACCTTCAAAGGGCATGGCATCCAGTTTTAGCCACCACATTTCAAGGCAATGGAAAAACTGATGACAGTCTAAAGAAAAGCAACAAATGGGTAGGAAAATGGGTCTTTTGAGAAAAGGTTGCACAACTTAATATTATTGCATCAAGAAAAAGAAATAAAGGGCTATTTGATATCTGTGAATGTTTGGAAGGTTTATTGATAAAAATAGAGCTGACCTATCGTCCCCCAGCTGTTCAAAAGAAAAGAAAGAGGAAATTCACTTCCATTGCAGTAAGAGGCATTGACGAGAGATTAAATAACATTCTAATAGTGAAGACTACAACTCTAAAATCTTCCAGTGGAAGTTATAAGAACCTGGGATGATACCAAGACAGAAACCATCTCTTTTGCATAGCTTAGATGTATTTTTGCCTGCAGAATTTATTAAAAATTTCTTGAAGTTTCTTCCATTGTTGATCTTCTGTGGATCAACCAGATTTTTTCTTTGTTTTAACTTTAGAAGAGGATTTGAAAATATAACAAAAAGATAAGTAGGTAGAAATCAGAGTGGTCTGCTCCCAGGTTATAAATTAGAATCCTATCTGTCTAAAAGGGTAATTACAGCTTTTAGAAAAGCATTATTACTCAGATGTAGAAGAATACAGTAGATTATTCAATGGCTGAGAGGATGGCATGGTAGCCATGAGACAGTTCAGGCAGTAGGAAAGTCCTTGACATCTAAGTACTCTTTGTAGGTGCTTCTTGGATGGAGGTGACAAACCTGCTGAGCATTAGCTTGCAAGAGATTTCCCAAATGTTCCACCAACTCTGAAAACGTGGGTCTCTGACTGGGCTCCCCGTGCCAGCAGTCCAGCATGGTCTGGTACCTAGAGAAGCAAAACACTGATTTCATTAAATGCCTCTTTCTTCCTGAATGCTGAAAATAAGCACTTAAATGAGTACACATTTATAAAGAGCCGACGAGGTGAGATGCTAAATAAGGATACAAAACTGTGTAAGACACAGAGTCCCATACTCCAGAGGCTCAATGTGTATAGAAAACAAAACATTTAAAGCAACATCTAATAAAAACTAACTGGTTGCTTTGAATAATAAAGTACTATCTTTTCAAGAAGTGATGACTCCATGCTTGAAATTATCAAGAAAGGCCCCAAAGTAAAAGCAGGACACTAACTGGGCAATGAAGAAGGTCTATATAATGGAAAGTCTTCCAGGCAAGGAGAATTTGCGAGCAAAGAAAGAGAACACAGGAATACTTCTTAAAGTCTTACATTTCTGGTGTAGTAAAATCAGGGGCCCTCATTCTAGTTCCTTCTTTCAATCGCCTACAAAATTCTTCATCAATCTTTACCCCGGGATATGGAGAAGCACCTAGAATAAAACAGGGAGGAGACATTCTTTGATTTGATTTTCTCTTATAGAAAACCCTGAGCCTGAATCTTGCACATCCTCATCACCTATGTATCTATTTTTTTTTTTCAAAGCTTCCGAGAAGTTTTGCCTGATAGACATGAAGTACAGGAGAGGAAAAGACAACTTTTGTCTTCCTCTTTGGAGTCTGGATGGAAGGACAAAAAGAAATGACTTACCTAAGGAAAATATTTCCCACAGCAAAACACCAAAAGACCAGACGTCACTCTGGATTGTGTACACTCTGTCAAAAATTGTTTCTGGGGCCATCCATTTCAAAGGGAGGCGAGCCTACAGGGGTAGAAGACAAGGATTCAGAACCCAAATTAGCAAATATCTGAAGAAAAAAACTTCCTTTGTTCCTGAACACAGGTCCTGAAGCTCTCTACGAGGAGTTTTAATTCTGCTACTTAACCAAGCACTGGGTTCATATTTGAAACTTACATCTCCTTTTCTGACATAATCTGGATCTTTATAAATATCCCGGGCCAAGCCAAAGTCACAGATTTTAACCACGTTCTTCTCCGATAAGAGGATATTTCGTGCCGCCAGGTCCCTGTGGATACACTGCAAAGAGAATCATATGGGCATTAGGTCTCGGCACAGCTGATCTCTTTCACATCTGTTGTGACCTCATGCATCAAAAAAAAATCCCACATCAGAAAGCCAACTGATTAACAAGGACTGGGTTAGTATCTTTTATCAACACTTCAGGAAAAAAGTCTGTGAGCTTTGCTGAGACACACATCTGCTTATTCCATAAACAACCCCAGCCTTTGGAGTTAAATAATTAAGTTATAATATGATGACGGAATCATAAATAGGCTCCTCTAGGACACAAAAAAGTGTGCTTCTGGTCACATCCACACATTCCTTTTGCCTGGCCCCATATTTGGTTTAAAACGTGTTATTCTAAGGAGGTCCGAGAACGGGATTTGTTTTTTGAATGAATGCACGGAAATCAGAAACAAGGGGCTCTCATTGGTTTAGTGCTCTTTGTTGGTTTCCCCCTTCCGTATGAAGCTGAAGCCAGACTGGCTCTGATAAACAATTCCCAATGTGGCTTCCCCTGATTTCAAAGTGCTGGGTTATTATAAAGGTCTATTAAGGCAATTTCAGCCTATCACAAGTCAGGTTGATTTTCTAGTGCATTAATAATACAATGAGATTCATCTTGACTTCTTTCTCTTCCTTTTAGCTTCTCAGTTTCTCCTTTCTCTGTATCCTCCAAACTTCAGCTAACTTCCTACTACTCGGCAGCTTTAGCTCCACATGATATTTTGTAAGAAAATGAGTCTTGGGGAGCACAAGAAATGAATCAATAGCTTAGAAGAAAACTTTTTTTTTTTTTTTTTTTTTTTTTTTTGAGAAGGAATCTCACTCTCGCCCAGGCTGGAGTGCAGTGGTACAATCTCAGTTCACTGCAACCTCCACCTCCCAGGTACAAGTGATTCTCCTGCCTCTGCCTCCCAAGTAGTTGGGACCACAGGTGTGCCACCACACCCAGCTAATTATTATATTTTTAGTAGAGACAGGGTTTCACCATGGTGGCCAGGCTGGTCTCAAACTCCTGACCTCAGGTGATCCACCCACCTTGGCCTCCCAAAGTGCTGGAATTACAGGCGTGAGCCAACACACCCGGCCAAAAGGAGAATTCTTAACTCATTGGAGAAGCGATCATGTAAGCCAGGCATTGCTGACCTTCCCACACCTCAAATCTGTATGGCACTCTCCTCTGAACAAGGCATATTCAGAAGCACATTATCTAGCACAATTGAGCAACACCGGCAATTCCAAAAAACAGACAATATTTTTGACTTTTCCCCCCAAACAAAAAGTTTCCTTTTTTAACCCGACAACCAAGTGGATTCAAGAAATCGTCTGGTAGATGTAAGGAAAGTTAAAGGATTCCCACATTCATTTCCATTCTCTTCCTAGTCCCCAAAAGGAACCCTGACTAAGTGGCGAATTCCGGCCATAAAAAAATGGTAATAATAAGTCATAATCTCCGAGAAGTGTAAAGGACCTTTCTCTTTGGGAAAACCCTGTAAGGTCCCAGTTCTCCTCCTTCCCCTTGGGAGAGAGAACACAAGAGCTACCTAGCAGAAACATCAAAGAGCCTGAGGCCTTTAATGCTATGAGAAGGGGAAAACATGGGTTGAAGATTTCATTCTAATTTAGGAAAAACAAAAAAAATATATAACTTGTCTTTCTTTCTTCATTAAGCTGCATGAATACATTCTGTCAACTGATAGTTCTTCCTGATCCTTAATTTGAAGTATTGTTACCTAATATAAAATTACACATTTTATCCTTTCCAGGGGAGTCACTGCCACCAGCCTTGCTCCCCGCTTGGTGTTTACAACCTTTGGAATAGTTGTAACTTGTCACGTCCCCATCTCAGCCTTTGTTTGGCCTACTTTTCTAATTTTAGCTCTTTTAATCGCTCTCATCTGAAGCCTGTCCTTCCTCGTTTCTAATTATACTCCTAACAAATACTTTTTGATGGATGTTGATGAATGTAAAATAAATTAAAAATGATTCTCATGCCAAGATATCTGTAAGGCTCAGCCCCTCCCCTTTCCAGGTCATTGCTCAAATGTCAAGTTCTTAGTAAAGCCTTCCTCGTCTACCTTGTTTAAAGTGGATGTACATACACAGAGAAGCATAAACATACACAAGTGCATTGCTCCTGTGTATTCTATAACCCTTTCTTGCTTTATTTCCCCATAGCATTTACTTTCATCTAACCTACAACACGTTTTACTTGTTTATATTGCTTATTATTTGCTCTACCCACTAGAACTGTAAACTCCATGAAGGTGAAGAGCTTTGCCTGATTGTTCACCACAGTATCCTCAGTGCTCAGAAGATTGCCTCACACTTAGTAGATGCTTGACAAGCCTTTATTATACAGCTTAATTTCATGAACTCCTTAACCACTCTTACTCAGCAGAAACAGAGCTTCCCCAGTAGAGCTCTTCTCCAAGACGTAGAAGTGGTGAATGAATTACAATCCCAAACAAGCACCAATGGCTGACACTGGACATCTTATTTCCAAACCTGTGATCTGAAAATATAGCTGATTTCCCCTCAACCTTTCTTACCTTTCGCGATGCCAAGAACTCCATGCCCTTAGCCACTTGGAAGCTGTAACAGATGAGATGCTCCAAGGTCAGGAAGTCCTTATACAGATCTTCAGGAGCTGTCCAAAGAGGCAGGAGGATGGAGATCAGTATTTCCATGAGTTAGAGTGATGTTTCTAAGTTTGCTAGAGTAATAATCTTTTTAAGACTTGGGAGTTAAGTTTTTAGGAAATAGAAGCAGAGAGTCAATGCTTCTATCTTCTGTAAATCTCCTGAATCCCAGTATCATTAGCCTTCATCATACCCCTTAGGAACAATACTGGTTTTTCCATTTTAGCCAAATTGAACCAGTAAATCCAGGAGGTAGAATAAGGTAATACTGACCTAGATAATCTGGGAAATAAAGAGGACATTTCCAAATTTGCCACTTACACTGTTTTTTGTCATGTACCCAGAGGGATAAACAATAGTTTCATATCAAGAACTCTAAAAATAAAAAAACAATATTCAGGGTCATTGAATCTCTTCTCTCCAGGTTTTGTCCTGGGACAAAGGCCAAAAGTCAAACTATAATCTGCAATAGATAACTAAAAATACTAGAAATATATTTAATTCATTTTCAAACTTAAAAAGTGCTGTAAATACATTAAATCTGGACTGGGAGGATGTTTTTTCCTGAGAGATAACAGAAACATGGAAAGATAAATTTACGTAAATTGGTATTTACTTCAGTGCAACTGGTACAAATAAACACTAAGATATTAAATGGGGGTTTCAAAATCATCTCTTTGGTCAGATAAGACTTATGGCTTCTTTCCTGGAGACAAATACCAGAGTAAACAAAAACTTAGTTGTAGTAATAAATTCGTAAGTATTCAAAAGGTTGTGAGCCTTTTTCTCAACAACTCAATCTCTTAGGTTTCTGGCTCACTGGCCACTGTTTTTTGAAAGACAAAGAGCAGGGTAGAGGCAGCACCACTCAGTGTGGGCCCAGCTAAATGAAGCGTAGATCACTTCCCCATGTGCTTCTAGACCAAGTCCCAGCCTCACACTACCTTCTCAGCTAAGGAAAAGGAGTTAAATGCAAATTCTCTCTGTAGCCTCATGTCAAGGGAAACAGACTGGGTTTCTTCCACTATTCTTCTAGACGTATGCCTCAAGGGGAGCCAGCCTGTCACCCATCTCTACATACACAACGCTATCTCTGCTCCTTCTGAAGGAGGCAGAAATACAGTGTGTCCTGGAGCCGGCTGAAGTCCTGGAAGTTAGGCTGGGACCACAGCTCCACCCAAAAAGAGCACTAAAATATCACTCAGGCCAGGCACGGAGGCTTACACCTATAATCCCAGCACTTTGGGAGGCTGAGGCAGGCGGATCACCTGAGGTCAGGAGTTCAAGACCAGCCTGGCCAACACGGTGAAACCCCATCTTTACTAAAAATACAAAAAAAAAAAAAATTAGCTGGGCATGGTGGCAGGCACCTGTAATCCCAGCTACTCGGAAGGCTGAGGCACAAGAATCACTTGAACCCAAAAGGCGAAGGTTTCAGTGAGCCGAGATCACACCATTGCACTCCAGCCTGGGCACCAGCATCAGACTTCACCTCAAAAAAATAAAAATAAACATAAAAACAAATAAATAAAATATCACTGGAAACATAACTTAATAAAGGCCAGGATATTTATCAAGACTCCCCTGAGGAAGTATGGTTGGAAGGAAGACTTGATAAGCCGCTTGGGGTAGGGTAGAAACAACAGATGGCTCCTAAACTGCCTTTGAGAAGGTTAGGTATAATGAAAAGAAAGACTTTTGCACAGGTAAAGCACGCAACTTGGGGCAAACCACTCTGGGGCTCTCCAAGGCAATGGAGAGGCTAGTCAACTACCAGAAAACATGTGGCCTCTCTCACTAATAAATGCTGAACCAGTATTTTAAGAACACTGCTGTGGTTGTAGCTGACTGCTTAGCCCACTTGGACTACCCAGATTTCTCAGGCTAGCCCTGCTTCGCTTCCCAGTCTAGGGCTTCCACACTTCACTTTTGGGGAGACAGAATGGAGGCAGTCTATTATAGAAATTCAGGTCTCTTTCAAATTATGAGGTAGTATTGGACTTTTCCCATGATCAAATTCCTTGTAACACCCTATCACCCTGTCTGCTCTGACAAGAGCATGCCATAGCATGCAGGAAGCACTAGCCAGTACCTTCCTCTTCTTCTACATCACTAAGGGACTTCTCCTCCACAAATCCAGAGCTGGCTGAGCTCTGGCTACTGGTGATGCTGTCCAAGCGCCGTTTCAGATCCACAGGGATTGCTCCAACGTAGTCTTTCCCTTGACGGAATCGTGCCCCTTTGGTCTATAAAAAAAGCAAAGGAACAAACAAACTCCTTGAATACAAAATGAGTCTTTAAAAGTTTACAACCTTTAAAATGTAGTAAACCATGGAGATAATTGAAACTACTAAAAAGCAGACAAGGAGGACATCAATTTCAGGATTATGCAATCTCTGAGCTGAAACTTGGGGCAAGTTTTGTGCATAATAGGGTTTTTTCCACAAAGCCTAGCTCCTTCTTTAGCTTAAAGTGACAAATGCCACATTTTGAGTTGCATTCAGACACACTTTCAGCATTAGGATGCTCTTCACAGAGGGATTTACACTCCACAGGGCCAAATATGGCTAGGGGAGAGAGAGAATAACCCAGAGATGTCCTACCCTCTGCCCTCCCCTTTCCTCGCTCATACCTGCCTTCTCCCCCATGTCCACACTCTGTAATGGATCAGTAGATTAAAATCACATACATAAAACAGAAACATATGGCCCCCAGAAGGTAAAAGAGGAAGTTACAACAGCCAAGAGGTAATATGAGAAGATTCCTCACAAGTTCTTCACAAAATTTTAACTAAAAAACTAACCTGTACCATTTTGAGTTTCCCTTCATTTTATAACATGGCCAGAGCAGGATTAGGAGATGACATACCTTGTAGGGGACAAATTCATTTCTCTTGCTCCTCAGGTAAGTGGACAGGTTTCCAAATTTGCAGAATTCCACAATCACCATGAGTGGCCCTGTAGGCAGCATGTCCAGGAAGGAAAATGGGTTTTCACTCATATTCCTCACTAAGCGTTTAATATAGTGATGAACCCAAAAACACCTTAGAAGAAGGCTACAACCTTTCACTGGGACAGGAGTGTAGAAATCAGCTGGTCCCAATCCCCTTATATTGTAGCTTTTCTTTTTTCCAGAACACATTTTCACAAGATTAACCAAAATTTCAGAAGAAGACCCACCCATCTACTTGCTTTTCAGTGCAATCTCTTGATATGATTCCATTTTGGGGGTGACTACCCTTAAGCTTTCAAGTTTTAGGGAAGTTTACTCGTCTCCTCTGGACATCTGTTACACAAGTAACAAACTGTATCATAGTGGCATGACATTTTTTAATTCAGAGAAAGTTTTACAATAATTTAATTCTAGTGCCAATTAAACCTCCATGAAATATATTTATTCCTAGGAATCCGCAAAGTATTCTAAGCTAAGAAAATCAAGGCCAGAGGAGTTGACTGCTTTCCCTCAAACACTATCAGAGAGGCATGTTAAAATTGGGTGACCAAAACCATCCACAGTTACTCACCTCCTGGCTTGGTACAGGCACCTAGAAGGTTGACCACATTGAGATGGTGGCCAATATGAATGAGGATCTTGAGTTCAGACATGAGAGCTCGATGCTCACTGTGTGTTGCTCCTTCTACAAATACAGTACAAAAAGGGAAATCATAGGTATGGACATTTCCTTCAGATAATTGGGGTCCCTCCCTCCCTGCATGCCACTATACAACTTACCCTCCAGGGGTAACACAGCTGTGACCTAGTTTACAGACCACATGCGTTTCCTCAAAAGTCAAGTGTAAATTCTATTTTCTAATTTGAAATAAAATTCATATTTTAAGTGAGCCAGAAAGTTTGATATTTAAAGGAACCCATTGTGAAATCTTTTGCAAAGCGGAGAATACATCTGCAGTGGAATCAAGCCCAGATTCTCTTCTTTTACAAAACTGGATTTTTGCATTTCAGGTTCACTATGATTCTGAGGGTCTGATCATTTCAGTGCTTCCTCATAAGGAAGCAACACCATGTATTAAATATCTTCACGTGTTAGGGGCTATACCGAATGTTCCAGCCAATCTGTGCCGATCTGTGCAGGCAAATTAAGGCCAGCTGGAAAGACCAGTTGGCACATGAGGCTGATGGCACTAAGACTATGTGTTTGATCCTGTATGGACTGCTACACTTCCCGCTAATTCACAGGCATGGTCCACATCTAAGGCTCTGATGAGCCACCTCAAAATTACACACTCCCTTGGCCACAAGAGAAAAAAGGCAAATGGAGAAAGATAGCTTTGAAATGCACAACCTATTGGCAAAGGGTCACTGGCACTGCCTTCATCAATGAAAGTACATCACAATTGAAGAAAGAAGCTTTACTGTCTAACCTCCTGAAATGAAAATGGCCAGACCAGAATTCCGTTACTATTAGAATTAACAATTATTTATAAAGCTTTTAATTTAAAAAATATAACCCATTATATTTTTTTCTAACACAACCATTCTTGTTTTGCAAATTATCTTTTACATATGAACATCTTTTACATATTCCAATTCTGGAGAACATGCTATTTTTGTATTCCACTATCTTCCTTTCCATGTCTCTAGATGGTGTATAATTATCTGATTCCACAATACATTAAGAAACAATTTTAATATAACCACAGTCCTTTTTTCCTGTACCCAGAACCACTAAGTACAACTGTGTTGGCTGAGCCCTGCACAAGGGTAACCAGGCAAGAAGGTGAAACCCATCCCCAACTTTGCTTGCCAGACCATGTATCCTGGCATAAAGCTACAAAGGAGGATCCTTTTTCCAATTTGCACAAGGGCATTATTTAGGCTGACTGCATGTGTGGCTAGTAGGCCCACATAAGCACAAAGCTACTGATACAAGCCTTGCAACATATTTAAAGACTAGATAAAACAGAAAGATAGATCACCACATAATTTTGCTTTTACCTTTCAACATTTTGACTGCTACTGTCCTGCAAGTTGCTGTCTTGTCAATTCCAAAGGCATCTGCTTCAATCACTTGGCCAAAGGCACCACGGCCAAGAGGCTTACCTAGAGTTAACAACAACAGCAACAAGAAAACAGACTTGGATTACTATACAACCAAAGTGATACGCAGAGACATCAACTAGATAGGGTGACCATACATCCCAATTTAACATGGATAGTCCAGTTTACTCCTTTGTCCTGGCTTAATTATTTAATAACTCCCCCTTCACTCTCCAAATGTCCTGCTTTGGATGATTACATAGGGACCCTACCTCTAAGTGGCTATGTGAATGATTATCCAAATTCAAGAAATGGAATTAATATTTCTAAACCAGAATCCAACATCTGAATACACCACATTTGTCATCATTCTAATGGAGGAAGAGATGGCCTGGTAAACACAATATCAAATTAATAGCAATTGAAAATGCACCTAGCTTCAGCCGGTCTCTGGGGAATTCCCATTTGCTGGCATCATAAGGCAGTCGTTCACAATGTTCATCCAATGGGAGTTCATCTGGATCCATGACGATGGACAAGTAGCCTGTCTTCAGTTCCCCTCCATTGGCCTGCAAAGCATCAATCCTTCCAGTCATAAACACACTGTTGTTTGGCTGTTGTTTTGTGTGCTTGTTATGGCTGTTTATTGGAGCCTCATTCCTGTCTCATTTTCCAATAAAACTCATGGAGTTTGAGAGTGGTCCTATTATAACCCTGCTTCTAGTTTCCCTTGTCCCCCAAAGGAGCTCAGAATTAAGGTTTTAAAGCTTAATTACACTAGACAGTCCAAGCCCTTTTCCTCTCTAGTGGCTTCTATCAATTAAATCCCTGAGACTCAGCCAAAAGAAAGTGGGCAAGAACGTTATTGTATTGAAATAAAAATGTGCCCATTGAGCCAATAACAATGGGAAGAAACAACTCAAAGAACCCCAGTCAGTTTTCATTAATCATGAAAACCAATGTGCATGGGCAGAAGGGAAATTATTTTGTTACCCGCTTAACGGTCCGTAGGATGATGACAAGAAGTAGCCAGAAGAACATGGCAATCACCGCCGTGCCTACTAGAATAATGATTTCCAAGTTCGTCTTTTCCTGGGCACCTGGAAAGACACAATTGAATGAGTATCAACAGTTGGAAACTTATACTTTTTGTTTGTAAGATGACAAATTTTAGCACTAAAGCAAAATCCCAAGCTTACCAACTTGGAAAAATCCTAGAGGACAACAGTTACACACCCCTAACTTGAATGGAGTCTACAGAATTCTTTTTTTTAATTTAATTTTATTTATTTATTTATTTATTTATTTTTAGAGACAGGGTTTCTTTCTATGTTCCAGGCTGGAGTGCCATGACACAATCATAGCTTATTGCAGCCTCCAATTCCTAGGCTCAAGCGATTCTCCCACCTCAGCCTCCCAAGTAGCTGGGACTACAGGTGCATACCACCAAGCCCAGCTAATTTTTCTTTTATTTTCTGTAGAGACAGGGTCTCACTACATTGCCCAGGCTAGTCTCGAACTCCTGGCCTCTAGCCATCCCCCCCGCCTTGGCCTCCCAAAGTGCAGGGATTACAGGCATAAGCCACCACACCTGGCCTACAGAATTGTTAATGGAAAATTTAAAGCTTGCAAAACATCGCTCATGTAAACTTACAACAATAAAATTCTAAAGTAATTAAGCATAGAAGTAGTAATGTCTTAAAAGCCAAACATAGAAAGTGTTTAGAGGAAGAGCAGTCTTTGATGGGAAGAAAACAGATCATTCTCTACAGAGAAAAAAAAAATTTCTATTTGAGGAAAACAAAAGTCTTCTTTTAAACTGATAGTCAATATTTTGATCTGTGCAGAGTTTGCAAAAGGATCACATAAGAAACCAAGTAGGGAAATAAACAAAATGTTTTGACCTGAGAGTTACTAATGACCATGTATCTACTATGCACTCATCACTTTAAATATGCCATTCCACTTAATCTTCTCAACAACTCTCAGTTCTCAGATGAAGAAACAGAAGACCAGAGAGCTTAAGCTACTTGATTGAGGGCACACAGCTAGTCAGTGGTTCAGTCAAGAGATAAAGAGGCCTGTCCAACATGAACTAACCATTACATACACTACCCCGTCCCTTATGGCAGGAGTCTGAGTGAGGAGAAGAGGAAGAGCCAAGATGAGCACATCACGCATGGCCTGGTAATGGGAGTTTCAAATCACTCATGAAAGGAAAGAGAAGAGGAAACTAGAAGTCAGCAAGCAAAGCTGCAGATGCTCAGGGCTTCAGAGGACAGCTCTGAGTGGAAGAAACAAAATACAGAAACAGGCTTTCCACTAAGAGTGATTAGCAAAGAGATGATAAGGAAGCAGTCATCACTTGGGGCCTCCCATCAGAAGAGTGCAAGGAGAATCAAACCGGGCCACAAGCTGTGCAGATGGCCCACTACAGCCTCAAGAGAGCAGAAGACAAGTAAGAAACTGGTTTGCAAAATAAGTAATAAATTGGTTTGCAAAATAAAAGTTAACTTAACCATTGAGAGACAAGCACAATTATGCTTGGAGTAAATTTTGTTTCTCTGGTGGTCCTAGGGAAGTAATTCTCTATTTATACACACAGATTTAAAAGTCCAGTTGTACATAGAGGATAAAAAGTTCAAAGAGTCTGTTTTCTATGTGTTTGTATATTAATATTCTCACATAACATTTGGGAACCCAGCAGAAGTATTAAATATCTAGCTCTGCCTTTCTTAGCATTCACTCCAGGTAGGAAGTAACTATAATCTCTGTGCCAGTGTTACCTAGTTAGGCATCTGTAACCAGCTGCAGACCACCAACAAAAGGTAATGCAGAGCATCAGAGACAATCTAGAAGTCATTCTGCGGATTTGCCCTAAAACATGAATCACTTTGGAAATGACAAAACTGCCATGGTCTTTGAAATCTTTATCTGCAAGCGTAGTTTATGAAATGCTAATAAGCGTATACATTTGAAAATATGTCAACATATCTCGATGCAATACTTGGCATCATAGATTTGGCAGAGTAAAGGGATCAAAATCTAGACTTTGAGAGACAAGTTAGGATGAGTTCATAGAAATCCATCGATCCCTTCTATCACCATACTTCTTTCTTACCCTTGCATACCATTCTTTTACCCCACAACACAGTTTTATTCTTTCCCTGGTGGGCTATAAAAAAAAAAGCCATAGGAATATACTTCTTAAGATAAAATATTCTGCCACAAATTACTTTTCCTAGCTAAGAAAATGACAGATTTCACATCACTTCTGCATACACACGTATTGAGATAAAAACCAAAAATTTTCCATGTCAGAAGAGCAATGGTCTATTGTTCACAAGTAAATCTTAATTATCTCTAGTCCAGTTAAAACTCAGAATCCTTGTGACTATCTGGATAGCATTGACTGCCGTGATTAGGCAGCAATTCTAATGTTTTTCCAAATAAATATAAAGGCATCATTTCTATAAGTTAATCAAGCCATTCAAACAAAGACGGAATCAGGGAGAAGAGGCTATTCATCCTGCCTGATTAAGAATTTTTCCACAATAAGAACTGCAGGAATAGGAAATGTGATGCAAGCAGAATTATAACAACATTAATTATGTTTGCTGGTTAAAAGAATACATACTCACTGAGAAAATTTACAAAGTACAAAGAATATTAAAAATCGTCTGTCGTTGCCCTACTCAAAGTGAATGTGTGTCTATAAGATACAAACTAATCTTCAAAAACCACAGGATGTATCTATGACTTCCCACTGACCTTCTTTTTTTCTTTTAAGTTCCGGGGTACATGTTCAGAATGCTCAGGTTTGTTACACAGGTAAACATGTGCCATGGTGATTTGCTGCACCTATTAATCCATCTCCTAGGTATTAAGCCCAGCATGCATTAGCTATTTTTCCTGATGCTCTCCTTCTCCCCAACCCACAGTAGGCCCCAGTGTGTTGTTCCCTTCCCTGTGTCTATGTGTTCACATTGTTCAGCTCCCACTTATAAGTGAGAATGTGTGGTGTTTGGTTTTCTATTCCTGTGTTAGTTTGCTGAGGATAATGGCTTCCAGCTCCATCCATGCAGCTGCAAAGGACATGATCAGATTCCTTTTTACGGCTGCATAGCATTCCATGGTGTATATGTACCACATTATTTTTATCCCACTGACCTTCTATTATGAAAAATGCCTCCACTTTTGCACATCCAAGAACACTGCATGCCTGGCAGGTGTAGAGGCCTTCGTCCTCCTTCCTCACTCTGCGGATAGTGAGGTTCCGGTTCCCATCCTTCAATACAATGCCTAACAGAGGAAGAAAACGATCATTCTCATTTATGATGATGTAGTCTGTGAAGTTTTTCAGGGAAATTTAGAAAATATAAATGCTGCCCTTCATCTTGTTCTATTATCTAACTCTGTAGAGTCACATGGGATCTACTGCTAACTAATCTCCTATACGGCTTTCATGAAAATTCAACAGGGCCCCATACTCCAATTCTAAGTCTGCGAAATGAGCCAGGTCATGGGCACCAATACTGCTTTTTTTCTACATTACATCAAGAAATAATATGGCTTTTTAGATAACATCCCTTGGAAAGTTCTGCAACCCAAGAGTGATAGCCAAATTCTATTTACCTGAGTCTTCTACAAGGGTCTCATTATCTTTAAACCACATGATCTGTGGAGGGGGATTCCCAGATGCCGTGCATGAGACTTCGATGCTTTCCCCAATACTTGTCGTCTGATTCTCCAGGTTTCCTGTGATCATGGGTGCCACACGCTCTAGACACACAAAAAGAAAATCACGGAACATGGAATTATAACTTTTGAAATGGTTCTGGTATCAGCAAACTTTTAAACAGTTTAAATTTAGTAAAAAGGAACTCGTTGATTTATTAACTTCTGGAAAAATACACTGGTCACTGGGTAAAGTTAAATGAAACAAGTCAGTCAGGACACTGCAAACAGGTTAATGGCTTTTAACATTCATATTAGTGATACTAGCTCGTAATCCCATCACAAAAGAAAGGTTCAGGGTCACCTTTATGGATTTTTCCTCTAATCAGACACAGCCTCCCCAGGTGAAAACTTCCCTCCCATGAAGGTTCTGGTCAATAATACCCTAGAATCCCTTCAAATTTCTCTTGGAAGTGCCAAATGTTAGTATCATTCAACCAATAATGCCTTACATTTATTTGGCAATTCTTATAAAACTTGTTTATACAATTTGTGTTCCTCACTATTGATCTTATGTAATGAGCAGAATAGGACTGTTAGCGTTATCTCACAGATGAAATAAATGATGTTCAGTGACATGAAACCACTTGTCCATGTCCCTGCAACTAAGTAAACAGTTGAACTGTTTACAGAATCTGGTGAGGCTAAAAGACCAGTTCAGTGCTATTTCCACTAAAACACAAACAAAACAATACCCTAAGGGAAGTCTTGGATTTAAAGAAAATTAAGCCCATGAGTATTTGTTTAAGTGTACAAGAACACTTTAGATTTATTCTTTCTTCAGATCATCAAAGTTCTGTGGAAATATCTTGTCCCAACCAACTGAACATCAAAAGGAATCATGCTGAAAAAATCCACGTCAACACTTAGCAAAATGAGATTACCTCAATAGCGTACTACATTGAAGTCTAAGCAAATGTACTGGATTCTAGCCTATTTCTAAGAATAGGTTTTAGGAAAACAAGTTAGGACTCCTTAGGGAAGCAAAGCAGCTAACTGCGAGCACATACTTTCTGGGCACAGCTAGGCCAGGAGCCTACTTCACATCTCTTTCTCAATTCTGCCATAACCTTGAAGCCAGACAAGCCAACAGAAAATCCATGTGATCTATGTGGTGTGACTTGAAGGATGCTGGGGATGACTTGACCCCAAAGTATCTTTTATTATGACATCTGAGTCTTAAAACTAGCGAACTTTATGCTAGTGTCTGTCAGAAGGTGCCTCTTCAAATACGCCAAGGCCTCTGATGAAGACGTTACCCTCTAAAACTGTGGTATAGATGAATTGACCTGGGCAATTTCCTTCCTAACAGTAAAAAAAAAACAGAGGGCACATATATCCTAGGAATTGGAAAGGGACACCACAAGAGGAGAAAATGGAGAGAAGTGGCACAAAGAGATGCTCCCCAAATTTGCCTGATTTTCCCACAGACAAAGCCATGGCTACCCAGCTTTTGCACAAGGCATGCGGTTAGACACGGGGTAGACAGTGCCTCTATGGAGGAATTTACAGAGCTATCTGCTCACTGAAGTGATCGTCCCATTGACCTTGGGCTATGCTGGATCATGTGGGATGACCCACAGGTACAGACAGTGAATGTAGCTTCCTTCCCATGGAGTTTTCTAGGTCTTAAACTCAGCCCATCATCCCACTCTTCATGCAGCAGGTGCCTTATTGAGCAGTTAGTATATGCTGCTATGCTCTATGACTAGAGCTACAGCAGGGAGCAAAACAGAGAACAATTCCTGTTCTCATGGACACAGAGACCTCACTGTGCTGTGATTTCCCAGTGGTTGCCTATGTTCTCCTCTTTCCTTCATGTTTACCACTGTGAATTTCTGACACTCTCCTAGCTCATAGCAGGCATTCCACAAATATTTGTCTATTTAAATAAATGGATGCCCAAGATAAGGCAGAAGTTTCCCTGGTTCAAGCTAATATCCCTTGCATATACTAGTGAATTACTCCATCATCAGGTTTTGTTATTTTCTCTTTTCGATATATCATTTCATTATTATTAGCTTCTTTCTTCCTCAAGCACTTTCAGTGAAGAAGTGTGCATCAGTTTACAACATAATCTCCTAGAGGACAGTAATCTTTGCAGAGCACCTGAATTGCACTACATTTAAGGCATTCCAACTGCCTCTGCACAATGATCCAGAATTGTCTCCCTACCTAGGACTGTGAGCTGCCTGACCACGCAATGTCTTTTCTTGGTCTTCCTGTCTTGAGCAAGGCAGACATAGTCTCCTTGGTCCTGCAAGGATGCATTCTTAAGCTCCATGATCAAAATGTCATTTGTGCTATTAGAGAACATGGTGGCATTCAATTTCCAAAGAGTATCCAAGTTCTTGCAAACAGGTGTGGGCAACTCTCCCACATGGATTGGCAGAGGCTGTGGGCCAAGCTTGTACCATGTGAGGTTCTCAAACGTAGATCTGTCTGCAGTGCACCACAAAGACACACTCTCCTGCTCAGTGGGCTGCATGTCAGGTTGCAAAGTAATTTCAGGACCCCCTAAAATGAAGAGGCCATAGTTATTGAATGGTGATTTAACTTGGTACAGCTCACTATCATCTTGCTGCTTTCAGACTACTACAAAGTACCAAAAGAAATGAAGCTCTATCAGTTCCAGGTGATGTACTACAACTTGACAAACAAACTAGACAATTCAGGTCCCAAAATATCTTATTTGGCCAAAACACATTACTTGAAAATGTAAATGAATTCCTCAGATATTTACCACATCTCCACTATGAGCTCTACGCAATGTTTAATATTTTAAAAATCCGAATCTAAATCTCTAATCCTAACAGAATTTTAAAATTAGGTCTTCATTAACACTAACACTCAATGATATGAAAGCTACATTTATGCCAATGAATTAGCCCTGGCTATAATATTCCATTCAGCACAATCAGCTAAAGCTTATCCATAAAACTAAGATGCACAGGCAAAATCAGCAGCATTGGGAGGGCACTGCTCCTATGTCATTCTGATTGCCTCCATAAAGCCCACCCTCATCAACTGTTCCACAGCAAGCCCACCAATATGTACTGAAGCTCAATAAGCCATGCACTGTGCGAGACTCTGAAGACTGAGATGTAAATACCACACAGAGCTTGTGGTTTAAAGCATCTGTGAAACCATTCTCTCTCCAGTGAAGTTAGACGCACTGACTTCACATAAGCCCAGGAGATACCTGAGAAGTTTTAATTTATGAATGAAAGCATCAATGATCAATCCAAGTCCTCTTTCCTAAATGCCATGCCACTCACATGAATGGCAAAAACAACAGGGAATTACACAGCTTAGAACCCACTGTGTGAGTGATCCAACCCAAACCTCCAGAGAAGAGTACTTACTGGTCACGTGGAAGGAGATCACCCTCTCTCCTCTCCCGACTTTGTTGACCGCTTCACATTTGTACAAAGCTGACACATTTGCCGCTTGGATAACAAGGGTACTTACAGTCTGTGCAGGGAAAAAACAAATCCCAGGCCATAAACAACGCAGCTGTTTGTGCACAAGCACTCAGTCCAGCAGTCTCCACAATCACTCCAACCTGCCTATGCCATTCCCACTTCTGCAGTGGTTGGACACTCTCAAATTTATGCAATTGCAGGTTGAGTATCCCTTACTCAAAACGCTTGGGACCAAAAGTGGTTTGGATTTTGAATTTTTTTTTGGATTTTGGAATATTTGCATTGTATACTTACCAGTTGAGCATCCCTAATCTGAAAATCCAAAATGCTCCAACGAGCGTTTCCTTTGAGCATCATGTCGGCACTCAAAAAGGTTCAGAATCTGGAGCATTTTGGATTTGGGGTTTTTAGGTTTGGGATATTTACTCAATTTGTATAATTATGCTGCTGTGGAGCTCACACATTATATAAAAAGGGCTTTGGAAGCCATGAAACTAATGATGTGTTTTAATATGATATGATACACATTTTTTCATTCTCATGTTTATAAAATCAGAATCACCCTACACAGATGCATAGATTTAATGTCATAGATGTTTTTATTTTTCTCTGATAAGCTATTAATAAGTTCATGGTACTGCTAAAAGTCAATGGTATTTTCAAAGTGACTTAATATGCTACTATTTAATCATCCAGACTATTTGATTATTAATCTCCAATATGCCTCACATATTATTGTACCATCCTTCCATTAAAGAGAGATTTTCAAATTTTAAAACTTCAAACTCACTTTGTTTTTTCCTTCAATTAGAGCAAATTGATTTTTATTAACTTCAATTTTATTTCCTCCCTGGAAGTCCTCCACACTTCTCCATTCTTCACAAGGGTATGGGTTTGTCACTGAGACAGCTTGGCTATAAGAAAGAGATAACAGCGCATATTATGATTTAATTTTTCTTTAATTAGAGTCAAGAGTAAGGAAAAGATTCAGACTTTGGTTATTCTGTTCTTAGAAATAACTTCCAACGCAGCCTACCATGGTACAAGACTTGGCGCCAATTAAAAATAGGCATTGACAATGAAGGAAAAGGTTCTAGGTAGATTCATTCAGGATACAGGAGGGAAGCAGCTATTCTGGGAACAAACCTTCATTCATAAATTGGATCGACAAGACAATTCAAGTTAATTTAGTTCAAAGGAAGGCAAGGAAACTTAGAAGCCGCTGGGCTCCTTAAAGTAATTTCTCTGGGACCATGGTCTCTGTGAAGGAAATGATCAGCAGCTGAGGAAGAAGCTCATAGTGGCCATTTCAAAAACAACAACAGGAAGTGGACTGCTTAGGGTGGTGGTGGGTTGGCTGCTGTTGTTGTGTTTTTCCCTAAGGATGTCTGGACTTGTGTCAGCGCATGATGAGCTGGGCCTGAGACCCTGAGGACTGGGGCTGGGTCTATCACTGCCTCTCATCTATCAGCATTTCCTCTGAGAGATGGATCTTTCCACACACAAGAAGGAGGGATGTGGTATTCACCAGCCGATTGGTATCGGGAGAAAAACCAAAGACTGGCAATTAGCAAACTGAGCAAATAGCCTGTGTTTGGAGAAGTGTACCTCACGGCTAACCTAACAAGGCTGAGCTTAGCTAATCCCAAAGGAGGATACTCCAAGCAAAGACATCCCCTAAAATGTAAGACACAGAGAAAGATGGATGGAGATTCAGGCTACCTCTTGAGAGAAAACTTTTTTTGGTTTAGGCTTCTCCATTTAGGATGCAGTCATATCACAGCTCAGCTGTAAGAAATGCAAGATGGCAGGAAAGCAAAGACCATGTGGCCTTACTCACCTGGGCTCGTTGGGGCACTCTTCCTCCAACTGCCAATACCAGTGGATGTGATGTGGGGGAGGAATGGCATAGACCGTACACGTAAGCGTTTGAGTGGTGCCGTACTGGTAGGAATCCACAGGAGAGATTAGAGATTTCTCACCAATCTGGGGTGGGACTGAAGATAGGAAAAACAACTTTTGAATTGTCAGTCAGCTTTGAAGAATGGGAAATAGAGGATTTTAGCAACTAAAGCTGACTTTCTTTAAGCATATGATTTTGCTTCCACTTTCTTTTTCGAAGAACACCTAGATGTGGAAACAAGAGACCTGAGTTCTAGTGATACTCATAAAAATAACAACTAGCCAGGCATGGGGGCTTATGCCTGTAATCTCAGTATTTTGGGAGGCCAAGGTAGGTGGATCGCTTAAGCCCAGGAGATCAAGACCAGCCTGGGCCACATGGTGAGACCCCATCTCTACCAAAAAAAAAAGGAATAAAATAACAAAATAAAATAAAAATGACAATAAGCTAATAATAATAATAAACTAACAAACTGAATGACTTTATGGAAGTGTTGAAATCCTGTGCCTTTCATCTGTATTACAGAGATAGTTCTCTCTGTCCTCTCAAGTTCAGGAGATCAGGGGAAGGCTACAGAAAATAGCTGAAATAGCACAGTAAATACATTTATTATGTGCCAAGCATTGTTTGAAGTGCTTTGCATGAATTCATTCACTTAATCCTCACAACCACTATTACTGTCCACAGCTTTATACGTGAGAAAAAATGAAACATAGAAAAAAATGACTCGCCCAAGGTCACTCAGTTAACGAACGGCAAAACCTGGAACAAACCTAGACACTCTGACTTCTGAACCCAAACACATAAACCACCTCATGTTAAAGGGAGGTGTAAATCTTTAGAGAATGCATTCCTGCCACCATCATCTGAGTTTTTCATTCTCTCTCCCTTTTCCTCCCTCCCTCCCTCTCCACTCCCTTTCCCTCTTCCCCTTTCTTCCTTCTCCCTTCTCTCACTTCCTTCTTTCTTCTCTCCCTTTTTCCTTTCTTTTTTGACTCCAAAGTCAAAACTATTTCCTTATTACTGTCAACCTAAAGCCTCAGATTATGCTTTGAAGACTTGACTTCTTTTTTATGTTTATTTCATATAGCAGAGAATTTGCTAAAGTGAATAAAATATTTAGTGGCTTCATGAACTCATGAAATGGGCTAATTGCTGTCCGTGTTTTGTTTTTATTTCCTGTTCATTTCCTCCTCCCATCCTACTTATACACTTTCCAGTTTCTCCTCTCCCCAGTCCCCTACACCTATGCTGCTTCTAAACAACCTTTTTGGAACCTGTTAACTTTTTTTTTTTGAGACGGAGTTTTGCTCTTGTCACCCAGGCTGGAGTACAATGGTGCGATCTCGGCTCACTGCAACCTCCACCTCCTGGGTTCAAGTGATTCTCCTGCCTCAGCCTCCCAAGAAGCTGGGATTACAGGTGCCCACCACCATGCCTGGCTAATTTTTATATTTTTAGTAGAGACGGGTTTTCATCATGTTGGCCAGGCTGGTCTCGAACTCCTGACCTCAGGTGATCCATCCGCCTCGGCCTCCCAAAGTGCTGGGATTACAGATGCAAACCACGGCACCCAGCCTATCTTTAAAATATTCCCTGAAAAAAAATAATAAAGCCAATTTCAGCGGCCTACAGAAGAGTATCAGGACACGTAGGGAAGCACCTTAATGTCATGGGAAAATATCCTGAAGTTTTAATATGCCGTACCAGAAGGGGGAACAAAGAATTACAACAGAGAAGCATTTCTCAAACTGTTTGGAGTGAGAGATTAATGAATTTGCTCAGGGGAAAAAAGGTGCTCTGGTCAAATAGGTTTGTTAAACCTTGAATACTCTATGTCTCTCCTCCTGGAGAATACCAATATACATTAGCATATAAAAGGTTCTGAGAAGTCCTGCTATAAAGAAACCTGTTACACATCTACATGTCACCTTAGCACCTCTCACACTCACTTGACCATGGCACCCTTCTCCCCACTCCATTCCAAACACTTATTTGTACATTTCAGTTTCAGAAAACAAAGTTCAAATTATCTTTACATCAAAAACTTACTATCTTTCCTTTAGACTCAAAATCAGATCCTGAACTCCTGTCAAAAAGGAAAAAAGAAAAGCTCCCAACCAAACCAACAGCGTCAACTTCAAAAGCCTTCAGAGTTGGAATGTGCCTGTACATCTCTGATACATCAACTACAATATCAAACTAGAAGATTTGCACAAAATCTAAGGAGAAGGGTCTTACACATCTGTGTACCAGGTGGGCAATTCCATGAGAGGGGAACATGGTAGTATAACTTAGCTTGACAACTGTCCCTGTGGGCATTCTTATTTCACAACATTTAGCTATCGAGGGTATCACTACTTTAATCTTGCATTTGACCACCACAAAGCTCATTTACACGGCCTCTTAAACAAACATGGCCAGAGCACACGGTCCTACGTTTCACTTCAGCTTCACCACGCCAGATGACTTTTGTACACAGGCCCAGCCATGGTATGAGTGAAGCAGCAGAAGGCAGAGGAATGGTGGTTTGGCTGATTTGGAAGACAATGTATCATAGTAAATCTTGGGCAGAGAGGAAAATTGAATGGACTCACCATACACAACCAGAGAGACCACATGGCTCTGCTTCTCCTTTGAAATGGGATTGGTAAGGATGACAGTGTAATTTCCTGTGTCTCTTTCACTCACTTCCATAATCGTCAGTATATGCCCCGCTTTAATTGTGTGATTGGACTCAAGGGGTATTCCATTTTTATACCTATGAAAAAGAATTCTCAGGAATTAGTATAGTCAAAGGATTTGCTCTCACATGAAATGATGCTTTGCATTTATTTCCAGTAGTTACCATTTTATTTCTGGGGGTGGGTAACCAAGGTACTTCACAGGGATTCTGACACGCTCCCCCACCGTGGCTTCCACCAGAGATTCCATGCCACTTCCAAAAGCAACAAAAGGTTTTTCTGGAAGAAAATAAAAAAAAAAAAAAAAAAGGTCAACTTACTGTAAATGGTCATTTGATTTAGTTTTTCATTTCAAGTGAAATGTCAAAGACCTTGAGGGTCTGAGTAGCTGCAGTTCCAAGATTTCCTGTACTGCCTTTCAGTGGGTCACTTTTCAGCTTCTCCCACACCTCCCATGTTTCTCCCACATCTCCTGTGTTTGCATTTGCTTTTCTCTCCCCGCTAGTGCACTCCCACAAGCCTAGTGATTGCTCAAGTCTCAACTCAAACACTTGCTCCTCTGTGCAGCTTTCTCTAAGTCCCCCAGGGATGCTTGGGTGCTCCTTCTCCTCTGCTCCCATGACAGCCTCCACACACCTCTTCCACCACGAGGCCCCAGGACTCAGTCCTCAGACCTCCTCTTTATTTACACCTTCCTCTAGCCTCAGGTTTAAAGTATCATTCACGTACCTCCTAAATGTGTTATCTTCTGCCCTGACTCCTCTGGGTTCCGGGTTGATATATCAAATATCTCCACTTGGATGTTTAACAGGCATCTCCAGATAAACATATCTAACACTGTTTCCCTAAATCTCACTGCCTTCTCGATCTTTGCCATCTCAGTAAATAACACCATCATTTACTCAGTTGCTCATGCTAACGCTCAAGTCATCTTCCACTCTTTTTCTCTTATACTCCACAACCAGTGAATTGATCAGCGGACCCTGTTGACTCTACCTTCAAAATATATCCAGAAGCAGATCACTTCTCACTACCTCCACCTCAACCACCCTTGTCTAAGCCACCCCTCAACTCTCACTTGGATAACTGCAATTAGCCTCCCAACTGACCTCCTTATTTCTGCCCCTATTTCCCTGAAGTATTCTGGAGAACAAAAGTAATTCTATAAAAACATAAGCCAGAGCACATCTCTCTCTGTGTATTTTGACAAGTGCATCTTGGCAAGTGAAATAATTTAAATAAATTTAGGACACTTAGTGATTTCTATTTTGTTCATTCAGAAGAAATTTTCAAGTTCTTGCTAGGGATGCCACATGACCTAGAGGTCAAGAGCATAGCTTTGTAGTCAGGAACTTGAGTTCCAATCTCAGCTTCAAAGATGAGATGAGCTAATAAAGTAAGTGCTCACTAAATCATACTTGTTATAGTTGTTGCCACTTTTATGATTACAACTCTAATAAATGGCATTATCTAAGGTATTTTTAAAATTTCACTGTATTGATGCATTCTCATAATATAAACTCCAAAATCCTTTCCAAGGCTTATAAGTAGGATGCCACACAAATTACCATGTAAACTCAGACATTTATGTAAATGAAAGAGAATAAACAAAAAATTAAGGTGATTTTCTCAAGGCCAGTTCAATTTAATTCCAGTTCAATTACAGTTGACCCTTAAATAACACAAATTTGAACTACATGAGTCCACTTATAAGCAGATTTTCTTCCACCTCTGCCACCCCTGAGACAGCAAAACCACCCCCTCCTCTTCCCCCTTTTCCTCAGCCTACTCAACGTGAAGACAAGGATGAAGACCTTTATGATGATCCACTTACACTTAATGAATAGTAAATATATTTTCTCTTCCTTACAGTTTTCTTAATAACATTTTCTTTTCTCTAGCTTTATTGGAAGAATACAGTATATAATACATATAACATATAAAATATGTGTTAATTGACTGTTTATGTTATCAGTAGGGCTTCCAGTCAACAGTAGGCCATTAGTTACATTTTGTGGAAGTCAGAAGTTATACCTTGATTTTTTTTTTTTTTTTTGAGAAGGAGTTTCACTCTTGTTGCCCAGGCTGGGGTACAATGGCACGATCTCGGCTCACTGCAACCTCCACCTCCTGGGTTCAAGCAATTCTCCTGCCTCAGCCTCCTGAGTAGCTGGGATTACAAGCTCCCACCACCACACCAGGCTAATTTTTTGGATTTTTAGTAGAGATGGGGTTCCACCATGTTGACCAGGCTGGTTTCGAACTCCTGATCTCAGGTGATCCACCCACCTCAGACTCCCAAAGTGTTGGGATTACAGGCGTGAGCCACCACGCCCGGCCTATACATGGATTTTTGACTGCAGAGGAGGGAAAGTTAGGGGAACTCCCCTGAGTTCCCCCAATCCCTGAGTTGTTCACAGGTCAACTGTATATTGCTAAATGTTTCCCCAGTTTGCAAAGCTCATGCTTATTCAAGTAGGCCTCTCAGCCTTGCAATAAAATGAAAATTTAAAAACTACCTTAGCTAATACTATTTATCATAGTAACAATCGTAACAGCAGCAATAACTATAATAAGTAATACTAAATGAACTCTTACTGTATATCAGCACATCTCATCTTTAAAGTTGAGGTTTGAACCCAAGTTCCTGACTACAAAGCTATGCTCTTGACCTCTAGATCATGTGGCCTCCCTAACAAGAAAAACTAGAAACTATCTTCTGAATGAACAAAATAGGAATCACTAAGTGACCTAAATTTATTTAAATTATCTCACTTGTCAAGGCACAGAATAATTTCCAAGACCATAGCTTACCGTGGACCCTGACAAATGTGCTGTTCTTCTTGGTCATCAGCCCACTGGACGCTGCACAGGTGTACAATCCTTGGTCACTCCGGGTTACACCATCTATAGTTAAGGTGCTCAAAAATTTCTTCATCTCACTCCCAGCCTGGGTTTTTAGGTCTCGGTTTACAAGTTTCTTATGCTGATGCTGAAAAAACAGTTGACTGAACTTCCAAAGCACAGCATATAACATTACCCAATAACTTCTAGTAACACACAGAATTAAATCTGGCCTTTGGTAAACATTATTTAATGCTAAAAACAGGGACACCAGAACTTTTGACCTCATGCAGACAACAAATATATTTTGTTTCAGGAGAAATAAATGGAACCAACTGAATTAGGATTTTTAAAACCTCACATGGTGAAAGTGAGATGGATATAAACTGCAGAAACACAAGTAAATGTGACCACTGTTTAAGGAGCAGTGTATCTCATGCCACCTCTTAAAGAGAAATTCCCTTAAAAGGAATGCAGATCAAAAACTTTGGAGAACAGAGAAATGACATAATGTGGAAAGATGGAATCACCTAGAGAAAACTAATATTCATAGCCTGGCTATTGCAGAATAGGACAAAATTCCTGGTATTTCACCTTTTGGTGGGTGCTATCTGTTCTGCAATTCCCTTAAATTGTGTGTGTGTGTATGTGTGTGTGAGTGGGTGTGTATGTGTGTGTGTTTAAGGCTCTTACATTTTATCTGGCCAAAGAGGCCCCTATCTCTCAAGCAAACTTCATTGGGGCTTATTATCTAAGTATTTGGAGGTCTGGCTTTGAATCATTAGCCTTACCTTCGAAGAAGGGTATTCCCAGTTGAAGTCAATCCCCACATTTAGTTCAGTTCTTGCTGTACAATTTAAGACAAGCTTTTCTCCAACAGATAGTTCAATTCCATGAGACGGACTCAGAACCACGTCATAAATCCTATACCCTAGAGCAAGTAAATTGAAAAAACAGAACATGAGAGAGCAACTAAGCCTATAACTTTGCACAGATTTATTTTTTAAAGTAATGCAACTTTAAAACATGCCACATTGTTTTTCCCTGCAGGCCTCACCAATACTTGGTAGCTCCCAGGAAAATGGCCAACAGAGGTTTACAAAGCACTACCTTCGCAGATCTCAAAGATGTTGTAACCCAGTGGATAGAAAAGTAGTAAACTTTCAGTGGTCAGTAGCCCTAGGCCAGTAGGGCCAGCTTTAGCAAATTGCTGAAGTTTCCATAAAATAGTCATAATTGAAATAATTGATAGCAAGCAATGCTCTGAACATTGAATTCTTCATAAAATGTGCTCGAGTAATACCATTCACTTTCATCCTTTTTTTAAAAAGTTTTCTTTTTCTTCCTTAATCTTGGCAAGAAAAGAGACAACCTCAATTGCACACGGGTTTATTTGGTAGAGAAGAGCAGATGATTTGCCCAACACTATATCCTGAGTTCCTATACTTTTCAATATCCTTCTTCACTCTATGTTGTTATCTCCAAGATCTTAATACAAGGATATGTTATTAATGATATGGAAAGGTAATTTCCTCTTACCTACAACGACAACTATGTACATAATAGACTGGTAACTTTCATCATTAATTTTTGCTTCACAGAAGACCATGCCAGCATAGCTGATCATGTAGCTGGGAATAGTAAAGCCCTTCTTGCTGTCCCAGGAAATTCTGTTACCATCAGGAACAAATCTCTTTTCTGGGTATCTCTGGGTAATAAAAAGACATATCAAATATTTAATCCAGTACCAAAAATGAGAGCCATGTACAATGATCACTGAAGAATTCATCTTATTTTTAAGAATACTAATTAGTTTTATTCATTGCATTTGACCCTTCCTAAAGGATCCTTAAAACTCATTGTGAATATTATAAACAGGTTACCCATCTTAATATTAGCTTAAAATTATAAAAACTTAAGAGACGATTGGAGGAGATGCAACTTACTGCACAAAGTGACACGTTGAGATTTGAAATGGACCCGAGACATGGAATCACCACAGTTTTGTTTTTGTTCTCAGTAATGTACACGACTCCATGTTGGTCACTAACAGAAGCAATAAATGGAGATCTGTAATCTAGAAGAAAATTTAGTTTTATTAATGAGTTAATAGTATTTACTAGAAAAGTTGGTCATTTTTCAGGTTCCTAAACTCTAACCAGACAAGTGAATGACTGGAAGTGACACCTCACACAACCAAAGGCATCCACAGATTATTCTGCTGATAGATATCTGTGCTACAGGAGGGTGTGTGTGTATGTGTGTGTGTGTGTGTGTGCACGCACATGCATGTGTATATATCTGTGTGTATAAAAATTTTGAAAAAAAACTCCCAATTGAGATTGACTCCTTTCACAAGGTTTATTGACAAGTAGAATATATTTTTATAGATTTCACATTTTAAAAGATTAATCATTATAATTTTTTCAAAATGAAGGATAATATTTACTTTAAAATTTAAAGTTAAATCTATACACCTTACCGACAAGTTTTACTAATGTTTAAAATACTCATGTGCTCTCTCTTTAGGTAAATAATGTAAATTTCATGAAAATAAATGAATGGATCCCAAAGGATCTTTAGATTAACAGGAAACAGCTAACATTTTTGAATTTGGTTATTCAAGAGGACCATTCATGTGAGCATTTTAAGATTCTGAAGACTAGGGATATGATTCTTTCTAAAACCATGTTTAATTGTTTTTGCATTTAGTTTAACATTTAGCAGTCATTGATATCTTCAATGACAAACATTTGAAAAGTCACCACTCCAAAGACTGAGAAGAAAACTGAAGAGATTCTGACTGGGTTCTGTGGCTCACGCCTGTAATCCCAGCAATCTGGGAGGCTGAGGCAGGTGGATCACTTGAGGTCAGGAGTTTGAGACCAGCCTGGCCAACATGGCAAAACCCCATCTCTACGAAAAATACAAAAAATTAGCCAGGCATGATGGCACGCGCCTGTAGTCCCAGCTATTTCAGAGGCTGAGGCAGGAGAATCGTTTGAACCAGGGGGGCAGAAATTGCAGTGAGCTGAGATAGCACCACTGCACTTTAGCCTGGGCAACAAGAGCGAAACTCCGTCTCAAAAAAAAAGATTTCAAGGCCATTCAAACATTACTCATACAATGTTAACATGCTGCTGGAAACCTAGTCCATTCCCCAGAGATAGAGATGATGTGGTGTGGAGTCATGCTTGAAATCTCAGAAACATTTCACATTGCTATGCCCAACACATCTGATCAAGCATTTTCAGAGTGCTTCATAATAGTCAGTCAAAGTGAAGAAAGAGTTAATTAAACCACAGGGGACAAAGGCAGCTAATTCCCTGCAACAGCAGAAGTTTTATTTCCTTCCCAGCTGGAAAGCACAGAAAAGCAGCCAATCTAGCCCACCACATGCCATAGCCATTATCTTACGAGGCCAGGGCTCACTTCCTGGCTCCATCCATTGCTGAAGAGAATGGGGTCAGAAGACTAGGGAAGTAAGGTGGGGACCAGAGGGGACATTAAACACCTATCCATAGAGAATACTTCAGTGTTTCCTTTCCCATTGTTTAACTTCATGGCCAAAATCTTGGACAGCCCAACTCCTAGAACTTTAGGCTTAGACAGGAAGCAGAATTTAATGGTATATCCAAAGACAGGCAGTGTACCAATAAACAGTGCTAGGGATTGCCACTTCTTAATATTGCCTACCTTTCATCCACATGTTATGAAATATTACATAACTTGCTTACAGAGCAAGCCTTTGGAAGCTAAATTAACCCTTTGACGTAAGACTAAACCTATTTAGTAAATCAATTCTATTTCGGTATCTCAAAAAAAGGAAATAAACAAAAGAAACCCAAACCACCACCCAGCCTCTCAAAATAAAATATTTACTGAAACTCATGAAATGAATTTTCACATGTCTCCAAGTTTCCTGACTTAGGAAGAAGTAAATAATGAGATATGGGGGAGGTTCATCTTGTAGTATTTCTAGACAGGCTGAAAGCAGGAAATCCTTGCAATCTTCTGACCGAGCTGCATCTCTCAAGACTGCCAGGTCAAAAGGAGCCAGAAATTCTCCAAGATGTGAGCCCTGTCTCTTTCAAATCTTGTGGAGGGAAGGAGGAGGGCACAGAATTCTATCTTTGACAGTGCTTACTCTGGGCAAAGATATTTCTCAAACATTGTGAATCCAGTGGCATAGGTTATTTTGATGTGGTCTCCACTTTTTCATTGCACTGACCATATTACACTACTGAAATGTAAGCAGAGATATGCAAGTGTGTTTCCCAAAGCTGATGAAATTCTTGCCCTGTAAAAGCTGCTTCTGGGAAAAAAGTCTAAGTCATCTTCACCTGTCTCAAATACTCCGGGATGTAAAAAGGCATATACGTAAATACATAAAATGTCTGTTTATCTTCACTGAAAAGAAAAATATTTGGTACATCCAACCAAACTATGATGCAGCCCTTACATTCCTTAAATTTATATCATAGAGATCTCATTAGTTAAGTTAGGTTTTCACAGAAAAGATAAGATAGTGTAAGATTTTTGAAACACAAAAGAATGCATAACTCATTATAAATGCAGAATATGTGTGACATTTATTTTATACTATATGGATGTCAAGTCAGCCTTCATAATATCAATCCCAAACTGCACATCCTAGAAAGATACAGCATATCATCCAAGATCTCAGACCAAACAAGCAAAGGAAAGAAACATTGTCCTGAAAAGAGTCTGAAGCAATGTCTTTATTTGCACATGAGTATGGGAATTGTTTTTTATGAAGTACTAGTAAGAAAAAAAGGTTCCTATGTGCAAAAAAACTCCAGAGCCCTTGGCAAAAAATGCTTTGCTGTGCATTCTTGGGAAAATCTCCTACTCTGCTGTAGATAACTTATCTCTCCACAGAAATTTCTCCATAATTCACCCCCAAATCTTCCTCAATTTCAAGAATTTTAGGTTTTCTTCTCAAACATAAGAAGACTTTTTGTAAGTCTCAATGGCCAACAGTGAACACAGATTTACCTTGGAAACAAAGATCAGACCCAAACTAACTGGGCAAAAAAGAGGTAACATGGCCCAAGCTCCAGAATCAATGAGTCTTATTTCTCAGAGAAAGCCTCAGGAGAGAAGAATTTTGTGTATTCCTCTTGGCAAACAGCCTTTAGAGCAAGCCCTTTGTTGTACTCAATTCTTCTTTGAGCCTATTGTCTTTTATAACTGGTAAAGAGACGTGGGAAATGAACTTTATTTCACCACTTACCTTGAACATAGACATAAATGACCGAGGCCAAGTCAGTTTCCCGGTAGAAGCACTTGTAGGCTCCAGTGTCATTTCCGATCACTTTTGGAATTGTGAGTGTCTTACAGAAGAGGCCATCGCTGCACTCAGTCACCTCCACCCTTTGCTCACTGCCACTCTGATTACTGGGCCAAAGCCAGTCCAAGTCCCTCTGTCCCCTGAAAAATTAATTTCATGGAGGTATTAATATGAAGTGCCAGACTGTGAGGCTATTTCTAAGAAAAGAGAAAATTTGGTTTTGAAACTTAAATAAACTCTTCAACAGACACAGTCAGTCTTCTACAGGCCAGGCATGGTGGCTCATGCCTGTAATCCCAGCACTTTGGGAGGCCGAGGCGGGTGGATCACCTGAGGCCAGGAGTTCGAGACCAGGCTGGGCAACATGGTAAAACCCTGTCTCTACTAAAAATACAAAAATGAGCCAGGTGTGGTGGCGCATGCCTGTAATCCCAGCTACTCAGGAGGCTGAGGCATGAGAATTGCTTGAACCCGGGAGGTGGAGGTTGCAGTGAGCCAAAATCACACCACTGCACTTCAGCCTGGGCAAGAGGGCAACCCTGCCTCAAAAAAAAAAAAAAAACAACAAAGTCTTCTACCAACAAGTCAGATTGACATATGATGAAAAGTTATAAACTCAGCTTCAGAAGTCACTTATAAAGATTCCTGAGTTTTCCATTAATTAATGCATTCTTTCTTTCAACAAATATCTATTAAGCATCTACTATGTGCCAAACTTGTTAAGGACTAGAGAAAGAGCAGTGAACAAATCAGACAAAAATCAATGCCTTTATGGAACCTCAGTCTAACTGGAGAAAACAGACAATTAAAAAGTAAGTAAAGTTTATTGTATAAAAGATAGTGTTTAGTACTATGGAGAAAAATATAGAAGATGCAAAGAAAAGGGTAAAGAATTTTGCAGGAGGTGGTCTTGATAAAGCTAGCCATAGGAACATCATGAAGAGCAGTATTACAGGAGCAAAAACAGCACATGGAAAGGCCCTGGAGCAGGTGCATATCTGGAGTATTAAGGGAACAGCCAGGAAACCAGAGCAGCCAGGTAAGAGTGAGCAAAGGGGAGTAAGAAGTGAGGTTAGGAAGGAAGGAGGTGCAAGTAAGAGTCCCTCAGGACCTTGTAAGGACCTCGCATTAAAACATAGATGGCTTGTACTGCAGCATTTCTCTACAAGGCCCCAAAGAAGATAAGAAGATAGTCAACATCAAGAAGAATGTAACATTATTGGCCCTTCATTCAAAGAACTTAAAATTTCCAGGAAGTTGCAGCTAAATCAATGAAGTTACTTTTAACACACTCCATGGTTTTTTTCAGAACATAAGAAATGTTTATGCAGAGTTTTTAAAAGGGAGCATGGGATCCTTGGGGATTTCAAATAACCTTGTTATCAAGGGTCGGTAAAAGGAAAATCTAATGGGAAATGTGTCTTAAACAAGTAAAGCTAGAGAAACAGCACCTGCTACTGTGTTTTTTCCCAAGGGCTGGGTATTGGTAAGGGGCTAGGGTATTCTTTATACTGCGGTCTAAAATAGATGTATGTCATTCGGTTTAATGCTTAGTATTCAACAAGTATGAAGCAACGGCAATAAGCTACCCAAGGTCCTTTGTGGACCCCCAGCACTCTTCCAGGAGGGTAACATCACCTCCACTTGTCACAGTCTCTACCAAAAACACACAGGTCCTAAGAAGGCTCCATGCCTTTCATGTGTGATCACTATGTTAAACCCAAGGGTCTTCTATCTTTCATCCTGGGGTAAGGGTTGAAAGGCAAAATTTAAAGGCCTCTTCTTCTTGACAAAGAAGTCTACTTCTCCAGTTATCAAAAATCAATAGCATGACTTCTTGCTAGCAAGTGGGGAAAGATGCATTCCAGAATATCAAGGCAGAGCCCGAAGTCCATTATTTATGTAGATCATGCGCTCAGTAATATTACCCACTAAATATTAAATTGCTATTAAATATTACTGCCTAAGTAATTACAGTAATAAATTTCTTATAAAGCAAAGTTTTTGGAAAGGGATAATAAGTGTTCAAGAATCATACCGAGCATAATAAATATAGTCCCAAATTTTTTCAACTCTATTCCTTAAATGTATGCCCTCAACTTCATTTATTCATTCATATTTATTGAGCGTATGTCTACTATACGCCAGGTGGCTGTACTGGTTATTGGAATGCGGGTGTGTGTGTGTGTTTGTGTGCATGTGTGTGTGTGTGTGTGTATGCATGTTGGCAGAGAATAGTATAAAAACACCAGCAAAATTGTACAGAATTTTTGAGAGAAAATTCTTCTCATTTTCCATTATTACATCAGTTCTTAGAAACCTCACCACTTATGAACAATTACTACAAGCTCTATTATAATTCTGCTCTACTGGAAATTATTTCCACTCAATAAACAATCAGTTACTTAACACAAGAAATCTAGATCTAGAATGAATCCTTACCTGCAAGTAATTTGAAGAGTTGTATTAGCCTTAATTGTAAGTATGTCTTTTTGTATGCTGAGCCTGGGCAGATCAAGAGAAACACTAGGCAAACCTAGAAACAAATTAAATAAATGAATGTAGTTGCCACTGAGTTAGACCTAATAGGAAACACCTTCCATAAACAATGCATACTCTATACTTTAAAAGGCCTCTTCAGCAATTCATTGTATAAAACTGGGAATTTACTTTTCACCATTCTCAGTAAAAGTTCACAAGCTGTGTCATAACAGGAAGAATGGGCAGATGGTCATAAACCAACACAACAGTTCTGCAATTCATGGAGCTAGGGTGGAGTTCCTGTTTTCCTGCATTGCCAACTTCAAGGTCTTACAAAAGGATACGGGACATTGAAACCAAATGAACCTTCATCTGATGATTTCACTCCCTTGGGAAAGGACCCACTGACATTTCTTATAAAACATAGGATGTACACATTTGACTAAATTGCTGATTAACGAATCCCACTTAGACGGATTTTTATATAGTTCATCTACGTACCCTGAAGGGAGTGAGAGAATCTATGACCTTGTCTCATTTTCCTTTATCAATTTTCTAGTGCGCTTCCCCTGGTAACCAAACTGCCACAGCTGAAATAATGGCTCATAAAGACTGTACATTAAAAGCAAGGGAGAGAAACTGAGGAAGAGAAAACATTCCCCAATTCCACACATACATGCATATTAATATACTTTTATGTATGTGTGGAATTTTCCCAATTTTACACATATGTGCAAATTAATATACTTTTCTGTCTACTGTAATTCATTAGCATTACCCTTTTTTTAAAAAGTATATGAATATTTTCGTGAAAAATTTTCCCAATTTCACACATACATGCTAACTAATGTACTTTTCTCTCTATTGTAATTCATTAGCATTACCCTTTTTTAAAAACGTATATACATTTTTTTAAGTGTAATGCTAATGAATTACAATTGGGAGATCTGAACTTATTCATCAAAGCCCTGAACTCATCCTGACATCAAGCTTCAGACATAAGAAACTTGTCTTTACCTATAAGGGATAAGAACCAGAAAAGTACCACGGCATAGATTCCTCACCATGGGTCACTCTACAGCAAGATAATTGAATTCTCTGTCAACTAAATGTGAAGAGCTATGAGGTGTTGAAAAAGCATGAGAGAAAGAAAAATTGTCCACTATGCTAAGGTCTTAATAAATATCAAGACCTAGAAAATACCAGCTTTAAAAAAGTAATTGATGTTGGGCAGGCACCCAAGCTTTCTAAGTCATATCAACTAAGAAAAAATGACTCCCTAGGCCTAAACTGGCATTGACCTTGCTGGGCAAATAAGAGAATATGAACAAATAGGACGAAGTATGAGACGGAATAAATAGAGAGAGTATAAGTAAATACCCAGTGCAAACATCCAGTGCATTGAATCTGAGGATCCCAATGTGAACAAATGCAGGCAAAATGAATAAGTGACTGCACATGTTCTCACACACCACACAGATGTGCAAAATAAGTTACTGACATAACTGGTCAATATCATGGTTTTTAAGTCAATAATATGGTTTTTAAAAAACTGGAAACTAAGTTATATCAATATATCTCAGAAATTAACTGGCATTGGTACTGACTTATGTTTAGAACAGTTTTGTTCTTAAGACTTTAGACTGTGTCAGAATATCCCTAGGTCTACAAATCTGCATTTTAACAAGCATTTCAAATTATCCTACCACAGATGGTCTATGGGCCACTCTTGGACAGTTGCTGGTCTGGGTGGTCATGTTTAATTAATTTGCACAGTACTTTGTGCGTGGAAGGGGGGTTACATTTATGTTTTAAATAGAGAATGGGGTCTCGCTATGTTGCCCAGGCACATCTTGAACTCCTGGACTCAAGCAATCCTCCTGCCTCTGCTTCCCTAAGTGCTGGGATTACAGGAATGAGCCACTGCACCCAGCCTGCACAGTACTTTTTAATATGAAAGAAATAACTGCCCCCAAAACAGGCAAACAAAAAACCAAAATGTTTAAAAGCAAAATGAAACCTGGAGTCCCACTTTGTCTAAGAAAAGGAAAATGAAAACAATTCATTTGGATAACACAGGTTTCAAACTTGACTGGGGAACACTAGGTTGAGAAAGATGCTGAAAACATGATGTACAATTCACACTGCAATCCAAATGAGAAAAAAACCATTATTTGGGCACATTCTTGTGAGAAAACAAATGGCAGTACAAATGACTCTCAATAAACTGTGCCCACTCGGCTACCAAAATCAGAAACTCTTGAAGGTCCCTCATAATTTATTGCCACAGATCACATTCTAGACACACTTTCCTGTGTAACAAATATTTTAAAAAAGAAAAGGTATGTCCTTCATTCATAGGAAGCTGAGACAATGCCATACTATTCTAGAGACACATTTACAACAAAAATCTATTCAACAAGGCTCTCAATAACTTCAAATTCATATTTGTAGACCAACATAGTTTTTTGTTTTTTGTTTTTGCTCCATTAAATTTCATTCGTTTTCATTGGCAAGCTTGAGCTGGACTCTTCAGAAAGTTCTAAAGAAATAACTGTAAGAGGTACATATGCTACTACTCAATAAAAAGCCCTTCTATGTTCAAATCCCATAACCAATATTAATTAATTTGTGCACTGTTACCCTTCCAGCTCAAAGACGGGAAGGAAAAACAACAGTGCCTCTGTCTCTAGAATTTGATGGCACCAATTACAGCCCAATCCAATTAAGCAAGTAATGCACTCCAAAAGGGCAAGTTCACCATTATATTCGGGGCGACCGGCCTGCCGTTACTACTGCACTAGGAAACACCCCAGGCTTAAAAGCAACTCACTTCTTTGTGGAATACAGAGCAACCACATGTTCCAGACCTTCATTCTCTGCCCAGAAAGGGGGAGAGAGAGGGCTTGTCAGGGACAAATGAGTGTCCATGGTGGACTGGACCCGTTGAACCAAGTCATTATAAAGAAAATTCAGTAACCATGGACAGATGATCCTGGTACTGTATGTGGGTGTGAGTGTCTTTTAAGACATGTGATTCTTGTCTTAGGAAGTAAGAAATTTTTTTCCCTGAATTATTCGACTTTTTTTTTTTTCTTTCTCTGACCCTTTCCCCTTTCTCACCCTGCAAACGGTGGAAATCTGGATATCAGCAAACTGGCTGCAGGAAAGAAATATTATCTAAGGGGTGGGGAGAGAAAGGAAAGTGAGGAAGAAAAGACAGACAGCTATTGCATGAAGAACGTGTGTGTTCCTAATTGAAGGAGACGGAAATTTTAGGCGGCAGGGAGAAGAAGGAATGGCACTAAAGCTAGGTACCAAGGCCCACAGGAAAGGTTTTCGGAGCTTGAACTTCTGACTATGCGCTTACACCAAGGACCACAGCGCTTTGAAAGATGTGCAATGCTTTACGCAGGACAGTTGGCTGTTACTTGGAGACCCTTGGGGAAGCTGTCAAAGCCCCCAGGACAAGTCCCTATTCCCCCCCTTCTTCGCTCTGCAAGGAGAGCGGCGTCCTGCACCAAGGAAGGAAAAAAAGTTTCTCTCTGCAGACCCCACTTCACACAGTGGGTGTGCAAGTGTGTTCGAGCATGAAGACATCAACGGGCCGGGTCCCGCAAAGAGGCAGAACCGAGTGTACCGTCCGATCCGGGAGACCGCCCCTGAGATTCCTGCAAGGTTTTCTTCCCCGGGCCCGGACTAGGATGTTGCGCGCAGCCAGACAACTTTTCACCGCCTGTTCTCGCCTGCGGAGGCACCTCCTGCCTGCCAACCCCAGGCGCCTTCCCACCCCAGTCTCCCAAGAGCCTGAGGGTGTGTCGGCATCTCAGGACACGCTCCAGCCGAGGTCCCTGTCGCAAACCAGAGTCCTGGAAAAGGAACTGGGCTAGAGCACAGGCGACCACAGACTCGCTGGGTAATCTTGGGCCAGTCTCTGAGCCTCAGTTTCCCCACTGGTAAATGAAAGATCGCAAAGTGTCAAGTCCCGTCCAACTCTCCAGCTCTACGATTCCGAGTTAGATCTGGCTTTCAGGTCCTCTCCGCCCTCACCCGACCTGTCTGCCTTCCTCCTCCAGAGTGGGCTCCTTACCCACAGAGGCGGCCCGGGTCTCCACGCAGAGCCACAGGGCGACGGCCAGCAGCACCTTGCTCTGCATCCTGCACCTCGAGCCGGGCGAAATGCCCAGAACTCGGGAGCCGGTTCTTTCTCCCAGCGCCTGTCTAGAGAAGGAGGCGCGGAGGTGGAACTCGCGGCACCCCGCAGCGCAGGACAGTTGAGCGCACAGGGCTAGGGAGCCCGGGCGCCGACCGCGGCTGCAGGGGCGTCTGCGGGTGCCGGTAGGAGAGGATATCCAGGCTGCCAGACGGGCTTTCTGCGGCGCGCAAGTGATGCCCGGCGCAGGCAGAGGAAACGCAGCGACCACACACTGACCGCTCTCCCGGGGTCCCGGGACTCAGTGCAGGGTGGGAGCTGGAGCCGAAACTCTAGAGCGCGGAGGCGGGGCCATGCGGGGCGGGGCCGGGGCGGAGGAGGGGCTCTCCCGTGCGGCCAGCCCCGCCCCTCACCCGGGTACCCGGCGGGGATCTCCAGCTCCCCAAGCCCATTTACATCTCCCCATTTCCCCACACAACTGGGCTGCGCTGGGCCCCAAGTCGCCCAGGAGAGAACATCCCGGAGCAACAACTTTGTTTCTGGTGTAAATAAAAAGTACTCGGTAACGGGCGCTGAGCAACTCCAAGATTTCATCGCTTGCCGGTCCCCGAAATTTGGGGAGCATCACCAGGAGCGCAGCGAAGAGCACCGCGCCCTCACCAGGCGCGTCAAAGTGCAGGACCCTCTTCGCCATCGCGCGCGTCTGAAGTGGCCGAGAATCTGCAGCAGTTTGGAGCCACAAGGGAGAAGCGGATACTCAGCCAAGTATGCCGGGTCGTAAGCTGGCAGCGACTCCTGCCAGTAGTTTTGGTTTTTGTATAAGGGTATTTTGTTTGGCCAGTATAATTGTAGTTTAAAAAGCTGCATCTGGTTGCTCTTAATCAGAAAACGCACTTGCCCAATTCGCCAACATTCCCGCTATTTCCCAAAATATTTGGCGGCTCCAAGTTTGAAGTGACCTGCCTAGCCCCAAGAAGGCTTTTGTCCATCGTGCTCCCCAACGAAGAGCCCTAGTGAAAGTTTGGCCATGCCCCTTTTCAGAGCAGAGCTTCCAGCCAAGATATCCTTAGGCCCAGGGGAAGGAGGCCAGCTGCCAGCGGGCTTCAGTGGAGGAGCAATGAAGCAAAAGCACCTAGGACACTCTGTGACCAAATTGCACAACTGTCTCCACGTGTGTGGACTTCTTGTGGCAGCTGTTTGGAGGGGAACTCCAATTCCTTCCTGAGCACATTCGTTCCTTCTGGTTTTCTGTCCATATCGCCCCACACCTGGGGAGTGACATCAAATGTCCCCTAACTTCATTAAATATGAATCTTCCAGATGCCTATGTCTTTTACCTCCCAGAGGTGCTTTTTAATGACAACCTAAAGGACCATTCTTCACCAAGATAAACACACAGAATTATTATATCTACACCTAATTCAAACTAGATTGATTGTATACAATTAATGTAACCTGTTACTTATCTTCATCTGTTTTTAAATATTTACTGTATTCACGCTTTTACTTTTCCAAGTTGACAGGTGAAATATTTTAACGCTGAAATATAATGAATGTATATGGCAAAAAAAATTTTTGGAAAAACACAAAAAGGTTTAGAGTGAAAAGACTTTCTTTTGGCAGAGGCATTTTTATGTTTCCTTTTTTTTCCAAGCAGATTCTTAAACGCAAGTATGTAGATATGTCACCCTTCTCTTCCCACAATTGCTTGGTATAAATGCTATTTGAGCCTTGGCTTTTTTCCCTTTAAATTTTATTTATTTATTTGAGACAAGGTCTCACTATGTTGCCCAGGCTGGTCTCCAATGCCTGGACTCAGTCCATCCTCCTGCCTCAGTCTCCCAAAGTGCTGGGATTACAAGCAGGAGCCACCCTGCCCAGCCTTCACTTTATAATATACACTGGAGATTCGTTCTACATCAACCTTTAAAGCGCCATCTTTTATTTATTTATTTATTTATTTTTATATAGAGGCAGGGTCTCACTATGTTGCCCAAGCTGGCTGCGAACAAAGCTCCATCTTTCCATCTTTTCAATGTTGGCATAGTGCTCTACTGTATAGATGTACTCATATTTATCTGGGAGGTATTTATTTGGGGAGGGGAGAGAATCTTTAAAGAAACTCCTCTCTTCCTGCTAGTAAACTCAGCAAATAAAATAGGATGGACTCTGGCAAAGTTGGATAAAGGGGTGGGAGATGGAACCTGGTTTGGAGAGGGCAGTTTTTCTCCATCCCCATCACCAAACAATTCCCTATCAGCCTTATTTACAATTCATGACACTTCCTCTTCCATGTCTCATTTAAGAAGATAGTGTCTCCTCTGAATGCAAACCAGAACCTGCAGGCCCGTGGTAATAGCCCCCTTTAGAAGTCTTGGAGGAAATGATGCGTCTTTGATGGCCGCAAGACCAGAATTTGGCAGAGTCTCAGTGAAATCAGTCTACCACATTCCCTCCCACACAGCACTTAGAAGTGCCTTAGGTTCACAAAAAAAATGGCAAAGTCTGTTAAAAAAAAAAAAAAAGAAAGAAAAGAAAGGCTGTTCCATGTGCAGCACCCTCTCGTTATCTGGCATTGCAAAAGAGTGACTTTTGTGAGTTAACCCAACAGTAAGGCACCTAGCAAAGTGCCCCAAATGTGTTGAGTGTTCCATAGATGCTATTCAGATGCCACAGCAGAGTAGTAGCTAAGTGCAAAGACTCTGGATTTTATTCCCAGATCTACCACTTACGATCTGTGTGATCTTTACCAACTTACAAGTAACTTATCTATGAAACAAAAAAAAAATTATAATAGTACCTTCTTCATAGGGTTCTTACAAGAATTAAAGGAGTTACTGCATGTAAGGCACTTGGAGTAGGCCCCAACACAGCTAGTAAAGATCTTGGATATAGTAAGTACCAGATACACATTAAGAAACATTCTGCAAAGGTTGGTTATACTACGATGCATGGGCTTCTTCATGCTGCTGAGATCTAAACTGCTAAGCAGGCTCATTCATTCAACAGTTTTTGAGCACCTACTATATGCTAGGCATTGAACCAGGAACTGGGGTTACGATGGTGAAAATAATGTCAAGATGAGCTTAAATGAGGAATCATTGTAATAGCCTCACCCAAGACAAATTTAATTTAATCTTTAAGCACTTCTTGTCTCCAGCTACTTTTCTGGGCTTGTACATACAGAATATACATTGTTCATACTCAAAGCACACTGCATAAATTACTCTCCATGATCTCCAAATTTGGTTACATTACCAACAGTATTTTGGACTCCATGTCTTAACAAGTTATACGAAGATTTGTCAAAGGTTAATAACTGTGGAAGTTCAATTGCTTCAAAGAGAATAAAATACCTAGGAATCCAACTTACAAGGGATGTGAAGGACCTCTTCAAGAAGAACTACAAACCATTGCTCAATGAAATAAAAGAGGACACAAACAAATGGAAGAACATTCCATGCTCATGGATAGGAAGAATCAATATCGTGAAAATGGCCATACTGCCCAAGGTAATTTATAGATTCAATACCATCCCCATCAAGCTACCAATGACTTTCTTCACAGAATTGGAAAAAACTACTTTAAAGTTCATATGGAACCAAAAAAGAGCCTGAATTACCAAGACAAATCTAAGCCAAAAGAACAAAGCTGGAGGCATCACGCTACCTGACTTCAAACTATACTACAAGGATACAGTAACCAAAACAGCATGGTACTGGTACCAAAACAGAGATATAGACCAATGGAACAGAACAGAGCCCTCAGAAATAATACCACACATCTACAACCATCTGATCTTCAACAAACCTGACAGAAACAAGCAATGGGGAAAGGATTCCCTATTTAATAAATGGTGCTGGGAAAACTGGCTAGCCATATGTAGAAAGCTGAAACTGGATCCCTTCCTTACACCTTATACAAAAATTAATTCAAGATGGATTAAAGACTTAAATGTCAGAACTAAAACCATAAAAACCCTAGAAGAAAACCTAGGCAATACCATTCAGGACATAGGCATGGGCAAGAACTTCATGACTAAAACACCAAAAGCAATGGCAACAAAAGCCAAAATTGACAAATGGGATCTCATTAAACTAAAGAGCTTCTGCACAGCAAAAGAAACTACCATCAGAGTGAACAGACAACCTACAGAATGGGAGAAAATTTTTGCAATCTACTCATCTGACAAAGGGCTAATATCCAGAATCTACAAAGAACTCAAACAAATTTACAAGAAAAAAACAAACAACCGCATCAAAAAGTGGGCAAAGGACATGAACAGACACTTCTTAAAAGAAGACATTTATGCAGCCAACAGACACATGAGAAAATGCTCATCATCACTGGTCATCAGAGAAATGCAAATCAAAACCACAATGAGATACCATCTCACACCAGTTAGAATGGCAATCATTAAAAAGTCAGGAAACAACAGGTGCTAGAGAGCATGTGGAGAAATAGGAACACTTTCACACTGTTGGTGGGACTGTAAACTAGTTCAACCATTGTGGAAGACAGTGTGGCAATTCCTCAAGGATCTAGAACTAGAAATACCATTTGACCCAGCCATCCCATTACTGGGTATATACCCAAAGGATTATAAATCATGCTGCTATAAAGACACATGCACATGTATGTTTATTGTGGCACTATTCACAATAGCAAAGACTTGGAACCAACCCAAATATCCATCAATGATAGACTGGATTAAGAAAATGTGGCACATATACACCATGGAATACTATGCAGCCATAAAAAAGGATGAGTTCATGTCTTTTGTAGGGACATGGATGAAGCTGGAAACCATCATTCTCAGCAAACTATCACAAGGACAAAAAACCAAACACCACATGTTCTCACTCATAGGTGGGAACTGAACAATGAGAACACATGGACACAGGAAGGGGAACATCACACTTCGGGGCCTGTCGTGGGGTGGGGGGAGCGGGGAGGGGTAGCATTAGGAGATATACCTAATGTAAATGATGAGTTAATGGGTGCAGCACACCAACATGGCACATATATACATATGTAACAAACCTGCACATTAAACCTAGAACTTAAAGTATAATTTTAAAAAAATTAAAAAAAATAACTGTGGAAGTTGAACAGCGGTACTTAAAGATTCATTTGACTATTCTCTCTACTTTTACATGTTTGAAAGTTTCCATGATTGAAAAAAAAAATCTGTTTTAAATGACTGTAATCAAAGGGATGCCCAGGCTAATATAACACTAACTTTTCCATTGTCTTTTCCTTGATATGGTGAAAATAAGGATTTGGAATGTCCTTGAGCATTATCTTTTAATCATTTCAGGCTGCAGCTTCATCATTTGTCAATGAAAATAATAATTCTTACCTACCTTAAGGACTGTTACAAGACTCAAATGAGATCATCTCATGAAAGTGCTCTATAAAGTGTAAAATGGTGATGGTGGTAATAAGGATTCAATAGATGTTTAATTTTCTTCCTTAAAGTACTTGTTACCAAGGCCTTTCATTAGGTGTCTTCCACACATACCTTCAACGCCTAAGAACATCAGCTGTTCAAAAATATTTCCTGGCCAGGTATGGTGGCTCATGCCTGTAATCCCAGCAGTTTAGGAGGCTGAGGCAGGAGGATTGCTTGATGCCAGGAGGCTGAGGCTGCAGTGAGCTACGATTGCACCACAGCATTCCACCCTTGGTGACAGAGTGACACACTGACTAAAAAAAAAGTATTTTCTATATTTCTTTGAGATGTAGATATAGATATAGAGAAGAGATACATGGAGACATACATGCATAATAGAAAATTTTGCAGAAAATATCTAGAAGGGTACACACCAAAAAAATACCTACCTTGGGGAAATGGTTGAGGCACAGAGGCAGAGGGATGAGAACATGTACTTTTTGCTTCATATATTTCTATAATTTTTTTCAAACCAAGAAAGTATTACTTTTACAAATAAAAAATACTATAAAAGACATCAACTCTCTTTTCTTGGGGCTGTTATATTTTTAAATATGACCATTTATTGATTACATGCTTGCATTGACACTTTGTCATGTTTACTGTATTTTTCTTTCCATGTTCATTTATTTTCAACTTACCAGAGCCTATGACTACCTCACCAGATGTTGGCTCAGTTTCATAGCCCATCCATACTTACAACTATTGCACCTTGGGAGATCATGAGCATACCCTTTGTTTCTCATTATCTACCTTCTTTAAACATCTAAGTTTATTTTACCCCCTGTGAGATTTATACATTTAACTTAAGCTATATTTGTATGTTCAAGAAAAAGAAGGCTATGTCACCACAAAGCCAGGCCTGCCTTGAATGTGTCCAACAGTGTTCGATTTTATTCACAAAGCCTTATATTCTAGTAAATATAAAGCAAACTCTCCATCCTTTTAGTGAAAGAGATTAAAGAGAACTTGATTACTTGCTCCCTGCAAAGGAAAAAAATCTCGGTTACTATAAATATGTATAACTATGTTCCAGTCCCAAACTCTCCCGTATAGTTTCTTGGAATATCTCACATGAGAATAGATACAATAATTTTTAAATGTGTGAAAGATGCAAAGAATTTAAATAACCAACTGAAAGTCCACACAGCACCAGAGAAGGGTGCTAAAAAATATTAAGAGCTAACACTTTTTGAGCACATCATTTGAGCAGGCTCTGTTCTGAATACTTTATTTCTCATTTCATCCTCATAACATCCCATGAGGTGGCAAGCACTATTAGTATTCCTTAGAAAGAAAAGAAGTAAAGAGAAAAAATATTTATTCTTAATTTAAGTAAATGTCCCTTTGCCTTCCTAAAAGTCTTGCCAAAAAAAAAGTTGTTATATCTCTTTGTAAATAATCAATGAAGTTTTTTCATCAATAATTAGGAATATGGTAAAAAAAAAAAAGGGGGCATTCTTTGCTTTTTTCAATAACAATAAAAAGAAGGGGTAGATTTTTGGAGCAGTTACTATGTGTCAGGTATTTTCCTTGGATTATCTTATTTAATGCACATAATAACTCAATAGAAAAGATACTATAATTATTCCCATTTAAGGGAGATGGGAAAATGAGGTTTAGAAAGTTTAAGTAACTTTTCCAATGTCCCATAACTGTAAGTGGTGGAATCAGGACTTAAAAGCAGAGCGGTATTAAGCACCCAAAACAGACCCCTCCTAGCACATACAAATAGCTTTTTGTTTTTGGTTTTTTGTTTTTTTGAGGACTAATCTCATTCAAGGCATGAGGCTAAGTGAATTGATGCCACTGACTTCCTCTGCCTCTCCATAACAATAGCTTCCATTTTCCTAGATGCATGAAAAGCTAAGTGACTTAGAAGAGGCACTCTGAGATGGCTGACCAAGGAAGAATGCAAAGCAGGTAATTAGATCTTGCCCTCCCCACCTGCAGAATCCTAGCTGCATTGAATATTTACCTTCCACCCAACCCCCAAACCACAGATCTTCTCTTCCAAAAAAAAAAAAAAGGGAGCAGTTGCTTCTATACAAATAAACACTTGCGCATTTGGGGCATTTCTTTTCTACCATGAATTTTTGCCATTTGTCCTCCTGGACATACCTTCCATACCCAGTGCAAAATCTGTCCCAAGTGATATGTTTTGTTTTTTTATTCAGCTGTCTGCTTCAATTCAGACTCTTCTAGGAGAAATAGGCAAAGATAAATCTTACCTGAGCAAGTAGTTAAGTTTGGAAGGATAGTTGGTAAGGTCTAATAAAAACGGTTAAGGACATGATGATGGTGCCTATTAATAAAATCTATTTTGTATACCATAGACTTATTGTGTTATGTCTAATTAAATAAAGCTATTGTAAAGATACTTGGGTTAATGTTATATGTGCTAGCTATATAAAATGTACTTTATATGATTATTCTTAAATTCAAATTTAGATAATAGTCATCCATTTAATAAATATATCCAGTTACACTGAATTTATACTTGATCATTGACAAATTAATATGGACTATTTTGTTATTCACAGAAGTAGGAAATTATTTTCCTTTTCCTGTACACACATAGCACTTCTGCAACATCTGATAGCATAATCACATATTTATGCAAATATTTCTCCCTCAAATCAGGGATTAGGTCACATTGATTTTGTATTCTGCGTGCCTAACACAGTCCCTGTGCATATTCACCTCTAAACACATTAATGATATCCAAGTTATTTTTGTTATTTCCATTTCTGCTGCTGTTTGTTCCTCCTTTGCTTTTTATTTTTCCAGAATCACATGCCTCTTGACTATTCTTTGCAAATGTCTTTACAGAGAGCAACCTGTGGGAATAAATGGAACCATACAATGTCAACATAGACACAACGGAGTGAAAGAGTTAGTTCTTAATTTATTAAGCAGTGGGGATTGAAGATTTTTGTTTTTGATTTTGAGTACAATGAAGAAAAAGAAATAAAGCATTTACAAGATTTGCATGTACTATACAAGAAACGTGTGATTGAAATGTTGCATCTGTGTCATTTGCAGACTTGTAACCATTTTCCAGTGAATTAATACCATCTTCCCCCTTTAAGCCTATCAAGTTTTCAAAGAACTGAATAGTGCAAAAATATACTTTTGGTTCCCAGAGAAGTGCTACAGATTACCATTTCCATATAAGAAGAATGTATACACTTCCAGGTTAGTTGAATTAGTTTGCAATACTGTTCACATTTTTAGAGACTAAAGATAATGTTTCCTGGTAATGCCACTTCACCAGTGTTGAGAGCAAGTCAATGACAGCAGAAAAGTTTTATGTTCTTTGTATATAAATTTAGTCTCCAGAGTTTCCAAAACATTGGTGAATAGTCCCTGGAGGCATAAATAAAATTTTTTTCTTTGAGCAGTGTTTCTGAACGTTCATTTCTAATATATCACTGCCTTGCTTCACTTAATTAAAAAAAAAATCTCAGCAAGGAATGCCTCACAAAGAGAGAAATTTCAAAATAAAATGAAAAATACAACTTTAGATCTAATTGATAATCATCCAATAATTGGTCAGGCTGGTCATAGGCAGATGAAAGGCTGTAAGGGAGTCATTTCATGCATCTGATCACATAATATAAATAAAAGATCCAGCTGTGGAGAAAATGATTCTAGTAACAAAGCACCACATCAAAAATATTCCACATTAAAATGGTCTTTGGATATATAGAAAAATGCTTCTATTTCCTTATCCTAAGAAAACTTGACCTTGCTGCTCCCTAAAGCTACTTAGTAGTCTAGTACTTTGACCTTTCCTTCAAATGAGTTCTTGAAAGATAAAAGGACATCCCTCACCTTCTCTCCTCATGTGCAATAACTTCTTATTCTTGACTCTGCCCAGCATCTCCACAACAGCCATCCCATTGTCCACCCTCTTCTTGAACTTCCGTCTTTGTTGAAGCTTGAAACACTCATGGGTACACTCCTACCTACCAGCCAATGCCCTTCACTGGCTGACATTCCTTTGCCCAACCCTAAACATAGGGATCGCCAAATCCATTCTTGGTCACCATCCCTTGTACTCTTCCATGACTTTCTCAGGAACTGTATTTCCTCTTTTGCCTTTGACCATCTTCCTTATGGAGAAAACTTGAAAAATTGTGCTCTCCAACTCTGATTTTCTACCCTAGCTCCAGCCTCTAATCTCTAATTCTTCCTGGACATCTCTGTGTACGTTCCACCAATTTCTTAAATTCAAAGTGCCAAAAACTGCATTCTTTGTCTGTTTATACCCACCCTGCCTCCTTCAGCCTTCTTAAGCTCGAAGTCCCTCTAGATGCTTATACTACATTCCATGCTATCCCCCTGCCTTTTCTTTTCCTCTCAAATCCAATTTTGTCTACATTCTTTACTTCCCTCATATCCATCTCCTATTTTCATTCATCAGACTGCCCTGACTCGTGACCAGTTTGCCTTTTTCCTGGAATATTCCAGTCCACTCATCACTCTGCTGCCAAAGTTATCTTTCTAAAACACAAAGTTCATCTGTCCTTCACCTTGGACAGTTGACCTCTGTACATAGCATAAAGCCCCAAATCCCAAGCCTTGTGTTTAAGGGTTTTGTTCTTTGCTGCTTCCTATTTATACAACATACCTCCCGGTATACCGTGGACATACTCTTAGTCCAACTTTCTAGATTTCACTGGCCACCTCCAGAAAATGCATTACACTTTTTTGTCTCTTGCTTACTGTATGCCTTGAATGTGCTTTATTCCAATATCTGCCCATACGTAGTTGGCCCCTCTTTAAAAAGAGGCCCCAGGAAGTCTCTGCAATCCCTACTCATTCCCATCTCCCCATCTGACTTACTCACTCCATGCCTGCAAGAGTAAGGATTCCTTAAGTTGTAAGAAACAGGAAAACCAACTCAATTTGGCTTGAATGTATAGGATCATGTTGTTGTAAGTTATGGGCTGGCTTCAGACAGTTTTATCCAGAGTCTCATTGTGTCATCCTGCTGTTTTTCTCTGTGATTTTCTCAATTCTGCCTTCAGGCTGTCCTCATAATAGAAAAAAAAACATGACTACACATTCTCACTCCACACTGTCCACAGAAAGACAGTGTCTCTTGAGAAATAAAAGGGAAGATCCTTTGATCCTTTGACCTAAGCACATCTTAAATCTCATTGCCTTATCCCTAAACCAATTACCAGAGGCAGGAAGGATCTGATAGCCTATGTCAGAGTCCACCTTTGCAATTAAGAATAGGCTGAATAACACCAAACTACATAATTAAAATAGAAAAGGGACTATTCCTCAAAAAATTCTAAATATTTTTCTAGGAAGCAGGGGGAAATGGATGTTAAAGAGACAGCTAATCAATGACAATTATATTCCCCATGGTCCAAGAATATCTGTTGTGACATAAAGGATATCATGCCTTATAACAGGTTTATTTGAGTATGTGTGTCTGTCTCTCTCATTATATTGTAAGATGAAGGACAAGTTTAGTGTGGCTTACATAATCGTTTACTCTAAACTTCCAAATAATTGATGACAAGATTTTCATTCTTCTTCTGAAATAGTTTTTTCTGCATCCAACAGTATCATCATAATAATGACTAACATGTATTGAGTTATCATGTGTCAGGCCCTGTTGTAAGCATTTTATGTGTGTTGAGTCCCTTAATTCTCACCATCAGGCTACACATTTCATAGATGCAGAAATTAAGGCTGAGGGAGGTTAAGTAACTTACCCAATCCTAAGCAGCTTGTGTATGGAGGAGCCAGGACTTGAGACAAAGCAATGTGTTTCCAAAGTCTACACTCCGAAGCTGACTCTTATGCTGGTTATATTTACTAATCTCAATAAAATGTACCTGTTGGCAAAACAGTAAAAAGCTACTTATCTTTCAGCCCACCCATTCAGACTACCACTCAGTCTTGCCAATTCTTTTTTAATGTATCTGTCCTTTATGGTTTGTTCCTACATTAAATTGACCATTCAAATTCCAACCATCTCTTGGCTAGAATTCTAGACTAATATATTTAAGAATCAATCCATCTCATATTTCCATCCCAAACTATACACTTAGCCTTTCTTCCTGACCTGATCCCCCATATTAAAGGTGGAACATCTTTCAGCTCATAATCAGAAGAGAATAAGACCATCAGAAGTTAAATATCTAGAGTGGCTTGTGACAACAAGTCTTATGGGACAGCATGGTAATTGATTCTTTGATGTTGTCCCACCTCTGAGATGGAACTCATATAACTGTGAGAGCCCTTCAGAGATTATACAATCCAGTGCCTTCTCTTCAGTCAGGAATCCATTAACCATTAAAGATTAATCCTGATTATTAGCATCTTGAAGAGGCATTGAAAAGATTCTCCACAACCACACTTGGAAATACAGAACTTCTCCCCCCAGCATGTAACTGTGACAGTGGCATGCCATGAGGTTTCACCCCGTGTTATGTACCCAGTAGCCTGCTGCAGTGCCAGAGGCCTGCTCCTTGAGCACAGATCACAGATTGCCAAGCAATCTCTACTAATTCATTACTTTGCTTTCTAATAGCAAGGTAATTATGATTTATCTATGCAAACACCAGCATTTTAGATGTTTTAAAAGTATTACCCATGCACTAGATATATTGTTCCTTTTCTTAGAGAATTTATGGGTATGTATCATTTTATTTTTAAGTTTTAACTTTCTTCTTTATTTATTTATTTGAGATTTATTAGTGTTGAATCAGTGGTTCTCAAGCCCGGCTACACATTAGAATCTGCAGGGTCTGGGGAGCTTTGAAAACCTGGTAGCTGGCACCTTCCTACATCATAAATCAAAATCTTTGGGAGGAAAGATTTGATCAATAGATTTTTGTTGTTGTTGTTTATTTGTTTTCTACTGTGATTCTGTTGTGCAGCCAAAGTAGAGAGACATCATGTCAAACTCTTGTTCATGAGAACAGAAATATCTTTCCAAAATTTAGAAATAAAAACTTTATAGCTTCAGGATGATTCCGTCCATTGGGTACAAGAGCCACAGTGAGCTTTCCAAAGAGCACCAAAAATACATGAGAAATTTGAAAACCGTAACACATAAGAGCAAAATAATTTATTCCTAACAAACTCAAAATTATGAAGAATACTTTTAAATACATTTCACCCCCCAAAATCTGTTTCATGTGAATGACTCTTAAGGTGTTTGGCATGATTCAGGTGAGTCTTCCACATGTAAGGGCATTTGTAACAAGTTCTTAAAGCATTCTTGAGTATTTCAAATTGCTATTTAACATTTGACTGATGAGATGTTTCTACCTACCACTGGGAAAAAAAGTAGAAGAAGTAAAAAAGTCTGAAGTCAACAGTCTGGTACTAATAATTCACTTTGATAGGAAGAATTACAGCGTTCCAAGTCTTAGCTTCAAACAGAAGATAAGCTTTTTATGTTTGTTGAGGCAGCTCTCTCCTTTTTTTCTGAGTCATGCTTTTTGTGAAACGCTACTATGAATGAAAGAAGAACTGCGTGAGGGGGATTGAGTGGGAGGAAGACACCAAAATTGAGTTTCAAGAAATATACATCATCTAAATCAGTTAATCTGATCTAGAAACATTGCTCAACATAATGGAGTATGTGGTGTCGTATTTTGCCCTTCCTAACTCCTAAAATCAAAAGTCAAATTCTAATAAACTAGAGTAATATGTAGAGCTAACTCATATCCAGTTAAAAGAATTCTTTAGGGTCTAGAATGAGGACCCCAGAGTACAGCCACCTTTAAAATTCTTGGCCGGGAGTGGTGGCTCGTGTCTGTAATCCCAGCATTTTGGGAGGCCGAGGTGGGTGGATCACGAGTCAGGAGTTCAAGACCAGCCTGGTCAAGATGGTGAAACCCCGTCTCTACTAAAAATACAAAAAAATTAGCCGGGCATGATGGCGGGCGCCTGTAATCCCAGCCACTCGGGAAGCTGAGGCAGAGAACTGCTTGAACCCAGGAAGCAGAGGTTGCAGTGAGCCAAGATCACGCCACTGCACTCCAGCCTGGGAGACGGAGACTCGACTCAAAAAAAAAAAAAAATTCTTTATAAGCTTGTGTTTCAAAAAGTTTTAAAACATCTGTATGTGTGTGCTTGTGTACAGAATACACACTAAAACCATACCCAGCAGAATCTAACAGCGGTTATTCCTCAGTGAGAAAAATATGAATGACTCAAATTTTCTTCAACAGTCACATAATACTTTTTATATGTATATGCATAGCAGAAAAGTCTTGAAGGGCTCACATGAAACTTAATTACTCCTGAGGACCAGAATGGGGTGGTAATGATGGAAGGGGTCTCATTTATTACTCTATATTCTTTCATATTATTGAATGTTTTTATTAATAATTTATAATTGAAAATGATAGTTTAAATAATAATAAACATATGATTAAAATTTGAATTTTAAAAGAGCCATTAAAGACCATACTCATTCTTTCCAGTTGGGAAGTGTCTTTATTAATATCTCATCTGCCCAGGTGGGTAAGAGAACGTGAACAGAAATGCTCTCACATTTTTAATATTTGTTATGGCAACATCTCATTTCCAGGTACCAAAACCTGTGTCATTTTCCATTACTGCATAACAAATGACTCCAAAACCTAGTGGCTTCAAATAACAAGAATTTATTATCTCATTTTTTGCAGGTCAGTGAGGGCAGTCTAACTGGGTTGTTCTGATTCTGGGTCTTTCATGAGCTTGCGGTCAAGATGTCAGCAAGGGATGTGGTCATATGAAGGCTTGACTGGGGCTAAAGAATACATTTCTGGTGTGACTCACTCACATGACTATTGGCAAGAGAACTCAGGTCTTCACTAAATATTGGGAATCTCTATAGGGCTACTTGAGTGTCCTTATGTCATGGAAGCTGCCTTCCGCAGAGCAAGTGACCCAAGGTAGCAAGGTGGAAGTCACACGTCTTCTATGACCCAGACCTAGAAGTCATACACTGTCAGGTCCACAGTATCCTATTAGTTCACAGTTCAGCCCTCTTCCGTGTGGGAGAACAGTAATTCCAGGACTTTCATACCAGGGGCAGGGGTTACTGGGGGCCCTCTTGGAGTTTATTACAATTTCCATCATTAGTGTTTTATAGTTTCCAACATCCAAATCCTGACCATATTTTTATAGATGTATCCCAAAGTATTTCATATTCTTTGATGTCATTGTAAATGGTACCATTTTTAAGTTTTAATCTCCAATTGTTTTTTGCTATTATATAGAAATATAATTAATTTTTATATTGTCCTTGTAACCTGTGCCCTTGCTAATCTCACATATTAGTTCTAGTAGGTTTTGATAGATTTGGAGATTTTCTATGTAGGTGATAATGTTAGCATTAATAAAGACAGTTTTAGTTCTTCCTTTCCAATCTGTATGCCTTTTATTTATTTGTTGGCTTGTTGCATAGACTAGGATCTCTAATATATTGTTGAATAGAAGTAATGAGAATGTGCATCCTTGTCCCATATCCAAGCTTGAGAAGAAAGTATGTAGTTTTTCATCATTAAGTATGATGTTTTAGGTTTTCCATAGATACTTTTTATCAGGCTGAGGAAGTTCCCTTCTATTTCTAACTTATTGGAATTTATGATGAATAGATGTTGAATTTAGTCAAATGTTTTTTCTGACTCTATTCAAATAATAATATGGTTGTTCTTTTTTAGTCTGCTGCTATATCAAATTGCATTGATTGATTTTTGAATGTTGAGCCAAACTTGCATTCCTGGCAGAATAACCACTTAGATATAATGTGCTTTCTTTTATTTTTTAATATATGGCTAGATTCAATTTGCCAATGTTTTGTTAAAAATTTTTGAACCTATATTAATGAGGGATATTAGTCTTCAGTTTTTTTTTTCTGTTTCTGTTTTGTTATCTTGACAATGATAGCCTCATAAAATTAGTTAAGAAGTATTCTCTTCTATTTGCTGAACCATACATATTTGCAGGTAAAATGATATTATCTTGGACTTGATTCAAATTATTTTGGATGGATAGAGGGATGGATGTGAATATACATGATACAGGATAGTCCAGGAGTTTATAATTATTGAAGATTAGCAATGATTACGTAAGGATGTATGATACTTTTCTCTGTGCCTCTGTATATGCGTGACATTTTTGATAATAAAATGTTTTCTTTCTTTTTTTTCTTTTTTTGAAACAGAATATTGCCTGGTCGCTCAGGCTAAAGTGCAGTGGGCATGATCTCAGCTAATTTTTATGTTTTAGTAAAGATGGGTTTTCACCATGTTGTCCAGGCTCATCTCAAACTCCTGACCTCAAGTGATCCACCCTCCTCAGCCTCCCAAAGTATTTGGAGTACAGGCGTGAGCCACCGTGGCTGGCCAAATATTTTCTTTAAAAATAAACCAGTGTCTTTTCCACAGCTCTATCCTAGTTTCCAATTAGTATGCGAGTAGAGGAGAGCATCTCAAAAGTTCAGCAAAGGGAGAAGTAGAGATTTAGACAGAGTTCATAATTCTTTTAATGATTGTACTGGTCGTTAGCGTCCAAATGTGTATTAAGAGGAGGGCAGGATACACTGAGTACAGCTTCAATTCAAAGGTAGGATTTAAGGCCATCTTAATTTCTTGGCTATTTCTTCAACTTAGCTTTGAAAAACTATCCTGTAATGCAATGGTTGTCAAACTTTAATGTGCATGAGAGAGCTTTTTAAAACACAGTTTGCTGGCTGGGTGCGGTAGCTCACGTCTGTAATCTCAGAACATTGGGAGGCCGAGGCGGGCAGATCACCTGAGGTCAGAAGTTCAAGACCAGCCTGGTCAACATGGTGAAACCCTGTCTCTATTAAAAATACAACAATTACCTGGGCGTGGTGGTGGGCACCTGCAATCCCAGCTACTTAGGAGGCTGAGGCAGAAGAATCGCTTGAATCCAGGAGACAGAGGTTGCAGTGAGCTGAGATAGCGCCACTGCACTCCAGCCTGGGCGACAGAGCAAGACTCTTTCTCATAAAATAAAATAAAATAAAATAATAAAATAAAACACACATTGCTTAGGACAGTAAAACTCTTTTGTATGACATTACAATAATGGATTCATGTTACACACTTATCAAAACCTATAGCATATACAACACCAAGAGTGAACCCTCGTGTAAATTTTGGAATTTGGATAATAATGATGTGTCAATGTAGGTTTATCAACTGTAACAAATGTACCATTTTGGTGCAGGATATTGACAGTGGGGAAGCCATGCATGTGTGGAACAAGGAGTGTATGCCAACTCTGTACTTCTCACTCAATTTTGCTGTGAACCTAAAACAGCTCTAAAATATAAAGTCTATTTAAAAGAGCAGAACAAAAACAAAAAACACATTGTTGGACTCCATCTTTAGAGTTTCTGATTCAGTAGGCTTGAGGTGGAGCCTACGATTCTGCCTTTCTAATGAGTTTCCAGGTAATAGTTATGATGTTGGTCCATCACCCACCAAGAACTTCTGTTCTAGTATAATGCTTCTGATCTCAGAAATTTAAGCCTTCTCACAATTTAAACTCTGGCTTCAATCCAAATAGAATACTATTTAGTTCACAAGCTACATTGACTCTGAATTCTGTTAGATTCATTTTAGCAAACTTTGCTTGGACATCGACTATGTACCAAGGCTCTTGTTAACCTCTATAGATACAAGGACACATATTAATATACTGTCCCTGCCATTAAAGATTTTATAGTCTGATGTTCTAATCTTCAGTCTTGTTTAGTAATTTTAGAAAATATTTATGTTCAATTCTAATCTCTTTCACTTCTAATGGATTATTTTTAACTTTGCTTCTTTAAAAGAAATTAACCATTGAGTTCAGCTTATAGTATAAAGCATTATGATTTTTTTCTACATCTTGCTCTATAATATAATTCACATCTTCCCAAGTGTCCCCCAGAAGGGACCTGAGAAATCATCCCATTCATTCACTTATTCCCATTTTACAGTTAAGGAAAGAGAGGCTCAGAAAAGGCAACTTTTCCAGGTCACTGAGCTACTAAGTAAGAGGGCTGGAACTAAATTCAAGTTGTAGGACCACTAATGCTGTGCTCTTTCCGCGACATCAGGCCTCATGACTTAAATTCCAACATCAAAGAAAATTATGGATCCCCACATCTAGAAAATATTACAAATTTCCGTAGAATTTCACATTTAAATTAAATTATTGAAGATCTTTGTGAATTAAAGAAGAAAAGGTGGGGGAAAAGATGAAGGGATTGGGTGGTGGTGCTAGAAGTCATAATAGTAGTAGTATACTAGTCAGAAATAACTTTCCATGTGTTACATAGTGCGACTTTCTTAGAATGTTCACTCTTCTCAATAACTCTTTGAAGTATGTACAATTATTATATCCATTTTACAGATGAGGAAACTGAAGCACAAGTTTAGTAATTTGCCCAAAGAGACATGGCTTTTCAATTCAATTTCATTTAGTAGTCTTAGGTATACTTAATCCCCCAAATGTAACCAAATTCTGCTAGGAGGGAGGTGTAAGTAATATTGAATCATTGTGTAGAGTTTTGTATAGTTCTCCAAAGCACCAAATCTCTTTTAGATAGCTTAGCAAATCTTATTGAGGTAGTTGAAACATAAGGAAATTTAAAATTCTTTCTTTCTGCACCCATTAAAAATTTATTTAACAGTTCTATTTTTCTTAACAGGTCAAATATTAAATAAAAATTGTTCTTTCAGCAATTGGATTCATGAACAGGTCAAAAGGCTTCATTGGAGTGGATGATGCAGAAGGTACACATGCATTCACACACACGTAGACACACACACACCCTCATTCAGTCTCATGCATAAACAAACATTACCTTATACCCTAGGGGAATATTTTTAGCTATCTTTAGCCAAACTGGTTTCACTTGGCAGACTGCAACCCCCTACAGGTGGCACCTATTTTCTGTGAAGTGTTTCCTTTTCCCAGAACTGAGACATTGGCACCACATACCTCCTTGCTCTTCTCAACATCTGTTTCTACTTATGTGCCAGATAGGGCCACCTGACCTGTGAAGGGAAACAAAACAAAGGTTCATGGCTATTGTCTATCAAAATGTCATGTTTTGGTCCACCCAGATTGGGAAACTCGGTTGGAATGCCAAGCACTGGTCTACTGTAAGAAGGGGCTATGGGAAAAAAATATTTTCCTTATTCAACTGTTTGTGTTCATTAGAAAATAAGGTAGGGCTCTAGACCTTGGAGTCTAGGGAAACCAATTCATAGAGAGATTAATCATTCGCTATCACTTCTAAGGCATTGCATATTGCTGCACAGATGGTACAAAGAATATAAAAAGGCATAAAACTTACCCTGAAGAGATTTATAAGATTAGGAACTCAGAATTGGTACATTAGAAAAAAAGTATGTAAAGCTAGATAGTGTATCCAATTTACAGGGCAAGCAATAAGTATCACAGGCATTCCTTGGAAGGAGTGATAACCAAGAACTGGGGTGATAGGAGAACCTCAGTGGTGATGAAACTTGAAAAAAGTAACTGATTTCATTGTCATGACAAATGAAATCATTTTATTTTAAAAGATTACCAGGATGAAAATGACCAAGTCATAACTCTCCTAAGACCTGAATCCCATGACACCCAAGAAAATCTGTGCCCGTGTTTCCTAAATGTGTTTATTTTCTGCTTCTCTTATTTTCCTATAGTCAACATTCAATTTATCTGCAGTTGAGGATAGAGACTGGCAAGGATAAATCTAGGGATATACCATACCCTCTATTTTTGCCTTCAGGTTTCATTTCCAGTTCTCAAAATTTTTACTAGAGTCGAGTAACATGCATCCAAATGTAATTACTTGAATATATACATGCACAAGTCTACAAGTTGCCTGTAATGAGGATATTCATTGCAAAATTAGATGATGAAAATGTTAAAAAATGGAAACAACCCTAATACCTACCAGTAGGGAGGAGTTGCATATATTGCTCACGGAAAAAAAGCAAGCTGCCAAGCAGCAATGTCTAGTATGATTCCATTTTATTAAAACAACAATCAAAAAGAATACTTGTACCCCGTGCATGTACCTCATGCATAAACCAATTCTGGAAGGCAATATGAGAAATTGTTAATAATGCTAATATCTGTGGGACTGGCATTTGGCATTTCATTTTTTTACTTTATTTCTTCTTTGCTGATCAAGATTTTAAAATGTATACCACATTTATAATGTTTAAAAATAGTTTAATATATATGTATATATATGTAATATTTAAATTTTTGATTTTCAGATCTTCTGTTTAACCAACAAATGACCTGGAGACTCAAAGTGAAGCAGACTCAACAAAAGGTTCAGAAAAGTCAACCATTAAGCAGAGGAATGGCCACTAGGCACAGGTTTTTTTAAATTTAATGGTATTGGTCATGGCCTCACAGAAAACCAAATTTTCTTCAAGCAATAGATGATCAATATTTTGGGCTTTTGGTACTAATAAGTAGTTCAAAGCCTCAGTAGCTTGAATTTCAAAACTGAACAGGGCTCATGGAACTACTCAAAAATTGTGAGAGGCTGATGGTTTAAGAAGTGGGAAAGACATTGCTAAGATGATCTGTTTGCTGATGGCATTCTGTGACAGCTGCCAGCCTCAAGCAAGATTGAAGAATGCTAGATGTTGAAGTGGCCTTTCTTCTCCTTTGCCTGAAGAGCTCTGAGCAAGGCAGCCAGATGACCATGAACTCTGTGTTTGGGATCTGGAGATAAGTGGGAGAGGCTCAGAGCATCCTGCTGATGCACCAGTTCAGGGAAAGTTAGTTGACGCAGCCCTTTGCCTTCCGCTTGGCTTGAATAAAATCAGGAAAAGTGGCTTAGACTCAGTACTTTCTCTGCCCTCCTCAGGGTCCACATGTTTCCTGACCCTTAACCTTTTTTTCTGTTCAGGGGCAGTCACCTGCACATGAGCTTAGCTGACAATGACATCCTGCCCATCTCAATGTCCTGTACCCATCCTTGTGGTTCACTGGGCTGCCCATGTCTTCTGCAGACAACTCGCTTCATGTCTAGCCATTGTCTGACCTAACCATTCAGCCAAGCTGGTTTTCTTATTTAGCAGGATTGGAGACCTTTGAAATGGGCAAGTTGGAGGGAGTCCCTGTAAAAACCAACTAGCTAATTTACAAAAACACAACTCTCAAGAAATAAATTGAACCGCCTTTTTCTTTTCTTTTTTTTTTTTTTTCTGATTCCTGTTAAGGAGGGTATAATGGCCAAACCTTTTAGGCTGATGATAAAACACCTGCTCAACACTAACTGTCCTTTTTTTCTTTCCTTTTAGAAAAATATATACAAATTTTGGAGCTCTAGTGACAGAAATGGATCAACTCTGTGTGTCCATTTTTCTGGTTACATCCTATAGGAAGTAAATGTATATTATAAATGACGCAACTCCCAATTATGATATAGTGGAGAAAGCACTGAGCTGAGGGTTAGAAAACCTGATTTTTATATCAATTCGGCCACTAAATACTCTGGACCCTGTTTCTTCATTAGCAAAATAAAGGAGAAGATTGTTGTCTTCTTGTTATGAAATGCTTTGCTTCCACGGATCAGCAGCAAGTCGGAGGCAGGAATCATACTCAGTTGCATTTTCTGCTCCATCTGGAGATCTACATTCAGTTTGTCACCTATCACAAGTGTCCTGGAATGAGGCAAACTCCCTCATTCTGGTAAATAATCAGAACCAATTACATCATTTGTCATGTTTGCTACTCTCTGAGAAACTTAGCGTGTTTTCAGAAATTATATCGTACGGTTAATTTTCCCCATGGTAGCCTGAGAACTTTAGTGTGGAAGAAGAGAAAAAAAAACAAGGAAGGAAGGAAGAAAGGAAGGAAGGAAGCAAGGAAGGAAGGGAGGGAAGAAGGAAGGGTGATAGATAGATGATGGACAATACATAAATGACAGGTAGGTAGGTAGATGAATAGATGGATGGATGGATGGATGGATGGATGGATGGATGGATGGATGGATGGATGAATAGACGGATGGATACGTGAATACATAGATAGATGGAATCAAGTTTCTAAGCATGGTCTCTAGAGCCAGACTACCTTGGTTCAAATCACAGTACTACAACTTTCTGACTGAATCATCTCAAATTATGTCACCTATTTGTGACTCAGTTAACTTAATGGAAATGGTAAAATTCAGAAAGCAGTATTTACCTCATAAGGTGGTTGTCAAGATTAAGTAGGATTATTTATGTAAAGCTTTCAGCATAGTGCTGGATGTATAGTAAGTGCTCCATAAATATTAATTATTATTATAATTATTATTTAGGAAACAGTCTGTATGTTTCCCTTTCACCATCATTCCAACCACCAATCCCCCTGACCCCACACACACACCCAGAGGTAACCACTGCTAGTGGTTTGGTGCATGTTTTCTCTTACATACATAGATATATACATATGCTCATGCACTCACAAACACACACTCCTTACAATTTTTGTGTTACTGTTCCCAAAAGTGGGTTATATATCATATATTGTTCTGAGATGATTGTTTTCTTTTGCTTAGCAATATGCCTTATAGAGCTTTGTATGTCATGTATAGACATTATTCATACACCAAAATATACTAAATCATGCCTCTATTGATGAACAGTTAAGCGGTTTCAAATTTTTCAATGGATAGCCTTTAATATGTCTTTTTTCTCCTATGTAACTATTTCTATAAGATTAATTCCTATCTTGCCGAGTTACAATATATGTGCACTCAAATATCTTATATGTATCCTGTCCTATTATCCTCTAAAAGGATATTATGAATTTGTATACTCCCATTGACAATTTATGAGTCTGTTTTTCCACCCTTTTACTCTTATGGAATACTGTTAATATTTTTAAATCTGTCAATTTTATGAGCAAAATGTGCTACTTTATTTTAATTTATAATTCTCTAATTATTTATTTATTTGTTCATTGAAATTGACCCAGGCTTTTTGTAGACATTTACTGTGTTTTCCTTCCCTCAATCCAAACATTTATCTGAAAATGTTGCCAAAAAGTGTGAACAAGGCACTGCACAATGCCCAGCTGATAGGATAATCACTATTCTGGGTATCTCCTTCCTTGTGTTACAGCCGAGAAGGTTGGAAAAAAAGAGAGAAGTTTTCCATTAGAGAAGTTACATCCTTATTCTCTTTATTTATTTCTTTTGCATTCTTTCAGTAGTTTGACTTGGAAATCCAACATTTGAAATTGGGACTATTCTAATACTATCTTATGAACAGTTTGCTTAATTACATGGGGAAAATCAAAACCCAAATGCTCTTACCATGGCAAATTTCCTTAATGATCTCAACATCAACACTCAGTGCTAATGGGAACATGAAGAAAGGGATATTCTCATACCCGCCTGGTAGAAATCCATTGTGCTGCAGTCTGTAGGGGAAGCAACCTGTTAAGGCATCTGTTAAAATTAAAAGTATATATACCCTTTGCCCCAGAATTTTACTCCTTGAAATCTAACTATAGAAATGATAGCATTAATATGAAATGGCATATATACTAGGTCACTACTCAGTCTTCAATGTCAGTTTGAATTTCCTGGGGATTCAGTTCAGTAGGCTGGGATAGAACTTAAGATTCTGCTTATTGAAAAAGCTCCCAGGTGATGCTAATGCTGCTGGTACATGGACCACACCTGACTGGCTAGAATGTTAACTGTGGTATATTGTTCATTAACAGAGTAAATTAAAAAACAAAAACAATGAGTGAATACTCATCAGGAGGCCCAGGAAATCATCAAATATCCACATCATTGAGTATTATGCAGGGATTTAAGGTAATGAAGTAAAGGTTTACTGCTTGATTTGGAGGGCGTTTTGTGTGTGTGCATGCTTGTGTGTATGATTTTATTATACAGAAAATACGAGAGAATATTAGGTTGTTAGCCACCCGTGGAGGGGATAAAAGTAATATGGCAGGAAGAAGATAAGCACAAAAAAAAGGGAAGGGAAAAATCCAAAAGTTTACTGAAAATAGCATATTTGTAATCATATATATATATGTATATATAGTATATATGTATATATGTATATATATGTATATATGTATATATGTATATATGTATATATATGTATATATGTATATATGTGTATATATGTATATATATGTATATGTGTATATATGTATATATATGTATATATGTATATATGTATATATATGTATATATATATGTGTATATATACGTATATGTATATATATTTTTTTGAGATGGAGTATTGCTCTTGTTGCCTAGGCTGGAGTGCAGTGGCACAATCTCTGCTCACCGCAACCTCTGCCCCCCCGGGTTCAAGTGATTCTTCTGCCTCAGCCCCCCAAGTAGCTGGGACTACAGGCATGCACCACCGCACCCAGCTAATTTTGTATTTTTAGTAGAGATGGGGTTTCTCCATGTTGGTCAGGCTGGTCTCGAACCCCGGACCTCAGGTGATCCGCCTGCCTCTGCCTCCCAAAGTGCTGGGGTTACAGGTATGAGCCCACCGTGCCCGGCCTCTAATCATATTTAATGGACACTCACATATATATGTAAGTATATGTGTCAGTAAATTTTAAATGCTTAATACAAAAAAGTTAAAGAAATAAAAAGTAAATGTGATAAAATTAAACCAGATCAAAATCTAGGTACCGATCCATGCTACAGGAAATCTTGAAAACATTTTACTAAGCAAAAGAAGCCAGTCGCAAAGGACCACGAATTGGATGATGCCATTTATGTGAAATGTCCAAACTTAGGCAAATCTGTATATACAGTAAGTAGATTGTTCCTTGCCTAGGGCTGGGGCAGGCGAGAGCAGGGATGAGGAGGTTAGGGGATGAGGTGGTGGCTAAGAGGTGCAGAATTTCTCTTGAGGGAGATGAAAATGTTCTAAAATTGATTGTGGTGATGGTTGCACATATCTGTGAATACTAAAAACCACTGAACTGTACATTTTAGGTGGCTGAACTGAACAATATGTGAATTATATCTCCATAAAGCTATTTAAAACTTCTGTGGCTGAAAATAATTTTTCTAATGTGAAAGAGCAACTAACTCCTTCTATTTCTTGAGATTACTTTTCCTAATTGTTTACTTAATAATTTTTCTTCTTCGAAAGGCAAAAATCCTAACTTCAACTTTATCAGGAATTTTTACTCATTTTTGACATAGTTTCTGGTGCACATGCCAATGTAAAAAGTATATAATGCCTTCACTGTAAACTTATGCTCACCAATCTGAAATGGACCCTAGAAATCACACCATGTCTCACTTGCCCATTCTCCGGGAAACCCTCTCCAAGCCTTCTTCACTTCCTTCCATCCTTGTACCCCAATGCAATGGAAAAAAAGAAAAGCCATCAGTGGGCTATCATGTAAACTGTCTACATCTGTTCCTGTCCTACTTTTGTTTCTTCTGACCTAGAAATAATCCCCTATTCTGTGCTTTGGGCCCCATTCTCTGCCATTTCTTAGATTCCTAACACTAACAATAATCCTTTCTTACTCCCACAGATTTTATTAATGCCCACTCTGCTTCATTTATATCTACCTGGTTTCCACAGTCATTGAAGCTTACAATGCTTGCCTTATGTTATAATAATAGTGTTGTATATATCTTTGCATACTTTTTTCCACTTACATAATATAAATATATTTAGCAGAAAGCTCTTCATATTGTGTTTTACAAAATAAAAGGGACTATAGAGTTAAAATATTCTTTATATCCATTCATCTGCTAATGGACACTTAGGTTGCTTCCAAATCTTGGCTATTGGGAATACTGTTGCAATAAATATGGAAGTGCAGATACATCTTCTATATACTTACTTCTTTTCTTTTGGATATATACCTAGCAGCAGAATTGCTGGATTATAAGGTAGTTGTGTTTTTAGATTTTGAGGAACCTCCAAACTGTTCTTCATGGTGGTTACACTAATTTACATTCCCACCAACAGTGTATGAGGGTTCCCCTTTCTCTACATCCTTGCCAGCACTTATTGCCTGTCTTTTTGATAGAAACAATTTTAACTGGGGTGAGATGATATTTCATTGCAGTTTTGATGTGCAGTTCTCTGATGAAGGATGCTAAGCACTTTTTTACATACCGTTGGCCCTTTGCACAGCTTCTTTTGTGAAATGTCTATTCAGATCTTTTGCTCATTTTTAAATCAGATTATTAGGTTTTTTCCCTATAAAGTTGTCTGAGCGCCTTGTGTTTTCTGGTTATTAATCCTTTGTCAGAAGGGTAGTTTGCAAATATTTTTTCCCATTCTGTGGGTTGTCTCTTCACTTTGTTGTTTCATTTCCTGTGCAAGAGCTTTTTAACTTGATGTGATCCCATTTGTCCATTTTTGCTTTGGTTGCCTATGCTTGGGGGTATTCCTCAAGAAATCTTTGCCCAGGCCAATATCCTGGAGAGTTTGCCCAGTGTTTTCTTTTTGGTTTTTTTTTTTTTTTTTTTTTTTTTTTTAGTAGTTTCATAGTTTCTGGTCTCAGACTGAAGTCCTCAATCCATTTTGATTTCATTTTTGTATATGGTAGGAGATAGGTGTTTAGCTTCATTCTTCTACCTATGGATGTCCAATTTTCCCAGCACCACTTATTGAAGAGACTATCCTTTCCCCTCTGTATATTCTTGGCACATTTGTCAAAAATCAGTTCACAATAGATGCATGAAATTATTTCTGGGTTCTTTATTCTCTTCCATTGGTCTATTTATCTGCTTTATTTGTCAGTATATTGCTGTTTTGGTTACTATAGCTCTATAGTATAATTTGAAGTCAGGTAATGTAATTCTTCCAGTTTTGTGTTGATCTGCTTTGTTTTGGCATTGGCTATTCTGGTTTTGTTTTGTGTGTGTGTGTGTGGTTCCATATAATTTTTAGAATTTTTTACTCTATTTCTGTGAAGAATGTTCATTGGCATTTATTTACTTATTTTTCTGTGTCTATCTTATTTCTTTTTTCTTTTTAATTTTTGTAGGTACACAGTAGGTATATATATTTATGGGTTACATGAAATATTTTGGTACAGGTACGTAAAGCATAATAATCATATCAGGGTAGATAGAGTATCCATCACTTCAAGCACTTATCTCTTGTGTTACAAACAATCCAATTATATTCCTTTAGTTATTTTTAAGTGAACAATTAAATTATTTTTTACTATATTTTCCCTGTTGTGCTAGCAAATACTGGGCATTATTTATTCTTTCTAAATTTTTTTTTGTACCCATTAACCATTCCCCCTTCCCTCCCATCCCACCACACTACACTTCCCAGCTTCTGGTAATCATCATTCTAATCTCTATCTCCATTACTTCAATTGTTTTCATTTTTAGCTCCCATAGATAAGTGAAACATGCAATGTTTGTCTTTCTGTGCCTGGCTTATTTCACTTAACATAATGATCTGTAGATCAACCCATGTTGTTGCAAATGACAGGATCTCATTCTTTTTTATGGCTGACTACTATTCTATTGTGTATATGTACCACATTTCCTTTATTCATTTGTCTGCTGATGGACACTTAGGTTGCTTCCAAAGTTTGGCTATTATGAATACTGCTGCAATAATCATGGAAGTGCAGATACTTCTTTGATATACTTATTTCCCTTCTTTTGGGTAGGAGTAGGATTGGTGGATCATATGGTAGCTCTATTTTTTATTTTTTTGAGGAAGCTCCAAACTTTTCTCCACAGAGGTTGTACTAATTTACATTCCCACCAACAGTGTGCAAGCGTTCCCTTTTCTCTACATCCTTGCCACCATTTATTATTGCCCGTCTTTTGGATAAAAGCCATTTTAATTGGGGTGAGATGATATCCCATTGTAGTTTTCTTTTGCATTTCTCTGATAATCAGTGATGCTGAGCACTTTTTCCTATACCTGTCTGCCATTTGTATGTCTTCTTTTGAGAAATGTCTACTCAGATATTTTGCCCATTTTTAAGTTGGATTATTAGATTTTTTTCCTATACAGTTGTTTGAGCTCCTTATATATTCTAGTTATTAATTCCTTGTCAGATGGGTAGTTTACAAATACTTCCTCCCATTCTGTGGGTTGTCTCATCACTTTGTTGTTTCCTTTGCTGTGCAGAAGCTTTTTAACTTGATGTGATCCCATTTGTTCATTTTTGCTTTGGTTGTCTGTGTCCATGGGGCGTTGCTCAAGAAATCTTTGCCCATTCCAATGTCTTGGAGAGTTTTACCCAGTGTTTTCTTTTATTAGTCTCATAGTTTGAGGTCTTAGATGTAAGTCTTGAATAGGAAAATTGGAAGTTCCTCTACACGCTATTAACACTGCACATATTGCCACTGTTACATGTTTCTTAATCATTTGCATTTTATCCCCTATGAATTGCCAGTTCATATGTTTTGCCCACTTTTAAATTGGACTGATTTTTATGTCATTTTATAAAATGTTTTTGTACATTACAGATACAAACCCTTCTTCTAACAAATGAGTTCCAAATATATTTCCTTTTGGTCACTGAAGTTTTGATTTTTGTTATGGTATCTTCTCAACAGAAGTTTTGAATATTTATGTTGTCAGATCAATAATTTTCCTTCATTTTTTCTGGAGTTCTTGTCTTGCTTAAGGAATTTTCTTTGATTTCAAAGTTATATAAATGTTCCTCTGGATTATCTTCCAATATTGTAATGATGTTATAAAAACATCATTTTATACATGCAGATTTTTAATTCATCTAGAGTTTGTTTATATATCATATAAACTAGGTAAAGACCTAATTTTATTGCCTGATTCAAATCCTAACTCTACTATTAAATAGCTGTGTGACTTTGGACCAGTTACTAAATCTCCCTGTGTTTTAGTGTTTTCATTTGTGAATAGGAATAATAATAGTATCTATCTCAAAGGGCTGCTATGAAGATTGAATTAATACATGAAAAGCCCTTAGAATAGTACCTGGCATATAGTGAGTGCTAATTAAATGCTAGCTATTAGCTGACCCAATCCTGATACCATTTATTAAACAATTTTTTCTATCAATAATGCCCCTTTAAGCAATATAAAGTTAGCATATATACCTAGATCTGTTCCAGACTCTATTGTGTTCCACTGATGTATATATGAATACCACACTGTTTTATTATTAGCTTTATAGCACACTTTAAAATCTAAGGGGAAAAATCCCTCTCCCTAATCCTTTTTCAAAACTTTCTTGGCAATTTCTCATCTATATAAGCTTTAAAATAATCTTACCCCATAATATTCATCTACATAAACTTTAAATAACTTAAAAATAATTTTGGATGGAGGAAGAGAAATAAATTATCAGCTCCACCTTGTCCAAAGGGAGCAAGTGCCAAACTTAGTACACTCTTCCATTACAGAAATCTAAAAGTTTACACTGTGAGAGGGCACACAGGCAAAACGAGCCACTTAGAGGCAACTATTTCATCAGATTGCTCTTAATCTGGAAAAGTGTTAGCTTCTCCCTACACTCTACCCATGGGGTACAACACAAGGATCCTTGTGTGTTTACTTTAAACTGTGTTTGGCACATATGCTTTCTAGGATAAAATAGTTTATCTGGATTTGCAAAATCATTTCCTGTCGTTCCAAGATCAAGCACCATCTTGACTTGTAAACATGTACTCTTCTGTCCGCCCAAGCAGCTTAGAGGGCACCAATTCAGGTTTCCCTTCCAATCGTGACCAGGAAGAAGCCTAATAAATATTTCAAACATAAAAGGATTGTTATAACAAAGGGGTCTTAAAATCCTCCTGGGTTATCTGAACAGCTTTCCGTTTCATTTTGTTTTCACCTCTATCCCCTTGAAATTAGAAGAGATTTTTTTCTCTGAATGAAATACAAGTTTATGCACACAAAGACTGACATTAGAAAAGAAAACAAACAACAACAGCAACCAAAAAAAAAGTGGGGCTCTCATAAATGAAGGTATAGATATTAAGGGGGAGAGAAATGTTATGTCAGGAAGACAATCTGACCACAGGCCAGTTTTGATAATCCTATCCAGGATGTTACTCCTGATAGCAAGCAATTCCTGCCTCAGTGACAACTCCATATATATGTGTTATGAACACAAACCTATCAGAGCACGCATTACATACACCTTACCATGACATGGCAGATGGTGGCTGGCTTCCAAGATAAGCTTTATGGAGAGTGAAGAAGAAGGGACAAAAGAAGGTGAGAGGCCCAGGAAAAAAAAAAAAAAAAAAAAAAAAAAAACACTTCCCTTAATCTTTTGATGTTACCAAAGTGATCCTTGATGAAAGAAGCATCAGTCTTACTTTTCTCCCTTTCCATAGATTGAAATCGGAGGCTAAAGATCATCAAAAGATGGCTCCCTTGGAGGATACAGCTTCCTAGAAGCCTCAAGCCAAAACCCAAAGCAAACAACAGTGGTTACATTGGCTAGACATAATTGCAAGGCATTTGTCCAGCTTTATTTCTTCAAAGTCACTCACAATGAATGCCACACCGAATGATCTCGAAGAGACTTTATTCTTTGACTGTCACATAGATTAAAGAAGGCAAGTGATAACCCCCTGGAAATTGTTACAGAAGCCTGGCAGCCCAAGGTAATGTATAAGAAGTTTAAATTCACAAAAAGTACAACTCCACAGTGGAATATTTAGCTAACTTAGGGATAACAGTATCCGACCCAAATGCAGCAAATTACATTACAATAAAAGCAATGGATCAATTAATCAAGTCATCAAGTCAAACGTATATATCATGAACAACTTTGGGCTCAGTTCTGTGAAAGGCACTGGGTGGAGAAGTACAAGAATAAGACCCACAACCTCACCCCTCTATGACTGTCTTTCTAGTTACAATAATACACAGGCAATAAATTCAAATAATATGAGGCAATATATAATTACACTTTTACAACTATGCAGAGACCATGCATGCAATTAGATTTCCAGTAAAAGAGAAAATGTTCTTTGAATTTCATTGTGATGAACTATAATGTAGAACTCAAGCTATAGAGTCAGTTCTTTAAATCTATAAATTACTCTAATTAAATATTTCTTTTTTGTTTTTTTGGAAATACAACTTGGGGCTTTTTCGTCCTCCTAGCTCTATGATGTAGTTGTTTAGGGAGGAATTTTCTCTTTAGAGTTCTCAAGTTTATGTACATATTGAATATATTTAACTTTATTTAACTATTTGAAAATAATCTGACCTCAAATAAAGTAAATAATAAAATCAGATTTTCCCTGCTGAATAAAGTTAGTCTTACCTTGAACTATGAAACACCCTATTAAACTGTTTAATAATGTTTAATTACAGCTCTAAATAATAATGAATTAGGTGTGGGACATAACATGGAAACAAAACCAATTCATCATAACACAGATGGGTTTTTCATCATAAAAAATGGAAGGTTGACAGGCAATCACAAAGAAAATGAAGTGAACCACTGAAGATGTGTCAGTAATATATCCCCAAACCTCTCAAAGCTATTGATAAAATTAGATAGGAGGTTCATGTTATTCAGATCAGTTGTCTACACTGATTAAATCAGACAACTCCTTGCCATAGGAATCATTCAATACATTATTAATGAAATTGTGCTAAATAATTATTCAACTCTCCATTTTGGATGTACTATAAATTATGAGCAGGTGGAGGAATAAATTTGAAATTCATTTAATAATTGCTAATGTTTATACCATATTTGATCATACGTAAAGAACTCTCACTCATAGAAATTGCCTCATTTGGCCGGGTGAGGTGGCTCACACCTGTAATCCTAACACTTTGGGAGGCTGAGGCGGGCAGATCACTTGAGGTCAGGAGTTCAAGACCACCCTGGCCAATACGGAGAAACTTGGTCTCTACTAAAAATACAAAAATTAGCCGGGCATGATGGCACAGGCCTGTAATCCCTGCTATTTGGGAGGTTGAGGCAGGAGAATCTCTTGAACCTGGGAGGCAGAGATTGCAGTGAGCCAAGATCACACCATTGCACTCCAGCCTGGGTGACAGAGCGAGACTCTGTCTCAAAAAAAAAAAAAAAAGAAATTGCCTCATTTGCCTCTAAGACTCTGGGAGGTAGCTAAGGGGTTACTGTCATCCTTACTTTATTTTTTTTTCTTTTCTTCTTCTATTTTTTTTTTCTGTGTACTCTCCTATAAGCATCTTCACTTTAAAGAGGAAGAAACTGTCTCAAAGAGATTAAACGACTCTACTCATCTGAGCTAACCCAACAACTGAGTCCGGCTGTCGTGACACTACCAAGAACTCTGGCTAAGTGAGTCGCAAAAGCAACCCTTAGATTTCACATGTTGTGCATGGGTAATGGTTGAGTGAAGGATCTCAGTGGATCCGCAGTGCGTATGCATGAAACGTTTGTTCTTCAAATAACCGCTACCAATTGCTTTGTAGACAGCCTCCCTCCACCTTTCCAGCCGGAAAGAGCCTCCACTTAATCACTTCTCAGCCTGATTCTGTAACTTCCCATTACTTTTTGGTTAATAAAATCTAATTTCAGTTAGCTCCCTTCCTGCCTAGAGAAGGCAGTCTGGGATGGCCCTGGGTTTGGAGTTGGGGAGCGCGGCCAGGTGGCGGTCCCCGTCCCTGGGCCGTCAGGGCTGCAGGCGGCTGTGACACTCCGGAGGCCTCGACAGAGGGGTCCCAGGCGCAGCGTCCCCGGGCTCCTCTTGCCTCAGCGGAGCGTCCCACGGCAGTCCCGGACCCGCGCCTCTCCCGCCCGGCTCCTGCACGCCCAGCGAGCCTGCAGCCTGGGATCCTCCGCTCCTGCATCCCGGCTCGGGATGGGTCCCGGCTCCCCACCTCACGCCGGCGGGGCCACCCTTTCACTCCGCCTCCATCTGCTCTGTGGTCCGCGCTCGCTCCTGGAGTTACGCGTATACACCATCTTCCAACTGGGACAGAAGATATCAGTCTCGCTTTCTCTCAGACGCCCACGAAGTTGAGACTGCATTCTTCTGAAGATTCACTACTCCCTCGTTTAGGGAGAAGTACCAGCTAGTGCGCCCGCCTCCCACCGCCTTTCCTGCCCCCACTGCGTCCTTGACCCAGGTAGGCATCTGTGTCATATCTGGGGCCCGCCCTGGGGCTCCATGTCTTACCTGCATCACTTTTGAACCCAATGCCGATCTCCATTTCCCGCACACCCCAGCACTACCGGGTAACCTCTGAGAGTAGGAAAAAAAAAAAAAAAAAAACCCTCAAAGTGTCTGCAGGCCAACCACATGGCAGCATGTGTGAATATGGACGTTGGCTTAGTTAGAGGGCTTACTTTTGCCATTTATTATTTTAGCTTTGTTTCTTGGTCTAGGAATGTGCATTGCACCAAAGAGGCTCTCAAGAAATTGTTGTTTTTTTCTAGTAAACCCAATTCTCTTTTAGGTCAGTTTTGTATAGCCTGTTTTTAAAGAATGTGACATAATTGCAATCTCTCTCTTTTTTTAATCCTACATTTTTTTAGACCTTTCACTGTGAATTTAAAGCAGCCCTTAAAATAGTAGGTAAGTGTTTCCAACTTTATAAGGTAAAAATTAATTGCATCAGATATTATTAACGTTAAGATAATGTAAACCACAAGTTCCGGGGTGTGGATACAGTTATTGTTGTTGTTTTAATTTTTTGTAGAGATAGGGTCTTGCTCACTATGTTGCCCAAGCTATTCTTGTATTCCTGGCCTCAAGTGATCCTCCCACCTCAGCCTCCCAAAGTGTTGAGATTACCAGCATGAGCCACCATGCCCTACTAGATACAGTCTTACTCAAGTGACAAAGTCATAAGAGCTATTAAAACATATTGCAATAATAGTATCATAACCTTCCACCCACCCCCATAGTCCTTACTGTGTTCCAGGCTATGTTCTAAATGTTGTAAGAATGTTAACTGAGTTATACAGGTTATCTCAAGCAGGATTTGACTCCAGGATGAGTGCTCTTAACCACCGCATAATATTGTCTCTCTCACTTTGTTTCTGGAGAATATGAAAATAATACCTTACATAAATTTCTGTGATTTCAGTCATAGAATTACCAGCATTTTTTAAAGCATTACCTTTTGTACAGCCACTGTGTAACAGCTTTGAGAGCATTATGTCATTTTATCTCAAATTCTATCCCTCCCCAGCCCACCCAAGAGGCAGACATGGAAATTGCAACTCCATTTTACAGATGTGAACACTGCAACTCAGAGACATTAAGTTTCTTGGCCAAAGTCATGACATTAGTAAGTGGCAAAGCCAGGCTACAAATCCAGGTAAACCTGACACCAAAGTCTGTGCTCTAAACCACAACACTCTGGGTTCTGTTCAAAGTGAACTAAATTAGGTCTAAATACAACCCCATATTTAGTCACCTGGCACAATCATGATGCTGTATCAAATCAGAGGTTGCAAACTGATGACTCCTATTCCTGGGCTTCCAGCCTTTCTGCAAAGCGCTGAAGATCTGGCAGCACAGGGCCCATGCTGCACCAGCAGGCACAATTGCCTCAGCTGGGGCTGGACAGTGCCAGCTCATTTCAGGCATGCAGGCACTCAGGTCCCAACCAGTCCACTTCACCCAACTGTGCCAGTGGCCCCCACAGGCATTTGAGTTTTTGCTCCCTATCCTAGAAATGTTCAGACCAGTGCTGCATCTCCTCTGACCATTGCAAACTGGTACAGATTTTGAAATCAATTTATGCCAGTTGAGCAGGGGTTTCCACAGTGTAAAGCTAGACATCTGGAGTTGGGGGATTCCAATTTCAATGCCCTTCTGGCTTTAGACCAACTTTAGATTTTACAATCCCACATCAAGGTCTATGATATGGCTCCCGGTGACAGATGTGTGGCACTAGCTCTGCTCACTGGGGAAAATAATCTGTCTGACATAGGGCTAAAGTCAACCTCTGTTTGCCATTCATGGTCTCAGCAATCTCATTTCTCTCTGTGTTGATTACCACTGCATATCTAAGCCTTTCAAGTTTTCTCTTTCCCTCAGGACCTAGAGGGTCCCTGGAGGGTAAAGACGGTCTGCAAAGTCAGTGTGATTCATGTTTTAGTTTCTGAAAAGAGAAATTTGGCATCCATAGAGCTGCAGATAAGAAACGGGATGTGTAGTGTGAAGACAAAAGAGGCAGAAGGGACACCTAGTCTTCACAAAACAGAGATACAGCTGAACATAATAAGGTTGGACAGGTAGAGGATTTGCACAGAAACATTGGCTATCTAAACACCATGTGGTTGTCAGAAATACATTTGGGAAGGAAGAGAAGGAATAATATGATTTCTCTTCCTAACATATCTTGGAAACCAGCCAGTAAGGAAACAGTCTCATCACTGAGATATTTTTCTTTCTTCAACACCATGAAAATTAATGAAATATTATAACATTTTATTTATCTAGGCTATAAATTTGTGTATTGATAGATTCTTCTTTCCTGATGATATGGTTTGAATTTTGTCCCCTCCAAATCTCATGTTGAAATGGGATTCCCAGTGGTAGAGGTGGGGCCTGGTGGGAGGTGATTGGATCATGAGGGTGGATTCCTCATGAATGGTTTAGCTCCGTCTCTTTGGTGATAAGTGAGTTCTCACTTGGTTAGCTTGCGCAAGATCTGGTTGTTTAAAAGGGTCTAGGATCTCCCCCTTCTCTCTCTCTCTCTTGCTCTGTCTCTTGCCATGCAATGCACTGACTTCCACTTTGCCTTCCACCATGATTCTAAGCTTCCTGAGCCTCACTGGAAGCAGACACTGGCACCACACTTCCTCTGCGCCCTGCAGAACCATGAGCTAATTAAACCTCTTTTCTTTATAAGTGACCCAAACTCAGATATTTCTTTAAAGCAGTGCAAGAATGGACTGACACATCTGGGTATAGAATACTTAGATTTTAGATTACTGGAGATTAAAAAGCTCAAACTGGCTTGAACAAAAAAAAATGAGTTTATTTATTCACATAAGAGACATCCAATTTAGCTTCAGGTGTGGCTGCATCCAGATATTCATATGGAGTTGCCAGGGGTTAGTATCCATCTCCTGGCTCTTTTTTCCTATACGTTGGCTTTGTTCTCTGGCAGGCTGTCTTGTGGTGGCAAGGTGGTCTTCAGCAGCCCTAGATATACATTCTGCCAGGTTATCAATGCCAACAGAAAGAAATGGTCTCTCAGAAGAATTTGAGCAAAATCCCCAGGACTGTCTCTGTTTGATCTGGCATTGGTCATGGGCTCACCCCAGAATTCGTTACTGTGGCCAGAGGTATGTGGTGATGTGGTGTTCTCATTGCTTGGTGCTGAGTCCCCACCAAAGGCAAGGGGTAGGGCCATCTCCATCCAAACCATAATATCAATGTCAAAGAGGTGTGATTTTCAAGACAGAAAAAGAGAGAGAGAGGGCGGGGCGATTCTGTGTGCAGAAGGGCAATGGGCAGGCCAAACCACAGATGGTCACTAACATTCTTCACTCTGACCTTGAGGCAGGGGGAGGATGAGCTTTCATTAAATGATTTTTTCCTAGTCCTTTTGAAAAAGGACTCAGTATTGAGTTCCTTAGCTTCTGGGTCCAACCCACAAATAAACCAGCAGAGTAAAAATTATTATTTTCATTGTATCACTGCACAAAATACAATCAAACAAGAACCAATATATCAGCAAAGGAACTCTTTTCATGAAATATCCTAGCTATCCTTAGTGACCCAATAGTTATCTCCAGGTAATATTAAGCATCAAAATGTTATTCACCCAAACTCCTACCTATTAATTCTGAGGCTCCCATATTATTGGTATACAGCCAACTCTTAATTATTGGCAGACGCAGAATACGGAAATTATGGATCAAGCCTAAGGTCTCGTTTTAGCAAAGCGATTCAGACTGTTCCAGATAAACTTTTACCCCAGCTGCAGCAAGCAACAACACTGACTAATTTGACTTTCGCATCTGGCAAAACGGCTCCCACACATACCTAGATAGATATGTGGGTCATACACTCCTCAACCCACTTCACAGAGTCTGATGAAATCATATCAACTCATACCAAATGCAAAAGGGGAGCATTTTTATCATTTTGGCAAAAAGATTCAATTAACCAAGAACTTAAAAAGCCAGTGGTGAAAATTGAATCCAAAGTTGATATTTTCGACTTAATTCCTTCCTGCCCTACCCCCATCTAAAAGGTAGCCAAGACCCTCAACCATCTTCCCCACCAAAACATAAAATTTCTTCTTTCTCATATATTCTTAATTATTCTACGAGTTTCTGTAACTACTTAAGCATAAATCTTCAGGGATAAACAGTAGATGAGAAATGGAAAAAGTTGAAGATAGAACCTTGAAGACAGGAGGGGTAAAGGAATCAGCCTAGGAAAACAAGGAGTGATCAGAGAAGCCATGGGAGACATGGAGGGGTTTTTACAATGGAGGCCAACTTAGAAGGGGATGGCCAGTGGTGTCCTGCTTAGGGGTCAGTTTTATTTAATCTTAAACTCTTCTCACTCCATCCACTCCAACTGCTGAATAACTTTCTTTTACTCACTAGAAGCTTGCTCCATGCTCTCTTTTGGAAATCTTCATATGGACCACACCTTGGGTCCAGCTTGATCACTAGCTACATGTCCAGTCTTGAAGGTGGCTTGTGCTGCTGCCAACACTACCCGCTAATGTGTATCCAGGCATCCTGTGTGCCAGGTATAGTATCAAACGCCATGCATGAACTATTTGGTTTAATTTTAAAAATAATTCCACAGAATAGGACACTTTTATTATCCCAATTTTCCAGATGAGGAAATTTGGCTTAAAATGATAAAGTATCTTGCCCAAGGTTAACCATTAGTATGCAGCAGAGCAATAGCATGTCAAAAAAATGGAGGGAAGAAAGAAGATACCTAGGAAATCAACAATTTGTCTATTCTATTATTGCATGACCAGACTGTGTTTATATTTAAGGCTATGATTCTTTTTTTAGAATATTCACCAAGCAAATGCTTGATGAGAAGATATAGATTGTATTCTTTGATGTAAAGCATGCTAAAACATGAGAAATAATTAGAATTATGGAAATCATTTTTCAGGATCAACACATTCTAGTAACACTGAGCTCCAGGGAATACTCGGGTTTTGTTTTGTTTTGTTTTGTTTTCCCTAGGAGCATAAATCCCTCTTTTGATGAGACAGAGCCCTATGGCGGTGACTTTCTTGGTGGTTTAGTCTTAATTCTGGCTCCCAAGAATAAAACATACAAAAGAAAACCCATTGTGATTACAGAACTAATAGCTAGCATGCGGTAGAATTCACACAGGACGTGGAGTCAGGCTGAGTTGGGATTTTATGTACCGATTAGCTGTGGGATTCAAGACAGGTCCTTAACCTCTACAGGTTATGAGGACGATCACAATACATATGCTCACGGGATTATCTCCTCTATATAAATGTGTAGGAATTTTAGTTAAACTAATTTCTAGGATAATATTTGAGGAGCCATGAAAGTTAAATATGATGGTAAATAAGAATATAGGTCTGACACCTAGGAAATACTCAAAAAGGAAATTTAATTGAAATTTTAAATACACCTATTCTTTGACCCAGCAATCCCACTTCTAGGAAATAACTACTCAGAAAGGAAACCACAAGTAAATAAATGTACACGTACAAAGATGTTCATTAAGCATTGAAACAGCAAAGAAGGAAAAATTAGAAAGGCTGACTAAACAGTGGTCCACACATGGCAGTGGCTGACAGTGTGGGTGATGGCAACCAATTGTGTGGGCAGTGGAGCTAAACTGTGTGAGCCACAGAGCCAAATGACCTCAGTTGGGATCCAGGCTGCATTAATGTTGTATTGATTCTGGGCTAATTACTTAACCTCTCAAGGCGTCAGTCTCTTACCTCTGTAAAATGCAAATGATAAAAGTGATTACCACACAGGTCGTTGTGAAGATAAAAATGACTTCATACTTGTAACGTACGTAGAAGAATAAGTAGAACATAATAAACTTTGCTGACTATCAGCAATCTTGTAACCATTTTTAATTTTAATTCTTAATTTTTTAACTTAAGTTTTTGTTTCATCAAGGTATAATTTACATATTCACCAACTCTAGGTGTACAGTTTGACAAATTTCGGTAAATTCTACAACCAGCACGATCAAGAATTTTTCTGTCACCCTGAAAACTTTCCTCATGCCCTTTTGCAGAATATTTCCTCCTCCATTCTCAGGGAACCATTGATCTGCTTGTAGTTTTGGCTTTCCTTTTCTTTTTTCTTTTTTCTTTTTTTTTTTTTTATTATACTTTAAGTTATAGGGTACATGTGCACAATGTGCAGGTTTGTTACATAGGCATACATGTGCCATGTTGGTTTGTTGCACCCATCAGCTTGTCATTTACATTAGGTATTTCTCCTAATGCTTTCCCTCCCCCAGCCCCCAACCCCCTGACAGGCCCCAGTGTGTGATGTTCCCCACCCAGAGTCCATGTGTTCTCATTGTTCAACTCCCACCTATGAGTGACAACATGCGGTGTTTGGTTTTCTGTCCTTGTGATATTTTGCTGAGAATGATGGTTCACAGTTTCATCCATGTCCCTAGAAAGGACATGAACTCATCCTTTTTTTATGGCCGCATAGTATTCTATGGTGGATATATGCCACCTTTTCTTAATCCAGTCTGTCATTGATGGACATTTGGGTTGGTTCCAAGTCTTTGCTCTTGTGAATAGTGCTGCATTAAACATACATGTGCATGTGTCTTTATAGAAGCATGATTTATAATCCTTTGGGTATATACCCAGTAATGGGATCGCTGGGTCTAATGGTATTTCTAGTTCCAGATCCTTGAGGAATCACCACACTGTCTGCCACAATGGCTGAACTAATTTACACTCCCACCAACAGTGTAAAGGCATTCCTGTTTCTCCACATCCTCTCCAGCACGTGTTGTTTCCTGACTTTTTAATGATTGCCATTCTAACTGGTGTGAGATGGTATCTCATTGTGGTTTTGATTTGCATTTCTCTGATGGCCAGTGATGATGAGCATTTTTTCAAATATTTGTTGGCTGCATAAATGTCTTCTTTTGAGAAGTGTCTGTTCATATCCATTGCCCACTTTTTGATGGGGTTGTTTTTTTCTTGTAAATTTGTTTAAGTTCTTTGTAGAGTCTGGATATTAGCCCTTTGTCAGATGGGTAGATTGCAAAGATTTTCTCTCATTCTGTAGGTTGCCTGTTCACTCTGATGGTAGTTTCTTTTGCTGTGCAGAAGCTCTTCAGTCTAATTAGATCCCATTTGTCTATTTTGGCTTTTGTTGCCATTGCTTTTGGTGTTTAGTCATGAAGTTCTTGCCCATGCCTATGTCCTGAATGGTATTGCCTAGGTTTTCTTCTAGGGTTTTTATGGTGTTAGGTCTTACATTTAAGTCTTCAATCCATCTTGAGTTAATTTTTGTATATGGTGTAAGGAAAGGATCCAGTTTCAGCTTTCTACATATGGCTAGCCAGTTTTCCCAGCACCATTTATTAAATAAGGAATCCTTTCCCCATTTCTTGTTTTTGTCAGGTTTGTCAAACACCAGATGGTTGTAGATGTGTGGTGTTATTTCTGAGTCCTCTGTTCTGTTCCATTGGTCTATGTATCTATTTTGTTACCACTACCATGCTGTTTTGGTTACTGTAGTCTTGTACTATAGTTTGAAGTCAGGTAATGTGATACCTCCAGCTTTGTTCTTTTGGCTTAGGATTGTCTTGGCTGCGCAGATTCTTTTTGGGTTCCATATGAACCTTAAAGTCATTTTTTCCAATTCTGTGAAGAAAGTCAGTGGAAGCTTGATGGGGATGGCATTGAATCTATAAATTCCCTTGGGTAGTATGGCCATTTTCATTATATTGATTCTTCCTATCCATGAGCATGGAATGTTCTTCCATTGTTTGTGTCCTCTTTTATTTCATTGAGCAGTGGTTTATAGCTCTCCTTGAAGAGGTCCTTCACATCCCTTGTAAGTTGGATTCCTAGGTATTTTATTCTCTTTGTAGTAATTGTGAATGAGAGTTCACTCATGATTTGGCTCTCTGTTTGTCTATTATTGGTGTATCAGAATGCTTGTGATTTTTGCACATTGATTTTGTATCCTGAGACTTTGCTGAAGTTGATTCTCAGCTTAAGGAGATGTTGGGCTGAGACAATGGGATTTTCTAAATATACAATCATGTCATCTGCAAACAGAGACAATTTGACATCCTCTTTTCCTAATTGAATACCCTTTATTTCTTTCTCTTACCTGATTGCCCTAGCCAGAATTTCCAACACTATGTTGAATAGGAGGGGTGAGAAAGGGCATCCTTGTCTTGTGCCAGTTTTCTAAGGGAACACTTCCAGTTTTTGCCCATTCAGTGTGATATTGCTGTGGATTTCTCCTAAATAGCTCTTATTATTTTGGGATACGTTGCTGGATTTGGTTTGCCAGCACTTTATTGAGGATTTTTGCATCAATGTTCATCAGAGATATTGGACTAAAATTCTCTTTTTTTGTTGTGTCTCTACCATGCTTTGGTATCAGGATGAGGCTAGCCTCATAAAATGAATTAGGGAGGATTCCCTTTTTTTCTATTGATTGAGATAGTTTCAGAAGGAATGGTACCAGCTCCTCTTTGTACCTCTGGTAGAATTTGGCTGTGAATCTTTCTGGTCCTGGGCTTTTTTTTTGGTTGGTATGCTATTAATTATTGCCTCAATTTCAGAACTTGTTTTTGGTCTATTCAGGGATTCCACTTTTTCCTAGTTTAGTCTTGGGAGGGTGCATGTGTCCAGGAATTTATCCATTTCTTCTAGATTTTCTAGTTTATTTGCATAGAAGTGTTTATAGTATTCTCTGATGGTAGTTTGTATTTCTGTGGGATCGGTGGTGATATCCCCTTTATCAGTTTTTTATTGCATCTATTTGATTCTTCTCTCATTTCTTCTTTATTAGTCTTGCTAGTGGTCTATTTTGTTGATCTTTTCAAAAAACCAGCTCCTGGATTCATTGATTTTTGTCTCTGACAAAAGGGGATTGTGTCTCTATCCCCTTCAGTTCTGCTCTGATCTTAGTTATTTCTTGCCTTCTGCTACCTTTTAATTTATTTGCTTTTGGTTCTCTAGTTATTTTAGTTGTGATGTTAGGGTGTCAATTTTAGATCTTTCCTGCTTTCTCTTGTGGGCATTTAGTGCTATAAATTTCCCTCTACACACTGCTTTAAGTGTTTCCCAGAGATTCTGATTTGTTGTGTCTTTGTTCTCATTGGTTTCAAAGAATATCTTTATTTCTGCCTTGATTTCGTTATGTACCCAGTAGTCATTCAGGAGCAGGTTGTTCAGTTTCCATGTAGTTGAGCGGTTTTGAGTGAGTTTATTAATCCTGAGTTCTAATTTGATTGCACCATGGTCTGAGAGACACTTTATTGTGATTTTTGTTGTTTTTCATTTGCTGAGGAGTATTTTACTACCAATTATGTGGTCAGTTTTAGAATAAGTGCAGTGTGGTACTGAGAAGAATGTATATTCTGTTGATTTGGGGTGGAGAGTTCTGTAGATAGATGTCTATTAGGTCCATTTGGTTCAGAGCTGAGCTCAAGTCCTGGATATCGTTGTTAACCTTCTGCCTCATTGATCTGTCTAATATTGACAATGGGGTGTTAAGGTCTCCCATTATTATTGTGTGGGAGTCTAAGTCTCTTTGTAGGTCTCTAAGGACTTGCTTTATGACTCTGGGTGCTCCTGTATTGGGTGCATATATATTTAGGATAGTTAGCTCTTCCTGGTGAATTGATCCCTTTACCATTATGTAGTGGCCCTCTTTGTCTCTTTTGATCTTTGTTGGTTTAAAGTCTGTTTTATCAGAAACTAGGATTGCAACCCCTGCTTTTTTTTTTTTTTTTTTTTTTGCCATCCATTTGCTTGGTAGATATTCCTCCATCCCTTTATTTTGAGCCTATGTGCATCTTTGCATGTGAGATGAGTCTCCTGAATACAGCATACTGATGGGTCTTGACTCTATCCAATTTGCCAGTCTGTGTCTTTTAATTGGGGCATTTAGCCCATTTACATTTAAGGTTAATATACTTATGTTTGAATTTGATCCTGTCATTATGATTTTAGCTGGTTATTTTGCCCATTAATTGAGGCATTTCTTCATAGCGTCAATGCTGTTTACCATTTGGCATGTTTTTGCAGTGGCTGGTACTGGTTGTTCCCTTCCATGTTTAGTGCTTCCTTCAGCAGCTCTTGTAGGGCAGGCCTGGTGGTGACAAAATCTCTCAGCATTTGCTTTTCTGTAAAGGATTTTATTTGTCCTTCACTTATGAAGCTTAGTTTAGCTGCATATGTGATTCAGAGTTGAAAATTCTTTTCTTTAAGAATGTTGAGTATTGGCCCCCACTCTTTTCTGGCTTGTAGGGTTTCTGCCAAGAGATCTGCTGTTAGTCTGATGGGCTTCCCTTTGCGGATAACCCGACCTTTCTCTCTGGCCACCCTTAACATTTTTTCCTGCCTTTCAACCTTGGTGAATCTGACAATTATGTGCATTGGGGTTGCTCTTCTCAAGGAGTATCTTTGTGGTGTTCTCTGTATTTCCTGAATTTGAATGTTGGCCTGCCTTGCTAGCTTAGGGATGTTCTCCTGGATAATATCCTGAAGAGTTTTCTAACTTGTTTACATTCTCCCCATCACTTTCTAGTACACCAATTAGATGTAGATTTGGTCTTTTCACATAGTCCCATATTTCTTGGAGGCTTTGTTTATTTCTTTTTACTCTTTTTTCTCTGATCTTGTCTTTTCACTTTATTTCATTAATTTGATCTTCAATCACTGATATTCTTTCTTCCACTTGATTGAATCAACTGTTGAAGCTTGTGCATGCGTCACAAGGTTCTCGTGCCATGGTTTTCAGCTCCATCGGGTCATTAAGGCCTTCTCTACACTGTTTATTCTAGTTCGTCATTCATGTAACCTTTTTTCGAGGTTTTTAGCTTCCTTGCAATGGGTTAGATATGCTCCTTTAGCTCGGAGAAGTTTGTTATTACCGACGTTCTGAAGCTTACTTCTGTCAACTCGTCAAACTCATTCTCTGTCCAGTTTTGTTCCCTTGCTGGCGAGGAGCTGTGATCTTTTGGAGGAGAAGAGGTGCTCTGTTTTTTGGAATTTTCAGCTTTTCTGCTCTACTTTCTCCCCATCTTTGCGATTTTATCTACCTTTGGTCTTTGATGTTGGTGACCTACAGATGGGGTTTTGGTGTGGATGCCCTTTTTGTTGATGTTGATGCTGTTCCTTTCTGTTTGTTAGTTTTCCTTCTAACAGTCAGACCTCTGAGCTGCAGCTCTGCTGAAGTTTGCTGGAGGTCCATTCCAGACCCTATTTGCCTGTTATCACCAGCGGAGGCTGCAGAACAGCAAATATTGCTGCCTGAACCTTCCTCTGGAAGGTTCTTCCCAGAAGGGAACCCACCTGTTTGAGATGTCTGTTGGCCCCTACTGGTAGGTGTTTCCCAGTCAGACTACATGGGGGTCAGGGACCCGCTTAAGGAGGCAGTGTGTCTGTTCTCAGAGCTCGGACGCCATGCTGAGAGATCCACTGCTCTCTTCAGAGCTGTCAGACAGGGACTTTTAAGTCTGCAGAAGCTGTCTGCTCCCTTTTGTTCTACTATGCCCTGCCCCAGAGGTGGAATCTATAGAGGCGGTAGGCCTTGCTGAGCTGTGGTGGGCTCTGCCCAGTTCGTGCTTCCTGGCCTCTTTGTTTACATTGTGAGCTACTCAAGATTCAGCAATGTCATATGCCCCTCCCCCATCAAGCTGCAGTGTCGCAGGTTGATCTCAGACTGCAGCGCTAGCAGTGAGGAAGGCACCGTGGTCATGGTACTGCCAAGCCAGGCATGGGAGGGTATCTTCTTGTTGCTAAGACTGCAGATAAAGTGCAGTATTTGGTCAGGAGTGTACCGTTTCTCCAGGTACAGTCTGTCATGGCTTCCCTTGACTAGGAAAGGGAAATCCCCCAACCCCTTGTGCTTCCCGGGTGAGGTGACACCCCACCCTGCTTCAGCTCGCCTTCCGTGGGCTGCACCCACTGTCCAACCAGTCCCAGTGAGTCGGTACCTCAGCTGGAAATGCAGAAATCACCCATCTTCTGTGTTGCTCTCGCTGGGAGCTGCAGACCAGAGCTGTTCCTATTTGGCCACCTTGGAAGTGACCCTGAGTTTTGGCTTTTCTAGGTATAGATGGAATCATACATACATAGACTTTTGTGTTTGAGTTCCATTGCACATAGATTTTTTTTTTTTTTTAAGATAGAGTCTCACTGTGTTGCTGAAGCTGGAGTACAATGGCACGATCTTGGCTCACTGCAACTTCTTCCTCCTAGGTTCAAATGATTCTCGTGCCTCAGCCTCCTGAGTAGCTGGGAATATAGGTGAGTGCCACCACACCCAGCCACTGCACACAGCTTTTGAGTCATCAATGTCATTATGTGTATTTATGCTTTGTTCCTTTTAATTGCTGAGTAGTACGCCATCACATGAATATACCACAATTTGTTTTTCCATTCATGAGTTCATAAACATTCAAGTTGTTTTCATTTTTTTGCTCTGAATATTCACGTACATGGCTTTTGTGTGGGCATGTTTTCATTTCTTTGGGATAAACAGCTAGAAGTGGGATTGGTGGGTCATATGTTAAGTGTCTGTTTGATTTTATAGTAAACTGCTAATGTTTTCCAAAGTGGCTGTACCATTTCACATTTGCGTATATCTCATTATAACTATTTTTAAAAAGGAAAAACTGGCTGGGCGCACTGGCTCATGCCTGTAATCCCAGCACTTTGGGAGGCTGAGGCAGGTGGATCACAAGGTCAGGAGATCGAGATCATCCTGGCTAACACAGTGAAACCCTGTCTCTACTAAAAAATACAAAAAAAAAAAAAAAAAAAATTAGCCGGGCATGGTGGCAGGTGCCTGTAGTCCCAGCTACTCAGGAGGCTGAGGCAGGAGAATGGCGTGAACCTGGGAGGCGGTGCAGTGAGCCGAGGTGCAGTGACCTCAGTGCAGTGAGCTGAGATCACACCACTGCACTCCAGCCTGGGCAACTGAGCGAGACTCTGTCTCAAAAAATAAATAAATAAATAAATAAAAATAAAAATAAAAAGGAAAAACTGGGGGCCAGGTGCAGTGGCTTATACCTGTAATCCTAGCACTTTGGAAGGCCAAGGAGGATGTATCGATTGAGCTCAGGAATTTAAGACCAGCATGGGAAACATGGTGAAACCCTGTCTCTATAAAAAATACAAAAGAATTAGCCGGGCATGGTGGCACCCAGCCTGTGGTCCCAGCTATTCGGGAGGCTGAAGTGGGAGGATCACTTGAGCCCAGGAGGTGAAGGTTGCAGTGAGCAGAGATCATGCCACTATACTCCAGCATGGGTGATGGAGTGAGACCCTGTCTCAAGAAAAAAAAAAAAAAAGCAAATTTCATCCCATTTGAATAAAGTAGATGTAAATATAATTGCACAGCTAAGGAAAGAAATGGGGGTCGGGCACAGTGGCTCACGCCTATAATCCCAGCACTTTGGGAGGCCAAGGCGGGTAGATCACGAGGTCAGGAGTTCAAGACCAGCCTGACCAACATGGTGAAACCCCGTCTCTACTAGAAATACAAAAATTAGACAGGCGTGATGGTGAGCACCTGTAATCCCAGATACTCAGGAGGCTGAGGCAGGAGAATCGCTTGAACCCGGGAGGCGGAGGTTGCAGAGAGCCGAGATCATGCCATTGCCTTCCAGGCTGGGTGACAAAGCGAGACTCCATCTCAAAAGAAAAAAAAAGAAAAGAAATGAGAAGAATACACACCTTTTTTTTTTTTTAATAGCAGTTACCTCTGCAGCGTGGCATGAGAGGGACCAACAGAGGCACTCTTCTCATATTTATCTAAGTGGCTAGAGTTATGAATCTTTTCCTTCTCATCTTTAAGTGATTTTCAAATAAATTAAAACATTAATTTTACTTGAATCTGACGCTGTATTGGAAAGGGACTTCCTTCTTTCCTAGGGCCCCCTACAAAACAGATGTTGAGGCTCCAAGTCCCCTGAAGAGTCTGGAGAGACATTACTGGTGCTGCAGAAGGACTTTTCAACATTCCACAAAGCCTAGGAGAAATGATGGGTTTGCTGGTAATAAGGCTGCTTAGAAGAGCTAAGACAACATGTGTTCCACTTGTGGCTAGAATTACATCAATTCCGTGTGGTAACCTTGATTACCTCAGGCTGATAAGACATTCAGAAGAGTAGTTTTGTTTTTCTACAAATTATGATTAATAATTTTTAAAGAAAGAAAACCACTCTTGGCTTAATAATTGTGCTTTGGCATACAAAGCCTTTCAAAACACAAACACAGAATTCAGTGGATTAATAAAACGGGGACCAACAGGTCAACAAGTGGTCACTGTCTGGTGGTAGTGCTGCCATTTTTAAGCTTTCAAAAACCCCTAGGATGTTCCTTTATCAAAGGAAATGAAGGCAGCTCCTCTTGGCTGTTCCTGCCTGATACTACAAACTTTTTAAAGGCTTCAAGTCAGGTAGCAGTTTTTGCCAATTAACGACTTGATAATCTCCAGGTCTAATGTAACCTTGCCATAATCTCTCTTTTATTTTCACCAGACAGAGAGTAATAAATAATACATGTAACCTAACCTATTGGCTTTGTCCACTCTCATAAGTAATCCTGGCTCCTTCTCCCTGCTGCGGCCCCTGGTCTTGGCCCCTGCCTATTCAGCCCAGCATGTCTGAACATTTAGTCATCTCTTCAGAGCCACTCTTCCAGGAAAAGGCTATTGTTCCTGCATTTCCTGATCACTTACTTCCTGTCATTTTTTTCAAAAGAGAATCAAAACTATTCTAAAATCACACAAAGGTTCTTCTCTACTTCACAGTTGTAGTTTATTATATTGTCATCATTTACTTGATTTGGGGGCCACTTAAATACACCATGACCTGCCTGACCTGATCAGCAGTGTCCCTGAGTCACAGGTAGTTTCCACATGAGCCCCAGTATGAACACTGTCTTGTTTTCAATCACACGTGCATGCAGCTTAAACTTGTTTTTCTCCAAGACCTCAAAGAAATTTCTAAGAGTACCCACATTATTGACTTTACACCAATGACCCACCTGATGAAGAAAAAGATCAGGGACAGAGAGGGCGAGCATCTTCCTAAGCTGGGGAGGAAGTGGCAGGCAATGAAGACATGGAAATGTCTCCTCTCTGCTCCAGCCCTTCCTCAACTCACACAAAGAAAAGAACTGATCAAAATGAGTTTTGCTGCCCAGAAGAGACTGAGTCGCTAGAAGGGAGAAAATGACAGGGAGGGAGCTCAGGAAATAAAAAACCTGGGTTTTGACTGGCACACACATGTACAATACACATACAGGTGTGTATATACGTGCACACACATACGTACATACACATGCACATACATACATACACACCACACACACATACATATTTAAGAGCTTCCTTTGTGCCTGGCACTGTGCTAAGTATTTATATACACTATCTTGATTAATTTTGACACCTTCCCATGGGGTAGGTACCTTTATTCTCCACATATTACATGTCAATATTACATATGAATGAACTCATCCAAGTTCACACAGCTAGTACAACAGCTGAGCCACAGTTAACTCATGCTTTATCTAACAGCAAAGTTGTATAACTCACCCATCTATTTGCTAGCTGTGTGATTTCTGATGAGTCACTTAACTGTTCTGAAGTTCAGTGTCCTCATCTATAAAACGGCAATAACAAAGCCTACAAAATCTGCTTCCATATTGTGTTGAGAATTAAATGAATTTATGTGTATATTTACCACACACAAAGATGTATTTCTCTTCTTTACCTCAGTTTTGGTTGGCTTTTGGTAAAATGCTTATTATGACTGGGTTATTGTAAAAATTAAAAGAGGAAACATGAAAACACTTTGGAAACCATAATTAATCATTGTTATTCTCAGATATGGTTTTTCTTTTGTGTGTGTGTGTGTGTGTGTGTGTGATGGAGTCTTACTCTGTTGCCCGCACTGGGGTGCAGTGGCGCAATCTCAGCTCACTGCAACCTCCCCTCCTGGGTTCAAGTGATTCTCCTGCCTTAGCCTCCCAAGTAGCTGTGATTACAGGCACCTGCCACCCGCCCATCTAATTTTTGTATTTTTAGTAGAGACAGGGTTTCACCATGTTGGCCAGACTGGTCTCAATCTCTCGACCTCAAGTGATCCGCCCACCTCAGCCTCCCAAAGTGCTGGAATTACAGGCGTGAGCCACCACACCCAGCCTCAGATATGAGTTAAACAAAGATATATGACCAGGTAGTCTAGATTAACTATATATCATAATTTACCAGTTGTCAGATGGGCAAAGATAAAAATGTTTGAGAATATACTGTGTTAGAAAATGGAAGGGAAATGAGAACACTCATACATTGCTTATGGGTGTGTAAATTGTCACATCCTCTAAGGAGAGAAACTGGATTACATTTCTCAAGGTTAACCATGTAAATAATTTTTTTTTTAAATGGAATCTCGCTCTGTGGCCAGGCTGGAGTGCAGTGGTGCAATATCGGCTCACTGCAACCTCCAATTCCCTGGTCCAAGCGATTCTCCTACCTCAGCCTCCTGAGTAGCTGGGATTACAGGCACGAGCCACCACGGCCAGCTGATTTTTGCATTTTTAGTAGAGCCGGGGTTTCACCATGTTGGCCAGGATGGTCTCCAGCTCCTGACCTCATGAGCCACCCACCTTGGCCTCCCAAAGTGCTGGGATTATAGGCATAAGCCACCACACCCAGCCATAAATATTCTTTGACCCAGTTTTTCCAGCTGCTTAAGTGTGAAAAAGACAAGTTTATTTATTATAGTATCGTGTAAAAATTTGGACGGAAAAGTTGGAAACAATCTGAAGGTCCAGCAACAAGAGCTGCTTCTATAAATGAAGTTTTTTACAACAAAATACCATAAATCACTATTTTTTAAAATCTCTTTACGTAGTGATGTAACACAATTGCCAAGACACATTGCTAAGTGGAAAAAGAAAGGTGCAAAACAGCGTTTCTATTATGCTATGGCACATGCCTGCGTGCGCATGCACACACACACTCCCCTGTGTATGTGTATTCTTATTTATGTATAGACCAGGACTGTGTGATAGGAATATAATGCAAGCAACAAATGTAAGCCACATGTGTAATTTTAAATGCCCTAGTAGCCACAAAGAAATTAAACAGATAAAATGCATTTAATGATATCCAAACTATTATCAACATGTCAACATGCAATCAATATAAGAATTATTTATGAGATGTTTTACATTCTTTCTTTCATAAGACTTTAATACGGTATGTGTTTTACACTTGTAGCACATCTCAATTCAGATTAGCCACATTTCAAGTGTTGTATGGCTACACACAAGTCAGCACACATGGCCACAGCTACCTTATTGGACGTTAAAGGCATAGTCGTCTCCACAAGAAAATGGTAACAGCGGTCACCTCTGGAGAGAAGAACCTCTCTGGGTACCTGGGTAAGAGGAAGAACTGCTCTTCATTCTATGCCTTTTTGAGCTTTTCAAATTTCATGCCTTGTGCATTGCCTTTTCTGAATAAAATGAATAAAACAGTTTTACAGCAATTCTTTACAGTAACTTCTTATTCACTCTGCCATACAAATAGGGACAGATGATTCATACAATGTGAGGACAATTATCAGCAACCAATGACTCTTTCTTACTCCCTGGAGTCTTGTCATTGCTTAGTAATTTAAGGAATCCGTCTCAGGGACAAGCAACAGTTTGCCACTGAGAGAATGGAATCAGGTTGGGGACACATTCCCAAACTGGAAATTCATCAAATTAGAAACAGGGTTTCGTAACTAATTTAGAGCTGAGAAAATGAAATACGAAAGGATCCTAGCTGGTGGGGATCCTCTCACACATCCCTACCATGAGCTCAGAGAAGCCTCCATGTCAGGACACAGCCGGAAACTGCAGGGGGCACGTGAAGGTAAAGACAGGAAGAAGAGGACAGGAAGGAGAGGTGAGGAAAGAGGAAGTTTCCATAAACAGGAAACCACCAGGTGGCCTTTTCACCTCTTAAATCTTGAGGGAGACAAGCGGAGAACCCCACTCCCAACCAAGAGAGAGGACCTACCATTTCCCAATCAGCGGAATGTGGAAATGCTCAACAGGACTGAAGTGAGGTTAAATTCTCTTCCTCTAATTCTTCCCCGAGTGGCAAGGTGGGTTATCAGGAGGGAGAAAGAGCAGGGTGGGTGGGTGGGTTGAGGGGAAGGGACATGGGATGCATCCCTGGGATTTCACAGATGCTGGCAGGACATAGGATGGAGTGGGGCAGTAGTCAAGGCAAGAGCTGTGGCTGTGTAGAAATATCAGCGATCAGGACACTCATCAAGGCATTGTTCATGACCTGATCACACTGAAGACCGCCCCGATGTTTTCATTTGGAGGGTATTTGTGATGTAATTCAGGGGTAAAAGCAAATTTTAAAACAATAGGACACGGTAATTTCACTCGTAGAAATAAACACACACACACATACAACACCTATAGTCACATGACTGGACAGATATTTATTAAAACAAAAAGGAAGTGATGGGACTAGAGATGTTTGCTGATTTTCCTTTTAGCTTACCTGTATTTTCCAGAGTTTTCACCAGTGAGCTCATATTCATTAGCAATAATGTGGAGGGGGTCACAGATTTCTCTCACAACCGTTGGACGTACAGAAAAGAGGGAGTTTCCTTATTTGAACTGTAACTAACCCATTCTTCTTTACAATCCCCACTTGTCAGAGGAGAAACATTAACTTTTCATCCTATCTACTTTAAAATATAGCTCAATCCAGTACACAAAATAGTCCATCTAGAATATGCACTGTCCGGTTTCACAGCCACTAATGCCTCTTTAATTTTAAATGTGAACACTTAAAATTTAATTCCCCACACACTTATCCTATTTGACTTCCCTTTTATTTCTTAAAATAATTATCAAAAAAAATGAGGTTTATTTTCACTGCTCTTTACTCAGAAATAGTTTAGCTCTCTTCCTAGATGTCCTTAGAAGTCAAATAATTAGAAGTTGATTTTTAACTTGTATGTGTTCTATGATTTTTAAAATGTAAAAATAGATATACAAGGGAATTGTGACTCAGAGAATATACAAATAACTGTGTTAGCATGTAAGGATTAGGAGGGGTACTGTTTTTCTATTTTAAATTCTCTTTTAATGTTATATTATTTTTACAATTAAAAATGTTTAAAATAAAAAATAATAATAATTCCTGTCACTGGGTACAGGTCTAGCATTTCATAGCTACACACTACTCATGGCTACATATTATATATTCAGAACGTTTTTATCATCCCAGAATGCCCTATTGGATACAGCTGCTCCAAACAGTGCTGGATCTCAGATTTCTCCACCATCACCCCTGGCTGGCTAGGTCTGGGTAAGGTCTGGATGTGTGGAGAATGAGTGTAGCTCCCCTTCCTCCCTTCCTTCTGGCTTTGGCGGGCAGGAACCCTGTGGTCTGGTGCTGGTCTTTAGTGAGGCCAGATGCCTCAACCTTGGAGCCCTTCCGTGGTCTTTGCTACCATACAAATATCCCTGTCTCAACTTCCTGGCTTCAGGGGTCTTACAGAGGCCCAGTCTGTATGTGTCCCATTGACATAGCTCCCTAGTCTCCATAAGAAGGCCTGGGGCTTGCAGAAGGAAGTGAGCCAGGCTTGCTCACCTGACCACCTTCTGGGACCTACGCAATAGTCTGGGCCTATGGGCTTCTCTGGACTCCCTGTCACCCCAGCCTCAGCATCTCCAGACACTGGGAACTCTATTCCCCCAGAAGCCTACCACAACCACGTCTGATTACATCTGCATACTACCACATTTTTCCCAAGTCTGATGCATTGAGGGACTCTAAAGAGATCAATTTTCCCAGGCTGTGCCCAAGAAGTAGGGGCAAGACCCCAGCCCTCAGACCCCCTGAGACTTCTCTGGCTGGTGGTGTGCATCTCCTCTTCCAGAAATTTCAACACAGTGGGGGACAGGCCCAGGTGCCTGCTTCTCACCTCTCTCCCTCTCCCTTTTTTTTCTCTTAACTACTTTTCTTCTGCCCATAGCTCCTCAGGGATGGAACAAGATGGGATATTCATTGACTATTCAGTGTCATAACGGCAGAGCAACAAGACTGGTAACCAGGCTTTCTCATCCCTAGTTGAAAAAGCAAGGCCTTTTCCTTTGTGTATTTTAGAGGGAAATCAAGGAATTTTTAAAATTCCTCCTCAAAACAATGGCTGGCTTGTAAGGCCATTGTCTTCCCACAGAATGCCGTTTTATTTTCAGTGGAGGCAGGGATTATTACTTGCACCTTTGTCTTTGCATTCTATATGTAAGATTTCTAATCTCCACATCCTCCACTTGTGTTTTCCCACCCCACCCATGCAGGCAGAGGGAAGCCCTGGTCCCACGAAGGCACAAATCATTTCCTCAGAAAGATTAACCAGAAACAGCACATGAGCAAGTTTCAAATCATCACACCCATTACAATAAGGAAGACACAATTTTCATTTTTACATTTTTTATGACAGTTGTTGGCTCAGGCTAATCAGAAACTATCTTTAGAGAGGAGGTATCTTCCAAGGTCACATGTTTTAATATAATTAGCGTGAGATCAAATGGATGATAAGGAGTTGGCATCCAAAATCTCCACCACACTACTGGCCTTGTGACCAAAAAAATCCAAATTCCAAAACACTTGGTCCGAACACTTTCAGATAAGGGATACTCAGCCCTTAGTAACTCAGGAAATAACCCATGATAATAATATTACTATACTACTACTTACCAATAACAATGACAACATAAACAGAAGAAGTCTTAAATCAGAGGATAACAGTAATAGTAATAGCCTAGTTTTTGTTTCTAGGCCCAGGATTATGGTTTAAAATGGACATAAGTAGTACCATTAAGTGGTTTTATTTCATAGAATCTCTAAATGCAGTTGAATCACAGGGATGACAGAAGCCTTAGAGACCACTTCCCCAACTCCCCACGAAACATTCATATGTCCTGACAGCAGTAACAAGCTCTTCTCCAAACTCTGCTTGAATATCTCCACAGAAGAGAAGCTCACCACTCCCACAGGTGATTTTTTTTCTTCTGAGTTCTGATGGTTCTAATTCTCTTCCTTACATTACATATTACTTTCTTTCATTATAACTTTTTCCCATTTATTCATTTTTTTAAAAGTTGTTCATGACTAATCAAACACGGCAGTTTGTAAAGCATTACAAAGGTTTATAAAGTAAAAATTAAGGTTCCCCCACTACGTCCCACCAGATTCTATTCCCCAGAGGTGATCAGATTCTTTATACAATTCATTTTTTGTTTTTTTGTTTTTTGTTTTTTGTTTTTTTGAGACAGAGTCTCGCGCTTTCGCCCAGGCTGGAGTGCAGTGGTGTAATCTCGGCTCACTGCAACCTCCACCTCCTGGGTTCAAGTGAGCATGTCCGGCTAATTTTTGTATTTTTAGTAGAGATGGAGTTTCACCATGTTGGCCAGGCTGGTCTCGAGCTCCTGACCTCAAGTGATCCACCCACTTCAGCCTCTCAAAGTGCTGAGATTACAGACATGAGCCACCGCGCCCAGCCAGATACTTTATATACTTCTGACAACAGGGCTTGTTTCCTTTAGTATTGCATGGTAGACATAGTTCCATATCCTAGATTGATAGCTCTGAACGGACAGGCTACAATTCATCTAACACATTCCCCATAAGTAGGTCTCCAACTGGCCCCAATTTGGCCTTCTAGTGTCACTTGGAAGAGTCTTAGTTTTTAAAACATGTAAAGTTAGCTATCATGTCGTCACTGAACTTTCTCCAGGCCAAACATCCTGCGTTCCTAACATCATTTCTCATATGATGTGGTTCTAGATTCCTCCATATATGCTGCACCTTTTCTGGGTCCCCAGACCCCAACAGCAGGCTCCAAGGCAGCAGCTTTGGCCATTGCAGAATGAGAGAGGCCGTGCCTCAGTTTCTGCCGGAGGACCTAAGGGACTGCTCATTTGCCAGGCAGCTGGGTTCCCTCATCATTTGCAGTTGGGTGACCAAATCATTTCTTTTCTAAACCTCAACACTTTTGAGAGTGGGAGGTGTACAAGTTGGGTGGGACATGGAGAACCCAGGACCTTCCAGGGTGAAATAGCCATTTTTCATGCAAAAGTTGAAGTCAGTTAAAACTTGAAGGAGTTTCTTTTTGACACCAACTGCTTTTAAACTAAGCTCTCAGGTTAGTTTAGCAGCATACTCAATAGAGGCAAAAATGGCCTAATTTGAAGGCAGATTTGGTTTTTGAAAACAGTCAATCTTTATCACATAGAGGAAACATGAGAGACCAACTGCTCTAGCTTCCTTTACGGTGAAGAACAAGACCCAGAGAGGTAAAGGGTCATGGTTTAAGGTAATTCCATTGATTAGTGACATCTTTATTTAAGAGGGGAAAAAACGTATTGAAGATGTAGAACCAAAATTCAAACCAGCACCTATGATGTGCCTGTCACAATGCTAGGGTTTTTAAACATATTTTTATTAAATCAGTATTAATTGAGCACTTACTATATGCAAGCCACTGTGTAATATGCTTGGGAGGAAATCCCTGTCCTCAAACAGTTCACCAATTTATTCACTCATGTAACCTATCAATAAACCAGCAGGGTCAATATTCACATTTCATTTTGGGATATATGTGAATGGATAGGAGGAAGGCACATGCATAAGAAGAAATGGAGACTCAGAAAAATAAACTTATTTGCCGAAAGTCACAAAACAAGTAAGTGGGAGAGCAGAATTCTGACTCCCTGCCTTACACCAGAAATCGCGCCACAGTCTGCTCCATGCTAGCATCGAGTTTGGCCTTGGGAAACCTGGTGGAGCCTCAGGATTGCACCTTGATCGGTGCATGGGGTCTGTGAGTCACAGCAGAGGGGGTGGTGACCTCTACAAACTCTTGCTACCAATGACTACACCCCTTACAGAGGGATTGTCTACTAGTGAGAAAAACCATAGTCTACTTTAGATTCCTGATGTTATTGTAAGTAGGGAAGACCATTACACACTGTACAAAGACATATTTAACATAACAACAGCCAGCATTTGTAAAGGATCTTTGAAGATTTCTAAGTGTTTTCACATGCCTCATCGCGTTGAATCTTTACTACCCTAACAGATGGGCAGCCATCATTTTCCCCTACAAACCAGCCAGCGAGGCTGGAGGGTAAGGCAACCTGCCCAAAATTCCAGAAGTCGTGGACAAGAGCCAGTATACCAACCCAGACCTTTTTCTCTATTGTAATTAATTAACTATCTCCAGCTATTTCATTAGCAACACAGTATGGAAGGTCCTTATAGAGGGACAGCATGGAATACCCTCATGTTATTGGTTGATTGTGGTTTATGGAAGTAATGCTATTCCTTCTTAAGATGCCTTCAGGATCGTTTCAACTGTAAGGGCATATTCAATCCTCCCATCCCAGGCTGAGTCGTCATCAGAGCGAACAAGCAGCCTGGCTCAAGTTTCCTTCCTTGGTGTTTTCTTATCTGTCTCCCACCAATGGCTTAGCCTGTATGGGTGAGTGGGGTCAGGAAGTGGCATACAGTCTCTGTTTTTATTCTCTGTTTGGAAATTTTCTAATTATAGGTCACACCAAGAGTTTCCATTCCTCCCCCAACAACCCCCCATGACACTTCACCTTGTTTATGTAACTTAATAAGCAAAGACCCAAGGCTTTTTTTTTTTAAGACTTAAACCATGAAGCTTTTAATGAGGAATCAAACTCATTCCCTTATCTTTCTGGCTAGTAAATAGCTGCCTGTTATCTGCTTAGTGTGTAGCTGAACTTACCATCTCCTTTCTGGTCAGGGGTTTTATAGTCTGATTACGCCTTAGGCTTCCTGTGCAAGCCATCAGAAGAAGGACCATTCACACACACACACTACAAAAAAAGGAGATTTAAGGTAAAGTCCTTTAAAACTCCAGCCTTCATAGAATAAAGAGATGATATATCACAGAATCAAGAAACAAGAGTCACAGATTCAAGATAGATCTATCATGGCATCTGACATAATGAAGTTGCCTATTTAGGGTGTAAATGAGAGCGAGATTTTAGTCAATTGTCATGCTTTGGAGACTGCAAGCTAAGGGCCAACACTTAAATAATTTTATTCCAAGTCTATCAAGATTTTTTCCCTAACTTAACTGACTAAAAAAATTATTAAAGTTATGTCACCTTAGCCTAGGATCCTTTGGAAATACATTCAGTAACAGTAACTTTTAGACAAAATTTGACCAGTAGCCATAAACCAAATCCATAGAACAAAATGAAAAATATCCTACCTTTAAGAGGCAAAAACACATTCTTAAGCCAAATGTTATTAAAGCAAAAAACAACTATGTAGGAAATATTCTGTGCTTTTCCCTACCAGCAGTGTTCAAGCAGAAATCACTTCTGCAGAACTACTGAACAATGAAGGCTGGAAAGGAAATATAAAAGAAGTGGTATTTTGGTAAAAAGATCCTGACCCTGAGGATTTGTACTAGTATTAAGTGTTATAAAATTAACCTTTCAACTATCCTCTGGGGTCTGAAGAACACAGCTAAATGAAGGAAAACTAATTCATGAAACAGGCTGCCAAGGAGGATCAAGGAAGGGGCTTGCTATTCAGGAAGCTCAAGAAACAGCACCCAAGCAGGGATGCAGGGCCCAGAAAGAAAAGATTTAACTGATTCCAGAAAAGTCATTGAGCTTTGCTAAAGAAGGAGTCGTGGCAGCCTCACTACCAAACATTTGTACCTACCTCCTCCTCCATGTGGTGAGGAGGATTTGAGGCCTGGCACAAAAGCAAGGCCATCACCACCACCATTATTGCTATTATCAGGGAATCCCCAAGCAATGTCCATTCAAGAGATGTTTGAAGCCTTACGCAGATATTTTCCAGCCTTTGAGTTTTTTGACCCCTTTTTTCTTTAACCTTTGTTCCATTTTGATACATGGAAAAATCTTACTCCACTGTCTCAGCTAGATTTCAGTAGGTTTTTCTGTGTGGGAATGTCTGTACATATCTCTGAGCAGTCTATCTTCTGTGTAGGTGCACCAGCAGGAAGAATTTGTTGATCTTTACTATTGTAAAATAAATATATATTTTTATTATTCAGTATAATACAGAATATTTTATGTATATAATATTATGTTGCTTTATATTTCATTGCTTAATATATTATTGTATTGAGTACATTATTTCCCAAGCATACACAACTTTCTCCTCTCCCCAAAATCCTTTACCACGCCCTTTATAAAAATCACTACTTTAGGACTTAGCCTAGGAGAATTATCTCATTTGTGATGTACATTGCAGGGTGATTTTCTAAAGGAAGCAGGACTTTGTGAGCTTGCTGAATTCCTGTGAAAAGAAGTAAAATAGGAACATAAGGCTAATGTAGAGAAAAGTTGGAGGAAGGGCTAATGAGATTAATTAGATAGACAGATAGATAGATAGATTTATTTTAAACATAAATAAACATCACGCTCTTTAGTCCCTCAATACATAAAAGTGGTCACTGGAGCCACCAGAGCTACAATGAATGAATCCAATACACTTTAATGTAATCGCCATGTCCACCTCACAGTGCTTTTAGACAAATTAGCAAAGGGCACCCCTTCCTCAAGGCACCTTACTTTCATCTTCTGGAAATCTTTCTAATATACTGATATTTTTTAAGAACAAGAAACTCCCATCTGCTTTAAAACTTGCATGTAAATTTGTACAAATCTATAATATTTATGATGCGAATCATACTCTGTAGAAAGTCCTCTGTTCAGTCTACAACTTGCTCAGGGACACCCAGCTCCCCTGACATCGCTTGTGTAATGCCCTTCACCACAACCATGAGGAGCTGTGTTTGTTTTATGCAAGGCTTCATCTAACTCAGTTCCTGGTACACAGTATGTTCTCCAGATAGCAATTGAATGATGGAATGAATGTGTGAAGAAAAAAATGAATGAATGAATGGCCCCTCTTTAACACAAAAATCTATTGCAAAAGTGAAAAATCAGTACAACTAATGTTTACTGAGCACCTACTATGCATCAGGCCCTGTGCTAAGCATATATGTGCATTCTCATTAAAATCCTGTGAGGTACAGATTTTTACTCTTCACAGAAGTTAAGTAACTTGCTACAGTCATTCAGCTGGTGACTCACAAACCACGGGACCAGATAATCACATTCCTAACCACTACGCTGGCAAGTCGGCCTGTATCCTGTCGTGCTCCAAGGGGGAGCTACACCTTTTGGAAACACAGAGTTCCCTTGTGTGGCCAGGCCAAGGAAAAGAAGGCATCCGAGACCCCATGGCCATGATGATTTCCTTTTCTGTCTGTAAAAACAAAGTTACTCTCTTCATGCAACTTAACCAGTAATGAGGTCAGATCACACAATATTCCTAGTCCTGGCCTGCATACCCAGCACTCACCTTTGAAATCAGTTAGCAGCGAATCATTAAGCTACAGAATAAGAGCCCTCGCATCACCTGTGGGTGCAACACCTGGGCTAATAGCACCCTCTGAAATGTCCTGGCCACTAGATGGCACTGAAGCTCAAATGTCACAGAACTATACGACACACGTCCCGCCATGTTTTAGGTAAGACAATAGCAACAATAACCAGAACAGCAACATTATTAAATACTTATGATAAGCTAGGTACTCTTCCAAGGTCTCTATTTGCATTATCACATTGAATCCTCACAACTCTATGGGGTGAATTCATTATTATCGCCATTTTGCAGACAGACAGATTTAGAAAGTCAAGTATCTTGGCCAAGGTCACACCGCTAGTAAGAGGCAGAGCAGAGATTTTAGCTCAGGCAACCTGACTCCAAAGCTCAACATTCCTAACACTCCACTGCCATTTCCTGCTACACTATCATTGTCCTTTCACTTAGCTGCTGAGCACATGTTCAGTATCCACCACAGATTATTTTTGAAACTCCTTTTGGAAAATCCTCTCTCATGAGGGAAAAAGAAAACCTGCATTCAGGCCACATAAGCACATCAGGCACAAGCCAAGATTCAGATGTACCGGAGCTATTTGCTCAAGGGCGCAACCTCAAAAGAATATCATCCTGGTGGTGAAGAAATGGGTCACAGCCTGTGGTGCAGCAAAGCAAAGTCAGCTGGATCCAGCTGCAAGGTCTCACATGTTAGAAAGAGCCCCTAGGAAGACGGCCAAGGGCAAGCCCTGGCTCCTCCTTACTCTTCATGATATCTAGAGCACGACACTTAAGCATCTGGAGCCTCTGGTATTGTATCTGTTAAAAGGGGGGAAAATGCATGCCTTGTCTTCTCTACTGGGTAAAAATAAAATGTATAAAGTGTTCACTGTGGTCATTTCAGAGTTAAGTATAATATCATTAAAAGCCTTCATTCCCCCTTTTCACCTAGGCAACATCCTTTGCCTTCTTGCCCCATAATTCCTTTTATAACCCAAGTCTGTTTCCAGAGAACTGTTCTCAAAGCATAGATCTTACCAGATCTGCTCCCCCCAGCCCTGCCAATGACTCTATCTTCAATTCCAAACATAGCAGCTAAGGCCTTCCATCACCCACTTGCAACCTGCCTCTTCTTCCTCAACTCTCCCAACTTCGCCCTTCCCTCACCTTATGCACAACTGGACCAGATGCTTTGCTGTTCCCAAACATTCTTATTTCTCTGCCTCTGCATCTCTGCTCAGATATTCCTTCCACCTGTCCATGGTTTGTGCTGCCCAACGTCAGAGCTATTGGGCTTTTAATTAGAGCTTATGCTCGTCCTTTAAGGAATGACTCCCCTGGCATTGCATTGGCCAAGAGATGGGTATATGACCCAGGTAAGACCTCTCAGTCTCTCTTCCCTTGAAATTTGTACCTTAAGAGAAGTGACCCAACCCAAAAGCACTGGAGTTGACTCATCCTTATAGGCCATACTCTGAAAAAAAAATTGCCATCAATCCCTAGTACATCAATCTATAACATGTTTCCTTAAAGGTACAGCTTTTTACTTCAATTCAGGAGCTATCTCCACAATCCCCAACAGATTCCCCCTGGTGGTGGTGGTGTTTTTTTAATTTTTTTTTCTCTTCAATTAGCCAGAGTTCATATCTGCTTCTTGCAGCCACTAAATAATCCTTCAAGGTTCAGTTCAAATGGCAATTCCTTCATAAAGCCTCATTTAGGCACATTTTATAGCAGTTATTTGTATACACTTCTGTTTTCCCTCTGCATTATTAGCTCCTTAAAGAAAGGGATCAGGACTTGTTCATCTTCATACCCCAAATGCCCCCAGTAGACCAGAAACGTGGTCATTTTTTGGTAAATATTTATTGACTTGAATGGCAAGCCAGTTAAGAAGGAGAATTTAAAGTACTTTGTAGGATTCAGTGGTATTTTAATTCTGTGTTTTGTAGTGTTCATGCATGCTGTTATCTAATAAAATTTGTTTTTCTAGAGAAATCATCTATCCAAATTCTACAACCATTATCACATTTTCAAGACAGCCTGAGGCTTACAGTGAATTTGAGAGTTCTCCTCAGATCCAGAGTCTTCTAACTTTTGCCCTGCTTCCCCTCTCTGCTGAAATGTCAGGGCTCTGGCAGCTGCCACTATCAGATCCCAAACAAGCGTGTGAATAACAATGGGAAGTGTGACAATTCCCTAGGTTGTTTTTTTTTCTTTAAGCCTTCACAGGAAGAGCTTGACTATGGCGAATTCTATGTTTAGACTGTAGTCTTTTGTATTTAGTTTAGCAAACTGCATTTCAAGGCCCCTAGGATGCAAGTTATACTCATTATAATGCACGAATAATTTCCCCTTCAACATGATTTTCACATCAGAATGATAAAGGACAACCAAAAGATGAGAATGAACTGTTGCAGTATGAAACTGACCCACAGCTTACATAAAACTGTAAATGAGCACAATTGAATTGTTTATTGAAGCATATTTATAAATACTATCAAACCAAACATGATTCCTGTTATCTCTAATGAAAAAATTATACTTTTCCTTTTTCCTGACAAGGAATGAGGGGAAGGGATAGGGAGAAGGGAAGCTGACAGCAAGGTTTCTTACCCCACTGCTCCCTCTCCGTCTAATTAAGAAGTCTGCTGATTGGGGCAGTCCCCACGGCAGCAGCCACCTAGCAGAAGTGCAGGGAAAGCCTTAGATCTGCTTACTGTCCACTATATTAGGCACCCCTGCTTTACATTCTATGAGTTGTCCACTCCCAATAATTACTTCTTTCTGAACACCCATCTTGACAAGAATGAAAAGCCATCACA